>NC_064627.1:873588043-874240543 GCF_023864275.1 Schistocerca cancellata | reverse complement strand
TATTATGTATATACTATGACCAACAGAAACGTGTGCACTGCAATGAGTGCTTACAAGTTAATTAATTTGCTGAACTGGTGTCCATTACAATTTTATAACATAAGAATACAGTAACAAAGGTACAAAATACATCATTAAACAACAATTCAGATAACATTTGTAGTAAAACAGGCTTTACAAAAGAATAGAAATAAACATGCACATCACTGTTACAAGAGTTATGACATAAGAACATAAATAAAGATCAGAATAACTTTTGAAACATCAACTTCACATATGAGCAACATAACAGAACAGATAAATAATGTCTAAACATATTTACAAAGTAAATAACATAGTATTAAAAAAATTCTACAACATAACTCTCATAAGCTAAACACATAAAGACAGAAAAAATACAAATACACAGGGGTACACAAACACATAGGGGGATAACACCAAAGGAAAGGACAGGGTTCGTTTTCAGTGTAACATTTGGTACTGTAGTCCAACCCAAAACGTCATTCCATAGAACTTTCGTCTTATTTCAACATTTGTTTCCACCAAACATATCCTATCCAAGCATGCTTTATGTATTTATATGTTCACATATTTCTTACCTCATTATTTATTTTCCATTATTTTACCTCATCATTTATTTCCAAGAAAATCCTACCTAAACCTGTTGTCCCTAAACCCTACTTTTTTGTTCATATCCTCTTTCAAAATACCTTTTTGGCCAAACCATTTTCTTATAGCTTCTCAATGCATTTCTTCCAATTCATCACAACTTGTTCTCTTATATAGCCTACCCCATCTTAAGCTAACTTAAATCTACTGAGCTCAGATATATATGCTAAGGGACGAGGCAATGCAGCAGTACAAAACAATTAACAAAAACAGCAATGACAAAAAAATGCAAATTGACAAAGCAAGCAGCAGTATATCTAAATTAGCAGAGCAAATGCAACATTACAACTAATATGAGCCAATGTGCAGCAACAAGAAAATAAATCAGTAGTAAAACTGGCTTAACAGAGTAATAAAAAGTGAAATACAGTAGCACTATGCCTGGTAAACAGCAGCAGCAAATACTATAACTTATACCTAACCATGGCAAAGTTCAAGCAGAAAAAATATTAAAGTAAAAATGGCCATGTGTAATACCTATGCCACATCTTAACACTAGAGTGATGCATCACCTTGACTTACTCTAGCAGACAAGTTACAAGTCACTGAAAAAAATTATGTATGCAATTCCTGTGAAGGGAAATGTCTTTTTGTGCTCCCTCGTTTTTTTTAAGTAGATCATAAATATTTACTGGATCTGTTGGCATAAAATATTTATATTAGTACATCTATAAAATTTTATTTTAACCAATGCTGCAATGGAGCTAGATAATAGATATTAAACAAAATGAGCAATCTCTCAACTAGAAAGACAACAGATGTAAAAAGTTTCTCATCATTTCATTAGGCATTTTAGTAAATATCATAAATTAAGAGCCTCACAGTGTAATCATATGTTTTCAAGTTTGAGCGTGTCGTATTTGCGATGCTTTCGACAAATAAATGTCAATAGCAAGGATAATGGCCTCTTTTTTTCTCCACCTATGCCTTTGAAAGGCATACACTAATGACTGTTTTCCAGGCGACTGTCACGCAGCTGGGTGCTTACAGTGACCTACCTTCATTACCGAAATATTTACGACATCAGTTTCTGCTGCAGTGACAGTTTGATACAAATAAAATTTCGCAGGTCGAAATATTTGCGTTACAAATCTGTAGAAATGGTTCAAATGGCTCTGAGCACTATGGGACTCAACTTCTGAGGTCATTAGTCCCCTAGAACTTATAACTAATTAAACCTAACTAACCTAAGGACATCACAAACATCCATGCCCGAGGCAGGATTCAAACCTGCGACCGTAGCGGTCTTGCGGTTCCAGACTGCAGCACCTTTAACCGCACGGCTACTTCGGCTGGCAATCTGTAGAAACAAAATCATAAAAATATAACATTGTCCAAAAAAAATTTTCGCCGCCATTGTGATCCATTCACGCATTTACACACATTTCATAACTCTTAAAGTACAATTCTTGGTTTCCAACATCCTTTCTCACAAGTCAGAGTCCCTAACCACTACTCATTATTCCTAACCTTATTACACATATACATATTCGTCGACACTTCTTCAATATTTCATCATAATAAATATGTAGTATAATCACATTCCTCATATAGCATCAGCTTATTGATCATAAACATACCTCAACAGCATAATACACATTGTCATCATAATAATAACATCATAAGAACTCAGTCAAAACTCAAAAACGTCGTAGCTTTCTGCAATAATTTCAAAACCTAAAGAAATTCTCTGCTCATTTCAATAGTGTCATCTACCTCAAACGTACTTTAAAAATTATGATCTCATACAAAATAAATTATTCAAAGCTCTCATAGTATCATAGTGGTTCTGAAAAAATATTAACAGTTCACAAAGTACAGGCAAAATACAGTTTCATAAGTGTGAAGTTATCCAACTGTGTAATTGTGTAAACATGTGTCACTGACATAGTAAAAAAATTTTGTTTCTCTGTTAAATAATCAGATAGCTGTGTAATTCTGTGTTAGAGAAACATGGTACCGATGTGTAAAGTTGTATAAGCTAATACCATATTAGCTAGGGCTACTTGTGCTTGCCAAACACATGGTACACAAAGTTGGCGTGTACCCCCCTGAGGATAAATGTAATTATACCCCCAGGTGTCACAAATTACACCAATCGGATGAAATGTATCACCGAAAACTTTCTTTGTATCTTTGTGATTCAAAAATCTTTAAAAATAAATGTTTTAAGTACAAAATTAATCACTCAAATACGGGTACTGCAGCGCTAAACTGCGTGTCTCGTTGTAAGATAATCTCTGTCATTACTTAACGGTAAAAATGTGCCAAGTGTAGTAATTATCGTCGTCCATAAGCAAAGTTCTGTAGAAGTCAATGCAGTTACCTCATAATAAACAAAAGTGAAATGCTATGCGTATAGATATCGTAGTTATTACGTACAAAAAAATGGCTTTGAGCACTATGGGACTTAACATCTGTGGTCATCAGTCCCCTAGAACTTAGAACTACTTAAACCTAACTAACCTACGGACATCACACAAATCCATGTCCGAGGCAGGATTCGAACCTGCGACCGTAGCAGTCACGCGGTTCCAGACTGCAAGCCTAGAACCGCTAGACCACCACGGCTGGCTATTACGTACAGTACCGTGATTAAGAAAGTACTATACTGTAATGTGTTGTTGTGCTACAAAAAAAGGCTGTCTCATTGTAGCTATACCACAAAAGTTACTACTAAAACATGTTTTCTTTCCAGAAGAATACAGAAAAACTGTGCAGATAAAAAACAGATAAACTGCAAAAGCGACAACGTAAATTGTGTCACATATTTTGTAGTGTCGTTATATAATCGTGTAGCTGTCAAAGAAACCAAATGCTAAGTCATCTTTAATCTCACAGAAAGTACTTTAAATCCAGAGTGTATTCTCAAGTAAACCAAAATGTTGCATTAAAATCTCGTCAGCAGTACTGGTATATGCTCTAATTATGTGAGCCTTATAGTCGTTATGTAATCATACAACTAACCAGCAAGAATGTACACACACAATAACACTGTGTCATCTTTTCACTATAACAATGCATTCGTAATTACTGTCTAAATATGTTCCCTAGGTTCTAGAATGGATAGTTAACTTTAAAAGATAGTTGCATGTTAGCAGTTCCTATGTGTGACAAAGCATACTAGCAACGTGAAGTGAAAAATTTTATAGTAAAGACTAAGTTAAAAAGCAGATTATCTCGCAATAAGCAGTTTTACGTATGAAATGTGGTGTAATCCTTTACCTTTCCTCAGTACGCAGCAAATCAACTTGAACGCAATTATCGTGCGGTATACGTCGGTAAAGAATACTGGAATTTTTCTCGGGGTTAGCGTCCATGTTATTTTTCTCTGAGCCAGCCGGTGCACGTGGCTGCCTGTGGTGTGAGTCATTGTCTATCTCTTTGCTGGCGCGCTTCGTTATGATTAGGAGACCTAACTTCTACAAGTTCACCTTGTCGAGAGGGCCCTGCCCTGTTTGAATCCCGCCAGTTCTGATGCAATTCAGGTCTGTCGTTACGATTACTTTGTCTGTCGGCATGTCGGTAGATTCCATAATTTCTTTCTTGTCGGTCACGTAGTGGAGAATTTCTCCCTGAATTGTAACTGCGCCCAGAACTGTTGCGTCTGAAGTTATTCTCTCTCCCTTGATAATAATTGTTTTGGTTGCCATATTGTTTGTTTCTATGGTTGTCTCTGTCATATTCATTACTACAGAAATGCGATCTTTCTCTGTAACTATTACTCTGCCAGCGGTTATCAAATGGGTGGTGTCTGTTTTGGTCACGATTTACGTCGTGTCCAGTTATTATTTCCGTCATCGCGGAATTGTGATGGATGTGACCTGTAATTGTTGTGCTCCTGTTTTCGCGTTCCGCGATTGTCAGTGTCAATTTCCAATTCTTGTAACAGTCTCTGAAAAGCTTCAATGTCTTCTTTGCAACGTCCTGCCAATATAATATGTCGTAAATGTTCAGGTAGTTTGATTAAGCAAATGTGGACGAGTTCTGAGGGGCTGTATGGGTTTGACAGGTACTGATTCTTGTGCAACATGTCTTCAAAATATTTCGCTAGACTGGAAAATTCAGATTGTTCGAAACGTTTCATCATGATGATGCTATGTTTTTCTCGGTCTTGTGAAGATTGAGATCAATTTGCTGAGAGGAAGGCATGGTAAAATTCTCCTTCACTGTGACAATCGTGAATGACCGATCGCATTCTTACAGCTGGTTCATTCTCTTAATAGCCACACATAAATTGTAATGACCAGTTGGGAGGAAAACAATGAGAGAATTGATGGATCCACGCTTGTGGGTGAATGTCGTTGCCAGAATTCTTAAATGTTTTGAATTTACGTGTAGTAATAAACAGCTCATTGTCAAAATCATCATGTCGGCGTGTCGCATATCGGTCACTGTTACGTCGTGTCGGGGGTTCCATCTCAAAATTAGGTGTACCTTGCCAATTTCTTTCATAATTTCCGAAGCGCCCTGTGTTATTATTTAGTGGCTGTTCCGTATTTCTATGTCCCTATTCCCGTATTCCCCCCCATGAACCATGGACCTTGCCGTTGGTGGGGAGGCTTGCGTGCCTCAGCGATACAGATGGCCGTACCGTAGGTGCAACCACAACGGAGGGGTATCTGTTGAGAGGTCAGACAAACATGTGGTTCCTGAAGAGGGGCAGCAGCCTTTTCAGTAGTTGCAGGGGCAACAGTCTGGATGATTGACTGATCTGGCCTTGTAACATTAACCAAAACGGCCTTGCTGTGCGGGTACTGCGAAAGGCTGAAAGCAAGGGGAAACTACAGCCGTAATTTTTCCCGAGGACATGCAGCTCTACTGTATGATTAAATGATGATGGCGTCCTCTTGGGTAAAATATTCCGGAGGTAAAATAGTCCCCCATTCGGATCTCCGGGCGGGGACTACTCAAGAGGACGTCGTTATCAGGAGAAAGAAAACTGGCGTTCTACGGATCGGAGCGTGGAATGTCAGATCACTTAATCGGGCAGGTAGGTTAGAAAATTTAAAAAGGGAGATGGATAGGTTAAAGTTAGATATAGTGGGAATTAGTGAAGTTCGGTGGCAGGAGGAACAAGACTTTTGGTCAGGTGATTATAGGGTTATAAATACAAAATCAAATAGGGGTAATGCAGGAGTAGGTTTAATAATGAATAAAAAAATAGGAGTGCGGGTTAGCTACTACAAACAGCATAGTGAACGCATTATTGTGGCCAAGATAGACACAAAGCCCATGCCTACTACAGTAGTACAAGTTTATATGCCAACTAGCTCTGCAGATGATGAAGAAATAGATGAAATGTATGACGAGATAAAAGAAATTATTCAGGTAGTGAAGGGAGACGAAAATTTAATAGTCATGGGTGACTGGAATTCGTCAGTAGGAAAAGGGAGAGAAGGAAACATAGTAGGTGAATATGGATTGGGGGGAAGGAATGAAAGAGGAAGCCGCCTTGTAGAATTTTGCACAGAGCATAACTTAATCATAGCTAACACTTGGTTCAAGAATCATGAAAGGAGGCTGTATACATGGAAGAAGCCTGGAGATACTGACAGGTTTCAGATAGATTACATAATGGTAAGACAGAGATTTAGGAACCAGGTTTTAAATTGTAAGACATTTCCTGGGGCAGATGTAGATTCTGACCACAATCTATTGGTTATGAACTGCAGATTGAAACTGAAGAAACTGCAAAAAGGTGGGAATTTAAGGAGATGGGACCTGGATAAACTGAAAGAACCAGAGGTTGTAGAGAGTTTCAGGGAGAGCATTAGGGAACAATTGACAGGAATGGGGGAAAGAAATACAGTAGAAGAAGAATGGGTAGCTCTGAGGGATGAAGTGGTGAAGGCAGCAGACGATCAAGTAGGTAAAAAGACGCGGGCTAATAGAAATCCTTGGGTAACAGGAGAAATATTGAATTTAATTGATGAAAGGAGAAAATATAAAAATGCAGTAAATGAAGCAGGCAAAAAGGAATACAAACGTCTCAAAAATGAAATCGACAGGAAGTGCAATATGGCTAAGCAGGGATGGCTAGAGGACAAATGTAAGGATGTAGAGGCTTGTCTCACTAGGGGTAAGATAGATACTGCCTACAGGAAAATTAAAGAGACCTTTGGAGAGAAGAGAACCACTTGTATGAACATCAAGAGCTCAGATGGCAACCCAGTTCTAAGCAAAGAAGGGAAAGCAGAAAGGTGGAAGGAGTATATAGAGGGTTTATACAAGGGCGATGTACTTGAGGACAATATTATGGAAATGGAAGAGGATGTAGATGAAGATGAAATGGGAGATAAGATACTGCGTGAAGAGTTTGACAGAGCACTGAAAGACCTGAGTCAAAACAAGGCCCCGGGAGTAGACAACATTCCATTAGAACTACTGATGGCCTCAGGAGAGCCAGTCATGACAAAACTCTACCATCTGGTGAGCACGATGTATGAGACAGGCGAAATACCCTCAGACTTCAAGAAGAATATAATAATTCCAATCCCAAAGAAAGCAGGTGTTGACAGTGCGGTATACGTCGGTAAAGAATACTGGAATTTTTCTCGGGGTTAGCGTCCATGTTATTTTTCTCTGAGCCAGCCGGTGCACGTGGCTGCCTGTGGTGTGAGTCATTGTCTATCTCTTTGCTGGCGCGCTTCGTTATGATTAGGAGACCTAACTTCTACAAGTTCACCTTGTCGAGAGGGCCCTGCCCTGTTTGAATCCCGCCAGTTCTGATGCAATTCAGGTCTGTCGTTACGATTACTTTGTCTGTCGGCATGTCGGTAGATTCCATAATTTCTTTCTTGTCGGTCACGTAGTGGAGAATTTCTCCCTGAATTGTAACTGCGCCCAGAACTGTTGCGTCTGAAGTTATTCTCTCTCCCTTGATAATAATTGTTTTGGTTGCCATATTGTTTGTTTCTATGGTTGTCTCTGTCATATTCATTACTACAGAAATGCGATCTTTCTCTGTAACTATTACTCTGCCAGCGGTTATCAAATGGGTGGTGTCTGTTTTGGTCACGATTTACGTCGTGTCCAGTTATTATTTCCGTCATCGCGGAATTGTGATGGATGTGACCTGTAATTGTTGTGCTCCTGTTTTCGCGTTCCGCGATTGTCAGTGTCAATTTCCAATTCTTGTAACAGTCTCTGAAAAGCTTCAATGTCTTCTTTGCAACGTCCTGCCAATATAATATGTCGTAAATGTTCAGGTAGTTTGATTAAGCAAATGCGGACGAGTTCTGAGGGGCTGTATGGGTTTGACAGGTACTGATTCTTGTGCAACATGTCTTCAAAATATTTCGCTAGACTGGAAAATTCAGATTGTTCGAAACGTTTCATCATGATGATGCTATGTTTTTCTCGGTCTTGTGAAGATTGAGATCAATTTGCTGAGAGGAAGGCATGGTAAAATTCTCCTTCACTGTGACAATCGTGAATGACCGATCGCATTCTTACAGCTGGTTCATTCTCTTAATAGCCACACATAAATTGTAATGACCAGTTGGGAGGAAAACAATGAGAGAATTGATGGATCCACGCTTGTGGGTGAATGTCGTTGCCAGAATTCTTAAATGTTTTGAATTTACGTGTAGTAATAAACAGCTCATTGTCAAAATCATCATGTCGGCGTGTCGCATATCGGTCACTGTTACGTCGTGTCGGGGGTTCCATCTCAAAATTAGGTGTACCTTGCCAATTTCTTTCATAATTTCCGAAGCGCCCTGTGTTATTATTTAGTGGCTGTTCCGTATTTCTATGTCCCTATTCCCGTATTCCCCCCCATGAACCATGGACCTTGCCGTTGGTGGGGAGGCTTGCGTGCCTCAGCGATACAGATGGCCGTACCGTAGGTGCAACCACAACGGAGGGGTATCTGTTGAGAGGCCAGACAAACATGTGGTTCCTGAAGAGGGGCAGCAGCCTTTTCAGTAGTTGCAGGGGCAACAGTCTGGATGATTGACTGATCTGGCCTTGTAACATTAACCAAAACGGCCTTGCTGTGCGGGTACTGCGAAAGGCTGAAAGCAAGGGGAAACTACAGCCGTAATTTTTCCCGAGGACATGCAGCTCTACTGTATGATTAAATGATGATGGCGTCCTCTTGGGTAAAATATTCCGGAGGTAAAATAGTCCCCCATTCGGATCTCCGGGCGGGGACTACTCAAGAGGACGTCGTTATCAGGAGAAAGAAAACTGGCGTTCTACGGATCGGAGCGTGGAATGTCAGATCACTTAATCGGGCAGGTAGGTTAGAAAATTTAAAAAGGGAGATGGATAGGTTAAAGTTAGATATAGTGGGAATTAGTGAAGTTCGGTGGCAGGAGGAACAAGACTTTTGGTCAGGTGATTATAGGGTTATAAATACAAAATCAAATAGGGGTAATGCAGGAGTAGGTTTAATAATGAATAAAAAAATAGGAGTGCGGGTTAGCTACTACAAACAGCATAGTGAACGCATTATTGTGGCCAAGATAGACACAAAGCCCATGCCTACTACAGTAGTACAAGTTTATATGCCAACTAGCTCTGCAGATGATGAAGAAATAGATGAAATGTATGACGAGATAAAAGAAATTATTCAGGTAGTGAAGGGAGACGAAAATTTAATAGTCATGGGTGACTGGAATTCGTCAGTAGGAAAAGGGAGAGAAGGAAACATAGTAGGTGAATATGGATTGGGGGGAAGGAATGAAAGAGGAAGCCGCCTTGTAGAATTTTGCACAGAGCATAACTTAATCATAGCTAACACTTGGTTCAAGAATCATGAAAGGAGGCTGTATACATGGAAGAAGCCTGGAGATACTGACAGGTTTCAGATAGATTACATAATGGTAAGACAGAGATTTAGGAACCAGGTTTTAAATTGTAAGACATTTCCTGGGGCAGATGTAGATTCTGACCACAATCTATTGGTTATGAACTGCAGATTGAAACTGAAGAAACTGCAAAAAGGTGGGAATTTAAGGAGATGGGACCTGGATAAACTGAAAGAACCAGAGGTTGTAGAGAGTTTCAGGGAGAGCATTAGGGAACAATTGACAGGAATGGGGGAAAGAAATACAGTAGAAGAAGAATGGGTAGCTCTGAGGGATGAAGTGGTGAAGGCAGCAGACGATCAAGTAGGTAAAAAGACGCGGGCTAATAGAAATCCTTGGGTAACAGGAGAAATATTGAATTTAATTGATGAAAGGAGAAAATATAAAAATGCAGTAAATGAAGCAGGCAAAAAGGAATACAAACGTCTCAAAAATGAAATCGACAGGAAGTGCAATATGGCTAAGCAGGGATGGCTAGAGGACAAATGTAAGGATGTAGAGGCTTGTCTCACTAGGGGTAAGATAGATACTGCCTACAGGAAAATTAAAGAGACCTTTGGAGAGAAGAGAACCACTTGTATGAACATCAAGAGCTCAGATGGCAACCCAGTTCTAAGCAAAGAAGGGAAAGCAGAAAGGTGGAAGGAGTATATAGAGGGTTTATACAAGGGCGATGTACTTGAGGACAATATTATGGAAATGGAAGAGGATGTAGATGAAGATGAAATGGGAGATAAGATACTGCGTGAAGAGTTTGACAGAGCACTGAAAGACCTGAGTCAAAACAAGGCCCCGGGAGTAGACAACATTCCATTAGAACTACTGATGGCCTCAGGAGAGCCAGTCATGACAAAACTCTACCATCTGGTGAGCACGATGTATGAGACAGGCGAAATACCCTCAGACTTCAAGAAGAATATAATAATTCCAATCCCAAAGAAAGCAGGTGTTGACAGATGTGAAAGTTACCGAACTATCAGTTTAATAAGTCACAGCTGCAAAATACTAACGCGAATTCTTTACCGACGAATGGAAAAACTGGTAGAAGCCGACCTCGGGGAAGATCAGTTTGGATTCCGTAGAAATGTTGGAACACGTGAGGCAATACTGACCTTACGACTTATCTTGGAAGAAAGATTAAGAAAAGGCAAACCTACGTTTCTAGCATTTGTAGACTTAGAGAAAGCTTTTGACAATGTTGACTGGAATACTCTCTTTCAAATTCTGAAGGTGGCAGGGGTAAAATACAGGGAGCGAAAGGCTATTTACAATTTGTACAGAAACCAGACGGCAGTTATAAGAGTCGAGGGGCATGAAAGGGAAGCAGTGATTGGGAAAGGAGTGAGACAGGGTTGTAGCCTCTCCCCGATGTTATTCAATCTGTATATTGAGCAAGCAGTAAAGGAAACAAAAGAAAAATTCGGAGTAGGTATTAAAATTCATGGAGAAGAAGTAAAAACTTTGAGGTTCGCCGATGACATTGTAATTCTGTCAGAGACAGCAAAGGACTTGGAAGAGCAGTTGAACGGAATGGACAGTGTCTTGAAAGGAGGATATAAGATGAACATCAACAAAAGCAAAACGAGGATAATGGAATGTAGTCAAATTAAGTCGGGTGATGCTGAGGGAATTAGATTAGGAAATGATACACTTAAAGTAGTAAAGGAGTTTTGCTATTTAGGGAGTAAAATAACCGATGATGGTCGAAGTAGAGAGGATATAAAATGTAGACTGGCAATGGCAAGGAAAGCGTTTCTCAAGAAGAGAAATTTGTTAACATCGAATATAGATTTAGGTGTCAGGAAGTCGTTTCTGAAAGTATTTGTATGGAGTGTAGCCATGTATGGAAGTGAGACATGGACGATAACTAGTTTGGACAAGAAGAGAATAGACGCTTTCGAAATGTGGTGCTACAGAAGAATGCTGAAGATAAGGTGGGTAGATCACGTAACTAATGAGGAGGTATTGAATAGGATTGGGGAGAAGAGAAGTTTGTGGCACAACTTGACTAGAAGAAGGGATCGGTTGGTAGGACATGTTCTGAGGCATCGAGGGATCACAAATTTAGCATTGGAGGGTAGCGTGGAGGGTAAAAATCGTAGAGGGAGACCAAGAGATCAATACACTAAGCAGATTCAGAAGGATGTAGGTTGCAGTAGGTACTGGGAGATGAAGAAGCTTGCACAGGATAGAGTAGCATGGAGAGCTGCATCAAACCAGTCTCAGGACTGAAGACCACAACAACAACAACATTCCCGTATTAGAGCGCGAGTGTCCTCTGATATACGCAATTCTTGTATTATCTGTGTCAACTGATCTTGTACTTCCCAGATTTCTCTTTGGTGTTGCGTATTAATTTGATTCTGATTTTGTTTGAATTTCCTAATTTGTTCCTACTCTTCTGTGTCAGTGAAGGCTACAGGTCTTGTGTCATTCAGACCATCATCCACCTTTGTAGATAAGTTAGTGAACTGATCCGAAAGTTCGGCTACTTTCTCCGATAGTGTACTTATTTCCTCAGTGTGTTTTTCTGAACCAAGTTTCAGAGTATCTACTGTGTCCTTTAAGTTTTCCTGAGTTTTTGCAAGTTGCGTAACCGAATCGGTAGATCCGCAACTGAGTCAATTTTAGCTTGTAAGGTCTCATGATTTTCATGAACAGTAGTTTGCAGTTCTTTTATGGCTGCTTCGTGATTCTGTAATGCATTTTCATGCCGCGAAAAAATAGGTTGGAAATACTCACAAATTTGTGTTTTTACGTCATTACAGACTTTTTGACATTTCGATTCGATTTTGTGTAACATAGTAGTTAAATCTTTACGTGTTTGTCTAACTTCCGAAGATTTTGTTCCATTCTGTCTAACGTTTGAAGCTTTTGCTGTGTTTGTCTCTGATTTTGTTCCATTTGTTGCATTAATTGGAATAATAATGTATTAGTGTCTGGAATCTGTTTCTCTATGCTTTTTGGCAGTGCATTGTTACCGACAACATTCACATTTTGACAAGCAGAAAATGTGTCTTGAATCATTTGAGAAAACGGCGAAGACCCAAAAACTGAGTCTACAGTATTTGAAATATTGTGTTCTGTCATTTCGGATTCCTGAGGCGAGCTGTTGCCGACCGATCGATCGATAATGCTTCCCTGTTCACTACGTGTTTCACTGTCTACACCATTATTTGCCGCCCACTCCATTTCCCTATGCACAATAACCAAATTACTACTTTGAATGTCTGTTAATTCATTACACAGTGGTGCTGATAAGCTACGCTCGTCGTCACTATTATTTCTCAGTTTACTTTGGAGCCTAGTGTTACGTTTTTCACACGCCATTATTGTCACAATATTTCACACGATACACAGAAACACACAATTTGAAGAGCAAAATGAGAAAACATATTAACATAGCACTGAAAATAATATCTAGTTAATTGCAAGCGCAGCTGCGAAATACTTGGTGCAAATCTACATGCATGCCACCACTGTTTACTTTACAACAATAAAAAACTACAACTACAAAGGAAATTCTCTCTATAATTACGCGCTAGCAATAAACAGTAGCTACACTAATTACACAAAATACAAGAAAAAATCAGAAGGTTCCAGTGAGGTATCCTCAGCTCAGGGTCGACATATGAAACATCCCCTTAGAAAAATTATACATGACTGTGCTTAAACTGACACACAATATTTTTTAGCACAACGCAATCTGACTTTCAATAATCCCTACAAAACAATGGCCCTGACTAACATTAACCTATACTTTTCACAAGTTACTTACCTCACAAAAATCTTCATTACTCGAACTACTGCAATACAGCGAGCGCCACTACAGCCAGCTAAGTAAAAGATTCAAACTACTGAAGGCACTAACTACTGATAGGCATAGTTAGCAAATAAAAGATTTTGATAGAGAACAAACAATGTATTTACCTTAATAGTGTTCAAAAGTCATAATAATATACCAATTCATGACATCCATTCTTACAAATGTACTGTTTCCGGTGGACACACAACCAGATCATCCGCTCTCAAAAATCCGCCATCTCACTTCCCCACATCCACCACTGCTGGCAGCTTACCTCCAACTGCGCAACGCTACGCGCTGTTCACATCCAGCTGCCCAACACTACAATCGCAGACAACAATGCAAACTAGCCACAGACTGCACACAGCACAGCCAGTGATTTTCATACAGAGCACTACGTGGCGTTGCCAATAAGAAAACCTAAACAGCCTACTTACAACTGTAGGAGTGTCCCAAGTCTCCATCCTCTCTCGATCTCCTCTAGACCGCTGATATGCCCAAACAACTCCACCAGTGCAAATCCTTCAGTATGTTAATGACAACGCTTTCCTCGCCGTCTACTCAACACTAGAGAAGTCCCAGTAACACCTTAAAGTTCACCTCAGTTTGTCTCCTGTTGTAACCAATGGCCCCTCGAGCTAAATTCCTCTAAAACCAATCAATTGCTGTAGGATGAACCACCCACACCTTCCAGCTCCATTACTTCTACCTTACCACTTACAGCCGTCCTATCCAGATAACTAACACACTAAAATACCTTGAAGTAACCCTCAACCATCAAATAACCTAGAAACTTCATCTACTAACCATCCAACTGAACGCCCACAAGACACTAAAACTACAAAAATTACTAGCAGGCCGAACTTGGGGACTACACCACGCCACATCCTACCCATCCTCTGCTATGCAAATTGTCGTGTCACCGCCAGACACCACACTTGCTAGGTGGTAGCCTTCAAATCGGTCGCGGTCCGTTAGTATACGTCGGACCCGCGTGTCGCCACTATCAGTGATTGCAGACCTAGCGCCGCCACACGGCAGGTCTAGAGAGACTTCCTAGCACTCGCCCCAGTTGTACAGCCGACTTTGCTAGCGATGGTTCACTGACAAATTACGCTCTCATTTGCCGAGACGATAGTTAGCATAGCCTTCAGCTACGTCATTTGCTACGACCTAGCAAGGCGCCATTAGCAGTTACTATTGATGCTATAAAACATGTACCGTCAAGAGCGATGATCATCAATTATGGATTAAAGTTAAGTATTCCAGCAGCTACGTACATTTTTTACTAGTCTCAATTCCCTTAACTGTTCCAGACCTCACGCCAGCCTGCGTGAGCTAAAACGCGTGCCTTTCGGCTTCCTTCCTCATAGTGGATTGGCTGTCTTGCCAATCCACAACACAAATGTTGCAAGAATCTCAAGCCCACCAAGTTCTGTAAGTCCCTCAAAATCGTCGAACCCCATGCACTTCATCTCGCTTTCCATATCTGTTTACCTTCCCCCACCATGATTCTCTAACATCTCATCAAACTCCAACCATCCCAAATCACATACCTATGCACTCCTATACTGTCTGCAAACTAGTTACCAATAACCTGATTCTCTCTCCTTTGATCACCAACCTTGGTATGCTGCTGCACCTTAATAAACACATCTCTCCATCCCCACGGCTACACACACTCCATATCCTATCCCAACGCGTCTTCAACCAACTCCCTGTCCGAGAATATTAGGTCTGCCCCGATATTTATCTGTCCTACTGACGTTAACCCTTCCCCACCTATCCCATTGCAGTGCAGGGCTCCTGTCTCCTTTCCCTCTCCTTCAAACGCCATCCCTTTACTCTTGATACTGCTGGCCCACACATACATTACACTAATACTCACTCTATATCTTCCGCACTGACTGTATTTCCCACTATCCACATCAGCTCCTACCTCTTATTTCTAGTGTTCCTTTGTAACGGAACACTCTCTTCCTACCCACACTCCTCACCCCTACTGAATATATTCACTCCTCCAGCAGTACCTCTCACCCTAGTGGGGTTCCTTCAGGTTTTAAGGGAAAATGCAGAGCTTCAGTGCTTTTATCTGAAGAATTTCACCTTTTAAAATGTACAGGGTGGAGAAAAATTGTGTCACGAAACTTTAAGCATGGATAGCTAAAGCTAGTAGGACCCAAAATTACTAGTGTTATGTAGGTCGACAACGCACCATTATTAAACTACGGAAACTTGGCGGCACGCGCTCCGACTCGCCGTGGGATTGCCGTGTTGCCGTTCGTCGGTTGACTGGCAGTGCATTCAATATACCGTCAATCACATCAGGGCAATGCCAGGAATCTTTGAAAGAGTTCGGCAAAACACCGTTCGACGTTACCAAGCTTGTATCGCATCAGAGGTGTGCCAGTTCGAGCAACTTCTTTAAGTAAACGATGTCCTAGCTACAAAAAAGACCCTTCTTAGGGTAGACACAATTTGTAAAAGACTTTCTGTACGCGAACTAACAGCCGTTGATGGGTTTTTCCCGGTACGTCTTATCATAAAACTACGATGGGTGTGTTGGCACCCCGACGGATTCGCCCCAAGCCCCCAGAGTGGAAGGCTGGCGCGCTACCACCGATCGTGCGGGCCGCCTTCGATATATCGCGGTCTCCGGCAGGCGAAACATTCGCGGTCATGCATTGTCCAGAGCATCCGGCAACAGAGCAATCCCGGGGCCAATCTGTGCGCGTGGCGCCAAGTTTACCTAGTTTAAAAACTGTGCGTTGTCGACCTACACAACATTAGTAATTTTTGTTCCTTTTGGCATCAGCTATCCATGGTTAAAATTTCTTAACACAATTTTTCATCACCCTGTATATATTTCCACTGTTTTTAACTTTCCGTCTATTATTTTTAAAATAGAATACAGCCCCAAATTTTGTTTGTATTTCTCATTACAATTTTTTTTTAATTCGGCTCGCTGTAGAGCGGAGTACTGTACCGCTGAGAGCACGCCCCCCTCCCCCCTTCCCCCCTCCCCGCCAATTTGGAGTGAGGTGGATGAAATAACAATGAAGCAAAAGAAAAAAGGCAGCGCACATTTTACACTTCCCTGCGCTACATAATGATATCTGACGGCCATATCTTACACGGAGCACTCGCTACTCTGGCGGTGAGCGAGCATGAGTATTCGTGCTCCACCTAGCCGGCTACTGAACAGGGCTCCTTTGGAAATTGTAGCCCCAGTAGCCAGGGGCGCCAAGGAATCTAGCCTTCTGAGTTACTCGACCGCCACCAGACAGCTCCAGTGTGGGCTGCGCGTACTCTTAAATACCCCTCACGGTACCACAAAGGCACCACCACACGGAACGACAGAGAAACTGTAGCTTAGCAACTCTGTAAAAGAGGTTCTGCAAACACAGAGATGCGTGTACGTCATTCCCTGCTGCAGCTTCGCACCTGATGTGCTGGCGTTCCAGTCTCTCACCGAAACACGAGCAAGTGGTTCCGTCGGGTGCGAGCTCGAGAGAGTGTAGTCTATGCTCAAGTCAGCAGTCTAATGCCCACACTAGCATGTAGGTCAACAATGCACAGATATGATGCAGTCTTTTGTTACTTGTATAAAAGAATTATGTCTCCGAGTTAGGCCACAGCTATCAATTTAAAACGTCAAGGATATTGCATTTGTGGTGCAAGTTACCGGCTATGTGACCCACAACTAATGGCATACTGGCCAGTGCCACCTCATACTATCATCCTTGGTGGCGGGCTTCAAGATGACAAATACAGTGTGTTAGCTAAATTTGCACAGATCCTCCAGGGATGGATACGTCCGTTGCGAGGCTGTAAACTGAGAGCACCACACTTGTGAGAAGACGAAATGGTGCCATTATGTGCACAGTGTTGTCGCTTGTCACACCGCTGTTAACCTGTCCGTGACTGCTGCCGCATCAGGAGAAATCCGCGATAATATTTGTCGTACTAACAGTCAATGATGACATCGTCTTCATCCATACATAGGCTTTTCTTGCTGCAAACAACCCGTTTTCGTACGGTACCACACATGGTTGTATAATCCCGCAAAGCAAGCGAACAAAACGACTTTCCCTCAAGTGCTGTTCACAAGGGGCCAATGAGGTGCCACCGTCGATGTGTTACTACTTCAACGGACAGAAACGTAAGTCTGGGGATATTTACATGACAAGGAAATTAAATGAATAGGAATATCACTGTTAATGGTGAATGAGACATCAGATACGTGGAGAGAAAACACGGATTGACTCTACCATTTGGAAGAGGAGGGCGGAGTATCTGATGAGGAGCTATGGAAGACTTAGGAAAAGAGAGAGAGAGAGAGTAAAATGGATACACAACTTTCATTTAGAATTTCTGGAATCTTTGGCAACAAACGATTATAAAAGTTTGTGCATAGTATGAGACCAGGGACGCACAACCCTGCATTTAGATGGATATGCTCCATGTAATTCGGAAAGTAGCAATGGTAGCTCAATGAGATAATCAGTTTAACAGTTTCTGTATCTGATTTGTTGATCGCAATAACATACAGGACAAAGAAAAGAAAAAGACACCAGCGAAGCAAGTATCCTTGATAAAGAAGCTAGACTTAAGATAAATGAAGATATATTCAAAGGATTTGTCAGCTTAGAAAAATTGTTCGGCAAATGAATGTTATACACTGAGACGAAAAAAGTCATCGATTGTCTCCTAATACCGCGTAGGATCTCATTTTGCCCAACACAGTGCAGCAACTCGACATGGCATGAACCCAAAGAGTCGTTCATGCCATTCCGGTTCCACTTTGTTTATGTTTTTGAGTCATCAGTCTTCTGACTGTTTGGTGCGGCCTGCCACGACTTCGTCTCCTGTACCAGTCTCTTCATCTCAGAGGAACACTTGTAACTTACGTCTTAAATTATGTGATGGATTTATTCCAATCTCTGTCTTCCTATAACGTTTATGCCCTCTACAGCTCCCTCTAGTAACATATAAGTCATCCCCTGACCTCAGCGTTTTCCACGTATTCCTTCCCTCCCTGATCCTTAATTACGAGAATGTTGCCAGTGCAGGATTTTGTGTTTGAACTAACCTCTCGATTATGTCCCTTAAATGTTCGATGGGATTCATGTTGCGCGATCTGGGTGGCCAAATCATTCGCTCGACGTATCTAGAATGTCCTTCAAACAAATCGCGAACAGTTGTGGCGAGGTAACATGGCTTCAAATGGTCTCCAAGTAGTCAGACATAACCGTTTCCAGTCAATGGTCGGTTCAGATAGACCAGAGGACACAGTTCATTCATTGTAAATATAGCCCACACCACACCAGCTTACGTAGTGCTTTGTTGACAATTTGGTTCCATGACTTCGTGGGATCTGCCACAAACTTGATTCCTACCATCAGCTCTTACTAACTGAAATCAGGACTCATCTAACCAGCGACGGTTTCTCAGTCGTCTAGAGTCCAACCGATATGCTCACCGGCTTAGCAAAGGCCCTGTCGTGCTGTTAGCAAAGGCACTCGCGTCGGACATCCACTGCCACAGCCCATTAACGTCAAATTTCGCCGCACTGTTCTAAGGGATTCCTTCTCGTACGTCCCACATTGATTTCTGCAATTATATCACGCAGTGTTGCTTGTCTGTTAGAAATGATACTCCTACATAAACGCTGTTGTCCTCGGTCACCTTCGGTCGTTAAGTGAAGGCCTTCGGCCACTGCATTGTTCATGGGGGATTTAGAAAGAAGAATTAAAAGCACCATTACATGTGACAAAAGACAAAGAGGCTACCTAATGACCGGGTGACATCGATGCTGGGTAATCAAATATGGAGGAACCATTTTAGAATTTTGATTCCTCCATTTTTTTAATGTGTTGAATGAATTATTCTCTACATGAAGAATCGAACAGAGTTAAAGTAACTTCTGTACATAAAAAATGCACTAGGAATTATACAGGGAGTTATTGGGGGAAAAGTCTATTATAAACTGGATACAAAATTTGTGGGAAAATTCTTAATCGAAGGCTACAAACTTTCGCTGATGCCATGATCTCAGAAGAACCATCAGGTTTCAGAAAGCGACGTTCGTGTAATCATAATATATTTTTAATGAGACAAATTATTGAAAACCGTTGGGAATGTAGCATAAAACCGCATTTAGCATTTATTGATTTTTAGGTAACCTTTGATAAAGCATAAGAACCGATTTGTGGAAAGTACTGGAAATAAAAATGTTTTTCTATGCATCTTATTAATACAATACTCCCCCCATTGCAAATCCAGTTAAACAGCAGCTGAAGCGCCATTTCGGAAATGCTAGAATTATCAGCCGTCATTTTCGAACAGCCCGGCTGTCCCGATCACCTGATCTTAATCCGTGTAGCTTCTGGCCGTGGGGCTATGTGAAAGGTGTGTTCAGTGTTCCGACTGAAAACTTAGCTGCATTGAAGGCACACATTGCGCAATAGATTCTGAGCATGACTCCGGTAACATTTCGATCAGTTGTGAAACATGCTGTTTCTCGATTTAAACTTTTTGTAGAAAACGGTAGACAGCATATTGAACATGTTATGCGCCAGTCACATGGAAATTAATAATCGGATTTGATTTTGATTTATGCTTTTTATGCGGTTTTTGGCCTGAGAACAATCAAACACCGATGTGATTGATGCTTTTTATGCGGTTTCTGGCCTCAAGGGCAATTGAAAACCGATTTTTCCCATTGAATTTGATATGACCTTGTTGTGGCGGATGAGCTTACGTAACTAACAGTATCACACCAGTACACCCAAACACATTGAGTACCACAGTTTGTTTAACGTCGAACGTACACCTTAGGCATTGTTGTATGATTCATTTTCATTTAAATTATGAAGCTTACAGTGCCATCTATTGGTACGTTTTGTAGCTATTTAGTTTTTCAACGTGTTCAAATGTCTGTGAAATCTTATGGGACTTAACTGCTCATGTCATCAGTCCCTAAGCTTACAAACTACTTAACCTAAATTATCCTCCTAAGGACAAACACACACACCAATGCCCGAGGGAGGATTCGAACCTCCGCCGGGACCAGCCACACAGTTCATGACTGCAGCGTCTCAGACCGCTCGACTAATCCCGCGCGGCTATTTATTTTTCTTCTGCCATACGTTTCCCCCTTCTCCGATAATATTCCGTTGCAATTTGACGTCATTCTTACCAGTGGTGTTATTTCTACAGCGGTTTGAAAGTTTAATTATAATCACGCTGTTTTAACGACCTAGTTGTGAAGTTGAAATATGAGATACATTTATGATATAAAATAGGACTTGCAGCATCCAAGAAGAAATCGTGGGAAGCCTTTGGAAAATTTGACGTCATTCTTACCAGTGGTGTTATTTCTACAGCGGTTTGAAAGTTTAATTATAATCACGCTGTTTTAACGACGTAGTTGTGAAGTTGAAAGATGAGATACATTTATGATATAAAATAGGACTTGCAGCATCCAAGAAGAAATCGTGGGAAGACTTTGGAAACAGGTTGGAGACTATGGGTCAAGCTGCTGGAAAACCATTCTGGAGTGTAATTAGCAGTCTTCGAAAGGGAGGTAAGAAGGAAATGACAAGTATTTTGGACAGGTCAGGAAAACTGCTGGTGAATCCTGTGGATGCCTTGGGCAGATGGAGGGAATATTTTGAAGAGTTGCTCACTGTAGGAGAAAATGCGATCATTAATGTTTCAGATTTCGAGGTAGAATGGGATAGGAATGATGATGGAAATAGGATCACATTTGAGAAAGTGGAAAAAATGGTCAATAGATTGCAGTGCAATAAAGCGGCTGGGGTGGAAGAAATTAAGTCGGAGCTCATCAAATACAGTGGAATGTCAGGTCTTAAATGGATACACAGGATAATTGAAATGGCCTGGGAGTCGGGACAGGTTCCATCAGACTGGACAAAAGCAGTAATCACACCAATCTTTAAACATGGAAACAGAAAAGATTGTAACAACTACAGAGGTATCTCTTTAATCAGCGTTGTGGGTAAAATCTTCTCAGGTATTGTTGAAAGGAAAGTGCGAGTATTAGTTGAGGACCAATTGGATGAAAATCAGTGTGGGCTTAGGCCTCTTAGAGGTTGTCAGGACCAGATCTTTAGCTTACGGCAAATAATGGAGAAGTGTTATGAGTGGAACAGGGAATTGTATCTATGCTTTATAGATCTAGAAAAGGCATATGACCGGGTTCCTAGGAGGAAGTTATTGTCTTTTCTACGAGATTATGGAATAGGAGGCAAACTTTTGCAAGCAATTAAAGGTCTTTACATGGATAGTCAGGCAGCAGTTAGAGTTGACGGTAAATTGAGTTCATGGTTCAGAGTAGTTTCAGGGGTAAGACAAGGCTGCAACCTGTCTCCACTGTTGTTCATATTATTTTTGGATCATATGTTGAAAACAATAGACTGGCTGCGTGAGATTAAGATATGTGAACACAAAATAAGCAGTCTTCCATACGCGAATGACTTAGTTGTGATGGCAGATTCAATTGAAAGTTTGCAAAGTAATATTTCAGAGCTAGATCAGAAATATAAGGACTGTGGTATGAAGATTAGCATGTCCAAAACGAAAGTAATGTCAGTGGGAAAGAAATATAAACGGATTGAGTGCCAAATAGGAGGAACAAAGTTAGAACAGGTGGACGGTTTCAAGTACTTAGGATGCATATTCTCACAGGATGGCAACATAGTGAAAGAACTGGAAGCGAGGTGTAGCAAAGCTAATGCAGTGAGCGCTCAGCTACGATCTACTCTCTTCTGCAAGAAGGAAGTCAGTACCAAGACTAAGTTATCTGTGCACCGTTCAATCTTTCGACCAACTTTGTTGTATGGGAGCGAAAGCTGGGTGGATTCAGGCTACCTTATCAACAAGGTTGAGGTTACGGATATGAAAGTAGCTAGGATGATTGCAGGTACTAGTAGATGGCAACAATGGCAGGAGTGTGTCCACAATGAGGAAATCAAAGAAAAACTGGGAATGAACTCTATATATGTAGCAGTCAGGGCGAACAGGCTTAGATGGTGGGGTCATGTTACACGCATGGGAGAAGCAAGGTTACCCAAGCGACTCATGGATTCAGCAGTAGAGGGTAGGAGGAGTCGGGGCAGACCGAGGAGAAGGTACCTGGATTCGGTTAAGAATGATTTTGAAGTAATAGGTTTAACATCAGAAGAGCCACCAAAGTTAGCACTGAATAGGGGATCATGGAGGAACTGTATAAGGGGGGCTATGCTCCAGACTGAACGCTGAAGGGCATAATCAGTCTTAAATGATGATGATGATGATGAATAGGACTTAGCATAACATTTAATCCGCTATTATATGGTGATTACCACACAATTGTACAGAAAACAGAAGATGATGTACAAAGAGCGATACATAGACTGGGCTAAAACGAAATGTGTTACAACTTAAGTATGTCTGCAAATAAGGCAAAGATAAAAGCTTTCGAAGGGAAGAATCCAATCAGATATAAAATAATAATGAATGTGAAAATCTTAGAAGAAATATCCTACTCCAGTTATATGGAATGTGATATTAGTTTTAACATTGTGCAACAAATCACTAAATCTCAATCTATCTGCTGGACAATGGGAAGGACTTTTGGGGAGAAATACAAGAAAAGAAACAAATGAAATTCTACAATGTTATGGCTCTACCTACTTCCCAGATCATGGAAAGTAACAAACAAACAAAAATCTGGTCTACTATCGCAGAGATGAAGATCATGAGATATGTAAGAGGCTGCAATAAAATGGATATTTAAGGAATGAAACACTAAGATCAGATTTAAATACCTTTCAGTTAATGACAAGATATAAATGACTAGAATGAAATGGAAGGATTATAATTGACAAAATGACAGAAAGCAAATTGCCAACAAAGGTAATGAATTAGCGACCGACTGGAAAGAGATAATTAGATAGCCCTCTATTAAGAGAGATGGATGGGTAATACAGACCAAATTACAACACTTAACCCTGGAATAGAGATGATGATGAAGATTTTCGAATTAGAGTGTCACATGGGTATAACTGAACTACCATTGTGCCTTCAAAGCATGTTAATCTTTTTTATGCGGCCATAATCACGTCTGAAACCTTTTCCCATGAATCACATGGGCACAAATGGCAGCTCCGCTGACGCACTGACCTTTTGTACCTCGTGTGCGCCATACTACTGGCTTCTGTATCTGTGGATATTGCTATCCCATAACTTTTGTCACTTTAGTATAAGAATCAAGAGGAAGCAAGAATCTATGAACAATTGAGAATTGTTCGGATTAAAAAGGGACTAACGGAGGGATGTAATCTTTATTCATCCCTACTGCTCCACATGTCAGAAACACTAAAGGGAATATAAGAAAGCAGAATTAATATCGGGATATCAGTGATAACATTTGCTGCTGACATTGCTTTTCCCACTGAAAGAGAGGACCTGTTGGAAGGGAAAGGAAAGACTGGAAGTATCCTGATAGTCTGCCCTCCGTTGTTTACCTTGACCTGGGATTTCATATGAGATTATGACCTTGGTTTTCTACCCTGAAATATTATCACTTTATATTAAATGTGACCAGATTGTAATTATGGTAGTCTGACAGAGATGATAAAGGTTTCGGAGAGGCAAGTGCTTTTGCAAAACGTCAAGGAGGAGCGTTAACCACTACAAAACAGAAATTACGCTGGCGGAAATAAATGCAACACCTCCAAAGATAAGGTTTTTTATTGACAAGTGATATGACGAATAGTTCATAACTGTACGATTATATGATAGCAAATTCAGATCAAATGAAGCACACTCCTCACAGCAAAGGCGCCAAACAGTCGCATCAGTTGACAGTGTAGCCTCCAGTGGCTGCAACGCAGGTGGGTATCCTCGCTTGCCACCGATAGCAAAGGTGTATCCTGTGGCTGGTCATCGCCAGCATCCGGCACCTTTCTTTTCGATACAACAATAGCTCTTACAGACTCTGGAGAACGAATGAGTAGCTGCTTCATCATGCCGCAATCGTGTTCAGTTGGTGAGAAATCTAGTGATCTTGCTGGTCGGAGCTTTTGTTGTTCGTCATAAGAGCACCTTGCGTCTGAGCAGCCGTATGTCAAAGTACGTTGTCGTACTGGAAACGCCTATCATTTTCCTGTTAAATTTAGCGGGCAATGGTTACTTTACCCTGTGGGAACACCAAATGCGACCACGAGTTGTAACTGATAGCCTCCCACACCATGAACCTTGGGGTGGGATGGCATGTCAGCGAAAGCAATTCCGAATTGGCAGCTCACCAGCTCTGTGCCCTAAGGGTGTACATCCATCACTCGCTAACAAACAGAACGTAGTCTCATCACTGAAGACGTCAGAGCGTCCTTCCACGCTCCAATCGACTCTTTCACAACGTGTGCCAAGAATTCTTCCCTGGGTGGTTTCGGTTGGTCACCGCTGCTCGAAAAAAATGGGTGGTTCCTGGCTTGTGTCTGTGCTACCCGGACGTACAGATCCTGCCCTACGGGTGTGTGAAACAGTGACACACGACCCAACATACCTTATGCAACAATCCATCGTTACCTGTTTCCAGCTTCCCGCAGGCTCAAACTGCGAAACCGTTCAAATGGCTTAAAGTGTTCAACAGGAGTACGTACTCATCGTTGGGCTATGGTTGTAATCTAGAATGAAAGTTGCAAACACTGTTCGCTTCTAAACTCAGCAGAGTTCCTGCAGAGTGAAAACAGAGGGTGCAGAGACTGGCCTCCTGAGCGCTGTTTGCCGATTTCAGTGACAAATGAATCACTAACACTGCAATCCCTAAGTATGCACTTGTGCCACTGAACAAAGTCCTTGAGAATGTTGCTGGACGTTTTCTCCAGCAGTGTAGAACCCTCCCTACAGATCTGTTGCCTCTACTGACTGTGTACGTACAGAAATTGTATCTTACAGATACCATTTGTGCAAGACAAATATTTCACATCTGTGCCCTTTTACTCCCTTATAATCTGAAGAAACCTTTACTCTGATCGCATTGGCACATGTCTAGAAGATCCCCAGCGATCTAGACTTACCTATACATCATGTTCCAGTGGGAAAGTTCAATATTCAGGAATATAACAGGAAGGATCTTTCTAAGCAAAGGAGTTGGGTAATCATAGGCTTTAAAATGCACACCTTACGAGCTATGATCACTTCTTCATCTTCGATTATGTGAAACAAATATCTTCTACCGCAATACCTTCGCTTTCCATACTCTGGGAGGAGGGAGTACGGACCACATAAAACACATCCACAATATAACAAGTAGACTGAAGTTTTTAGTCATAGCTCATGACTTGTCTTGGAAGACGACAACAAACACCTAGTTTACAAAACGCCGTGCCATATCATTGAAAAGTGAACAAGTACAAGAAAGTAATTAAACTACACGGACTGCTAAAGTCTGATTACAAAACACATCAGTGAATTACCGAATACTTTTTCAACAAAGAGATTAGCCCAGCACCTACATCTCCTTATTACGTAACACCAGCCTCAAAGCATTGATTAACTCCAGATATCTCTTTTCATAGGGAGTTAAAATAAAGTAAGTGAGTACATAATGAAATGATGCCAGTGGCCTACAATTACAGTCACATAACTGTATGAAAATGTTAAATCACATTATACGTGAGCGTGTGGTCTGCCTTTATTACACCGGTTAAAATAAGACTGAAATTTTTAGTCATAGTTCATGACTTATCTTGGAAGAAGACGACAAACAACTAGTTTACAAAACGCCGTGCCATATCATTGAAAAGTGAACAAGTACAAGAAAGTAATTAAACTACACGGACTGCTAAAGTCTGATTACAAAACACATCAGTGAATTACCGAATACTTTTTCAACAAAGAGATTAGCCCAGCACCTACATCTCCTTATTACGTAACACCAGCCTCAAAGCATTGATTAACTCCAGATATCTCTTTTCATAGGGAGTTAAAATAAAGTAAGTGAGTACATAATGAAATGATGCCAGTGGCCTACAATTACAGTCACATAACTGTATAAAAATGTTAAATCACATTATACGTAAGCGTGTGGTCTGCCTTTATTACACCAGTTAAAATAAGACTGTGTGTGCACAGTCACAAACATACCCATGCAGTACTGTGGTCGCACACTTACATATAGTACTGTGAAACACTTGACGTTTTCTAATTATCACATGTTGTTTCTCAACTCTGTTTCCTTGAAACAGTTCAAAATTTCGAGTCCCGCCCATGGCACAAATTGTAATTCATTTCTTCAGCTTCCATCATTATCGTACTTAAAAAGTTGTCTATACACACTTCCACACAATCAAAATAAAATACCAAGTTGCCGATGCATTAACACACACCTCAAAATTGAAAGGTTGTCTACGCATCCCCTCATGGTCACCAAGTAACAAAACACTAATGTACTTCTTCAGCCTGTATCACATCACTAATACCATTAAAGATTTACAATAAAGTAATTGTTCGTCGCCCTCTGCACCAATATAAGGTAAAAAACTTAATGTCACTGTCTGCCTTATTTTTACTGAACTGTGTAAAATGAAGAGGTTGAAATGCACACTCACATATCTCCGCAAAAAATCATGTGGGCACACACTTACATATTGTAAAACAGTTAAATTTTCTGAGTTGTCACTTGTTTTCCCAAATCTACTTAAAAACTGCTTAAAAAGAAATTGACTACGCATCCCCACACAATCATATGCATGTACACAGCACAAAATGTAATAATGTATCCTTATCAATAAACAACTGCACAAAGCTATTCAAATACACAGCCTGCCTAGGTTTGATGTAGGCACACTACCACATTGTATAAAATATTCCAGTACTACAGGGTAGGTCGAAGACAGATAGCACGAATATTGAGAGTCTTGCCCGCTTGAAGTTTTCCTGTGACTCAAGTGGAGGAACACTGGCTGCAGAGAAGGCTACTTCGTAGTCTCTCAACCCGGACATCATCTCGGCAAGGACGAGACTACTCTTTGTTCCCCCAAAGTCTATTTCCTATTATTATGATAAGATCAGCATGAAAAATGACTTACTTCTTCGGCTGCTCAAGATCGCCACCATTACGAGCATAGTTTAGACACAATTTGAACACTTAGAAAATCGAAGCAGAAAAGAATGCAAATGTGATTATTTTTGTATACTTTTCATCACAAATCATGAAAGAAGGCTGTATACGTTGAAGAGACCTGTAGACACCGGAAGGTTTAAGACTGATTATATAGTGGTAAGAGAGCGACTTCGGAACGAGATTTTAAATTGTAACACATTTCCAGCAGCAGATGTGGATTCTGTCCACAATTTATTGAATATGATCTGTAGATGAAAACTAAAGAAATTGCAGAAAGGTAGGACATTAAGGTGATGGGACCTGGATAAGCTGAAAGAACGAAAGGTTGTTGAGAGTTTGGGAGGGAGCATTAGGGAACGCTTGACGACAGCAAGGGTAAGGAATACAGCAGAAGAAGAATGGGTAGCTATGACAGATGAAATGGTGAAGACAACAGAGGATCAAATAAGTACAAAGGCAAGGCCTAGTAGAAATCCTTGGGTAACAAAAGAGGTATAGAATTTAATCGATGAAAGGAGAAAATATAAAAATGCAGAAATGAACCAGGCAAAGGGAATACAACCGTGTAAAAAGTGAGACTGACTGGAAGTGGAAAATGGCTAAGCAGGGATTTCTAGAGGACAAATGTAAGCCGGCCGCGGTGGTCTAGCGGTTCTCGGCGCTCAGTCCGGAACCGCGAGACTGCTACGGTCGCAGGTTCGAATCCTGCCTCGGGCATGGATATGTGTGATGTCCTTAGGTTAGTTAGGTGTAAGTAGTTCTAAGTTCTAGGGGACTGATGACCACAGATGTTCAGTCCCATAGTGCTCAGAGCCATTTGAACCATTTTTTTGACAAATGTAAGAATTTAGAAAAAAGTTATCACTAGAGGAAATGTAGATACAGCCTACAGGCGTACAAAGGAGGCCTTTGGACAAAAGAGAACCACCTGTGTTAATATTAAGAGCGCAGATGGAAAACCAAGCGTAAGCGAAGAAGGAACAGCTAAAAGTTTGAAGGAGTACATAGAGTCTATACAATGGTTATGTACTTGAGGGCAGTATTATAGAAATGGAATAGAACATGTATGAAGATGATACTGCTAAAAGAATTTGACAGGGCATTGAAAGACGTAAGTCGAAACAAGACCCTGGGAGCAGCTGATATTCCGTTAGAACTACTGATAGGCATGGGGGAGCCATCCATGACAAAACTCTTCCATTTGGTGAACAAGAGCAGTGAGATAAGCGAAACACACTCAGTCTTCAACGAGAATATAAGAATCCAGTTCCACAGAATGCAGGTGCTGACAGATGTGAACATTTCCAAACTATTAGCTTAATAAGTAAAGGCTGCGAAGTACTAACACGAATTCTTTACAGAAAAATGGAAAATACTGGCAGAAGCGACCTCGGGGAAGATCAGTTTGGGTTCGGGAGAAACGTAGGAACACGAGAGGTATTTACTGACACTAACACTTATCATGGACGGCAGGTTATGGGAAGGCAAACCTACATTTATAGCATTTGTAGACTTAAAGAAAGCTTTTGGCAGTACTGACTGGAAGACTCTCTTCGGTAATTCTGAGGGTAACAGGGGTAAAATGCATGGAGCGAAAAGCTATTTAAAATTTATACAGAAATCACAGGGCACTTGTAGAGTCAAGGGGCATGAAAATGTAACACTGGTCGAGAAAGGAGCGAGACAGGGCTTCAGCCTGTGCCCTACGTTATTCAGTCTGCACATTGAGCAGCAACGAAGGAAAGAAAAGAAAAATTTGAAACAGCAAATGAAGTCCAGAGAGAAGAAATAAAGACTTTAAGGTTTGCCGATGACATTGTAGTTCTGTCAGAGACAGCAAATGATTTGGAAGGGCAGTTGAACCCAATGGACAGATCCTTGAAAGGAGGATATAAGATCAACATCAACAAAATCAAAACAAAGATAATGAAATGTAGTCGCATTAAATCAGAGAGAATTAGATTAGGGAAAAAAATTGTTCAAATGGCTCTGAGCACTATGGGACTTAACATCTGTGGTCATCAGTCCCCTAGAACTTCGAACTACTTAAACCTAACTAACCTAAGGACATCACACACAGCCATGCCCGAGGCAGGATTCGAACCAGTGACCGTAGCAGTTGCACGGTTACGGACTGAGCGCCTAGATTAGATTAGGAAATGAGACACTTAAAGTAGTAGAGGAGTTTTGCTATTTGGGAAGCAAAATAAGTGATTATAGCCGAAGTAGGGAGGATATAAAATGTAGACTGGCAATGGAAAGTAAAGCGTTTCTGAAGAAGAGAAATTTGTTAACATCGAGTACAGATTTAAGTGTCAGTAAGTCTTTTCTGAAAGTATTTGTATGGAATGTAGCCATGTACAGAACTGAAAAATGGACGATAAACAGTTTAGACAAGACGAGAATAGAATTTCCTGAAATATGGTACTTCAAAAGGATGCTGAAGATTAGTTGGGTAGATCACGTAACTATTGCAAGTACTGAATAGAATTGGAGAGCAAAGAAATTTATGGTACAACCTGACTATAAGAAGGGATCAGTTGGTAGGACATATTCTGAGACATCAGGGATCACCAATTTAGTACTGGGGGAGTGTGGGGTTAAAAATCCTAGAGGGAGACCAACAGATCTATCCAACAAGCAGATGCAGAAGGATGTAAGTCACAGCAGTTAGTCGGAAATGAAGAGGCTTGCACAGGGTAGAGTGGCTTGAGGAACTGCATCAAACCATTTTCGGACTGAAGACCACTCGAACTTTTCATTCCCTACCCCTTCAAGTAGAGCGGGCTGTTGGAGTAATGACCACCTAAAAAATCTGTGACTTTCTATCCAGATACCAGACGACTTGGTAGTGGGTCAAAGAGAGTTCTAACTGGTAAATTTTGGAAGGTGTTTTAAGTCCTAGCATATGCCTTAAAACAAAAGGAAACCTTACTAACTGTAGTGAGAGTTGTGGGAATGTGAGGTACCGCGTTGTTGTAATTAAAGTGCAGCTACTCACAAAGGTCCATTGAAGGCCATAATTATCGTATGGTAGCTAAATTTGGTAGATGTGCTAATGCATTAATGAGGAGCGATTTACGATGGAAAAAATTAGTTCCAGTTTTCGGCACGAGGTGCAAATCTGACGCCATACACTGTTTGTGCAACGCTATGAGATCCGCGCCGTCATTTGAGAAGCCATAAAGTGTGTGAACAATATGGCTGTCGATAAGAGAGACCGTGTACTGTTATCGAAATTGTTTTATGTGAACAGCAGCAATTATGGTGCTGCATTGGGAGTGTCGCCGACGGGAAGGCCTGAGGAGAGACTCGATGTCATTAAATGGTGTGAAGAAGATGAGCTTGGCGTGATACCTGGAAGAGGAAGGCGTACTTTCCCCGTAGAAGTTATTGACGAGATTGCTGCTGCTGCTGCTGCTGTAACTGACCATGCAGCAAGTGACCCGGCTTGTGCTAGTGCTCGTGCAGTGTCACGAGAATTAGCCATCCCATGGTGAACACTACGGAAAGTTTAGCGGCCTTTTTTTACACTTGTACTCGTACAAGATCCAGATGGTGCAGCAACTGAAATGTAATGATCCGCAGCAACGCTATGAATTTGCCTTTTGATTTCTGTCACGGATGAAGTTGATGGCTTGTGGGCTGGCAGTATTCTGTGGAGTGAGGGGAGGCACATTTTACACTACAGCTGCAGCGAATACACGAACTGCGGAATTTGGGGTGCTGTTCAATAGCCTGTTGTGCACTAAGAGCCATTGTACTCGCCGTATGTGACTGTGTGGGACGGATTCACAAGCACTGTTGCTCTCGATCCGTTATTCTCTGAAGAGTATACACACCCAGGTGCACCGTGACGTGTGTACGTTATCAAGACCTTGCACAGCATGTGATTCTTGCTTTGGAATAGCGTAAGTGTGTGGAAACCATTGTTTTCATGCAATGTACGTAACACATGTCGCTCGCCCCCCGTGGATGATATGCTTAATGCAACCTCCCACTGGCGTGTTGTCTCAAGAGGTCTTCCAGATGCAAAGCCCGTGAGACCATCTGATCTGCATCCAACTGACATTAGGCTCTGTTGATATCTGAAACAGCGCGTTTACCAGGGACAAATTAGGTATCTACCTGATCTGAAGGCCATGTACAGGAACACGTTGCTCAGATCTGTTTTACGGATGCAACAGCTAGTCTCTGTCTCTTGTAATCGTACTGAACTTGTATAAGTGGAAGTTAATAATAAAATCAACATAATGTGTGTCTCACTTGTTTGACCTTTTCTGGCCACATATCGTTCCTGATCCATTGCATATGGTAACATTTCTATACGTCCTTCATGCATTCGTAGCGCAGATTTGTACCTGGTGGCCGAAATTGGAACTATTTTTTTTCCAGTGTAAATCGCATTAACGCATTAGGATATCCACCAAGTCTCGCTCTCGAACGATAATTACAGCCCACACTAGGCCCCTATGAGTAGCTGCTCTTTAATTACAGTCATCCGGTATTTTTAACCCTCTTCTGGGAAAATATTTACTAGGAAAATTATATAAAAGCCGAGCTGTTGTTGTGGAGTATTTGCTTATGGGTAACCATAATAAAGTTAACGCAATATACCTGTTGTTGTGCTCTTCAGTCATGAGATTGGTTTGAAGCAGCTCTCCATGCTACTCTATCCTGTGCAAGCTTCTTCATCTCCCAGTACCTACTGCAGCCTACATCCTTCTGAATCTGCTTAGTATATTCATCTCTTGGTCTCCCTCTACGATTTTTACCCTCCACGCTGCCCTCCAATACTAAATTGGTGATCCCTCGATGTCTCAGAACATGTCCTCCCAACCGATCCCTTCTTCTAGTCAAGTTGTGCCACAAGCTTCTCTTCTCCCCAATTCTATTCAATACCTCCTCATTAGTTATGTGATCTACCCATCTAATCTTCAGCATTCTTCTGTAGCACCACATTTCGAAAGCTTCTATTTTCATCTTGTCTAAACTATTTATCGTCCATGTTTCACTTCCATACATGGCTACACTCCATACAAATACTTTCAGAAACAACTTCCTGACATTTAAATCTATATTCGATGTTAACAAATTTTTCTTCTTCAGAAACGCTTTCGTTGCCATTGCCAATCTACATTTTATATCCTCTCTACTTAGACCATTATCAGTTATTTTGCTCCCCAAATAGCAAAACTCCTTTACTACCTTAATTGTCTCATTTCCTAATCTAATTCCCTCAGCATCACTCGACTTAATTCGACTACATTCCATTAACCTCGTTTTGCTTTTGTTGATGTTCATCTTATATCCTCCTTTCAAGATACTGTCCATTCAGTTCAACTGCTCTTCCAAGTCCTTTGCTGTCTCTGACAGAATTACAATGTCATCGGCGAACCTCAAAGTTTTTATTTCTTCTCCATGGATTTTAACACATACTCCGAATTTTTCTTTTGTGTCCTTCACGGCTTGCTCAATATACAGATTGAATAACATCGGGGAGAGGCTACAACCCTGTCTCACTCCCTTCCCAACCACTGCCTCCCTTTCATGCCCCTCGACTCTTATTACTGCCATCTGGTTTCTGTACAAATTGTAAATAGCCTTTCGCTCCCTGTATTTGACCCCTGCCACCTTCAGAATTTCAGAGAGTGTATTCCAGTCAACATTGTCAAAAGCTTTCTCTAAGTCTACAGATACTAGGTTTACCTTTCCTTAATCTATTTTCTAACATCAGTCGTAGGGTCAGTATTGCCTCACGTGTTCCAATATACCTAAGCCTCCTAAAGAGCCTCTGAACCTGCATCTCACATCGGCCAGTAGAGTGCCAGAGAAGGTAAGCGCTGTAGAAAGGAGCTGCCTGTCTCCGCTATCACCGTCGCAGGTGCTTCTCCAAGCGATAGAGAGAGCAGAGCTAAGAAACAGTTGCATTCTCTCGCAGCTGCAATCTTTACGATTGCGAAACTGCTTATCACTTGTCGTCAATGGAGTCATAACTTCCGTAAGCTGAGTGACCAAGATTACTGGTTCTGAATTGCATGTGTCGGTGGGTGCTGCATTTCCGATTTTCTGATGAAATGAACTACAGCCATTATGAAGAAACCAATTCTCTCTAACCATGGTGCCATTACATCTCGTTTCGAACTGTGAACCGGTAACTGACAACCCACAATTCACTGGGATGGTCTCCACTGCAATACAACAGCCTGTGAGGTGTGGTCCTGTAGCTCCAATGGTAGAGCTTTGTTTGTAAAATCCACGTGTCAGATTTTGATTTCCATTTCAGTTTTTTTTTTTAGCTTGTGACACACCATCAATACAGTGTATCTTTCTCCGTAGAGTAAGGATTTTTTTAACAGAATCTGTATTCAAGAGCACATACAGATACAATCACTTTATAGCTACTCAGGTTATTACAATTATTTCTTCATAGAATCGAGATTGAATAGCTCATGGAAATACAATTGGTTTATGACTCTTAAGGGTACATGAATGTATCTTCATGCAAAAAAAAAAGATAGCTCTAAGCACTATGGGACTTAACTTCTGAGGTCATCAGTCCCCTAGAACTTAGAACTACTTAAACCTAACTACATCACACACATCCATGCCCGAGTCAGGATTCGAAACTGCGACCGTAGCGGTCGCGCGGTTCCAGACTGTAACGCCTAGAGCCGCTTGGCCACTCCGGCCGGCTATCTTCAAGCACTTGCAAATACAAACAATTTATGAACCGAAACTTCCTGGCAGATTAAAACTGTGTGCCGGATCGAGACCCGAACTCGGGACCTTTGCCTTTCGCGGACAAGTGCTCTACCAACTGAGCTACCCTAGCACGACTCAAGCCCTGTCCTCGCAGCATTACTTCTGCCAGTACCTCGTATCCTACCTTCCAAACTTTACAGAAGAAGGACGGGGCGTGAGTCGTGCTTAGGTAGCTCAGTTGGTAGAGCACTTGCCCGCGAATGACAAAGGTCCCGAGTTCGAGTCTCGGTCCGGCACACAGTTTTAATCTGCCAGGAAGTTTCATATCAGCGCACACTCCGCTGCAGAGCGAAAATCTCATTCTGAAATTTATGGACTGCATATATATGGGGCTGATTCAAAAGTACCTGGGTGTAATGCATCAAAAGCTATGTAAGAAGGTGCTTTATTTCATAGTTATGCTGTAGAGCAGGGACCACAAAGGCAACACAAACGAAACTGAATTAATTCCTCTCAGTAAGCAACGACAAAAGGGAACCGAAACTAACACATCTACGTATTGTAAATTTACCGCAAAACAAGTTCAAAATGGTGCCCCTGCAGACAAAGACAGAGCCACGGTCAACTCCTTACCGCCCTCGGAATGTTGCATACTCCGTTGATCTCATTTTGCACAGCTCACAGCCATTTTCACTTCTCTGCTGTAGTTTTCCTAAAGTTTCGATTCCGACATCTTACACGAGCTTCTTGAGACGGCCACAGAAGTAGAATTCCAGGGAGCTAAGATCCGGAGATCTGGCGGGCCAAGCTCCTGGACCTGCGCAACCTATTCACTTGTCGGCATACGCAGCGTCGAGACACTCCCTTTCCTTCCGGCTGAAATGTGTAGTTCCACTGTCGTGCATAAACATATATCGGTTCGTGTCGCGCGTGTGGCATCATAGAGTGACGACCCAACTCATGTTTCAAAAGCTGTTGATAAACTCTGCCAGTCAGGCCCTGTGGAATACCACGCGGTCCGAGTGACTGATCTTCCATTACACCACACTTCATATTCACTGCACAGCGAGGTTGATATCCTCGTATGGTAGTTATGCGAGGAGTGCCCCACAGCACCACAGATTATAACAGGCTACGCCGAAGTCAAATAAAAGCATTTAGTACCAGAATCAACCGACCAGTGTAGAGGGATGTAAAAACCAACATCAGTCGATGTGCAGGCGAACATTATAGGTCAAAAGACTATACTGGTCCGTGACGTAATGCCTACTACAAACGACATTGTGCCTCACAACTGGGAAATTAACTAATTTCAGACAAAATTTCATTAACGTTTTATTGTTTTGATTCATGCATTACGAAGTACCTTTGAATCAGACTGTATACAGGGTAGTTGCAAGCAGTCTGGAAAGCTTGTAACGGTGTTGCAGGACAGGAAGTGCTGAGGAATAATTATTAGGAAAACGATTAGATACTTGCGCTGTTTCCGAGATAATTAATGTGGAAGTTAGCCAATCACGCCGTTGCTCGGCGCAAATTTAAGCGGCCCGCCAGATACCATTCGTATCGGTTGTTCTCATGGCGTGGATGATAGCGCATGACACTGCTTAGCCTTCGGCGCCTTCCAATGGCCAATGTTTGAGCTGCCCTCTAACAAGGAAACCAGCTGATGAACACGTTTCCCGACACTGTATGGGAGGACCGCTTGAATTTTCAAGCGCAACATCCTGATTGGCTAATTGCCAATGCTGCTTGCCTTGGAAACAGGATAATATATATAATTTTTTCTTACCAATTATTTCGCAGTTCCACCTATCCTGCAACACCTCTCAGACGATGTGGCAGATATATATACCCTTGTAAAGAGAAATTAAGCTCATCATATTACTTAACTAGTCACCCTCTATCTGTAAGACCTGCTCGTATAGCACGAAGCGAACAAGTTTGCGAGAGAAGTAGATTAGAAAGACACGAATGTAATCTTCTGGTTTATTATCGACCGCTCGTCTGTTATAACATTCGATCTCAGACTTATTTTCAAGTCATCTTGGCAAATACTAAGCTGGTTCCACATCAGGTAAAACAGTATACACTCAGTTAAAATACAATGTATGCACCATTCCCAAGCAGATGTTGTAGGTGAATTCCATAGCTTAGGCTAGCTGACTACTGTTATGGTAGGAGCGACAACCGCCTACTAAGTTATAATAAAAATAAATTTTGAAAATCATGAAGAACAGTGGAGGCTGTACGACGGGGTAAACGATAGGAAGGAGAGAAGCAGTCCCTAGCTGCGAGATATAATCTAACTAGTGTTTTCGCTTCAATGGGGAGTTTCGCTAATGTTAGGATACACATGTCTTGCGTTTTCAGACAATTTAAACAGCTAAATGAACCTATCATCAAACTTTCTTGCAACTCTTCTACAACAATAAACAGTTCAATACGGAAACTTCCTGGCAGATTAAAACTGTGTGCCGGACCGAGACTCGAACTAGGGGCCTTTGCCTTTCGCGGGCAAGTGCTCGACCAACATTTTTTTTTTAATTAATCTTTATTGAAAAAACTGAGAGTACATATATATACACAAAGTAACAGTTCTTCAAGGTACCATTTAAAACATATACAAATGAGTGTTACTTAAACAAAATAGTAAATACAACTAAATATAACATATTCTGTCTTCTTCCTTTTTTTTCAATAATCTTTATTGAATAAACTAACAATATATATATATATATATATATATATATAATGCAAGAGTTCTTCAAGGTACCATTTAAACATATACAAATGACTGGTGGTTAAACAAAAAATATTAAAAAAACCTTAAATACAACAAAATACAACATATCCTGTTTTCTTCCTTTTTTATTTATTTTTTTTTTTTGGTCGATGCATGAGAACGTGGATAAGGGTGTTGCCTCATGTGACAGGTGGGCATGGCACACCCCAACTTGGAGGGGGGCAAGGAAGACGCTGCGAGATAACCGGCAAAAGTTTGTCGGTAAGATGGTTCTCGGGTGAGCGGTCACAGCTTTGTACCAGAAGTCAAGGACTGTATGCGGACCACTCTGAAAGAGGCCTGTCCTCGAAACCAGATTAGGATATGGTGCTTATCAAGAGGGTAGTGAAATGTCTGGGGCAACAACAAGGAATCCGGGGTTACCGTCGTTGGCGGGGCACGGAGGTAAAAGCCCACGATTCGTTGGATGAGGAGCCATACGTTTCGTTTCATGGGGCACGTAAGACGGTGCTCGTCGGTGTCTTCGACCTGACAGTCAGGGAAGAGTGGGGAGGTGGCCAGCCTTATGCGATAAAGTCGACTATTAGTCGGGAATTTGCCATAGACAAAAACATACCAGAGTGCAGACACAGACGTCGGTAGAAAGGGTCCATGCACACACCCCTAAACCGTTCCCCAGTTAAGGTCAGGATGCTGTAACACCATGGGGTCGCAAGGGTTGGACAGCATAAACAAATGATAATAATCTTTTGTACGGGGAGGACGGGTGACTGGAAGATCGGCCCGAACGTAGCTGAGTTCTATGAAACAATTGGCGACGTGGTACAATAATGGAAAATAGATGCCACATTGATCGGTGAATCGAGAGAAGCTGGTCGGAGGATATCTAAGAGACTGCGTGTTAAGGACGGGACCGGTCCTGCCATTGCCGCAACATAGTATGGACAAAGAGTGCAGAAGATCGTGCACGCACGTTGACGAGTCCGAGGCCACCTTTTGCAGGAGGCAGTGTTCGAGTGTTATAGCACTTTGAAAAGTGCCCATGCTGACACGAAATATCCAAAGGCTGAATGGATGCGGCGGCCAAGAAGTAACGGCATTGGGAGGATCTGGGTGACGTGTATCAGATTAGGGGCGACATACATAATGACATAGGACTCACGTTGGAGTTGGTTTAAGTTACGGTGCAATTGGCCGCGGAGTTGGTGTCAAATCGACTGCAAAATACGCCGGTAAGCGAGGGCCACCGTGCGGTGTGTGGAGCTCGTAACTGACTGGGAGTGGGGTTGGCACCATAGCCGGGAGGCCGCGCCCAATGTGCATCATAGTCGATTTACGGACATTAAGAATGCTACCAGAAAGACGGCCATACTGGTGGATCCATTGGATAGCGTCATTGAGTTGCGTGGAGGAGCAGGTGAGAAAGAGGAGGTCGTCCGCATAAGCCCTGCAGTGAAAGGTGTAGTCACGTGAAGTGAGACTCTGCAGTCTAGAGGTAAGACCAGTGATGAGGGGCTCAAGTGCAATGGCATATAGTAAGGTAGACATAGGGCATCCTTGACGCACAGAGCGGCGTATAGGAATCGGTCCAACAAGCCTCCCATTGATTTGTACCATCGAGACCGCGGGAAGTAGTAACCGGCGAATGGCATCGACATAAGGTAATGGGAACCCCATACGTGTCGCCAACATGAGGAGGAATGGGTGTCGAACGCGAGCAAAAGCACTCGTGAAATCGATGGATACCAGTGCTGCACGAAGGCGACAAACCGACGCCAGCGCGATGAGGTCATGGCATTCCCATAGGGCTGTGTGTAAGGTGGCCCCACAACCACGTGCAGTCTGCTCCGGTGAAAGGACCGTAGGCGTGCATGGATTTCATAGTCTGCATTCATCAGTGTAAGGGGGCGATATGCAGAGACATGGGACCGACCCTTCGGCTTAGGCACAGGTAGAAGAATGCCAGTGACGAATTCAGGTGGAATTGGGAAGGACGGAGTAAAGAGTTCTTCAATCATTTCCGTCCAACGAGGAAGCATTAACGTGGTGAACGCCCGGTAAAACTCCACTAGGAGACCATCTGGTCCTGGTGATTTGTTCTTGGGCCCCTTGTTGATCGCATACCACATCTTCTGCGGTGATTGCAGACATCATGGACGTTTACTCCGCTACGGTGAGGGTCCGATCAGGGGAAGGACAGGGATCATCAGGAACTGGCGTTGCCATCGGTTCATCATCATGAAATTGGCGATAATGTTCATCAAAGGCAGACACCACTGCTGCCTGTGTTGTGTGGTGGACACCGTCGGAGGTCTTGATGTTGGGGCGAAAAGTCGACGTCGACGACTGTGGTCGTATGCGACATGGATTGTGGGTGGTGTTTCGTCGTGGAGGACGTCCTGTCGTCGGTAACGCACCACGACACCATACAGTCGTGAACGCTGGAGAGAGAAGAGACGAGCTTTAGCACGCTGTCGTTCCCTATGGGTTTCAGGTGATGGAGGGAGCGAATCGAGCTCACGGAGGACGCGTAGTGAAAATTGGTGGTGTCTCGATGCCATGCTGCTGCTTGCTTGCCACACTGCATGAAGACCTTTCTGAACGCAGGTTTGGCACATTTGAGCCACCAATGGAACGTGGATGTGTAATGCGAGAGGCGTCTTTCGCAAGACGCCCATGTAGTGTTAATACATTGTCGGCAGTGTGGATCATTAAGGAGGGAGGTATTAAGCTTCTAATAACCTCTGCTGCGCCACACTGACTGAGGTGCCAGAGCCAGGGAGCAAATGATTGCGTAGTGGTTAGTGGTCCGAAAATGCAAGGGGCCATCGTTCAGCTTGGGCGACTTCGTTGCCAAGGTGGGCAGAGACATAAAACCGGTCCAATCTGCTCGCATAATGTGCTGTATAATGGGTAAAACCGGGGGTGTTGCCTTGAATTTTCTGCCAAACGTCCATTAGATGAAAATCTTCGATTAAGGTGAGCACCACCGGGCATGGCGAATAACCAGGTATATGGTCCTGTGGATGGAGGACACTGTTGAAATCGCCTCCCATGATAAGGCGATCATAGTGTCCAGAAAACAGGGGCGCCACGTCATGTCTGAAGAAAGTGGACCGCTGCCGACGGTTCGTGGAGCCAGACTGAACGTAGATATTGATGACGCGCGTGTCGAAGATGGTAACAGCCATGATCCTTCCACAGGAAAAGAGTGTCGTGTCCTTGAGTGGCATTCCTTCGTGTATGTTGAAAGCCACTCCACACCCTGATTGATCACATGTGGACGTATATGAGACGTAGTCGTAGACTGGTGGTAGTGTGGCAACGCGTACTTCCTGAAGAAGGGCGACGTCGACGTCAGTGTCCCGAAGCATGTCACATAGGAGCTGCAGCTTTGGTGCAGTGCCGATCATGTTGATGTTCAGTGTGGCGAACCGTTACGTTTGTTTCAGTGGTGGTGGACGCGCATCTACCTTCACCAAGGGAAGTATGAGGAGGGCACCAACAGGAAGTCCCGTCCCATCAGCTGCAGTGCCTCGCTTTCGACGTTAACAGGCAGCCTCGACCGGCGGAGACAACTCATCCGGAGGAGGGGGCGTATCTTCCTCAATGTCGTCGGCCCATGCTCCTGTGCCGTGCGTCTGTCCAATGTTCATGGGAATTGCGTCGCCGTGAGAGAGATCTGGAGTTGTTGGCGGGGAGCCATGCGTCTCAATCTGCGCACCGATCGTTACATTGTGTGTGGCGACCTCCATGGTGGTCCCGTCCTACGAGACGTCATGTTCATCGTGAAAGCTGTCCGCCGACCTCTGCGTGGAAATGTCGGCTGGTTGGGTGTCGTCTTCGTCGTCGCGGGTGGCGACGCTTTGAGAGCCCGTGGGTGAACGGCGGCGCCGTTTGCGCCTACGTGGCGAGCGTTGTTCGCACACGCGTTCCTCAGTGTCGGACGAGGGCAAGGAGGAGCGTCGACCTGGTTCGAAGGCGTCGGTGGGTGCAATGAAATTGTCAAACAGGTGTTGTGAAGAAGTACTGGTCTCCTCAGCGTCCGGTGCGGGAGCCTGTTCGGCGGCAAGGTTGTCAGGTGGGACGTCTGTACCGTCCGTAGGTGACTGGGACGATGGGACGTGCCGATCGGAAGGACCTGCCGACGGACTGGACGAAACTGTAGACGTGGCAAGAGCCGCTGCGTAAGTGACCAGTAGGGCGGTCATCATGGATGTGACGGACGCTTCCGACAACGGGAGCTGCGCGACACGTCGTTGAATGCATTCAGACCGTAGATGACCTTCTTTCCCGCAACCGGAACAGTTCCGAGGTTGGCCGTCGTACATTATAATGGCACGGCAGCCTCCGATACGTAGATAGGAAGCCACGTGTTTCTGCAACTCGATGCGGAACTGTCTGACACCGTTTAAAACGGGATAAGTTTGAAATTGTGCCCATCGTTCGGCAACATGTTCCAGAACGTTGCCATAGGGACGGAGCTCCGCGATGACGACGTCTGCAGACAGTTCGAATGGCAGTTCGAAGATCCTTATCGTTCGTGTACCGAGACCTGCGTGATCGACGGTAACAGGTCCGACGTTGCCGTCGGAATGACAGAAGCGCAGTCCACGTTTTGCCTCTTGAAGCAATCTCTGTCATCCTCTGCAATTTTTACTCTCTGCAGCTCCCTGTAACACCACGGAAGCTATCCACTGATGTATTAGTAGATGTGCCATCATTTTTTTTCCTTCTTCTTGTCAGTGTTTCCCCTCTATTCCTTTTCTTGCCGATTCTGCAGAGAACCTCCTCATTTCTTGGCTAATCAGTCGACCTAATTTTCAAAATTACTATTACAGCGCCATATATCAGAAAGCGAAAAAAGTGGTCCAACTAAAACATTCATATTTCTTTACGTACTACACGAATATGTAAAAAAAATGGGGGTTCATATTTTAAAAAACGCAGTTGATTTCCGTTTGACATATGGCAGCGCCATCTAGCGGGTCCACAATAGCGCCATCTGGTTTCCCCCTTCAAGCTACACGAGTTTCGTTCTTTGTAGTTTTTTCGTTTGACGCTTATTTCGTGAAATATTTAGCCCGGTCACAATCAATGGACCACCCTGTATATCATAAATGTGTAGCTTGTATTCCACATCCGAAAGTGATTCATGCTACAAGTTACAGTTAATGAATGCAACGTCCGAATAAAGCTTTATATCATGTTTCTTCTGGTTCTTCACCTTCAGACTTCGAACCGTATACAACTTCATGAAGTATTTCGCAAACGGCATTGACTTCCACGAGACGGGTTAGGATCTGCTCACCGAACACAACTATTCTTGTTGGTCTTGTATACTGTATAGCCTTAGTGAAGAAACTAGGCGGTTTTCTGAGTCTGTTTAGGTGAATATGAAACTTATGCTCCATAGGCGCCTCAGGAACATAATATGCGTGCACGTAAACACAATGAAGAGTTTTAAATGATTTGCACACGATCGTTTTTGTTAAAGGTTACTTTGTGGTGTCATTGTGAGCGTTCGACACGAATCAAGTGGCATATCAAAACAAGTATGAATTGTGGACCCTGTAGTGTGAGGATAACGTCAATAAGGCGATGCCGAAATGGTCCTGGAGGAAAGAGCGGAATGCTAATATGTTAAAAATCTAGATTCATGGAGTACGTCACGTATATGGTGTAGTCAAGTAATTATCAGTTTGTTCGTCACGTTGCGACGAGCGGACAGAATCGCGTTTTGGACTCCTGAGAAAATTGTTGAGCCGTAACTTACCCCTCCGACGCCTTCGAAAAGAGAAGATTAAGTCTAAGAAGATGGGGACTTACGTTCCCGTAGGCTGAATCTTAATTAGGTTTCGGCGAAAGTTTTAGCTCTACAAAGTGCTCTTTACAGGGAAGAAATTTTCTTAAGTATGAAACGGTGTAGAGCGAACGTTTACATTTTCTTTGTCGCTTAAGCAGTTCTTGTGAGGCAGCCTGAGGGAAAGAACGTCACTGCGCTTTACACGATAACAGTGTTTATTTGCCTTTAATTTCAGACCGCTGTCGAGTATCCCTCACAGCAGATTGAAAACGGCAACGTACGCTTTCTGGAACTTATTAAAGACAGATACAAGCAAACAAAGATTTAATAAGTCAGCGCTTGACGTCCTATTGACAAGGAAACAAGGAATATCCTTGCTTTAGACAGGGAATGGAGGAGACATAAAAATTTCACCTTAGTATTGTAAGATATCTTGGGAACGAAAACTAAACGACGTGGTTGTAGCTATTATTATTATTATTATTATTATTATCATTATTATTACTATTTTATTTACTTTGTCGCTTCAGATCCCTGGTCTACAATTACTCAGTTGCCTTTCCTTCTTGAGTTCCTTTCTGCATTACCATATTTCTTCTTTCTGCTCATCTTCTGGGTATATCGTGTTTTTATTGCCTTTTCAATCGGATGGATCCGTCATTCCCACTATTTTTGCTGCGAATCCCTCTCTCTGTTCGCCGGCCGGTGTGGCCGTGCGGTTTAGACGCTTCAGTCTGGAACCGCGTGACCGCTACGATCGCAGGTTCGAATCCTGCCTCGGGCATGGATGTGTGTGATGTCCTTAGGTTTAATTAGTTCTAAGTTCTAGGCGACTGATGACCTCAGAAGTTAAGTCGGATAGTGCTCAGAACCATTTGAACCTCTCTCTGTTCCCTTCATGTGTTTGACTGATACCACGCTTCCCTAGATCCTAACGTACTTCCTTCTCCCAATAGATGTGTGTCTTTGTATTCTCCTGGTAAGACATTTTCTGATTCATTTCTCTAACATCTACAGAAATTCAATTTCTTTCCTTTATAGTGATTGTGATCTTTTCAAAAGTTCCCATGCAATTCCTTGCTTGATCTCAAGTGAAATTTAAATCGATTCGCTGTCACTTTTTTCGGCCCAGGATCTCGGTTAGGAATTTCTTCTTCTTTGTATCTACTTACGAGAGTCGCCTTGCAGTAATTCCCTCTGCTACATATAAACAATTTTCTTCTTCTTTTCGTTTTTGCCTCGTTAGAACTACTTTAATTCGGATCAGCATTGTTGCTTCTGGTATATACCGTTCCCCAGTACCCTTTCATTCTCATTCTTTCCCACTTTCACCACTCATCTGTCCATGATGTTTTTGTCCTAGGAATAATTCTGCCTTGGTAACAAATATCAGTCTCATCTACTTATTTGAAAATTAGTTTATTTTAAATCTGTTTCCTGGATACCCACTTGTTTCAAAATCATTTGTACCTTTTGGATTCAGGGTACTTTGATTCTCTCGTTCACAGACTACATTATCTGGTGTCAACCATCAATAGCCCAAACTAAGGATGTATGCGAAGAATATGTCCCTTTTTCCTGATCGGAAGCCTATCTGGGGATACAGGTCATGGTACATTGGTCTTTCTAATTGACTTTCACCTGTTCTTTGAAGTCCCAGAATCTCCCTGTGAATTCTTGTTTCGACACGTTCTAGCCTCTTAGGTATTTCAGTTATCGCGAGGCTAAGATCTGTTATTATTATTATTATTATTATTATTACTCACGTATTACCCAGCGTTCCTCGATTACTTATTCATTCTAATATTACACTAGATATCGAGAGGAATAAAACGAATCTACAGTTTGTAACGCGACGTTCTCCTCTAGCATTGCTTTTCCTCAACAGAGGTTGTCGATACCAGTATTATTTTTCGAATTTTGGACAGGTCAGTATTATCTCAGTGGCTTTTCTGAAGACTTTCATACAATTCTATACATAGTATGTTCTATTTCAAGATAAAATTTATGGAAATAAATTAAATTATAAAATGTTATATTCTCGATGTTATAATCGATAAGTACTAGTGCTGGATGTACAGTTAAAATTATTTTCTTAGAAACATGTGAAATTACGAACTATTGGCACACATAAATTTTCTGTTATTAATTACGCAATACTGTACTGGTTACTATGTTTATTTGTGGATTCATTTGCGAAATAATAATCGAAAGTAATAATGTAACAGAAACTAGTAGAAATTTATTTGTAGAGAAAAATTGTAAAATCTTTCAATTACGATTTTTTCTGCAAAGTGAGAGGGTCGGAAGCATTATTGTATTTTGTGCGGACAATGTAATTTCGGCTTTGCTACTGTGAAAAATCAAAGGTCTGTATGATATATTAAAATGTATTTACGTAAAAACAAAAATTCTGCAACAACGGTCTTCAAATTTTTAGATCACTCCAACGGTTAGAACCTAAAATGCAGCATTTTCAGCTTCAAGAATCAGACCCCTACACAAGAAGAACTGGAGCCAACTCTACATGAAAAGCTAATTAAACTAGAAAGTTTATTGCAATCTTCGCTTCTCTCCAATCTTCATAAAAGACCAATGTGGACAATAGACGGAATTAGGAAGGAGGTGGGAAATTGAAGTTCATACTATAAGTCACCCCTTCATGCTCCCGAACCTGTCTCTAAGGACATCTTACCCAAAGAATTCTTCTTCTAGGTAGTCATATACGTACCAAATTCAACTGAAATTGTTTCAATCGTTCCATACTTAGGCTGCCATGGGTACCCCAACCCCTTAACTAAGTACGCTATGAATTTCCTACCCCAATAGCATTTTCTGATAGACATTAAGTGATACGTATTCCAAGTTCCATTGGAATTTCACACTGCATTTCAAAATTACGCTTGGACGTCACCTCACTCTTTCCGTAGTGCCACCTTATTCCTAGGAAGGAGCGCTAGAGGTGTCTTAGTCACAGAGCATTTGTTTTCTTACTCTAAGTCATACGCGACCAACTTCAGTTGAATATAATTCAAATGTGCCAGTAGCATTGTTCATATCTCACCATTTCCTACCAACAGCCTCTACCCCATGAATTGTCCGCGGCCCTTTCACCAATCAGGTCAAAAACCATCTAAACTATGGAAAATATACGAATAAAATCGTTTCCGATTATTTTTACATATCCCCACACCTTCCGTAAGGATATTAGGGATAAATTTCTCCACGTAGTATCATATGTTGAAATCTGATCATCTAATTTCTGGGATACGGTTATATGCCCAGTTTCCCCAGAGATACGGGTGCAAGAGATGCTTGAAAGCTCTTGAAGAACACCCTAAGGCAAAAAAAAGGAAGGAAACCACAACGCCACGAATGGAGATGCAAATTTGTCACAAACTGATGTTAATACAGGTATACAAAATTTTTGACATTGGCGACCTATTGATGAATGTATGATGTTGCTGCGCAATTTCAAGGCGCAGCTGGCAAAGATAGTTAACAGGGTATATGTGGATACAAGGACTTTACGTCTCCTATGCCTAGTCAGGTCTCGATCAGACTCACAAGCTTTGTTTGGTTAACAGTGGGTTCAAATTTGGGGATTTGGGTCCCGAATAACCACTCGTATTGTTATTTAAAGAGTGTGATAAACCTTCTTCCGTGTTAACTCTTGTAATGAAGTTTAATTTACAACCGAGGACTGCCTGTCTCTAGTAACATATTTTCTAATATTTGCTATATCGCGGTATTTGTTTACGTCTGTATTGATTGCCATGTAGAGCAGTGTTCTCTAATGGTCTCTTGTGGTACTCATTGTGTATGGTCTAACAACTATACTGCAAAAGGTGTGGAGGACCTGCGACACAGCTATGCTATGTTGGTCGCACACAGTCAGGTGCGGCCTAACATTGGCATTCATGGGTGGTCCGCTTTTTGCAGTAGAGTGTGCAGGATGAAAGGTAGGGAGCAAACTGCCTCACACCATTTTTAAACTGAATAAATTTCCTTGATCTTCCATATTTACTGTACCATTTTCTTGCTTGTACATAATTTTTGTGGCCCACCTTTCTGTATAGCTTGTGCTTACTTTCCCGAGAACTTCAAACAGTGCACAATATTACTTAATCTATCGCTTGTTGTAGGCCAAAATACCATACGAAAGTGTCTTGGTTTTTTGGGAAATCTTTTGTTTCCGTTACAAAGTACAACGTCAGAACGGCCTTACTGATGGATTTGACTCTCCTAAAGCTAAACTGAAAGTCGTCTAACAGGCTCTCAGTCGTCTTTTCCATTCCTCTGTATGTTATTCATGTCACCAACTTGAGGCCATTAGGCTGACTGTACAATAGTTCTCGCGTTTACTAACCTTTAACTTTTTTCGGATTGTGTGGATGACATCTTTTCCGGAAGTCCGATTAACTGTCAACAGGCTTATATATTCCACACAGCTACTAGAATAGTCGTTTGGTTGCCAAATCACACGATGGTGTTTTACACTGTGTACGATCGCTTGTATCCCAAAGGTCTGTCAATCTATATCCTAGGACTTTCAAATAGACACTCGTTTCTCCTTCCACTAGAAGACAGTTCCTCGTATCTTCCCACTTACACCCCGTCCCCCTTCTCCTCTACGTTTAAGAGCTGAATTTCTCTTGTACTCTTTAACGTTGACGCCTTTGCTTTTAATTTCCCCAGACGTCTTAGAAATGTAAAAAAGAAAAAAACTACAATCAGACACACTTTTTGATTGGCATAGGCACAACGTCGAACAGCAGCAGTAATTTCTCATACAAGTTGTACACTTTAGCAGTCTTTTTTTCTGACTGTTTTGCTTTTAAACATAACTCAGAACTAGCTGACAATGGAACAGTGAGCGGTAAGCGCTGAGGACCTTGCTGTCGTGCGCCCAAGAAACCCCTCTACTACTACAATGAGCGGTAAGAACAACCTACCTGGAGTAGGGAACAGGGTATGTCTGAAATCTGCATGACAAAGAAGTAAAAGCAGAGCTCCGTCAGTCCAATGGGAGATCCTGTGCGATAACTGTGTTTAGCAGACTATGTCACAGGCTCTTGAGGCGCAATGTGCAGTAATTACCTGCTGCAGAAACAGTTCATGAGAACTCACTCGATATATATTAACACCTCTGTAACGCCTGAAGAAATTTCTTCCAAACAGGACACAAGTATTACTTGCAGCCTGGAAAAAAAATTACAGTGACAGTATGACTTCCCTAGCACCATTACAGATGTGGGTGGGGGTCGGAAAGGGTAATAAAATACCGTAGTTCAGGGCCGCCGGAAGTCGTTTCAAACAAATCTAGTTTACATGTGACTCATATTGCACCGTTTTTATCTCGCTTTCGTGTCTGTAAATCTCTTCCGCACAAATTTTCCAATTGATTTTAAACTAATTTCTCAAAGTGCGGGAGATCTGAATCTTTCAGCATATCTCAGAACTGTATGACAATGCAATATTAACGCACGTTGCTGTCTGGCGTGTGGCAGAGAGTACTTTGTGTATCACTGATCCTTCCCCTTTTCCTGTTACAGTCGCGACTGTTTCGTGGGAAGAACGGTTGCTCGTAAGCCACCCTCTTTTACTGTCACGGTCGTCTCGTGTGATACACGTAGGAAGAAGGAATACTGAAGTAGATAACAAACTGAAATAAACCCGAGATTTACTGCATGTCTCTGCTGTAATCTCATCAAGATGTTTGTAATCGGTTGAAAATTTTCAGGCGCAGAGGGTTAAAGACCATGTAGTAATTATTTAAATAATTATATATTTAAAAAAAAACGCATTTTTATATCATACTAAAATGTATTAAATAATTTGTCCTAACAGAATGCAGATTCCTAACCCTATTGAGGCACCTCTGAAATCTTGTGACGGTGAATTTTTAATAGTTATATTTGCTTGTAAGAGTAAAATGTGAGGAGAAAAACGTGAATACATAACTGGTGCGAGTAGTTCACTTCCTGTTACATATTGCATGCGCCTCTCATTTTTCCTCACAGATATTAAAAGTGTTTTTATAGCTATTATAACTTCGCTATCACGATTTCACAGAACTATCCGTATGGTGTTGGGAATCTACGAGTATATGGAGCTAGTAGAAGTTGTTTTCCACCTTTTAGTTCGACATTAGAAGATGGTACACTAAAAGTTTATTTTTATTTAAATAATTATTTCTCTTAAGGAGAAGTTTTTCTTTATGTGAGACAAGCACAACAATGAGCTAGACTAAAGAAATTTGGAAATTTGTGGTAAGAGCCTGTGGGACCAAACTGCTGAGGTCATCGTTCCCTAGCTTACACACTACTTGATCCTTCATAAACTAAGTTACGCTAAGGGCAACACACGCACCCACGCTCGAGGGAGGACTCGAACCTCCGACGGGGTCAACCGCGCAAACCATGGCAAGGCGACCCAGACCATGTGGCAACCTCACGCCACGTGACTAAAGACAAAAACAAAACATTTATTTAGATCTGACATCAGTTGGAGACGTGACGTCACACGTAAGGATCTGTGCCAACCATATTGTCAATGCCAAGCCGAATAAAGGCTTCCATAAGATCCAGAGGTCGACCGACACGTTAGTGGCTTTCTCACCTTGTGAAGCTCTTACTTTTTATGAAACTATTAACCACTGGTTGTCTGTAAACGTGCATCGGATCAACCGATTTCCGTCCCATTCGGATAGTTCCTTCAAAGAGCGTCACATTTTTATTTTATTTTTTTATTTTTCATTTACTTTTTATTTATTTCTTGTCTTAGAGGGGATAAAAAAGTACTCTTTCTTAAGAGAAAAATGTGAATCTTGTGCTAGGAATAGTCGCTGCCGTCTGGTGTTGTGCGTAAGCCATTCAAAGATGTTGCTGGTTACAGTTTTTTATTCATCGATATTTATGAAATCGGACGTGGTCTCCTCAGATCAAAATTGGTATGTCCAAGGTGACAGCCATTCAAGGAAAATCTTAGGTAATTCATTTAACAAATTTTATATTATTTCATATCTACAAGTTTTCTCCCGGAGAAACTTAGATTATGCCTACGTGACACAAGCTACTAGCCTTTCAGAACCGAGGTATTTCTGTCCAGTTGAAACGCCAGCCGGAGTGGCCGAGCGATTCTAGGCGCTACAGTCTAGAACCGCGCGACCGCTACGGTCGCAGGTTCGAATCCTGCCTCGGGCATAGATGTGTGTGATGTCCTTAGTTTAGTTAGGTTTAAGTAGTTCTAAGGTCTAGGTGACTGATGACCTCAGCAGTTAAGTCCCATAGTGCTCAGAGACATTTGAACCATTTGAACCAGTTGAAACTGCTGACAAAAGATGCTTTCAGCCCTCTGCTGAAACTGCTAGTGAATTCACACTATCCATTTACTCAATGTGTAGGAGGCAGGTCACGTGTGTGGACTGCGGAGGGTTCTGCAAGGCAGTACACACTTGCTTCTCTCTCTTGTGACAGCGACCTCCAGTAGAACAGACGTCTTCCTTGGGAGACCGAGCCCCTGGCTCTGCGCTGCTTGAACGGAGACCGACTCATCTAAACCTGAAAGGTCGTTGTCGCCGTTGGTTTGCTGTCAAACCTCTCATGTTGCCTAATTTATTTAGTTTGATGACTACTTAGCTTCGCCTGCACCTGGTAACGTCCTACCCTAGATACACTCATTGTATTTCACAGGATGAAATACAGGGTGTTCCACTAAATGTATTTGCCTCTGTAAGTTACGAAGTAATTGGCGACGGAATTATTTATTGCGGTAGGTCACCATAAGAAACGTTACACTGTCTGCGGAGCTATGAAGATAGTTTATTGTATTATCCAAAGAGTTACTGCAAAAAGCTACAATTTGTTAAATAGAACAATTGTTCTTTCTATCTGGAACTGGAATCAGTAACACCAGCTGTGTAAACATCAATTTAAATTACATTCCTGTCACTTTTTAGTCTGGGAGCTACAACCCTTCAAAGTTTCTGGAGCAGACACAACACACGCTGCGCATAAAGCAATGGGCCTTCTAAATGTGGTGCGGCCGAGTTGTAACACCGCCGGTGTCATAGAAGCGAGAAGCTTCCTCGATGCGCTGTTACACTGCCGACTGTCGCCGCACACGGCCGTATACCCAACAGTACGAGCCACACAAACAAACGTGGTGCAATATACCACTGTTACTGACATCGGATGAAGGTGGCATACATGAACAACGAGTGTGTTGACATGTTGCTGATGCTCGGCGAGTGCCGATACGATGCCACTGTAGCAGCCACGGCGTACGCCGTGAGATATCCTAGGCGAAGAGCTCCATTACGTTCTTACGTGCCGAACAACGACTTCGGGAAACTGGCAACTTGGTAATGCGCCACAGTAACAGACGAAGAACTACAAGAAGTGAGGAGACGGAGGTGTTTGTTTTAGCTGCAGTACACCACGATACTCATGTCAGCTTACGAGCCGTTTCTGCAGTCACTGGTGTCAGTCTCACATCTGTGTGGCGTACAGTACACGGTCACAGGTTTCACCCGTACCGCCTGTCACTGACCCAGGAGCTGCATGGGAACGATTTCCGTGGGAGAGCTACAATCTTGCATGGGCCATGCGTAATTTGACGCTGGAGTCTTTACAAGGTGTTATGTTCTCTGATGACTCCACGTTCACAAATTATTGTGCAGTAATCGCCATAACGTGCACTACTGGGCCGCAGACGCTCCTCGGTGGGTACTACCTGTCAACCGTCTATTAATGTACGGTGTGGAATCCTTGGGGATGAAATCATCGGTCCACACAACTTCCCAGGTACACTGACAGGTGAGTTATATCTCGCGTTTGTAGTCGGCAGTTTGGGTGGTGACCTTGAACATGTGTGTCTACACACGAGAGGCCATATGTGGATGCAGCACGATGGTCACCCAGCCCATTCTGCTCGTGCTGTTGCGGGAGAACTAATCAACAGGTTTGCAGGAAGGTGGTTGGGGTGCCATGGTCCTCATTCATGGCCCGCAAGGTCGCCCGATTTAAGACCATTAGATATCTTTTTGTGGGGATATCTAAAGTATCGTGTTTATGTCAGTGAGTCCACATCCCCAGATGATCTAAAACGGACGCATGTTGCTCCGTGACACCGGTGACGTTACATCTCGTCCACATATCCTTGAGAAGGCGCATTGCATTGTGCATTCAAGAACATGGACATACATTTTAACATCTCATTTAAATCAACTTCCCACCGCCACGACATCCGTCACTCACCATACACCATGTATTATGTACAGCGTGTGGTATCTGCCCCTGAAACTTTGAAGGGTTGTAGCACCCAAACTAAAAGTGATAGGAATGTAATTTAAATTGATGTATACACAACTGGTGTCATTGATTCCAGTGCATGATAGAAACATCTATTGTTCCATTCAAAAAATTGTATCTTTTTGGTGTAACTCTTTGGATAATAACACACAATAAACTATGTTGATACTCCGCAGACAGTGTAACGTTTCTTATGGTGACCTACCGAAATAAATATTTCCGTCGCCTATTACTTCGTAACTTACAGAGGCAAACACAATTTGTGAAACACCCTGTATATTCTCTCTGTTTGACCAAATTTCCTGTTCTATCATTTAACGAAAGCCCGGGATGTCCACGTGATAAGTCCTGACCGCTCGACCTCCTTTAAGTTGTTGTCATAAGCGGGATGAAACAACTCCCCTCTTTCCCCGTCGATGTTCGTGTATGACCACTTGTTAATGATGAGCTGACAGGCAGTCCATTTACGTAGTCCACACACACACACACACACACACACACACACACACATTACGTGCCCCCGCGGCGGCTGCAGCGCAGTGGCGGTGGACCTGACACGTGACGTACGCCGCCCTGGAGGGCAAGCTGCCTCAGCCACGGAAGGGCGTCTGCTCGCAGTGCTAACAGCGCTGGGGGCTGCGCGGCGCGGTATTACCCCAGTTGTGAACTCGTGTAGCTCCTGCTTACGGCGGCAGCAGTGCTCTGTGACCTCGTTCTGAGCGGACGGCACGCACCGCAACACTCCCTGTTAGTGAGCGAGGGATGCTGCACGGGTCGACGGACGCAAGCACCAAGTACGCAAAATTAACAGGCAGAAATGCAGCTACACGTTCTACAGGAAGGAGGATAACGCTTAACTCCCCGTCGACTACATATTCGTTGGTAAAGTGTCCATTCTATAAATCGTTCAAACAACATAGGTAGACTCAGCAATAAGTAAAATACAAGCATCACTTTCTTTCTTTCTTCCTTTTTACGGTTCAGTGCCTAAGACGGTAACAACGGTACCCTTGTAGGATCACTCTGTTGTCCGACTATCTGTCTGTCCGATTGTTATAAACCCTTTTTCTTAGGAACGGATAGGCGTATAAGCTTCAAATTTATGTCACATACTAAGGTCTTTGGTCCCTTGGCGATGTAAAAAACATTTAAGGTAGTGCAATCAAAAGATACGACCATTTGTGTCACATATTTTAACACTTGCGAATTCACTCATCAAGTCGTATGGCGTGCATTTCGTTGGATTAGAGTCACGAAATTTGTCAAAAAGCAAGATTTCACAGTACAACCGAAGGAAAAATGCGAAAACCATAAACCTATAACTGTAGCATACGACAAAATTTTATGTCAGAATCTTTTATTTCATTTGTTATCTTTTTCTCAGGAATGAGTAGACGTATCGCGTTGAAATTTGTTACATACTAAGGTCTGTGGCCGCTTTGCAGCGGAATAAAAGTAAGCTTATAAGTCAACTGAAGCAAAAGGTACGGCCATTCAGGTCACATATTTTGACACTTGCAAATTCGGTCATCAGAACCTGTAGAACACTTCCCGTTGACCCAGAATCATGAAATTTGGCAAGAAACATGATACCACCGTACAAGTACAGGAGAAAATTCCGATAATTGTAAATCTGTAATTTTGTCACATGAAAAAAATATTTCTTTTGTCATTTGTTATCCGACGTCAAATTTTACATTGAAATAACAGGTAGTTTTTCATTCAGCCTCCTTGGGTTGCAATGGTGGAAGTCAGACACAGGTAAGGGCATGACTTCATCGCTCATATGACGCGTTTCTATACTTATTCATCACCAGATGTACAGGTGCGATTACTGCACATATGTTTCATAGACAACCTGAAACGCCAAATCTACCTGCAGCAATCGCTCCTCGGTATCTGATGATGGATAAATTCGGGGTGAATTCATTCCTTGCCTGATGTTCGAATTATACCACTGTAATTCAACTTTACGTTATTTTTATGTTATTGAAATTAAAACATCCTCTAAAATCTTGGAATCCCTGGACCGATATCTTGCTAGTATCAATATCTATAACAGGCAAGAATGGTCGAGGTTCTCGATTCCGGGTACCGGCCACTGTGGCCGAGCAGTTCTAGGCGCTACGGTCGCAGGTTCGAATCCTGCCTCGGGCATGGATGTGTGTGATATCCTTAGGTTAGTTAGGTTTAAGTAGTTCTAAGTTCTAGGGGACTGATGACCTAAGATGTTAAGTCCCATAGTGTTCACAGTATTTGAATTTGAATCTCGATTCCGGGAATGGATGAATTATCTATATATATAATTAAGTTTGTACGGAACCCCCAGTGCGCGAATCATAAGAGCTATTCGCATCTGGACAGTTTTTTTCTGTTCATTTTCAGTAGCTAAACCAGAGTGGCTAAACCAGATAGCATTGGTGTACTACTAATTTCTTTTATCTTTACCCTAACCACCTGTTGGTTTAGTTGCCCTGCGGGTAATCGTTGCAACATAACGTCTGCTTCCCAAGGCCCGATGAGTATGTGCCGAAGAGTACTTGTGTGCCACCGTCACTTCCTGCTTTGCCTGTTCCAGTCGTGAATTGTACGAGGGAGGATTGATTGTTGGTAAGTCTCCGCGCGAGCTCCAATCTCTCTAATGTTGTTTTCATGGCCTTTCACGAATTATACGGAGGAATTATCAAACTCTTTGGCTCTTGTAGGAACATAAGCTCTCTCACTTTTGATAGTGAACCACATCGTGATGCGCATCGCCTCTCTTCTAGAGCCTGGTACCAAAGTTGGTTGGGTGTCTCCCCAGACACTTCGGTGTTTACTGAGGACCCTGCGACGAAATTCCCCACCTTTCTTTGTATCTTCTCTGTTTGATGTATTGGTGATATCTGGTAAGGTTCCCAGACTGATGATCATTACTGAAGTACCGATTGAACATGGGTTTCGTGAGTTACCTCATTCGTGGGAGCCTACATTTGCTGGGGATTCTTCCACTGAAAGTCTGACACCTGCCATTCTCATGACTACTTTCGTATGTCCTTCCGCTTTAAATCACTGCAGAGTATGGTCCTAGCTATTTAAGGACTATGACTGTTTCCACTGAAAGTTCGGGAATCGGGTAACAATAAAGTAACTGAGCTCTCACTTTATTTAGTTCCAATACGTTACATTGGTCTGTGTTACGAGTAAACTAACACTCCTTGCACGAAGCAACGTTCGTCTGCATGTCTTTCTACATTTCGCTACTATTTCCTAGCGTTACGACTTTGCATACAACAGCACCATTCGAGATTCATGGAGATTTCGACGTTATCCAGTTGGTCATTTATGTATGTTGTGGACAGTCTAATATCCAGGTGCGTATAAATCAGAGCTGTCGTCACTGACATTGAAGAATAATTACAGCATCTGTTGAATGGAATGGTGTAATTAGTACAGAACATGGATTGACAGCAAACCGAAGAAAGACGAAAGTAATGAGAAGTAACAGAAGTGAGAACAGCAAGAAATTTATCGTAAAAATAGGTTATCACGAAGTAGACAAAGTTAAGGAATTCTGCTGCCTTGGAAGTAAAATCACCATGTCTGACGAAGCAAGGAATACATAAAAAAGTAGATTAGCACAGGCGAAGAGGGCATTGTCAAGTCTTCCACAGCTCTTTTTAATTCTGACTCTAATACTTAATCCCTTATGTGATGTCTTTTGATTCCAAATTCTTCTTCTAACACGTCGTTAGACAAGTCCTCCCCTCCTAGACACCTTCAATGGAATCCTTTCACTGCTCCCTCTTCCACGGTTATCAGTGAAATTCCCATTGCACTCGAGCGATAGCGTTCTCGCTTCCCGCGCCCGGGTTCCCGGGTTCGATTCCCGGCGGGGACAGGGATTTTCTATGGCTCTGAGCACTATGGGACTCAATTGCTGAGGTCATTAGTCCCCTAGAACGTAGAACTAGTTAAACCTAAATAACCTAAGGACATCACAAACATCCATGCCCGAGGCAGGATTCCAACCTGCGACCGTAGCGGTCTTGCGGTTCCAGACTGCAGTGCCTTTAACTGCACGGCCACTTCGGCCGGCCGGATTTTCTATGGCTCGTGATGACTGGGTGTTGTGTGATGTCCTTAGGTTAGTTAGGTTTGAGTAGTTCTAAGTTCTAGGGGACTGATGACAATAGATGTTAAGTCCCACAGTGCTCAGAGCCATTTTTGAACCCATTGCACGCTTAATGTCACCAACCTTTCTTTTAATGTCAGCGAATCAGTCCTCCTAAAGATAATTTATTCTTCAGTTTCTTCATATCTTTCCTGCAGCAATTTCGCCTTGGCTGCCCTGCATTTTTTATTTACTTCTTTCCTTAAGGATGGACGCTGCTGTATTAGTCTTTACCAGAACATTTTTGCACTTCCTACTATCGTCAATCATTTTAAAGAATTTCATCCGCTACTCAAGGTTTCTTCGGGGTTACCTTTTTGTACTTAGTGTCTGAGTGTCTTAGTGTCTGAGTGTCCAATATTTGTGATTGCCCTTTCTGGAGATGTCCACTTCTATTCGACTGAACGGAGTATTGCGATATTCTTTTCACAGTATTCAGGTCCTTAGCGAAATTCAACGCCTCTAATGATTTCTCATTACTTCAGTACCCCGTTTCCTTTGCCACTGATTCATCCAAACGATTTTCTTGAACTTCGGTCAACTCTTCATCATTAGTAAATTGTGATAGAAGTCTACATCTCCTCCTGGGTATGCCTTAGAATCCAATATCTGGTTTTGGAATCTCTTTCTGAGTATTATGTAATCCAGCGGGATCCTTCTTATGCCGTTCTCTTTCCAAAGTACATCTTCCTCTGTTTGATTCCTGAACAGAGAATTCGCTATTACCATATGAAATTTATTGCACAACTCGTCATTCTCATCTCTCATTTCCACAGCCAAGCTCATAAATATTTCTTCTATTTCTACCCATATATCCTCTTTCCAGCACACAATGACTAATATTCATCTCCCTTTATGTACTGAATTCCTCGTTCAGTGTCCTCAATTCGTTTCCCTACCTCTTTATTCGTTTCTCGCGATATGGGCTTATCGTTGTCGGCGTAGGTTTGCTGTCAAACCAGTGATTAAACTGGTCATTGTAGCTCACTCATCGTATTCATAACGAATCGTACCCCCGTTGTACAAGTTTCTGCTGCTGTCGAAATTACCATCTAACCAGAAATGTTTATTTTCTCTCTACGTCACTTCACTTACCTCCACTAAATGTAGATAAAGCCTTTCCATTTTCCTTTTAAGATTTTTTAGCTTTTCTGCTACATTCACTTGTGACGTTCCAGGCCCAGATTCGTAGAATGTTAACCCGTCGTTGTTGATTCCGTCGTTTTTCTCATGGTCGTGTCCCCCTTGGCAGCCCCCTACAGGAAATCCGAATGAGTGGAATCCGGAATGTTTTGCCAATGGAGAGACCATCATGGCAGGCCACCTTTTCGTTATACACATTATGTGTTTTTAATGCAGTGATTCCACTGCACAAGCGGGTACCAGAATCTCTAATCCTCCCCCACCCCCACCCCCCACCCCCACTCTCCCACCCCCGCCTTAGACAAGGACTGCAACAGTAAGAGGGTGACTTCTTATGGAAGAAGTCTTTGGATATCATTGCTGATGACTTAAATTCAGAATTTAAGGTGGTCTTTGTTCGAACTTAGAACCCAGAAGCTTTAATTACTAGTCAAAGACGCTACACCGAGCGAGGTGGCGCAGTGGTTAGACACTGGACTCGCATTCGGGAGGACGACGGTTCAATCCCGCGTCCGGCCATCCTGATTTAGGTTTTCCGTGATTTCCCTAAATCACTCCAGGCAAATGCCGGGATGGTTCCTCTGAAAGGGCACGGCCGACTTCCATCCCCATCCTTCCTTAATCCGATGAGACCGATGACCACGCTGTCTGGTCTCCTTCCCCAAAACAACCAACCAAAGACGCTACCCACAGACCATGGATGTTCCCCTATAAATTTTTATCACTCCCTTTTAAATACCTGGTGCATTTCCAAGATTGTATACCACTCTCAATAAGAGAAATAGAAATGTATCCCGTCCCCCGATTTCGCTGAACCTATCTCTCGCTATCCCACCAAATCACGTATTTTTTCACTCCTCTACACTCCACATCACAGTCAAAATAAATTCAACCAGCTCCGGATTCGTGATCCAGAAATGTGTACAAAAGAGTGTCCTTGGCAGGTTTTAGTCCAAACTCTCCTTATACCCAGAATTTTTAACCACCTTCTAGAACCTCATTTTTTTTAATCCAACCACGACATCCTTATTCCCTATGTAACACACCTACTAGACCCATATCAAACGAATTATATTAACACTATGCCCTTCAGCGCAAACTTCCCTCCACTTTTACCAGGAACAACAGGTTATTCATCAGCACTGAACAGCCGTATCTTACTGTGATCGCATCAGAGGACTCTAACATGCTTTTCGTGTGAAAAAGCTTAGTAGATAAAGAGCATGCCAAAGGCCAGATGCCAGTTTTGAGTCCTTGTCTGGCACAAAGTTTTCATCAGTCGTGATGTTTCATTACAGTGCACGATAGGGTGCGGACTGAAAAATTCATATATTATGACGTCCCTGGTATACTGCTGTAAAAGAAAAAAAATTGCGACCAGTTATTCTGTTATTAGTAAAACTTGTATTTGGTAAAGCTACTCATTTATATGTACTTCCTTATATAGTGCACTTATTGAATGTACTGGGTGTTGTGTGCTGTCCTTAGGTTAGTTAGGTTTAAGTAGTTCTAAGTTCTAGGGGACTGATGACCATAGTCCCATAGTGCTCAGAGCCATTTGAACCATTTGAACTTATTGAATGTATTCACTCAACAGTAGTTGGTTTGTGTATTTATCGATTTATTAACGTTTATTGATTGATGTTTGGTTGGAGTTTGCCGTGTCTTCTGCGGTCTGTTCGTGTTCCAGTTTCTGCGAGTTGGGGTGCGTGGGTGCGGCGCCACGTCCCTCTTCGGTACACAGAAGCTGTGACGTCTAATGGGAAGTGACTCCCGGTTAAGCCCCGACGTTTAGGTGTTTGGAATGCTAGTCGGCTGCTTCCGGCATTTAAGTTAAGTCACCCGTTCCCAGGGCAGCCCGGGGTCACTGCCAGTTTGATAAATATAACCTATTTCATGAGTTATTTGTTTTTTCTTAAAAAAAGAGGTTTTTAAAATTGTTGAAAATGAATTATTATAGTCACGTGTTGTGCTGGTTGGGTTTTTGGGGGTTCTAAACGAACTGATGCTTTTGGTAAATTACCTTCATATTGTAAATCGTTTTTTAAAAAAATTTTGTGCCAATTTTTAAAATCAGTTTCATACTGTAATTTATTTCAAATATCTGTGGTCATCTCTTTAAGTCTGTTGGTAACTGTTATCTGCTGTCTTGCTTGAGAAGTAAGATATCTGTAATATTTTATAAAAAGATGTCCATATTGATTTTCTCTTACCTGTTTTGAATAAACAGTGAATTTGGTAGTTGTTGTTTCAGGAGTGACATTACAGGGGCCTTGACCTTCCATCCTAGGTGTACCCCTCATCCCCACTTCCAAGTAACAATGGGTTCCGGGTTCCGCTTAATAACTCAGCAGTCCACTACACACAGCAAGCGACTACACTTGTAGCGGTGGCTGTGTAGAAGGACTGAGCGGATTTTTATGTTAGAGAGTCTCAGGGAACCACAGAAAGGGAGTCCGTCTAAAATAAGACAACTAAAACACAGTAAGTTAGTTGTAGAAACGTTGGGTAATGTAGTTATAAATGGTCGTAGCAGAGCTCCAAGCCCTAATAAAAAGCACTGAAGCTTGAGTCCCTTTTCACATGGGTACCCCACTCATACAGTTATAGTCGGTGGTGACTTCACTCTACACTCGATATGCTGGAAAAATTACACTTTTAAAGCCGGCGGCAGGCATAAAACGTCATCCGAAATTGTACTGAAAGCTTTCTCAGAAAATTGCGGGAAAGAAGATCGGTGTGGAAGGAAGCATTGGGGGATTTAAGGAGGACCGAGTCCTTGCAAGGAATCAGAAGGGAGATGGGGGCATTGGGGTAGTATTTCCGGATGGCGAGGGTGAGGGAGCGGGCATAAAGAAATTGAGGGTCAGGATTGGAGAGGGCAAAGGTGTGGGAGGCAGGCGTGGTGTGGGCGGGGGTCGGGGCCGCGTCCATGGGGGTGGGTGGGTCACGGGGAGTGGGGATTTTTTTGGAGGAGACTTCGGGGGAAGGGTTAACATTCGGGCGCTTTGAGGGTTTCGTGGTCACGACCGGGTGTAGAGGGGGCAGGGGGACGGGTTGCAGGGGGAGATGGCGGGGGGCAGGACCACCCTGAGCAGCGGATGACGCAGAAGGAGTGGGCGTGGGTGTCACAGAGACTGTGGAACGTCGAGCCGAAATCCGTGCTGGCTTGGAGCCCATCGGAGGCGGTGCAGGGAGCGGCGGAAAGTCAGTAGCTGTTGATGGGGCGACAGTGATAGGGGAGGAAGAGTTGGGGGTGGTTACATCCGAAAGTGACGCAGGGGTGGGGTGGAGAGGGAGAGAAGGAAGGACGGGAAGTGGCGTGCAGGATGAGCTCCATGTGATGGTGGTTGGAGCAGTGGAGGGAGAGGTGAAAATGATAGTGGTGGTGGGTTGGGACATGGTGGCGGCGCGCGAGAAGGGCGGCGGCAGTGGCGGCGGCGGGGCCGATCAGGCAGCTGCAGGCAGCGACCGAACGGCGGCGGCGGCGAGCACCGGCAGGCGGCGACGAGGCGGGGGCGGCGGCGGCGGCGGCGGCGGCGACGGCAGGCAGCGACCAAACGTCGGCGGCGGCGGTGGCGGTGGCGGCGGCGACCAGGCGGCGGCGGCGGCGGCGGCAGGCAGCGACCAAACGGAGGCGGCGGCGAGCCCCGGCAGGCGGCGACCAGGCGGCGGCGGCGGCGACGGCAGGCAGCGACCAAACGGCGGCGGCGGCGAGCACCGGCAGGCAGCGACCAGGCGGCGGCGGCGACCAGGTGGTGGCGGCGGCGGCGGCGGCGACGGCAGGCAGCGACCTAACGGCGGCGGCGGCGAGCACCGGCAGGCGGCGGCGGCGGTGGCGGCGGCGGCGGCGAGGTGGACCAGACTGCGAGCAGTAGTGACGGCGAGCAGACAACCCGGCAAGGAAATGGTGGGGATCTTCCACGTCGAAGATGCATACTGAGAGTAGCCCAGGCAGTGAAAGTCTTCGATGAAGAAGTGAGGGAATCCAACCCTCGAATGAGTGGACTAGGTATTTGTTTTTCTTTATTGTTATTTTAAAACCTGTACATCAGGCAGGCTGGCAGCAGCACTCTACGCCGCTCTTCAGCCATAGAATACACAATGAGAAAAAACAGTGAGAAGACACATAAGTTACAGAACATTGGGCAATACAGTAGACACATAAAGACAAACACGGAGCCGTTCACATTCGACGATAATCCACACTGCAAACTGTTGATACGACGCACAAACACTGAAGATGACGATGGCACTGGTGAACGATGGAGTGTGACGGTGAACACTGAACACTAAACACGACGGCACACAGGAGACACTGATGGCGGTGATCGCCGTCGCGCGAATGTTCACTTAGCGCGTGCGAGTCCGGGGACTTGCCAAGAGGGGAACAAGGGTGAGGCAGGGGAGAGGGGAGAACAAGGATGCCAATGGTCGAGGATATGGGGGTAGGAGGAGAAGGACAGGGGAGGGGAAGCCCGGGGGAGGAGTGGGGAGAAATGGAGGAGGGAGGGAAGAGGGTGAGAAGGGACGGAGGGTGCCCAGAAGAGCAAACACAGGAGGAGGGTGGGAGGATCAAAGTTGGTAGGAGGGGTAGATGGAGGGGAGGAGGACATCATCAGGGAGAGGGAGCTGGCGGAAGCCACCTTGGGAGAGGGTAAGGAGGGTGGAGAGACGGAGACCGGGTGGGACGTGGGAATACAGGCGCGGCAGCGGGCGGGGATGGGAGAGGATCGGGGAGACTAGCGGGTGAGGAGGATCGAGTTTATGGGAGGTGTACAGGATCCGTATCCTTTCAAGGAAAAGGAGGAGGTGGGGGAAGGGGATGAGATCGTACAGGTTGCGCGTGGGGGAGGGGAGACGGATGCGATAGGCGAGGTGGAGAGCATGGTGTTCAAGGATTTGGAGGGATTTATAAAATGTAGGGGGGTGGACTAGCGAAGAGCGGGTCCCTATATACGAAACCGGAGGGAGCGGCTATTGGCCGCTGTCTGCACGTGGCTTAGCGGTGGCGCCCTCGCTGCGCAAGAGCCGCTGCGCGGAATAGCCGCCGCGGAGGCGGAGCCCTCTATGGGCTGACCACGTCCATTTGTTCTGCCGCGTGTTCGACTTCCGCGGCGGAAGGTACTAGAGTACCAGTTACGAGTTAAAGTAAAAATCTCAATCAAAAATCAATCTCTGTCTCTCTCTCTCTCTCTCTTCTCTCTCTCTCTCTCTCTCTCTCTCTCTCTCCAAAAACACATATAAATATTCATATTATTAAAAAAAGTCATTATTATAAAGTGCGGCTATTTATCACTGTTGTAGACATACAGTGAGTTTAGTTTGTAAAGAAAGAATTCATCATATAAAGGTTTAGCAATTAAATATAATAAAAAGCAGTACAAGGCGAGTTTGCAAACTTCAGTAATATGATAGGTAATGGGCCAAGCAACTCAGTTTCTTCAAAGAGTAAAAATAAAATAGAGAAGTGGTGATGCAGTACTCCAGCGCGATTATTTAAGGGTTGATAATGTAAAGTTCTAATTGGAGGCTCTGAAAGACTGAAAGATACAAATAACAGAACAAATAAAGAACTATAAACTTTTGTTTGCCTTGTATAGCAGTTAGTAGAATAGCTATATACCGTAAAATGACTCTTTCCCGTCGTGGCCTTCAGGAGCTCTGATTCACGTTTAAACGCAGCAATTTGATCGTCATTCCGTACGGCTCATGGATGTGCCGAACTATTGCTTGTTGATTTATCGACATTATGAACACAAAGCTCTCATTCACTCCACTGTAAACTACTCCGCACTCTGGCATTAGGCGACTGCAGTGGGTGGAGCTAGGGACAAACAACCAGCGCACGCGAAGCTTGTGAGCTGTACATTCGGAAGGTCTTAACTCAATACTGTCAGAATTATGGTCCTAATTTTCGCTTACCCGGTCTGATAACGAAAGTGTACTTTTCTCTCCTTACAATGCGAGGTTTAGGTTGATGATGTTTCATTGTAAGACACACATTTCCCGCGATACTACGTGTTATCATATACAAGAGGTTGTTCTGTGTCATCAGCAACCTAACAAAAGTGTTTGAATGTGTGTGAATGCCTAAGAGACCAAACTGCTGACGTCATCGATCCTTAGACTTACACACTTATTAAACTAACTTATTCCAAGAACAACACAGGCACCCATGCCCAAGGAAGGACTCGAACCTCCGACGGGAGAGGTAGCGCAATCCGTGACATGGCGCTTCTAACTGCGGGGCTACTCCGCGCTGCAGCAACCTAATAGATGTATTCCCCTGTCACAAACGCAACACATTTGGACCTCCAATTAATTGTTGTTTATTAAACTGTCCAGACAAGTCAATATCAATAGCCTTCAATGCACGATACAAAGGAACGCTGCGCCGCGAGCGACGTCGCCATGCACGTCGCCGAGGCATTGCTGTGGCACGTTAACACACGTGAACGTAGCAAGCCAACGCCCAGCGAGACACACAGAGCTATGCGTCCGCACTCCTCGACGTTCGCAGAGCGAATGACGCTCCGTGCTGCGGCGCAGCTGCAGCCAGCGGCCTTACCGTGACGTCAACGTCCGGTCCCAGCGCGACAGCTCGGCGCCAGCGCGCCTTATCAGAGTGTTGTGCAAGAGACCGGAAGTGAGTTTTCCAGCAACACGGGCCTAGTAATACTAGGGCCCGTGTTGCGCTTCCCATTCGAATCGCCCGCCACAGGCTACCCAGCCAATCAGAAACCGCGCGGCAGCAGCCGCAGCGGCTAAGCCGCAGCTGTATCATTACCAGCGTGGATGACCTCAGTAAAAGAGAGATGTTTTTCATGACCTTTCGAACTGAGGATTGATTTCCGAAGTCTATTCATCTTGGCCACCCCTGGTAATGTAACAACACAATCAACATTGTGGAAAAATGCCGTTGTAACGATTCTTCTCCAACGATGTCATAATAAAAACACGTCCGCCACAGCAAGTGTCTCTCTCATGACTGCGTGATGTGGCATTTAAGGATGACTTCCTTCAACTTTATGTGTGGCAACAATGACGCGATCAGCAAGTTGAATCAATTCTGTTTAATTGCAACCGGCTGCGGTGATACAGCCCACCACCTTCTGGTCCCTAGAGAGATACAGAAAATACTTATCATATCACACTATTCCTTAACTGAATTATACAGATCCAATTTGAATTGTGTTTGTTCACGTGACTATCATGGTGTTGCGAGTACGAAGCACAACAGCCATTGCTGCTAAACACCAAATAACCAATACCCTTGGTGTATTTTTTTACTGAGAGTAGTACGTACATATAAATGAGAAGATCTACAGTCGTGGACAAAACGAGCGAGACCCCTCCTCTTTTCCTTATGCTGATCCGCACAGCTTCAAAGTCTGCTACACAGCATAACAGGCAAGGCGACGAAGTGCTACCAACATACTACGCAAGTTCGCTCAGCTGTCGTGCTGAGATAGCTAGCGCTGGAGAAACTCGCGCTTCGAAGACGCCACAGCATCGTCTGCCACCACTTCGTGGGAAACGAAACACTTCAAGTAAAAGCCAATGTGTTGTATTCACATATCTGAGACTATGACTTAGATCTAAAGTGTGGTTATGGATAGCACGTATGCTCAGATTGCGAATCTAACATCATGAATAAAGACAAGGGGAAATTAATTAGGCGTTCTTCCTCTTCCGTAACATCAAATATATTTTAGTTATTCTTACTTAAATGAACTACGCAGGAAATCATTCACCAGAAGTGGATAACTTTTTAGCAACACCAGATGATATTAACAGCTTGGCGGCGCGGGTTAGCCGTGCGCTCAACGGCCTCATATCGCGGACCGCGCGGCTCCTTGCGCCGTCAGTTCGAATCCTTCCACGGGCACCGATGTGTGTTAGGTTAGGTAGGTTGAAGTAGTTCTAGGTCTAGGGGACTACATAAGCAGTTTGATGGCATAGTTTTTAGAGCCATTTTTTGACCTTTCGCACAAATTTTCTTTACATAAACGGGCGTATCTTTAGATTTCGTTGACATATCTCACTTTTTTACACCACCAAGGGACCGTGTGATACATTTCCACTTATTATGTCCACCCGTACTCGAGGTAAACGGGTTTTAAGGGTTGGGTAGACAGATAGACGGTCAAGAAAGTGAGACTACTAGGGTTCCATTTTTACCGATTTACGTGACGAAATCGTAACAACGGAAATAGTTATCACAGTTACTGAAGATGAGAGCCGCATAATAATTTCCCTTACTCTTTATTCGAAATATTTCAGTTGCAGTCGATACATCAGCATATTAATCGTAGCTACGCTTTCGATCCAAATCACGTTTGGAGGAATGCAAATAAAATCCATTTGCCTATACACGTGGTAATTCAGATCCCACTAATAATGCCACCGAGTTTTAGATGTGCGGTCATTCCCATTGCTAGCTACCTTAAGGAACACTTCGGCTAATGAACGTTTCCTGGCTGGGGAACGTCTAATGGAGAATTAGAAACATTGTAGAATACGTTTGGCAGCTACTACGCCGTTTATTTCCTGGGGTGGTGCAGAATTATCCTGCTAAATTTACTAGCTAAAACAGTTTTTTGTTATTTCGATAAACATCCCGAATCATTGTCAGTTAAGCGGTGACATAAAGGTAGACAATTAATGTTTTTGAGTCCAGAAAGCGCTATGCAACAGAAACTGCAGATCATTTTGCCATTTTCATTGCGAAATTGCCGGCTAATTGTCTGAGGTAATAATAGAGGGCTGGGTTGTCTGCTAGTGTAATGAAAGGTGTTTGCTACTGAAAAGGAGGTCTGGTTTGTTTTCGGTTCTAATCTCGATGGAGGAAGATAGACTATCAGTAAAGGAATATTAAGAAATTCTCGCGCCCCCAATACGTTTTATTGCTAGCTTTTGTAAGTAGGCTGATTAGGTTTTTATATTGGTAACGCCACGTAGCGCTCTGTATGAAAATCACTGGCTGTGCTGTGTTCAGTCTGTGGCTAGTTTGCATTGTTGTCTGCCATTGTAGTGTTGGGCAGCTGGATGTTAACAGCGCGTAGCGTTGCGCAGTTGGAGGTGAGCCGCCAGCAGTGGTGGATGTGGGGAGAGAAATGGCGGAGTTTTGAAATTTGTAAAACTGGATGTCATGAACTGCTATGTATATTATGATTTTTCAACACTATTAAGGTAAATACATTGTTTGTTCTCTATCAAAATCTTTCATTTGCTAACTATGCCTATCAGTAGTTAGTGTCTTCAGTAGTGTGAATCTTTTATTTAGCTGGCAGTAGTGGCGCTCGCTGTATTGCAGTAGTTCGAGTAACCAAGATTTTTTTGAGGTAAGTGATTTGTGAAACGTATAGGTTAATGTTAGTCAGGGCCATTCTTTTGTAGGGATTTTTGAAAGTCAGATTGCGTTGCGCTAAAAATATTGTGTGTCAGTTTAAACACACTCATGTATAATTTTTCAAAGGGGACGTTTCACTTTATTCTGTACCGGCGGCCTGTGAATGTCGATATGAAACCGTTGTAGAATTTCATACTTGTTACTGCCTACTTTTTCACTTCTGTCAATAATTGAATTGAGTTAAGTGTGGCACTGAATGATTTTTAAGCGAATTTCGTTATGAATCTTCACGCATTGCTAAATTTGCACACTTTCATGGTAGGTCAGCAACGGTAATCCTGTATGATTGGTCTGAACGTTGATACAGACCACTTCGCTGCCGAATGCGCATAACATTTTGCTCATTCGTAACAATCTGGGGTACTTTGTCTCACTAAAACAGTTATGTTATCTCGATAAGCTGAAATTCATTTTTATTAGTACAGTTGATACTAATTAGCGTTTGTTCTTTCGTTTACATCTTATATCTAGGTGTTGTGGTTTACACACTAATCAGCATTAATATAGTCTTACACATGACTGAAAACAGTCTGACAAAGTTCGGATAGTTTTTCAATTTCACGCCTGTGCATAGTATGTTGGTAGCACTTGGTCGCCTCGCCTGTTATGCTGTGTAGCAGACTTTAAAGCTGTGCGGATCAGCATAACGAAAAGGTGAGAGGTCTCGCTTGTTTTGTTCACGACTGTACATACTATTATGAAGACACTGCAGACTGTTAACGAAGTAACGAGCATATGAAATAGGTCCCCAGATCTGAGAACGTCTGAAATAGTTTTTAAGTAATAAAACGTATTTTGGTGTCCTCGACGGCGAGTGCTCATTCGAGACAAGGGTATCGTCAGGAATGCCCCAGGGAAGTGTAACAGACAATTGTTATTTTCTGTACACATAAAAGATATGGCGGACAGGGTCGGTAGCAATCTGCGGTTGCTTGGTGATGATACGGTGGTGTATGGGAAGGTTCGATGTTGAGTTCCTAAAGGAGGATGCAAGGTAAGTTAGGCAAAATTTCTGGTTCGAGTGAAGAATGGCAGGTAGCTCTAAGCGTCGAAAAGTGTAAGTTAAGGCGTCTAAGTAGGAAAGACAAACTCATAACGTTCGGATATAACATTAATAGTGTCCTGCTTGTCAGCCATGGCATATGTACATCTGGGCATAAGGTTGCGAGGCGATACGAAATGGAACGAGCATGTGAGGATTGAGGTAGGCAAGACGAATGGTCGACTTTAGTTTATTGGGAGAATTTTAGGAAAGTGTAGTTCATCTATAAAGGAGGCCACATATAAGACGCTAGTGCGTATTATTCTTGAGTACTGCTCGAGTGTTTGGAATCCGTACCAGGTCAGGTTGAAAGAAGACGTCGAAGTAATACAGACGCGGGCTGCTAGATTTGTTACCGGTAGCTTCGAACAACACACAAGTATTAAAGAGATGCTTTCGCAACTGACATGAGTATCTCTGGAGTGGAGGGGATGTTCTTTCCAAAGAATACTGCAAACAAAATTTAAAAAATCGGAATTTGAAGCAGACTGCAGACCGTACATTTTGCGAAAGGACGACGAAGATGTACCCTCCGCTATACACCGACGGTGGCTTGCAAAGTATGTATGTAGATCTAGATGGAGATTCAGATAATTTCATGGATCTAAAAACCTACTACGCTAGAATAACCTTAAGAAGCGGACTGCATTCCTCTTGTGTCATACATCTGAAACATATAAAAGGCTGTTGTTCATACGTTAAGTGGACCACTATCTGCAGCTGTTGTCTTTTACAGTTTTAATACTATGATAATCACATGCACCTATAATTTAAAGTGGTTCAATAACATTCAGTTAACGAATAGTATGTGTCTGCTGTATCTATCTAGAGGTCTGAAGATAGTTGATTGTATCACGGAAACCACCTGCTAATAAATAAATCTAATTCTAACAACAGATAAAAATATTGTTGGTACGCCTAAATAAAACAGCTGCTGTTCCATTACCCATTATAAGATGGATGTACGGATATCCAGCAATGGTATGTTCATCAGTTTCGTGGAATCTGCGTACCCAGATGGTGGGTGAAAATGTATGATGACAAAAGAATGTATAAGGAACGAGTAACTCTTAGTTGAGGGGGCACACATCCTCATTGACCAGATCGTTCCTTTAGCTTCAATACGATTGAACGTGCTCGAAGAACCGCAGCCTAATATCTCCTCGTGTGACATGCAGAGGACACTCACCAAGCAGAGGAAGGCGTTGACCAGATCTATCATATCATCAATCTTGTATTGCCACGCCAAGGTATCACACACTACAATGACATTCTATACACCTACGGCGGACGAAACCTATCCAACATATAATACACATTTAACAAACAGAATGAAAAATGTGCTGATGATTAATTCAAGCAATTTTGGAAGGAGAGAAAATGTTCGTGACAGTAGTAATCTCGAAGGTGGTCCAACAGGTTCATTTCTGCTGCCCAGATAGCAAAACTCATCTACTACTTTAAGTGTCTTGTGTCCTAATCCAATTCCCTTAGCATCACCTGATGTAATTTGAGTACATTCTATTATCTCTTGTTTTACTTTTGTTGGCGGCCGGAGTGGCCGAGCAGTTCTCGGCGTTACAGTCTAGAACCGCGCGACCGCTACGGTCCCAGGTTCGAATCCTGCCTCAGGCATGGATGTGTGTGATGTCCTTAGGTTGGTTAGGTTTAAGTAGTTCTACGTTATAGGGGACTGAAGACCTCAGAAGTTAAGTCCCATAGTGCTCAGAGTCATTTGAACCATTTTTTACTTTTGTTGAAGTTCATCTTACATCTTCCTTTCAAGACACTGTCCATTCCAATCAAATGCTCTTTCAAGTCTTTTGCTGTCTCTGACAGGATTACAAAATTATCAGCAACCCTAAAGTTTTTATTTCTTCTTGCTGAACTTTATTTCCTACTCCAAACTTTTCTTTGGTTTTATTTACTGCCTCGCTTAGGAATTTGTAAATCGTCAGCATATATCCATCAACTCAACTACACTACATATAAACTGACACGTTTCACATCATTTCGATAAAAAACAGTTCAAATTATCTATGGAATATGAAACTAACGAACTATCTGTTACCCTTTTCTCTGTGTAACGGTCCTGACGTTTGATAGATTTCGCAATCTTGGTCAAATTTTGCTTTATTGAACCGATAATCGGCTACGGCTTTCTCATCAGATCTACGCGAGAGGAATAAATAACAAGGTTTTAAGCACTTATAAAACACGACCTTGAACATATTGCTTACAAATGGGTTTACGTTAAGTGTATCACATTATAAAGCAGTGACAGCGGATCAGTATGGTCGATATTTACATGTAAGAGTAGGCTTGTTCTGACTGGCCGACTTCTGCCTACACGCCAGCAGGCATGATCGCGGATATGTGATCACCATGTCGCCAATCCCTCCAGCAGTTAACGCCCACAGACGAATACTGATGATGCCGCTGCTTCTTTATCCAAGCAGCTCCTCATTTTGTTCTCACAAGGACTGAGTGGATCACGTATCAGACTTCATAAACTCAGAAAATCTCTAAGGAGGTACCACGAATTCAACCCAGGTTCTGCTGCACCGAAGTCACTAACGCTAACCATTCGGTTGTGGCGCCAGTCTGATAATTATATAACTGGTAGAATTTACAATCGTAACTATACAAACACTGAGTTTTGCCTTGTTACACAGTTTTTATTATGGTTACTGCACAACCTACGTAGGTTTCGGCTTATAAACCTATTTTCAAGTACATTACTGATTCCAAAGATGGTAAAATAAGGTCAACATGATGATAGGGCGAAGATAGACGTATCAAATTCTTAATGTACCGATCCTTGGCTTAATGTAAAATTCTTCAGTGACCATTGAATGATCATGGAAGTAATTTTACATTAAGTCAAGGATTGGTACATTAAGAACATGATATGTTTATCTATGCCTTATGATCATGTTTATCTTGTTTTATCCTCTTGTGAATCAGTAATGCACTTGAAAATCGGCTTATAACCCAAAACCTAGGTTGTGCAGTGGCAATAATAAATTTTGTGGAACAAGGCAAAAAGCAGTTGCTGTTTAGTTACTTTACAATGTTTCACCAAGAATCCACAACTGATCCAGTTAAAATGATTTTCAATTTTTATCGCAAGTGGCACTGGTGGAAGTGGTAGTGGTAGAACTTGAATAAGCAAATATCTACTGAGAGCAGGTAAATGACGGAATGCATAGTCAAAATTGAGATTCAGACATTTGAGAATTACACATAACAGTCACTTTGAAAAATGGTATGAGAAGATGCAGTGCAATGTTTAACTTCTAAACATCAAAACTGGTGAGTTACTTACACATAAAGACAAACTGATATGTTAAAGGTGTAGCAATAGTGCAAAATTTACCTCAAGGTACAAAGGCAGCGTATCTCTCCAAATAAAATAAAATGTTACCAAGACCGTGAAGTCTACACTTTATTTTGATGTCAGAGTTTCTAGTCTCCTCTACATGTCAAAGCGACATCATTTCAAAGGCATAATGTCATCACCAAACCTTTTAGTGCACGTGCTATCGTCGTAATTCATGTTATTTCGCACGTCCCTTATTAGTATGAGTGTACGTCAGACATGAATGGAGTTTGTACGAAATTGTATAAAGATGCACAGAGATGCAAAATTTTTATCTCAATCTTCGGCGCAACCTCTTTGGTGTAAGTAATATGAGCGGCACAAATCAAAATAGTTTCTACTTAAGTAAGATAACATGGTACAGTGGGTAGCTTGTTCAATAAAAACTCTCAAAGAATTTACAGCGAAAAAATAAATACTTCCTCTCTTGCTTGAATGAGAATGAAGCACACAATCAGTGGCGTGGACAAACTTTGAGAAGGACGCTTTCGGTTCACCGCGATATGCATCTGCACACAACGTTCTGAGTAATTGATAGGGAACATCGATTGCCAGTATATTTTTTAAATTTTTTTAAACCTATCTCCGCCACTGAGCCCCTCAAGCTTCAGGAGCAGTTAAAAATTGACGCAATATCCTTCGTCACACTGACACATGTATCTGCATTTCCTCACTAATTTCAGTGCTTCTCTCTTACCTAGGAAGTAATTTTACTCATTCAGCACATTTTAATTAATTCTCTCGATGCGACTGAGCTCAAAGAATGTTGTAAAGTGATGAAACTGAATTTGCGGAGGATTTTCTTCATGTTTTAGTTACACGACTTTGTATCCAGTTTATACTGCATTTAACAGACGACGTATTATATGCTAAAGAACTGCGGCTATGTATATATTTCTACTGGATGCTGAGTGCCATGTTTCGCAGCAGTGAAAGTTTGCAGTTCAACACAAAGCAGGTAACAATTTTTCTGTTATGTTCATACCTTCCATACTACACATAGCCAGAATTTGTAAAATAATGGTGTCAGTTTCAAATCAGATTTATAGATAAATTTATTTGAGGAACATTCTAAAACGGATGCGAATACGATTTAGAACATTTAATTAATTTATTTCACATGATATCTGCCAGTCGTATACGAGTATTATATGCCCCACTTTAATAACCACTGTATCAAGAATTTCATAATTTCATTTTGCCTTGTTACTGTTGCAAAGCCTTGTTACACTGTTTCTGTTGTTTCTTCACGATTTTTCTTTCTTTCATATCTCCGCACCCGGTAGCTGAAAGGTCAGCATGACGGATTGTCAATCTTCTGGGCCTGGGTTCGATTCTGGGCTGGGTCGGCGAATTTTCTCCACCCACGGACTGGCTGTTGTGCTGTCCTTATCATCCTATCATCCTCATCGATTGCAGGTCGCCGAAGTGGTGTCAAATTGAAAGACCGGCACCCGGCGAACGGCCTGCCCGACTGGGGGGCCCTAGCCACGCTTTTAAATAAAATTTATTTCATCTGTACTTCAAAATTACATTTTTTTCCTTTATTGTGCACAGTGGTATCTGCTGAATGGTAAATACCAGCGCTCTTCACAGATCGGTCATCTAAACTGCAGCTGTCGGCATTTTGCCATTGTCTTGGTTGCAGTTTGCTACTTGACATATTCAGTGTGTAGGTAGCAGTTACTTCGTTACAGTTACTCAGTGTGTCAGTGTTCGATGGTCACTTGTTAACTGCAGATCCTATATCTATTCAAGCAGTACCATACCGATGGGGAACCTATTAACTTTCTGATAGGTGTATGTGAAAATGGGAAACTGACATAAAAATAATTTTCACCAACATTTAAAGATGTGAGAAGTAGCATAGAAAAGCTGAATAACTAGTTTAGGAACAAGTGCTAGTTCGTTTTTAATTAATTTCAGGTCCATATTTCTCTGCAACATTTTATAGTGATGATGCTGCAGACGACCAGATGCCTTAAAGTGACTTTTTCATGATCTAATATTCCGTACACCATACCAAAATACACTGCAGTTATTAACACTGTAACGGCATGGAACTAAAATCAATTTACGTGAAGTGTATTACGTGCTTGGTTACGCTAATGACTAGCATTTGAGCCGTAGCTCACAAAGTAGGAACGGAATGATTATGAAACGGGTTCCTCATTCAGAACTCGCATGTGTATTTTGGCTGTGAGACGATCGTGATATTCCCCGTGTAAGGAGGCGAAACATCGACCAGCAACTGTCGGAATTCGACAGAGATGTGACCCAGCAATACTGTGGTTTATCGTTCCACAGTTTTACTGCACGCGATGGTCGGAATCCTAAGACTGCTAGGCGAATATGGAATCGATGGGCAATGAGGGCCATACAGGATCTCAACTGCCCCACATTACTAGCGCCCGAGACTGCAGGCATTTTTTTCAGTCTAGCGTACATGTTCGCAGCGAGTACACTGTGTCGTATCTTCACCCTTTATTTTCATTTTAGGAAAAAGGAAGAACTCACACAGAGCTAACTCTGGCGAGTACGGAGTGTGGGGAAGAACTGTCATCTCGTCTTTAGTGAAAAAATCATTAACAGGAGGGCTACATTTTATTCAACCTCTGATCGATCGAGACAGAAAACACAGTGAAAATTAAAACTGTCTGGTTTTCAACATTTAGCTACACTCTCCATCTACTTCTATACATAGTCACCATACCGATTTAGACATTGGTCGTAGTGAGCTACGGACTTTCCAACGCCGTCGTCATTGAAAGCTGGTCTGGCGCTCGCTTCCTGTGCCAAATTGGCATCACAACCAGCAGTCCATGTGAGCAAAGAAATTAAAATCGGAGGGGTAAAGGTCCGGACAGAATTGGGTGGAATCACTTCCCAGCGGAAACGCTGCAGCAGCGGCCAAGCATTGTGATAAAGAAGGACGGACATAATGTATACGTTATGTAGGTGGCATAAAATCAGTCTAAATATCTCAGCATTCTCTTCACACTTGGCGGGAAATTCTATTGCTGTAAGCGTGTAAACGTCTTCACGTGCCCATTGTACACCCATCACTGAAAAGTGTGATGTGAAGCAATCATACTAGAGACACTGGAGTACAAATCTGCGCAAACCTTCATCTGATTTGCACTGTGGTTTTAGTTTCTCGACCGATCGGAAGCTGATAAATAATATCCCTCCTAATGCAAGCCGTATGAGGTTGTCCACTGTCATAGTGGAGAATCCTGCCGTCTGCACACCACTTCTGTACACATTTACTGCTTTTCTATATCTTCAAATGTCTTATAACATTGGGAAATAATTTATTGATTGTCTGACTGGGAGAGTCCCACTCTATGATATATCATGTCAGTCAAAAAATAAATAGAATAAATAAAAAGTGCAGATCTACATTGTGTTATTATAACCCTTTTCGAACATTCTCACCACTGAAAACCTTTGAAACAGATAATGTATTATCTCCAAACGATTCGTTAAAGTTCCGACGGGATTGTTTCTGATCGCCTTGAGGAGCCGTGGCACAAGTTTCACTGCAGTCCTCTTCACTCTCATTTATTCTGGTAGAATACCTTCACATGCGCCATAACTCTTTCCCAAGGCGTTTCAGGCGCGTTGGGGAACCACATTCCTTACTTTTTAAACATTTTGTAGACTGACGCCATTGCTGCCAACATAATGTGGATGGCGTTACCTTTTCTTGCTTCGTGCGGTGGCGCCCGATTTCTAACCGTTTGCGTAACCAAGCGCGTAGAACACTTCACACTAATTTGACTTTTGTCATTGTCAATAGATATTTGCCCGTTTTCGAAACTTTTACACCAGTCGTAAGTCCGCATCTGACCTACCGTCGGGTCTCCATAGCTTTGGTTCAACATTTAGTGCCGTTCTGCAGCGGCTTTCCCAACTTCAAAATAAACCTTTACACAGATACGTTGCTATAACAGATCATCCATTGCAGAAATCGGACACACGATAATGGAAATTTAGTCACTAACAGTTATCCAAGCATGTCACCTTGCCTTCACTTGACAGTCACGTTTAAGAAGGATATATAACGAGACACCTAACTTTATTTCATTGCATTCGTAGTGGTAACCGTTTGACATAAAATCCAAATTTAGAGAACGATGCAGAGATGATTGATTGTGGAATATTTCACACTGTAACTATAGGTGTTAATGTTTTCCTAACTTCTTTCCCTACTACCAGATGAGCAAATTCTTACCTCCATATAAATTCCGCTGTCACCAAGACAGTGGCAGCTTCGGACTTCTCGTCATAATGCATTATATTCTACCGAAACTCGATGTACAAATATACTGTGAGACGTGAGACCACTACAGACAAGTACCAATTAAGAAAATATTCACGCTGTTTCGATGAATTCTTTAGTATAAATGAAATCTGAGGTGGCTTTTCCATTAGAGTAGCATTAGTATTGTATTCTGCCTTACGGCAGGTCTTTTCATGGATTAAGGCTCTTCCACTTTTGTCTGTCTATAGCCAGTCTTTTCATTTCTGAATATCTGTATCTTCTGATATTGTCCAGCATTTGATATCTTCTTTTTCCTCTTGCCCTTTTTCCTTCCACCGTTCCTTCTATTCCTTCCTTCAGTAAACAGTCCCTCCTCAAGCAATGTCCAATTCAGTTCCGTTTACTCATTCTGATGACCTTCAACATGTTTCTCTCTTGCCGGCCGCGGTGGTCGAGAAGTTCTAGGCGCTTCGGATCGGAACCGCGTGACTGCTACGATCGCACGTTCGAATCCTGCCTCGGGCACGGATGTGTGTGATGTCCTTAGGTTAGTTAGGTTTAAGCAGTTCTAAGTTCTAGGGGACTGATGACCTCAGATGTTAAGTTCCATAGTACTCAGAGCCATTTTTTTTGTTTCTTTTTTCTCCTACCCTTCTTAATATTTCTTCATTTCTTACTCGGTCCTCCCATTTCACTTTTTCCATTCTTCTCCATATCTACATCTTTAGTGCCTCCAATCTTCTTTCATCTTCCTTCCTAAATGTTCATACAGTCAAATGTTCCAGATGTAGCATTTGGCAAGTCTTTTCCTTAGATCTTTGTTTAGTAGTCCGCAAAGCAATTTCTCTTTCCTTTTGAATCCTTTTTTTGCCGTTGTAATTCTTTTCCTAATTTCTGTTGAGCAATACATATCATCCATTGTTACACTTTCCAAGAAATTGAAGTTATTCACTTGCTCTATTTCCTCTCCCCATGTTTACATACGCAATTTTCTCCCCTTTCCTGCAGTTATCATGCTTTTCGTTTTCTTATTGTTAATCAACATTCCTTATTCTTCTGATTTTCTGTTTAGAACCTCTAACGTTAGTTCCATCTCTCTTGCACTCTCTGCCATCACAACCATGTCGTCTACAAATCTTATACACTCCACTCTCTGACCCCCTATACAAACTCCTCTCCTTCCATAAAAACTTTCATTAATAATTTCCTCCAGATAGATATTGAACAGTGTTGGTGATAAACAACCACCTTGTCTTACGCCTCTCCCCAGTTCAATTTCTTCACTCATCATACCTACTATTCTTATTCTTGCTCTCTAGTTCAAATATAAATTTCTAATTAGCCGTCTATCTAGTCAACTCCATGTTTCCTTTGGATTTCCAACAGTTTGTTCCATCTGGCATAGTCAAAAGCCTTCTCCAGATCAATGAACACAATATACACCTTCCCTTTCTTCTCCATGTACCTCTCCCCTATCACTTTCAATAGCCCAGTGGCATCTCCAGTTCCCATTCCTCGCCTTACACCAAATTGTTCATCTCCTATTACGCAATTCAGCTTTCCATATAGCCTTCTGTTGAGTGTCTTGTAATATCTCTTTATATTCGATGAATTATTCTGATACAATTCTACCCTTTAATGACGTTTACTAATTTTCTATCTTCATACTCGCAGAATCCATGCGAAAAGTAGTTCATACAATAGCTATGCCATGAGCGCATAAGTATTCTTTGTAGTACTCTCTCTGGTGGTTGTTAGAAAAGAAAAAGAAAGGGAGCTTCCGAGATTGTCTTCGTGCCGATTAGCATGAGTGTGGTTTGGAAGAAATGTAATTTGATTATTGAGATTTATCACAGAGGATAACTGATACGAACTGTACGATTAAAAAGGAAATATATATATATATTGCTCCTTCAAAAAAAGGTGTGTATGTGACATTAGGAAATTAATGATATTTATCGATATATTGCGTAGTTGTTAATCAGAAGGGACTTCCGAAAGACTGGATACGAACCTGCATTTAATAATCCAAGAGCTCCATTGCTTCTTCGGAAGGTTAAACTTCATCAAAGCCAAATATCCGCTTGATCTGAGGTTTCCCGACTGATTATACAACGCTCCCAAAATTACGAGGCATTTTATTTGTACAGATTAGCAGACTGCCGCAAAGCACGGGCCTGCAGAGAAGAAGAATCATTGCCTGATTTCATTCTAACAAGTAAAATTTCAGAATCATTTTGAGTGACTGAGCTATGACTGTGTTTCCTATCATGAATGATTGATTGCTCGAACGAATTGAGAGCTACAGAATTACGTAGATAGGAGAAAAAATTACAGTCTTAAGCAACACTTCGGCTGTATGCAATATCAGGCTCGCTATTCTATGTTCCTCACACTTTTTGCTGTTCTTTTTCTCTTCAATAGGTATTAAGATACTTTCTGTAAAGGCGTTTGCCAATTTTCCTGTCATCTATATTTTATTACACAATTCAATCCACTCACTTATCCCTTCTTTCTCCAAAGACTTTAACAGTTCAGCACGAATCTAATTGATTCCCATTGCCTTCCCATTTTTCCTCTCCTTCATAGATGCTTCAGTATCACTAGTTAGTACTGAATTTACTTTGTCATCATCTTCAACTTTATTTTCTTCTTCTGTTCAAATGGTTCAAATGGCTCTGAGCACTATGAGACTTAACTGCTGAGGTCATCAGTCCCCTAGAACTTAGAACTACTTAAACCTAACTAACCTGAGGACACCACACACATCCATACCCGAGGCAGGATTCGAACCTGCGACCATAGCGGTCGCGCGGTTCCAGACTGTAGCGCCCAGAACTGCTCGGCCACACCGGCTGGCCTCTTCCTCTGTCCCAAGCTCTTCTTCGCTTGGTCGGCTGTCTGCAGCGTTTAGTCATTCAACATATTCTTCCCATCTTCTCATTATTTCTTGGGATTCACTCATCATTTAACCATCTGCTGCCTCTGCTTCCTTAATTACATTGTTGTTTCTCTTTTCCATGAGTGTCAAACCCACTGCTTCTTTGTACATCAGATCGTATTTTCCTTCTTTCTCTAATTTCTCTATCTTGTCACACTTTTCTGTCAGCTTTTCTGTCTCCCTTCTTAATTAATTATTTAATCTCCTGTAGTTTCACTTCCCTTCCCCTGTGTTTACGGTTTTCTATTTCTGCAGTAATCCATCTTGGTTAACATATCTGGTCTTACCCATTCTTTCTTTACTTTTTTCCTCTCCTTGACTCCAAGCGTATACTTAGCTGCTATTTTGATCCCATTTTTAAAATAATCTCAACTTACTTCTGTACATTCCGATTCCTGCCCTTGCATCATGATTTCACAACATGCATTCTCTAATTTTTCACAATTGCCCTTGTCTTTCAGTTTCCCGAAGTTAATGTGCTCTCTCTTCTGTCATTTCCAGGTTCCTTTCAGTTTAACTAGAACCTCACCTACTACTAACATAAGATCTGAATAAATATCTGCCCCTGGATAACTTCTGACACTCTTTAGGCAATTTCAGTACCTTTGTTGTATCATTATGTAATCAATTTGATATCTTCTGTTGTCAAATCGAGATATCCAGGTATACTGTCGTCTTTTGTGGCTATGAAATAGAGTATTTCCTACTACCATGAAATTTTCATTGCAGTATTCCAACCATCTTTGCCTTCTCTAATTTCTTTCTCACAGTCCAAATTTTCCCAGACCTTTTCCTTCTTGTCCTTCACCAACTACCGCATTCCAGTCACCCAATACAACAATACACGCATTTCCTTTCTCTCTCTCGTCTAAGTTTTCTATCTTCTCACAACATTCTTCTGCCTCTTCATCTGAATGATTACTTGTTTACGTATAGACCTGGATAGTAACTATGTCTTTCATTTTCCCTTTCAGTCTCATCATCATTATTGTTCCACTAACGTATTCAACCCTGATAACCTTGTCCTTCAGTCTTTCAACTACCAAAATCCCAACTCCATAAATTCAATTTTTATCTACACCTGAATAGTACAATTGGAAGTTGGCACTTTCTAGTTCTCCACAGCCACCCCATCTTACCTCATACATTCCAATTTGTTTCTTATCATTTCATGTTTGGCGTTTTCTAATTTCCCTTCCTGAACAAGGGTTAAAACATTGCATGTCCCAATCCTCAATAAGTCTTCCTTCTTCTTCTCCCTCTTCCATTTCCATTTTCCCTACTCTCTGGAGTCCTCATTGTATTCCCCTCCCGGAGATCCGATTGAGGGGAAGCTTTACCTCCGGAATATTGTACAAAGAGGTCCATTCAATGAATGTCTAGGCAAGTAAAGAAATTCCAGTGGTGGTTTCCCATTGCCTTCCACTAATTTACAATGTCCAATTATCAATGTAAATATTCAGGTTACATATAGTAAACTATTTGAACCCAAAAAATGCCCGCCAGCCACGGTGGCTGAGCGGTTCTAGGCACTTCAGTCCGGAACCACGCGACTGCTACGGTCGCAGGTTCGAATCTTGCCTTGGGTATGGATGTGTGTGATATCCTTAGGTTAGTTAGGTTTAAGTAGTTCTAATTTCTAGGGGACTGATGACCTCAGATGTTAAGTCCCATAGTGCTCAGAGCCATTTGAACTATTTGAACCAAAAAATGTCAAAGAGATAGAAATGTTTACTTACTTCAGGGTGTAGAACGTTAGGATGGAACGACAAGATGTCAGCAATCGAAGTAACAACCATCCTGTCATAGAAAACAAAGACAATGATTCGAATTTCATATACATTCAACGGAAAGCTACACAGAAAGAGAATGGCAGTTATAGAGATTCGGTGCAAGTGGGAGTATAGACCTACCACTTAACAGCTCAGCGACAAATCGAAGGTGGCCGGCAGGTCATAACATCGACCCGAAGTGGGTGTTGCCTTAACTCTGCCGTCTATCAATACAAGGTGCTTGCGACACAAGGGATTTAATGAGGAAAATCTGTAGGTGTTACTCTTAGGTAATAAACGTCAGAACTGCTGCTCCAGTGTTCAAGTTAACGAAGAGTGAATAAGCCATGGGTATGGAACATGAAGTGAATGAGGTACAGCCAGCCGAAGTGGCCGAGTGGTTCTAGGCGCTACAGTCTGGAACCGCGCGACCGCTACGGTCGCAGGTTCGAATCCTGCCTCGGGCATGGATGTGCGTGATGTCCTTAGGTTAGTTAGGTTTAAGTAGTTCTAAGTTCTAGGGGACTGATGACCACAGAAGTTAAGTGCCATAGTGCTCAGAGCCATTTCAACCATTTGAATGAGACACAACTGAGAAACAGATGAGAGGGAGACTGGTGTTCCAACCGTTGTAGAACCTCGATACATAGCACTTGTTGCCAACCCTGCAGAGTAGCTAGGCTGGCCCATTCCTGTTAGTGCCTTATACTTGGAATGAGGACTTTTTAAACTCAAGGGTTGCCATCTACATGGGGTGCTAACTCAAGGGCACATAGATAAAGTTCTCCCTCCATGATACTGAGGGTCACGAACAAAATTTAAATGAAAACAGTATTTTCTAATACCACTATCTGATATCCTTTCACTAGCAGCACCACTGTTTAAGATCGGAAAAAGTTAGATTGGGTGCAATATCTCTGATTGCACAAGTTACAGCCAGGCATGGGAATTTGACAGTAAGTTACGCTCATCAGCAGTTGCAAACTAGAATGGAGCCCACAGGGCTGTAGAACCGCTGACAAGAGTAAATGTAGCGGTTTTCATGGCGTGAGTTACATGCAGAAAGGGCCCACTGGCGCACCCTAGGTGTTATGAGTACATGACTCGCAGCGGGGCGTTAGCATAACGGAGGCGCACAGCCATGCATAAATAGGTGCCAGTTTTCTAACGAGGGGGATTCAAGCGTGGCAGCTCTCCTGGATGGCAGGGCGTGTCACACCACTGGCTACACGCAGCAGCAGATGGGACGCCAGCATTACAGTCCACGGCGGGTCGCTAGTTCGACCCTCTAAGGCGAATGCAGGGTCCATAGCAAGCCAGCAGCGGGCCACTCGACGGCTCGCTACCGCAGGCAGTCTTGTTGGCTCCCAACACACGCCAGACACATCCCGATGCTAGGGCTGCAGATTTGGCTGTCGGATCGCAGGCGCTTGTTGGCGCCCGTGATCTTAACCACAACGACGAAGAAGCATGCGGCGTGCCGCCCTGCAGTTCCCAGTGAGTAGCGCTGAGGCAACGGGAATGAAGGCCACTGAGTGGGCTGCTGGCAAGTCCTGACGTAATTGAAACACCGCGGCTGTACACGGCTGGCACACCGCAGTACGTTGCACACTGAGGTATCCCTTCCACGCCAAGCTGTTTTGCAGACAGCAGAGTGGCATCGTCAGCATCGTGGGACCCTGTGACACAGACAGAGAGGAATGTGGCAACGTAGCTGGGAATAATAAAACACTTGAAGATGATGGCCGAGTTTTAATATGGCGCATCCTGACAGTTTCCATCCACGTCAAACATTCCTCCACCGCACGCCAACATCTACATTTGGCAGTGACAGCTACATATTAGTGGTTTCAGGATTTACTGCATAATTAATTTACTAGTAGGTATTAACATAGTAAGTTTTTGTGCTTGTTTAATGTATGAGGGTTACTCCAGAAGCAAAGCATGCCAATTTTTAAAATAATAACATACAGCTCTTGTTCTACATATTTACTATTCACAGTCATCATTCTCTCCACTGGTATTCAAATTTAACTCACCTTTTCCCGTAGGTCGCGCTGTCATAGCACTCTGTCAAGATGGCTGCAGCACTTGACGTTCGTCTGAAGCAACGGACTGCTATAGAGTTCCCATGTTGGGAGATGGAGACAGTGAGAAGCATTCACAAGAGACTGAGTAAGGTGTATGGGGGCCCACCCGGTTCGCCATGCAGTCTAACAAACGGCTTTCCATGCGGGAAGGAGCAACTGGTCCCCGGCACGAATCGGCCCGGCAGACTTGTGTCGAGGTCCGGTGAGCTGGACAGTCTCTGGATGGTTTTTTGGCGGTTTTCCATCTGCCATGGCGAATGCGGGCTGGTTCCCCTTATTCTGCCTCAGCTACACTATGTCAGCGATTGCTGTGCAAATAAGTTCTCCACGTACGTGTACACCACCATTACTCTACCACGCAAACATTGGGGTTACACTCGTCTGGTGTGAGACATTCCTGGTGGGTCCACGAGGGGCCGAACTGCACAATAACCCTGAAAGACTGGTTCAGTGTGAGACGGCGGACGGGTGAAGTGGACTGCGGTAGTCGCGTGGGGTTGTGGTCCACTGCATCTGTTGCGGGCACGGAGCCTCTCCGTCGTTTCTAGGCCCCCAGTTAACATACAATAATATACAGTACAAGGTGTATGGGAATGAAGCTGCTGATCCCAGTACTGTCAGTGGCTGGGCAAGAAAATTACCTGGTGAAAGTGGACACACCGATGCTCCATACCTCCCGCATAGCGGCAGACCAAGCACTCCACAGACTCTTGACTATTTACGGCATATTCACAATCTGATTACGGCTGAAAAACACATACCAGTGAACGAACTGTAAATCTGAGTGGGAGTAGCAGAAGTGTGTGTGTATAGATTACTGAGACACTTGAAGCCGATAAGGCATTGAGCAGGTGAGTTCCGATAATGTTGTAGGTTGGATGACATTGATACACCCATCCTAAGGCATTCATCTTCTGCGATGAAACTGACACCTCTTCGGCAAACTGAAAGAAAACGTTCATGGAACGAGATTTCAAGATGATGCTCCACTTGTGAAGGCTGATAGACAGTGGCTTAAACATGCAGGTCCTAACTTCTGCCATGCAGTTTGTGTGGCGGTGGGAAAAATTATCCAGTTTTTCTAGTTTATAAGTTGAAACGTTTGGTACTCTTGCGTGATTTTTATATACCACAGCCTTCTAATAGTGCTGAAAACTTTTACTACGGACAGCCAGAAAGCAACGGAGAATGCACTGTCCATAGTCTTAATCCGATAGGTCGTCTTCTCAGCTCGCATAAACTGAAATAAAATGTTCTTAGTCTCTCATAATAATGCAGATATTCAGGAAGCACGACGATAAATAAGTCTACATAAATTAGTGTACTGTCGTTTAACGAAACAGTGTTTTATGATTAATGCTCACGAACACAAGACCAAGTATGAAAATCTTTAATCTATTTCTGTGCTACTCGGTACTCGAAACAGTTCAGAGACGATTTGTACAGACTGTACCCATTTACGAAAATTCAGTTCCTCGTCTTAAATAGGGAGAATAATCTCGGTCACTTGCCGCACAGTTTTCTATTATACGTAACAGAACAGAGAGAACGAAATGCAGTTTTTGCAGACAAAATAAACCAAAACACAATACCATCAGCCATCTGAGGCTTAAGCGAATGCAAGAAGAATCACTGAGGAATGTAGCACCTTTCCATATTACTGATAACGATCCTGACAACGACTGAATAATCTCACAGGTGCACACACCTCGTTATTTATATATTTCTGAATGGACGGTAAAGGGAACGCTCACTTCAAAACTGTTTCTAGCGTTTTCAGCAGTGCCCATCCAGCACTATTTGACAATACAAAATTATCTAGATCGTTGTTAGTTAGAGGCTAACTACCATCCTAATTTTTATAAGAAAATCTGTGCTTTATGTTCTATAAAATCTAAAGCCTAATAGTTTTTAAATTTTCATCGCCAGAATTTTCCAAGCAGAACCAACGGCACATGGTGGCCTCTAATCGCCCTTTGTTTTAATTTATGTGCCACTTAAAATAATCATGTTACCTTGAAACATGGTACAGAATCGTTATTATATAAAATGTATATAGTGCTGTCGTCTTGGTTTTGTAGCTTAAGGACCAAGATGAGTTAATCTAACTCGTGTTATAAAATTTGAACAAAATTTAAGTACAATAATTAGTTTTACTTAATAATTGAAAAAATTGATCATGTATCTTTGTGAAAACTTCTGACATATGTTTTACTGTGAACTGAACCTAATTCCAGAAGCAGAACTCTGTGACTTTAATATTATATGCTTCTAATATTTCCCAGAAAGTGGAGTAATTCAAAAAGTAGAATAGGTATCTTCCTGGAAACTTCTACCACGTGTTTTTATGATACACTGCAACCAGTTCTAAAAGTAGAGTTTTATAGCGTTAATATTACTTGTCTCTTAGTATTTTAAAAGACGTGGATATCTGAGGTAACTACTTAGCGAATCATTTTGAGATTCACAATATTTATTTATGGTCTTTCACAATCCGACCAAGTTTTGGAACGTGCAAGGTAACATCCCATAGATGTTCGGGCCCACATGTGGTTCCACTTCGTCGAAATGCCTTGGCTCAAACTCGTCTAGGGATTGAACCGCATGTGTCGCATTACACGTCCTAAATAAGACACTTGCGACCCTCTTGTTCAATTGTCTGGCTGATGGCAAGTTTGCAAAATACCAAGTTAACATAACATGTAATAACAGTAACAATAATATCGGGAACTAAATTAACGACCCATAAATGATGTGGGCCACACAGTTGCGATTTGGTTAGAACAATGTTAATTCAGAAAGCAAACTAATAGCGAAAGTGGTCGTATTTAGTGTTACTGTTACACTCGAGCGCATATCCATTTGACACAGTTCGATCATTCACAATCTCATCGCTTAATACAAGTTCGATACTCCACCTCGGTAACTATGCGAAAAGTTAGAGTTCACACCAGCCGTGCGCCTACTCATCGCTCAGAGACTTAAGTCCACACAACGCGACATTTTTTAAGTCGTTTCACTTCTTAGTTGGCTAAAGATCGACTATCCGCTTTCGCGTCTCAATCCGAACTGTCCCCTCCGTGGTCTCCCGCCGAACTGTCGGTTTTCGCGTCTCCATCGAAACTGTCTCCTTTGGTGACTCGACCAGCACTGTCCCTCTGCCCGTCTCCGGCGGCGTTTCCCGCGCGCTGAAAATCTTCGCTCAACTGACTTGCGCAGTTCCCTTTGCTAAAGCCATCCATCTGATTGGCTATCCATCTGATTGGCTACAGCTTATTCTAAATTACTTTACATTTTAACATATTTAAATAATCAAAGCTTGATCACTTTCACGTTCTAAGTAAAGTAACAGTAATATCCATTACCTAATAAACGTTAAGATCTCTTACATAAAACCAATACAATTTTCTTCCTAACTTTGAATGTCACGGCCAGTACTGTTGCGCCCATGTCTTTCTGCTAAACAAATTAAGAACAAAAGTAACTATTGTGCACTAAACTCTACAACAAATACTCTATCACCTAATGATTCAATAAGGTGTCATGTTGTCATCGCTCAATATGTTTTGTGTGGAGATGCTGATGCTTAACTGAAAATACTGATAATTAAAGTTTACTATATTTTTTAAACAAATAAAGTTACAGAATTGATTTTTACAATGTTTGTCATTTTAATGATGCACTTCTGTATGAAATGTCGATCGTTAAGATCGACCAAAGCGTTCAGATTCTAGCATTCAGGTCTTTGTTACAAAACATGTTAATTTCACTTTCACAGGCAACCCTAAACTATTATACATATGATCAATTTTCAAGTTTTATTGGTATCACCATGAAATTTTATGGAGGATGGTTGAATAAAATAACTGTTGCTTGATTCCCTGAATTACTACAGAATTAAATAGTTTCCACTAATGTTTCCCTTTATGGGCAATCTTAGGTCCGCCATATTTAACACTGCTACATCTTCTTGGTCACAAACAGCTTCTACTGGTTTTCCCTATAACATAGGTTCTCGCCTGTCTCACTTGCACACTACAGCGGTTAGGCCTCAATAGACAATACGCCTGTGATATCCCCATTTCATGGTGAATCTGCGCCCTTTGTGGCATCCGGTCCTTAACGACAGGGTTCGTTTCACAATTCCTGAAGGCTGATTCCTTCGACCGTATACTTAAATGAGAGCGAAAGCTCGTTAACTCACAAACGATGTTTAAGGATTTACGTTTTAATATGTATATGGTGCAGTCTCTTTGTTATCGGCTCACAGCCTATTTCAGGCAATCTGTTAGACTGACCTCCACCAAGCGACTGGGAAAAAATCAATACTTTACTCGCCTCACTAGAACTGTCTTCCTTCCCACAGGATGTACACCTCCTCAGTTCCATAGTAGAAAAAGCCAATTGAAAAAAACAGGCGTTGAGCGGAAAAATGATTTGTCTGTGATTAATTTATGAACATACTGTAAAAATATCTAGTGTCTGTAAGATAAATTATGTTTACAAAAAGCTTTTCACACACATTGAACAATTCGTTTCGTATTTGTAATCGACCCACGATTATGGTCGTCCGATTCGTAATTTTATCAACTGTTAATATGTGTGAACGTCATTTACTTGTCTTTACATTGATCAGCCTGAACATTATGATCACCGACTACTATCGGTATAGGGCAGATTGTGATGGCCCTGAGGCTCGTCACGACCATTTCCGAAACTTCACGACGGGTGTTCGAGGAGTTCTGTGGTGAGTGTCTTCAACAAGTATCGAAACCAAGGTGAAACCACGTCTCGAAGTCGTGGGGTTGGGCGGCCACCCCTCATGGCAGATGTCGTAGGGTGGGCAAACTGGAAAAGCAGGACAGCGGCGGTCAGTGGCGGAGCTAACATCACGCTTTAGAGCTGCGCAGAGTACAAGTGTGTCTGACTACACAGCGCACTGAACACTCCTAACAATGGGAGTCCACAGCCGACAACCCAGCATGTGCCAATGTTGACACTACGACATCGGCAACAGCCGTGTACCGCAAGTCTCTAGAGGAACGGAAGGTTCCAAATGACTGGAAAAGAGCACAGGTAGTCCCAGTCTTCAAGAAGGGTTGTCGAGCAGATGCGCAAAACTATAGACCTACATCTCTGACGTCGATCTGTTGTAGAATTTTAGAACATGTTTTTTGCTCGAGTATCATGTCGTTTTTGGAAACCCAGAATCTACTATGTAGGAATCAACATGGATTCCGGAAACAGCGATCGTGTGAGACCCAACTCCCTTTATTTGTTCGTGAGACCCAGAAAATATTAGATACAGGCTCCCAGGTAGATGCTATTTTTCTTGACTTCCGGAAGGCGTTCGATACAGTTCCGCACTGTCGCCTGATAAACAAAATAAGAGCCTACGGAATACAGACCAGCTGTGTGGCTGGATTGAAGAGTTTTTAGCAAACAGAACACAGCATGTTGTTATCAATGGAGAGACGTCTACAGAGATAAAGTAGCCTCTGGCGTGCCACAGGGGAGTGTTATGGGACCATTGCTTTTCACAATATATATAAATGACCTAGTAGATAGTGTCGGAAGTTCCAAGCGGCTTTTCGCGGATGATGCTGTAGTATACAGAGAAGTTGCAGCATTAGAAAATTGTAGCGAAATGCAGGAATATCTGCAGCGGATAGGCACTTGGTGCAGGGAGTGGCAACTGACCTTTAACATAGACAAATGTAATGTATTGCGAATACATAGAAAGAAGGATCCTTTATTGTATGATTATATGATAGCGGAACAAACACTGGTAGCAGTTACTTCTGTAAAATATCTGGGAGTATGCGTGCGGAACGATTTGAAGTGGAATGATCATATAAAATTAATTGTTGCTAAGGCGGGTACCAGGTTGAAATTCATTGGGAGAGTCCTTAGAAAATGTAGTTCATCAACAAAGGAGGTGGCTTACAAAACACTCGTTCGACCTATACTTGAGTATTGCTCATCAGTGTGGGATCCGTACCAGATTGGGTTGACGGAGGAGATAGAGAAGATCCAAAGAAGAGCGGCGCATTTCGTCACAGGGTTATTTGGTAACCGTGATAGCGTTACGGAGATGTTTAACAAACTCAAGTGGCAGGCTCTGCAAGAGAGGCGCTCTGCATCGCGGTGTAGCTTGCTCGTCAGGTATCGAGAGGGTGCGTTTCTGGATGAGGTATCGAATATATTGCTTCCCCCTACTTATACCTCCCGAGGAGATCACGAATGTAAAATTAGAGAGATTAGAGCGCGCACGGAGGCATTCAGACAGTCGTTCTTCCCGCGAACCATACGCGACTGGAACAGGAAAGGGAGGTAATGACCGTGGCACGTAAAGTGCCCTCCGCCACACACCGTTGGGTGGCTTGCGGAGTATAAATGTAGATGTAGATGTAGACTGAAATGGGCACATGACCATCGGCACTAGACGTTGGCGCAGTTGAAACGCGTTGCATGATTTGATGAATTCCAATACCCCCTTCATCATGCCGATAAGAGGGTGCGAGTCCATCGTCTTCCAGGGGAACGGTTTCTTGACACCTGTATTGCGGGACGGAGGCAAGCTGGCGGTGGCTCCATTATGCTCTAGGGAATATTCACGTGGGCATCCATAGGTCCAGTGGAATTCGTGCAAGGCACTATGATGGCCAAAAGTATAGACACTGATTGCAGACCACGTACACCCCTTTATGATGATCGTGTTTCACGACAGCAGTGGCATTTTTCAAGAAGAATAATGCGCCATGTCACAAGGCCAGAAGTGTGACGAAGTGGTTCGAGTTCCGATTGATGTGCTGCCTCTCCAGCTCGCGCGATCTGAACCCGATCGAACACATCTGGAATGTGATTGATCGTGTGATCAGAGCTCATCGACCACCTCCCCGGAATATGCGGAATTAGGTGACTTGTGTGAACAGATGTGGTGCCAATTCCCTCCAGCAACCTACCAAGTCCTCACTGCTTCCGAGCCACAAAGCGTTGCCGCTGTTATTCGCGCCAAAGATGTACAGTCGTGGACAAAACGAGCGAGACCCCTCCTCTTTTCGTTATGCTGATCCGCACAGCTTTAAAGCCTGCTACACAGCATAACAGGCAAGGCGACGAAGTGCTCCCAACATACTACGCACAGGCGTGAACTTGACAAACTATCCGAAATTTGTCAGACTTTTTCAATAATGTGTATGACTATATTAATGCTGATTAGTGCGTTAAACACAACAAGTAAATATAAGATGTAAATGAAAGAAGAAACTCTAATTAGTATGAATTGTACTAATAAAAATGAATTTCAGCTTATCGAGATAATATAACTGTTATAGTAAGACAAAGTACCGCAGATCGTTACATATTAGCAAAACATTATGCGCATTCGGCTGTGAAACTGTCTGTGTCAACGTTCAGACGAGTCATACTGGATTACCGTTGCTGACCTACCATGAAAGTGTGCGAATTTAGAAATGCGTGAAGATTCATAACGAAATTCAGTGAAAAATCATTCAGTGCCACACATAAGTCAAATCAATTATTGACCGAAGTGGAACAAAAGTAATCAGTAACAAGTATGAAATTCTACAAGATCTTCATATTTACATCCACAGGGCACCGGTACAGAATAAAGGTAGCAATAAAGCGTACTGGGGGCGCGAGAATTTCTTAAAATTGCTTTACTGGTAGTCTATTTGCCTCCATCGAGATTAGAACCGAAAACAAACCAGACCTCCCTTGCAGTAGCATTCACTATGCTAGCAGACAACCCAAGCAAACAGTCCTCTATTATTACCCAAGACTTGAATAGGCCGGCCACTTCTCAATGAAAATGGCAAAATGATCTGCAATGTCTGTTGCATAGAGCTTTCTGCACTCAAAAACAAGAATTTTCTACCTTTATGTCACCGCTTATGTGACAATCATTCGGGATGTTTATCGAAATAACAAAATACTGCTATTAAGCAAGTAAATTTAGTAGGCTAATTCTGCACCACCACAGGAAATAAAAAACAGCTACATAGCTGCCAAACGTATTCTACAATGTTTCTAATCCTCCATTAGACTCGCCACAGCGCGAAAACGTTCATTAGCCGAAGTGTTTCTTAACCTAGATAGCAAAGGGAATGCTCGCACTTCTAAAACGCGGTGGCATTAATACTGGGATCTGAACTACCACGTGTATAGGCAAATGAATTTTATTTGCATTCCTGTAAACGTGATTTGGATCCAAAGCATATCTACGAGTAACATGCTGATGTATTGACTGCAACTAGAACATTTCCAATAAAGAGTAGGGAGAATTATTTATGCGGCTCTCATCTTCAGGAACTGTCGTAGCTATTTTCGTTGTTAGGATTTCGTCACGTAAATCGTTTAAAATGGAACCCTACTTGTCTCACTTTTTTCGCCGTCTATCTGTCTACCCAGCCCTTAAAGCCCGTTTTGCTAATTCGTAACGATCTGGGCTACCTAGTCTTACTAAAACAGTTACATCATCTCGATAAGCTGAAATTCATTTTTATTAGTTCATACTTATTATCGTTTCTTCTTTCATTTCTATCTTATACTTACCTGTTGTGTTTAACACACTAATCAGCATTAATATAGTCACACACATGATTGAAAACAGTCTGAGAAAATTTGGATAGTTTGTCAATTTTACGCCTGTGCATAGTATGTTGGTAGCGCTTCGTCGCCTTGCCTGTTATGCTGTGTAGCAGACTTTAAAGCTGTGCGGATCAGCATAACGAAAAGGCGAGGGGTCTCGCTTGCTTTGTCCACCACTGTACATGCCGGTTACTAAGTAAGTGGTCATAATGTTCTCGCTGATCATTGTATTTATAACTGGCTCTTTCTTTGTATAGGCTGGGTGTATTATTGACTTGGCCTAGCCTTAATGAGCGTCAATCGCTCTGGAAAACTCTACGACTCGCAACAGGAAAACTCTCCGACGAAGGTTACTGGGGCATTAGGTCGATGACACGCCACGCCAAAGTTCACCTAGTAACTGCGTCACGAATTTCTGCAGCTTGCGCCTTTACGCTCATCTCGGCCAAGCACCCAGCGCGCCCGGCCAGTGCTCCTCGTCCCGCTTCGCAGCCGTGCCGTATTTACGAGCGGCTGCGCAGCGAACAGCCGGCCAGCCAGCGCCGGCGCCGGCGCCACATGCCGCCAGTGAGTTACTGCGTCGCCACGCACCGCCGCCGCGCCACGCCACCACTCTGTTTATTTTCACACTGCCCGCCTATTTATGACGAGGCCTGAGCGAGAGGAAGCCGCGGCACAGCATCGCGAGTAACGGCCGCACAGTAAAGCGAACCGAAGCACATCTGTTCTACATTCTTCGGCCAGTACTTTCCTTAATTTCGCGCCAGCGGAAGTGCACTTGAGGATTAAAACGGCAGCACGCTAGCGTAAATAACACTGTTATTTGATTCCGGATAAGTTAATGGTCTCTGGGTTTACAAAGAAATGGTTCAAATGGCTCTGAGCACTATGGGACTTAACTTCTGAGGTCATCAGTCCCCTAGAACTTAGAACTACTTAAACCTAACTAATCTAAGGACATTACACACATCCATGCCCGAGGCAGGATTCGAACCTGCGACCGTAGCGGTCGCGCGGTTCCAGACTGTAGCGCCTAGAAACGCTCGGCCACTATAGGGTTTACAACCGCTCCAGTTACGAGAAGAGCGGTAGTCAATGACTATGTTTCTAGGTAAGTAAACTTTTGAGAATGTTGCCTGGTTATACTCTCTCTGAAATTCTGAAGGTAGCTGAAGTAAAACACAGGGACCGGAAGACTATTCACAACTTGTACAGAAACCAGACGGTGGTTATAAGAGCGGAGGGCTATGAAAGGGAAGCAGTGGTTGAGAAGGAGGTGCGACAGGGTTGTAGCCTATTCCCGGTGTTATTCAATCTGTATACTGAATAAGCAGGACAGGAAACTAAAGAAAAAATATGAAGTAGGAATTAAAGAAACGAGAAATTCAAAGATTGAGGTTTGCCAATGGCATTGTAGTTCCCTCAGTGACAGCAAAAGACTGGGAAGAGCAGTTCAACGGAATAGACACTGTCCTGAAAGGAGAAAGTGAGGTGAACGTCAACAAAAGCAAAACAAGAACCATGGAATGTAGTCGAATTAAATCAAGATATGCTAAGGGAATTAAATTAGAAAATGAGAAACTTAAAGTAGTAGACCAGTTTTTTTTGTTTGGGCAGCAAAATAACTAATGGTGGTCGAAGTAGAGAGGATATAAAATGTAGACTGGCAACGGCAAGAAAATCGTTTCTGAAGAAGAGAACTTTATTAACATCTAATATAGATTTACATGTTTGGAAGGCTTTTCTGAAGATATTTGTCTTTAGTGTAGCCATCTATCAAAGAACTACTTAAACCTAACTAACCTAAGTACATCACACACATCCATGCCCGAGGCAGGATTCGAAAATGCGACAGCAGTGGTCGCGCGGTTCCAAACTGTAGCGCCTAGAACCGCTCGGCCACTTCGGCCGGCAGCCATCTATCGAAGTGAATCATAGACAATTAAAAGTTTACACAAAAAGAGAATATAAGCTTTCGAAATGCGATGCTACTAAAGTACGAAGAAGGTTACATGAGTCTATCACGTAACTAATGAGGAGGTAAAGAACAGAATTGGGGTGACAGGAAATTTGCGGCACTACTTGACCAAAAGAAGGGATAGGTTGATAGGAGACATTATGAGACATCAAGCGATCACTAATCGTGAAGGGAGATCAAAACACGAATAAAGTTAGCACATTCACAAGGCTGCAGGTTGTAGTAGTTATTCGGAGATGAAGAGTCTTGCACAGGATACAGTAGCATGGAGAGCTTCGGACTGAAGACCATAACAACAACAATCAGCAACAGAAACCATTGTGTCAAACACGATGAAAGCAGCACATATATGAATTCGCAATGCATTACTGGCTGGCACTGTAATTAACGGAAACGGTTCGTTTCTTAGAGCGCGTTGACAACTTCCCTTCGCGATGAGGGTGTGTTGTATCTATAGGGCAAAAGTTTGTTCTAGGTGACCGCATTGATCATGCACTTATAGCTTCGAGTGTGTATGTTGCCGATGTTCAGTCAGATACTGGAAAAAGTCGGTGCGACCCAATGCCGAACGAAACTTTCTTATCCGTCGGACTAAAAACTTCCCCTACTCGATTCATAAACAGAGAAACGATAATACTGTGGTTTAAATGCTTAAAACGTGCTGCATAACCTCTCCCCGCTTGAATACAAAGCAGAGAACGTTCATACAACCACGTAAAACTACACACATCAAAAAAGTTTTGCGTCACCTCGGTTCCGAGAGTTCCGGAACCTCTACATAAAATTTGAATAGAGATCACCATCAACATCATTTCTGCCCTTTCTATTGCTCGTGAAACCCACACATTGAATGATGTACCACAATACAGCAACACCTTCAGAGGAGGTGGCCCAGATTGCTGTACACACCGGTACCTCTAATACCCAGTAGCACGTCCTCTACCATTTTTGCATGCCTGTATTCGTAGTGGCACACTATCCACAAGTTGAGCAAGGCACTGATGGTCCAGATTGCCCCACTCCTCAACGGCGATTCGTCGTAGATCCCTCAGAGTGGTTGTTGGGTCACGTCGTCCATAAACAGCCATTGACAATCTATCCCAGGCATGTACAATAGGGTTCATGTCTGGAGAACATGCTAGCCACTCTAGCCGGGCGATGTCGTCATCCTAAAGAAAGTCATTCACAAGGTGTGCACGATGGGGGCGCGAATTGTCGTCCATGAAGACGAATGCCTCGTCAATATGCTGCCAATATAGTTGCACTATGTGTCAGAAAATGGCATTCACGTTGCACAGCCGTTACGGCGCCTTCCATGACCACCAGTGGCGTACGTCGGTCCCACATAATGCCACCCAAAAACAGCAGAGAACCTCCTCCTTGCTGCACTCGCTGGACAGTGTGACTAAGGAGTTCAAAACTGGCTCTGAGCACTATGGGACTTAACTTCTGAGGTCATCGATCCCCTAGAACTAGGAACTACTTAAACCTAACTAACCTAAGGACATCACACACATCCATGCCCGAGGCAGGATTCGAACCTGCGACCGTAGGGGTCGCGCGGTTCCAGACTGTAGCGCCTATAACCGCTCGGCCACTCCGGCCGGCGCTAAGGAGTTCAGCCTGAGCAAGTTGTCTCCGACGAATGTCAGGGTTGAAGCCATATGCGACACTCATCGGTGAAGAGTACGTGATGCCAATCCGGAGCAGTCCATTCGGCATTTTGTTGGGCCCATCTGTACCACGGTGCATGATGTCGTGGTTGCAATGATGGATCTCGCGATGGACGTCGGGAGTGAAGTTGCGCATCATGCAGCCTATTGCGCACAGTTTGAGTCATAACACGACGTCCTGTGGCGGCACGAAAATCAGTATTCAACTTGGTGTTTCTCTGTATCACCTCAATGTCCGAACAACATCGCTTTGGTTCAAGCCGAGACGCCTGAACACTTCCCTATTTGAGAGCCCTTCCTGGCACAAAGAAGCAATGCGGACGCGATCGAACCGCGGGATTGACCGTCTAGGCATAGCTGAACTACAGACAACACGAGCCGTGTACCTCCTTCCTGGTGGAATGACTGGAACTGATCGCCTGTCGGACAGCCTCCGTCTAATAGGCGCTGTTCATGCACGGTTGTTCACATCTTTGGGCGGGTTTAGTGAAATCTCTGAACACATGTGTTGTTCACAGTTTTTTGTTCAAGCTGCACCATAGTTATTGCACTGACTTCGCTTATACGCCAAGAATAAAATCACTGTCGGGTCCTTTAGAACGGACGGTGTACACTGGCGTGACAAAAGTCTTCGAACATTTCGTAATATCATGTCAGACGTCCTTTCGCCCGGCATAGTGCAGCAGCTTGACGTGGCTTGGACTCAAACTTGTTGGTAGTCCCTTGCAGAATAACAGAGCTACGCTGTCTCAATTGCCGTCCATAATTACGAAGCTCTTGCCAGTGCAGAATTTTGTGCACCAACTGACCTCTTCATTATGACCCAGAATTGTTTGATGGGATTCATGTTGGGCGATCTTGGTGGCCAAATCGTTTTCTCGAATTATCCAGAATTTTCTTCCAACCAATCGCGAAGGGTTGTAGCCCTCTGACATTGTTCAATGTCATCCATAAAAATTCCATTGTTGGATCCGAACATGAAGTCTCTGAATGACTGAAAGTGGTCTCCAAGTAGCCAAACATAAGTAATGATGAATCTTTTGTAGCGGCACCACCGTTTATGATAGGGAAAGTTAGTTTTGTGCGATATTCGGAGCACGAGTAACAGCCAGGTGTGGGCCAGATTGCAGTAAGTTACGCATACCAGCTGTTGCGAAGGGAAATAGAGGCAAGGGGGGTGTGGAGCTGCTGGAGAGAGCGCACACAGCAGTTTCCATGGCGCAAGTCACAGGCAGAAGAGGGCCACTGGCCAACCTAAGTGTTATGCATATGTGACGAGAAGCAGTGCATTAGCAAAACAAAGGCGCACAAACGAGTACAAATAGATGCTGTTTTCCAACGAGGGTCATTCAAGTGTGGGAGCTCTCCTGGACGGCAGGACGTGTCACACCACTGGGGTACACGCGGCAGCAGATGGGGTGCTAGGACCCCAGTCCACAGTGGGTCGTTGGTTCGACCCTCTGAGGCCGACGCGGGGACTGCAGCCAGCCAGCGGCGGGCTACTCTTCGGCTCGCTTCCGTGGGCAGTTGTCTCGACTCCTGACACACGCCAGAGATTTCCGAGGTGAGGGCCGCAGATTCGGACGCCGGATCACGGGCAGTCGTTGCCGCTGCATTCTCAGCTATGCCAGCGAGCGAAGAGGCAGCAGTGGGGCTGGCCTACAGCTCCCGACAGAGCAGCACGGAGTCAATGGGGTTGGCGGCCGCTGAGTCGGCTGCTGGCGCAGCCATCTTGATGTAATCAGAACTCTGCAACTGGCGTACAAGGCCGGCACGACACAGTGTTGCATTACACAGGGCACTGGGGTGCTTCCTCAGCATTGGAGGCCCTGTGATGCAGACCGAGGTGAATGGAGCACTGTAGTGGAAGCAAATAAATAATTTGGAAAGTTCTCGCTAAGTTTTAATACGGCTCCTCCTGGCACCCACCCACTACATTAGGTGTCTTCCTGCTACAGTTGGTCATTCTGATACATTCGGTGGCGGACGTCGCCACAACACTTTCCATGGAAACACTACCCACAAGGAGCCACCACCAGCCTGCACAGTGCCTTTTTGACATACCGAACCCGTCCTCATGGCGTCTGCGCCACACTCGAGCACTACTATAAGTTCTTACCGACTGAAACTGCGACTCACCTGCCTACACCACTGTTTTCTAATCGGCTGGGTTCCAACCGATATGGCAACGATCCCAGTGTTAGCAAAGGCACTCGTGTTGGTCGTCAGCCGTCATAACCCATTAACAAAAAATTTCACCACACTGCCCTAACGGATACATTCGTAGTACATCCTACATTGATTTCTGCAGTTATTTCACGCAATGTCGATTGTCTGTTAGCACTGACAACTCTACGCAGACACACTTGTTCTTGGTAGTTAAGTGAAAGCTGTTCACCACAGCATTGTCCATGATGAGAGGTGATGATTGTATTCTCGGCACACTCTTGACACCGTGAATCTCCCAAATATGGAACTCCCTAACGATTTCTGAAATGGAATGTCCAATGCGTGTAGCTCCAATTCCCATTGCTCGTTCAAAGTCTGTTAATTCCCGCCGTGCGGCCATAATCTCCTCGTAAATCTTTTCACATGAATCACGTGAGTACAAATGACAGCTCCGCCAATGTATTGCCCTTTTATACCTTGTGTACGCAGACTGCCACCATCTTTAAATGTGCGTATAGCTGTCCCATGACTCTCGTCACTTCACTTTATACTTAAAAGGGCTAAAACATTCATGTATGGAAGTAAAGTTTGATTAAAGTTTGAACCAAGTAATCTACATCTGCACTCGACAAACGACATACGTGTGCATGCCAGAGGGCACGTTCACTGGTGCCACTTACTACAGCTTCTTCCGATTGCGTTTGCGTGTGGAACGGAAGAAGAATGATTGCTTAAAAGTCTTTGTGTGCTCTGTGATCAGTTTACTACAGTACTTGTTCTTGAGACTTTTAGGTGTATTTTTGTAAGAGACTGGCGTCTATCTTCAAATGTTGGAACTTCAGGTTTCTTAATACTCCTGCGACACTCTCAGGTGGATCAAACAGACCTGCGACTGTATATGCTGCCTCTCTTTATGTACTTTCAATATCGCCTTATGGACCAATTTCGTATGGTTCCCACTCACTTTAAAAATATTCTGTGATTCTTTGCAAGAGTGTATTGCGAGCAATCTTGATGGAGGACTGATCGCTTTTTCCCAGAATCCGGAATCGAATTCCAGTATTCTGGAACAGAATTCTGCCATCTGCTTTACCTATTATTTAGCTTTTGTCTATAAAATTTTACTCCCAGGGATTCGTATGAGTTGGCCGATTTCAGTTGTGAATAACTGATACTGTAGTCGCAAGACTATATGTTTCCTCGTTGTTTGGTGCGTACAGTTAATAGTTGTTTACATTCAAACACCCCCCGCCCCCTCATGAACCATGGCTATTGCCGTAGGTGGGGAGGCTTGCGTGCCTCAGCGATACAGATAGCCGTACCGTAGGTGCAAACACAACGGAGGGGTATCTGTTGAGAGGCCAGACAAACGTGTGGTTCCTGAAGAGTGGCAGCAGCCTTTTCAGTAGCTGCAGGAGCAAGAGTCTGGATGATTGACTGATCTGGCCTTGTAACAATAACAAAAATGGCCTTGCTGTGTTGGTACTGCGAACAGCTGAAAGCAAGAGGAAACTACAGCCGTAATTTTTCCCGAGGGCATGCTACTTTACTGTATGATTATATGATGATGGCGTCCTCTTGGGTAAAATATTCCGGAGGTAAAATAGTCCCCCATTCGGATCTCCGGGCATGGACTACTCAAGAGGACGTCGTTATCAGTAGAAAGAAAACTGGCGTTCTACGGATCGGAGCGTGGAATGTCAGATCCCTTAATCGGGCAGGTAGGTTAGAAAATTTAAAAAGGGAGATGGACAGGTTAAACTTAGATATAGTGGGAATAAGCGAAGTTCGGTGGCAGGAGGAACAAGACTTTTGGTCAGGCGAATACAGGGTTATAAATACAAAATCAAATAGGGGTAATGCAGGAGTAGGTTTAATAATGAATAAAAAATAAGAGTGGGGGTATGCTACAACAAACAGCATAGTGAACGCATTATTATGGCCAAGATAGACACGAAGACCACGCCTGCTACAGTAGTACAAGTTTGTATGCCAACTAGCTCTGCATGACTATGAAATTGAAGAAATGTATGATGAAATAAAAGAAATTATTCAATAGTAAAGGGAGACGAAAATTTAATAGTCATGGGTGACTGGAATTCGGTAGTATGAAAAGGGAGAGAAGGAAATGTAGCAGATGAAAGAGGAAGCCGACTGGTAGAATTTTGCACAGAGCACAACTTAATCATAGCAAACATTTGGTTCAAGAATCTTAAAAGAAGGCTGTATACATGGAAGAAGCCTGGAGTTACTGACAGGTTTCAGATAGATTATTTAATGGTAAGACAGAGATTTAGGAACCAGGTTTTAAATTGCAAGACATTTCCAGAGTCAGATGTGAACTCTGACCACAATCTATTGGTCACGAACTGTGGATTAAAACTGAAGAAACTGCAAAAAGATGGGAATTTAAGGAGATGGGACCTGGATAAACTGAAAGAACCAGAGGTTGTACAAAGTTTCAAGGAGAGCATAACGGAACAATTCCCTGGAATGGGGGTAAGAAATACAGTAGAAGAAGAATGGGTTGCTATGAGGGATGAAGTAGTGAAGGCAGCAGAGGATAAAGTAGGTAAAAAGACGAGGACTGCTAGAAATCCTTGGGTAACGCAAGAAATATTGAGCTTTATTGATGAAAGGAGAAAATATAAAAATGCAGTAAATGAAGCAGGCAAAAAGGAATACAAATGTCTCAAAAATGAGATCGACAGATCGACAGGAAGTGCAAAATGGCTAAGCAGGCATGGCTAGAGGACAAATGTAAGGATGTAGAGGCTTGTCTCACCAGGGATAAGATAGATGCAGCCTACAGGAAAATTAAAGAGACCTTTGGAAAAAAGAGTACCACTTGTATGAATATCAAGAGCTCAGATGGAAACCCAGTTCTAAGCAAAGAAGGGAAAGCAGAAAGGTGGAAGGGGTATGTAGAGGGTCTATACAAGGGCGATGTACTTGAGGACAATATTATGGAAATGGAAGAGGATGTAGATGAAGATGAAATGCGAGAGATGATACTGCGTGAAGAGTTAGACAGAGCACTAAAAGACCTGGGTCGAAAAAAGGCCCCAGGAGTAGACAACATTCCATTAGAACTACTGGCAGCCTTGGGAGAGCCAGTCCTCACAAAACTCTACCGTCTGGTTAGCAAGATGTATGAGACAGGCGAAATACCGTCAGACTTCAAGAAGAATATAATAATTCCAATCCCAAAGAAAGCAGGTGTTGACAGATATGAAAATTACTGAACTATCGGTTTAATAAGTCATGGTTGCAAAATACTAACACGAATTCTATACAGGCGTATGGAAAAACTAGTAGAAGCCGACCTCGGAGAAGATCAGTTTGGATTCCGTAGAAATGTTGGAACACATAAGGCAATACTTACCCTACGACATAGCTTAGAAGAAAGATTAAGGAAAGGCAAACCTACGTTTCTAGCATTTGTAGACTTAGAGAAAGCTTTTGACAATGTTGATTCTAATACTCTCTTTCAAATTCTGAAGGTGGCTGGGGTGAAATACAGGGAGCGAAAGGCTATTTACAATTTGTTAAGAAACCAGATGGCAGTTATAAGAGTCGAGGGGCATGAAAGGGAGGGAGTGGTTGTGAAGGGAGTGAGACTGGGTTGTAGCCTATCCCCGATGTTATTCAATCTGTATATTGAGCAAGCAGTGAAGGAAACAAAACAAAAATTCGGAGTAGGTACTAAAATCCATGGAGAATAAATAAAAACTTGGAGGTTTGCCGATGACCTTGTAATCCCGACACCAAAGGACTTAGAAGAGCTGTTGAACGGAACGGACAGTGTCTTGAAAGAAGGATATAAGATGAATATCAATAAAAGCAAAACGAGGATAATGGAATGTAGTCGCATCATGTCGAGTGATGCTGAGGGAATTAGATTAAGAAATGAAACACTTAAAGTAGTAAAGGAGTTTTGCTATTTGGGGAGCAAAATAACTGATGATGGTCGAAGTAGAGAAGATATAAAATGTAGACTGGCAATGGCAACGAAAGAGTTTCTGAAGAAGAGGAATTTGTTAGCATCGAGTATAGATCTAAGTGTCAGGAAGTCGTTCCAGAAAGTATTTGTATGGAGTGTAGCCATGTATGGAAGTGAAACATGGACGATAAACCGTTTGTACAAGAAGAGAACAGTAGCTTTTGAAATGTGGTGCTACAGAAGAATGCTGAAGATTAGATGGGTAGATCACATAACTAATGAGGAGGTATTGAATATAATTGGGGAGAAGAGAAATTTGTGACACAACTTGACTAGAAGAAGGGATCGGTTGGTAGGACATGTTCTGAGGCATCAAGGGATCACCAATTTAGTATTGGAGGGCAGCGTGGAGGGTAAAAATCGTAGAGGGGGACCAAGAGATGAATACACTAAGCAGATTCAGAAGGATGTAGGTTGCAGTAGTTACTGGGAGATGAAGAAGCTTACACAGGATAGAGTAGCATGGAGAGCTGCATCAAACCAGTCTCAGCACTGAAGACTACAACAACAACGACATTCAAACTGAGTTCCCAGTCTACGAAAGCCTTTGAAAATTTTTCAATATCTGACAGTATTTCTGTTAAGTTTTCGGTTATCTGGTAGATCATTAATTTACAGCAGAAGGAGGAATGATACCAGCATAATCCCCTGCGCTACAACTGGAGTTACTTCTATAGCTGTTGAACAGTCTCCCTTCAAGGCAACACGATGTGTCCTTTTTACAAAGAAATCTTCGCTCAGGTCACAAATTTCGCTTGCTGCACCGTGCCATCGTACTTATATTAGTAAGAATGGTTGGGGTACTAAGTCAAATGCTTTTCATGTATCGAGAAATGCAGTACAAGCCTGACAGCCTTTACCCATGGCTAATTTAATGTGAAAAAAGAACGAGTTTTTTTCCACATGATCGGTGTTATCGGAATCCTTTGTGGGTCGGCATGGAGAAGGTCAATCTGTTCGAGATACCTTATTACGTTTCAACTCGGAAAATTTTCTACGATTTAGTATTTGACGGTAGTTTTATGAATTACTTCTGGTACCCCTCTTGTAGACAGACGTGATTTGTGTTTTCTTCCATCTACTTGCCACAGTCTTATGATGAGGGATGAGGGTACATCATGGTTAAGAGAATCTGACAGAGATTATCTCAGGCCTTGGAGCTTTCTTCAATTTCAGAGATTTCAGCTGTTTAGCAATACCATTGTCTCTAATATCTATGTCAGACATCTTTGCAGTGGTGCAAGAATTAAACTGAGGCAGTATTCGTGGATTTTGCTTCCTATAGATAATATGAAAACAATCTTCACCATACAGAAAACTTCCGTACAGGAAGCTTCTATGCAGGAAGACGGCTGCAAAATTTCGTTGACTCCAACACACCATACGTTGCTGCTTGCAGGAACGGTCCGGGAAGTAACAACCGGCAATGAACAAAGAGATGTCACAGCAGTTGAGATTTCATAACCACGCGTGCACGCCGCTAGCGTCCCCGGCCTGACCGCGTGCCGTGGAGACTTCCTTGCCGCTCTGTCCCAACTGACCGACCGCCTATTCCAGTATGCAGACAGCATTAAAATAACTGCTCAGTCGAAATCACACAAGCTAGACACAGTTCCACGAAAACACTTCCACAAGAACTCGAACAATCCTAAAAGCAATCACTGTGGAACAACAAGGACGATTCACAAGTCGACACTCACACACAGAGAAACCATAAGCTGTCGGCGACCAAATACAGATCGTCCGATGAGACGACCGATCGAACGACCAAACAAAATTATCCCCACTCAGGTCACGTGTATCGGCAATGGTCGGGCGAGCCCTGGCTGTCTGGACCTCACTGCAACTCCATCCTGACTGAACTCCCGACACACAACGACCTGGAAATACTAGCTTTCGTCGTATTATGACAGTGCTCTTATCGATAATCGCTGCTTCTGCTACTCATGGACAGGTATGGCAGCAACTTAGTGATGACAGTGAATCGACTAAGAAACGAGACGACAGCAGCACAAGCGCAGCACGGACACGAGCTGCACCTTGCTCAATGACTAAGAAACTTATTGCTTTAAATATTTCTTTGTTCATTAATAACTTTTTTTTGTGACGCAGATGATCACAGATTTTAGTTTCTTTGAGGATTTCTGTTACATGGCTTTATGCGTTTTATTAAAAACTGTGAATTATTATTCATGCTTGTACATTCTGCTCTTCGTTGATTAATCGACACACAATAGTACGACACTATGGTACAATTTTCCTTCCAGTTTAGGCATATCGTTTGTATCTCTTTTAAACGTTTTGTCGGATTGCCTGGCGTAAGGCGTTTCACGTTCAGTAAACTGGATTTTATTATTTCTATTGTAAATTAAGTGGTGAGCAGACAGTATCGTGACCACAAAAAAAAAAAAAAAAAAAAAAAAAAGGCTCTGAGCACTATGAGACTTAACATCTTAGGGCATCAGTCCCCTATAACTTAGAACTACTTAAACCTAACTAACCTAAGGACATCACACACATCCATAACCGAGGCAGGATTCGAACCAGCGACCGTAGCAGTCACTCGGTTCCAGACTGAAGCTCCTAGAACCTCATCGTGACCACAATTCGCCTCACATTGCCGCCATGTGAACTGGAGGTTATGTAGAGGAAGCCCTTCAACAACAACATCCCCCCCCCCACCCCCCACCCCCAGTATCAAAAAACGTACGCAAAGAGCGCCCTCTTTCCGTCTATACCCCAGTTGTACGTCAAGCAACAGTAGCGTTTCTATTGGTGACGACTGCAGTATTCCCTCTGAACGATCACATAGTTTCTGTCTGCTAGCTGTATGTGGTTTCGCTCCCCAGTTTTCGGTTCCCTTACATAAATCCTCATGATCAAACCATGCATCGAAGACTTCATGCATACTCCCTGAAGAAGCAGTGAATATACAACAGCGGTATGAAGGCTTGACGACATTTACTGAAAATAAATTTTCTGGGCAAAAGATGACCCAGGCAAGAGAAAGCGGGCGTCGTAACTTTGCATATCATGTAGAAGAAAGAGGGCAAAAAGGCAGAAACTGATGAATAACATTATAACCACTGTAAAGAGGCAATTTCGGCTTCCCTTAAAAACAGAGTGTATAACTAACCTATACTAGCATCAGTGATAGTATAAGCTGCTAGCGTTTGGACTCATAGACGGCAGATAGTGAAGTGAACCTCATTAGTGAGAAGAATTCAACGAGGAGTGCTACTAAAATTAACGGGCGTACACTGCTACAATCCCGAATGACGCTTTGTGAGGAATTCTAGGAAAATGCCCACCGGACTTGAAAATTAGGAAATCGGGAGACTTTTATTGCCTAAAAGGCAATCAAATGGACGTACGAAAGGTGCTTGGAACTGACGCCAATCAGAAAAAGTTAACAATAGATGGTATACTGCATCTGTGGCAAAATGAATGGGACACTTCAGATACAGGTGGGAGAACGAAAAAATTTCTCCTTTCCTTTAATTTACGTTTATGGTCACAATCTTTTCTGTTTAACAAATTACCGTCAAATTCATACAAATCACATCACATGCACATAGACTCGTATTTGACGATGCTGGTGCTGATTCCGCATTTAACATTTGACGATGCCACTATGGCTACAATACATTAGGACTTTGTTTTCAAGAAACAGATCTGATGATGGTCATTAAAGACTGAAACCGGTAATCTGTTAAACAGAAAAGATTGTGACCATAGACGTAAATTAAATGAAACTTATTACGTATACGGGCCACTGTGTTTTTTCGCGACTATGTCGCAGCTTGTGAAATTTCTCCTTAACATCAGGGGAAGATTAAAAATAGTAATTCTTAACCATTCCTGTCGACTGATTGATTACCTGACTGTCCATGGGCCGTATGCTACCTATCTACACAAAATAAAAAAGGCAGGTGAATGATAGCTGCGCCTGCGGTAGTGTGGGCACACCAGAACACACATTGTGAGATTGCATCCTCTGTGAAGATGCAGCGGGTTATGTAAGTACGAGATTAAGGATATTAGATTTCAAAGCAGCACTAAGGAGCGAGTCGACCTGGCGCATCTAGGACGATACTGCAGCTGCAGCATCCAGGAAGGCTAAGGAAGACTTCAACCACAAGCACCATGCTGCCGTCCAGGTTAGACAACATAGTTTACAGATGGAGAGAAGATAACTGATGTCGGCAACCACCTAATGAAATAGTTTCCCAAGAATCTACATTGCGATGGTGCAAGTAATAATGGAAGTGCCGATTTTATGACGTAACAGTGACGTGTGGAATATCTTCTTGTAGTGGAAACGGTGCTGCAGTGCTGCCCGACGCCCAAGGAAACCAGCAGATAATGGCTGTTGACGGAGGGGTACTATGAGGGCGGATTCGGTAGCAGAAACACCCATCTACAAGTTAAATGCACCGAAATAAGTGAAAATCAGAGAATATATTCTGTAGAGCTTATAGTAGCATTAGTTGTTGGGTAACTGGCTAAGAGTTTTAACATAGTTTTGTGGTAGTAGCAGTAGTTGAAGTGTTGAAAAAAATTAAGTACCAGAAATAAATAGCCAACATAAAAGTTTTCTGCTTATGGTACCGCGATGTATTTTATAAAACTACTGCTGGAGAAAACTAACGTTTCGGCCTTCTCCTGGGTCTACTGGTGCGTTCTACCTATCCGCAGAGATAGGCGAGACCCCATTGCTACGCCGTCTGTCTGCTAGTAGTATTTTCCTTGCCATTTGAATTGCGTTTAAGTCAGGCACAACTCAACCAGGTCGCATTTGTCGGGTGGGACATGCTCCTGAAGGATGCGGATGGTTTCGTCTACTGGCACGTTCATAAGGACAAGGTGAATGCACTACACACTGCAGGCATGTACAAGGTGGATTGCGAATGTGGAGAGGCATACATGGACGAGACTCGTAGGCCAACAGCAACTCGCATTCGGGAACACGAGCATTACGTTCGTCTAGGGCAACACAACTAATCTGCAATGGCAGAACATCAGCAAGATTGCGGGAAAGAAATAAAATTCAGCGAAGTCTGTGTGTTGGCCAAGCAGTCAGTTGTGACGAAATGCAAAATCAGAGAGGCCATCGAAATATTTAAACACCTTAATAACATCAGTAGAGAGAATGGACTTAAGCTTGCCCCATCTTGGCTGCTAGCAATCAGAGCCCAACAGGACGCACTATCGACACGAGGCGCGAGGGCGAGTAACTGCTGCCGCGCGGCCGACGTTCAGCATTTGGTAAACAGGAGCCAACTTCTCACTCGCTGGTGACCACCAGTCATGGCACATAGTGCAAGAGCCTATAGACAGCAGAGGTTACGCTCTCCCTCCACCGCAGTAACCTACTAAAATTTAAGTTCCCTCTCCTTCTTCCTTAACTGACCAATGAAATGAACCATCTTTTTAAAAATATACGTAATGGCATGCGCAGTGAACAGTAATAACAAAATATAAGGGACACTGTATAGCTAGAACGCACCAGTAGATTCAGAAGAAGGCCGCTGCAACCGTGGCCGAAACGTTGGTTTTCTCCAGCACTAGTGTCATACAATATGACGCGGTATCATACTCAGAAAAGTTTTATGTCTACTGGCGCGGAAGCCTACGCAGTTATATCACAAATAAATTTTTAGCACATAAATTTATTGCTATTCAAGTAAGTGTGACTTCCATGATGTACTTTACCTTTCTGATAATAGGCCGTAATTATGAAGCACAAATAAATATGTTGTTGTTGTTGTGGTCTTCAGTCTTGAGACTGGTTTGATGCAGTTCTCCATGCTACTCTATCCTGTGTAAGCTTCTTCATCTCCCAGTACCTACTGCAGCCTACATCCTTCTGAACCTGCTTAGTGTATTCATCTCTTGGTCTCCCTCTACGATTTTTACCATCCACGCTGCCCTCCAATACTAAATTGGTGATCCCTCGATGTCTCAGAACATGTCCTACCAACCGATCCCTTCTTCTAGTCAAGTTGTGCCACAAGCTCCTCTTCTCCCCAATTCTATTCAATACCTCCTCATTAGTTATGTGATCTACCCATCTAATCTTCTATAGCACCACATTTCCAAAGCTTCTATTCTCTTCTTGTCTAAACTATTTATCGTCCACGTTTCACTTCCATACATGGCTATACTCCATACAAACACTTTCAGAAACGACTTGATGACACTTAAAGCTATACTCGTGTTAACAAATTTCTCTTCTTCAGAAACGCTTTCCTTGTCATTGCCAGTCGACATTTTATATCCTCTCTCCTTCGACCATCAACAGTTATTTTGCTCCCCAAATAGCAAAACTCCTTTACTACCTTAATTGTCTCATTTCCTAATCCAATTCCCTCAGCATCACCCGACTTAATTCGACTACATTCCATTATCCTCGTTTAGCTTTTGCTGATGTTCATCTTATACCATCCTTTTAAGACACCATCCATTCCGTTCAACTGTTCTTCCAAGTCCCTTGCTGTCTCTGACAGAATTACAATGCCATCAGCTAAAATCAAAGTTTTTATTACTTCCCCATGGGTTTTAATACCTACTCCGAACTTTTCTATTGTTTCCTTTATTTCTTGCTCAATATACGGATTGAATAACATCGGGGACAGGCAACAACCCTGTCTCACTCCCTTCCCAACCACTGCTTCCCTTTCATTGCCCCCGACCCTTATAACTGCCATCTTCTTTCTGTACAAATTGCAAATAGCCTTTCGCTCCCTGTATTTTACCCGTGCCACCTTCAGAATTTGAAATAGAGTATTCCAATCAACATTGTCAAAAGCTTTCTCTAAGTCTACAAATGCTAGAAACGTAGGTTTGCCTTTCCTTAATCTTTCTTCTAAGATAAGTCGTAGGGTCAGTATTACCTCACATGGTCCAACATTTCTACGGAATCCAAACTGATCTTCCCCGAGGTCGGCTTCTACTAGTTTTTCCAGTCGTCTGTAAAGATTTCGCTTTAGTATTTTGCAGCTGTGACTTATTAAACTGATAGTTCAGTAGTTTTCACATCTGTCAACACTTGCTTTCTTCGAGATTGGAATTATTATATTCTTCTTGAAGTCTGAGGGTATTTCGCCTGTCTCATACATCTTGCTCACCAGACGGTAGAGTTTTGTGAGGACTTGGCTCTCCCAAGGATGTCAGTAGTTCTAATGGAATGTTGTCTACTCCTGGGGCCTTGTTTCGACTCAGGTCTTTCAGTGCTCTGTCAAACTCTTCACACAGTATCCTATCTCCCATTTCATCTTCATCTACATCCTCTTCCATTTCCATAACATTGTCCTCAAGTACATCGCCCTTGTACAGACCCTGTATATACTCCTTCCACCTTTCTGCTTTCCCTTCTTTGCTTAGAACTGTGTTTCCACCTGAGCTCTTGATATTCATGCAAGTGGTTCTCTTTTCTCCAAAGGTCTCTTTAATTTTCCTGTAGGCAGTATCTATCTTACCCCTAGTGAGATTAGCCTCTCAATCCTTAGATTTGTCCTCTAGCCATCCCTTCTTAGCCATTTTGCACTTCCTGTCGATCACATTTTTGTGACGTTTGTATTCCTTTTTGCCTGCTTCATTTACTGCATTTTTATATTTTCTCCTTGCATCAATTAAGTTCAATATTTCTTCTGTTGCCCAAGGGTTTCTACTAGCCCTCGTCTTTTTACCTATTTGATCCTCTGCTGCCTTCACTACTTCATCCCTCAAAGCTACCCATTCTTCTTCTACTGTATTTCTTTCCCCCATTCCTGTGAGTTTTCCTTATGCTGTCCCTGAAACTCTGTACAACCTCTGGTTCTTTCAGTTTATCCAGATCTCATCTCCTTAAATTCCCACCTTTTTGCAGTTTCTTCAGTTGTAATCTACAGTTGATAACCAATAGATTGTGGTCAGAGTCCACATCTGCACCTGGAAATATCTTGCAATTTAAAGCCAGGTTCCTAAATCTCTATCTTAACATTATATAATCTATCTGATACCTTCCAGTATCTCCATGGTTCATCCATGTATACAAACTTTTTTCATGATTCTTGAACCAAGTGTTAGCTATGATTAAGTTATGCTCTGCACAGAATTCTACCATGCGGCTTCCTCTTTCATTTTTTCCCCCCAGTCCATATTCACCTACTACGTTTCCTTCTCTCCCTTTTCCTACTACCGAATTCCAGTCACCCATGACTATTAAATTTTCGTCTCCCTTCACTATCTGATTAATTTCTTTTATTTCATCATACATTACTTCAATTTCTTCATCATCTGCAGACCTAGTTGGCATATAAACTTGCACTACTGTAGTAGGCGTGTGCTTCGTGTCTATCTTGGCCACAATAATGCATTCACTATGCTGTTTGTAGTAGCTAACCCGTACTCCTATTTTTTATTCATTATTAAACCAACTCCTGCATTACCCCTATTTTACTTTGTGTTTATAACCCTGTATTCACCTGACCAAAAGTCTTGTTCCTCCTACCGCCGAACTTCACTAATTCCCACTATATGTAACTGTAACCTATCCATTTCCCTTTTTAAATTTTCTAACCTACCTGCCCGATTAAGGGATCTGACATTCCACGCTCCGATCCGTAGAACGCCAGTTCTCTTCCTCCCGATAACGACGTCCTCTTGAGTAGTCCCTGCCGGAGATCCGAATGGGGGACTATTTTACCTCCGGAATATTTTTCCCAAGAGGACGCCATCATCATTTAATCATACAGTAAAGTTGCATGCCCTCGGGAAAAATTATGGCTGTAGTTTCCCCTTGCTTTCAGCCGTTCGCAGTACCAGAACAGCAAGGCCATTATGGTTAGTGTTACAAGGCCAGATCAGTCAATGATTCAGACTGTTGCCCCTGCAACTACTGAAAACCCTGGGAGTTATATATATATATATATATATATATATATATATATATATATATATATATATATTAACCCCCTGTTTCGCCGCAAACTTAAATTTGAACAGGATGCAATAAAGAGGTCCCATTCATTCGTTCAACGATCTGTATTAATTCGGAGGTAAAGGGTCTTTTATGAAGTTATATGTGTCGAAATAAATCCTTCTTTCATGCAGATCTGAAGTTACAGAGGCTTTTTGATGTATTGGCTGTCACGATGGGCTGCTTTTAGCACACGCTTCACTCATCTGTTAAAATATAGAGCCAGTGTACAAGAAATGTGGCCACTGTTGGCAAGAGTGTTACGCGGTGATGTAACACGGAAGATAAAAATAGAAGTTATCAGAACCGAGAGTCTGTAATATTTATTTGTTCAACGATTTGTTTCGGTAGTGCTTAATCTTGTGGTCGGCGTAATCAAAACGTGCTAGATTGCTATGACAACTTGCATCATTAAAAACTTAAGGTGCATATTTTGGAAATTGGTGGTAAGTTCCTAAGGGACCAAACAGCTAAGGTCATCGGTCGCTGGGCTTACACACTACTTAATCTAACTTAAACTAATTTACACTAACGACAACAGACACACCCATTCCCCAGGTAGGACTCTAATCTCCGACGGCGGGAGCTACGCGGACCGTGGCAAGGTGCCCTAGACCACACGTAAGACCCAAATTTATACTACAGTGAGAGTATGAGTGTATAAGCTGGCACCACGCAAAGATTACATCCATATAATATCAGTTATACAGGCACATTTTCGCAAGCTTTGTACAATGCGTAATGTTTCATGGCCAGAACGGCTTGATTACGTTAACGAGAAAATGGTACACATGGCGTTCGTTTTAACTTGAGACATGTAACTCGAAAACAGCACATCGAGAAAAAAGTTCTATTGAAAAGTTCATATTAGGAAAGAGGACATCTGTCTGCGGCACTCTCTGCGGATAACTGGCTACCTCCTACCCACGCCTCCTGCGTAGGCGGCGACAGATTTGTATTTTCAAATCCCCCCCCCCCTTGCCCAATTTTGTTCCATATTAGGATTCTACGACAAAAAATGCATACGGTTTACTCAAACCATTGTTTCTTACTCGTGGTTGATGGCGTTGTAATCGACATATAACAGGGATACCTGTGTTTGCAGTTAAGAACCGAGGTATTTGATTCTACATTTCATTTTACGATGTAAATGTAGACCTTTGTGATCTGACGGTTGGTGCTGATGTTACTTGATTGTTGAAAATGTGATAACATAGCATAAATAATATGGATAGCCATTGACATTTCTTGCAAATAAGCTACTTCTATGGTAACTTACTTTTCTATTCACTACGTGGTTGATTATATTGAAACCCTAGACCAACCGACGCTTGATTCCGGTGGCCACTCTCGAGCCCCGCCATCACGGTGATTGATTTCGTTTACGTGTTCCCATCCAAATGCAGTAATTCTCGCGCTGGCCATTACGCTGCTTTCGGCGGAATGCAACGCACAACTACTATAATAAGTAAATACTCACCAAAATCAAGCACCCGAGTGATAAAAGGCAAGGGGTACTCACCGAAATCAAACACCACAGTGATGAGAGGCAAGTGGACTCATCGAAATCAAGCATCCCGATGGGAACGGAAAATTATTACGTCCTTTTCGTTTTTCTTGAATCACGCGAAACGTACTTTATTACCAGATAGTCAAACGACTAACCGTATTGTGCTGTAAAATTAAATGTGCTACACTGAAGTAAATTTCTAAAATACATACCAACCGTTAGAGCACAATGATTTACTTACATATCGTAAATGAAAGGTAGAATCAAATGTCTCCATTCTTATCTGAAAAAAAAAAAAAACAGACGCACTAGATATTGGTCCATTACAGCGACATCTACCACGAATGGGAGACAACGAATTGAGTAAACTGTGCGTGTTTTTGCCATAGAATACGAATATGTAATAAAATGGGGGTTTCCTACTCAAAAATTCAATTTTGATCCCTCCCACGAAGGAGGTGCCAAGTTATAGCACAGTTTTTACGTGTGGTGCATCATTTTCGAGATATTTAGTTGTCCAGAGTTAAAACAACACACCGTATTATCTGCACTAGTTGCTGAATTAAGTAAGATCATGTGTTATCTTCTTGTATTTCCAGCACAAAATTCACTGCAACACATAAGCTTTGTTTGTATTATGCCTCCACATATTTCACTAAGCCATTAGAAGGTTTATGAATGTATACTGTCCCTTTTACAAATAACAATGCATTTTGTAGAGATGTATTCTTTTTTCTCGTATGCGATAAACACATGATGATTCAGCTGTCCATAACGATGTCGTTTTATGCAACCCGCAGTTCTATATCTGGCCTTCAACAACCACGACCGACATTTTCATATTATCTCGCTCACTACGTGAAAATTATTAGACGTACAGAAAAAAATGATCAAGAGATTTTTGTAGGAAATTTAATTTAGTTACATTTTGTACCGGGATACTTTTACGCTGGAGACCGTAGTTTTCGGGTTATCGATGAAGAACGTACAAAAGTGACCTTGAACGTAACCGAAGCCCTACACCGAGCCCCACCGGTCAGGATTTCTAATGTGTTGTTCACCGCACTCCCTCCTACCACTGCACAAAAGTTTGTGACTGCACGAGTTACTTCCAATATTCGGTCTTCTTGTATCTCCATTGACTGTCCTTATTAAGCAACCGGCTTAGTGGAACACTCATAATTTGTGGAACTGACATTTGGGTACATTTTACCTAAGAAGTTTGTTAATTTTAACAAAATAAAGTAAACAACTGCGTCGCTGTATTTGTCAGGCCTTCTGAGCACGAAATTACTGTGATTGTAATGGTTAAGTTTGGGTCGAATTCTCAATGTAAGTAGTTTTAGCGTAACGCTTAGAAGAGTCGGTTTTATTTTATTAGACACACTGTCAGGTTTAAATTAATAACGTTAACGAAAGAGTCGACTGTGCTACCTTAGTTAATAGAGACCAAGAACGGTCGAATATCTAGAACAGTTCGTGTAGTTCGAATCTTTTGTAGTGTTGTAGGGGAAAATGCCACGAACAACATACTATAAATCGTGTCTGGCAAGGAATGAGTGTATGGATAGGGTTGCATTCGAAGGTCACTTTTGTACGTTTTAATTGAATAACTCGTAAACAGTGGCCTCCAGCGAAAACTTAACCCGATGCAAAATTTAACTCATTAAATATCCCATAAAAAGAAGCTGTTCATTTTTCTGTAGTATCAACAGTTGCACGTAGCTAGCGGGAGAATACGAAAAAGTAGCGCGTGGTATAGAGTTTCAGGTTACATGAAACGACATTTGTAGGAGAGCTAAATCAACAGTTATTTAAGTGGACGAAGACAGTAACTTGAGGACTGTAACTATAACAGCAGAACGTTATTTCGATGCAAGACAAGGTAATACTATCAACAAGGTTCCCGAATCAATCACGATGGTTAGCACTTACTGAATCGACATTTCTTGTGTGTCCCTCACAGCCATGATCCACACGATTCAGAAATTTACGTCACAAAGAGAAGTATATTTTCAATGGAAGCCCTTATGGTACTCTCTTAGAAATATATAGGCGCAGATGCTACTTGTCTGTGTTCTGCAACATCTTAAAACAGGCGCTATTACTATCAAATTACGTAACTTTTCGGATAACTGAAGTCGATGAATAGCCGTCACAAGAGCGCCTCTTTCAACGACCGTTTGTATCTGTGCCTGTACGTAGCAGTCGTCCACTGGAAATGGTTGACCAATAAAGAACAGCTAGCAAGGTAGCGGAACGCCGCTACAAGAAAGTTCTTATCGGAGATGCAGCGTAGCGTAGCGCGACCCACAGCGACTTGTTCCGGACGTGCTGCACATATTGGTGAGGCTCAAACAGCGTCGGCAAGAGTATCCACTCAGTTACTTTCGCGCTGCTTTGTCGCTAAGTGAGGCACCGCGTCGCTGTTACGCCGAAGTATTCTGCCATTCAGCTCTACCGCACAGTGGCACTCAGAGGGTGAACAGTTTGGAGTGCTGACTGCATCGTGTAACATTACGAACAGTCGAGGTGTGGCCGCAGAACAACCGACTATAGGTGTAACATATTTTATTTCAAAAATATACACATTTAGTTACTTTCAACAGTCCCCTCCTCTATCCCTAAAATGCTACATGTGAATTTTCCATTGAGGGAAACGGTAATGGAAGTCTTTCTCTGTGTGTTCCTTGAAGAAGCGTCCCGCATATTGTTTAACTGGTTCAACAGGCTGCAATATTTTTCTTTTTAACGCAGATTTGACCTTTGGGAATAGATAAAGTTACATGATGCTATGGCAGGCGATTAATGTGGGAGATCTAACACTGGGATGCTGCACACTTCGCGCAAACTTCGTAACAGACGATCGGCCTTGATTCAGAACCGATGACTTCGCTTTCCATAACTGAGAACTGAGTTGGTTTTTCTTTTTTTTTCCTCACGAAGTTGAGCAAGGACCAAAGATGGGGCCTTCCAGTGAACGGGTTGCCCGCTTAGTTTCTGCATCATAAGCGAAAAACCAAGATTCTTCACATTTATTACTCTTACCAAGAACTTAGGACCATTTTCAGTGGAATTCAAAGTGTCAATACAAACATTTCCACAAGCTTCATTCTGTTCGATCGTGGGGATTTTTGGCACCAGTTTCTCATATACTTTTCTCATGTAAAACTGGTTATGTAATATATGCCTTACGCATTGTTTGTTAATTCCTTCACTGTCAGCAACTTACCGAATACGTAATCGACATTCAGACCGAAAGGAATTACCGGCTTTCATCTGTTGTTATAGGTTATCTGTCTTGAGCTGACTGCAGTGTAATTAGAAAGAATTACACCAGACGACTTTCGCTTTTATTTACAAAGCATCTTCTGTGGCTTTCTGTAAATCGTATACGTAAGTTTGTACATTTATTTTTTGATTCTTTTAGGTTAAAAACAGCGTTTGCTTCATGAAATTAGTCTGTAAGCTACTTACTGTGTTTCTTTACATAGTCTGAACCTTCGCCTCTTGCTAGCAATGGTTGATATCGACAGGTTCCATTTAATATCTGCAGTTTTCGGCATTTTGCACTATTTTCTGCGCTGCACTATTTGTAATTGACTTTCTTAACTGTTTTTCATTCATAACTGCTGCAGTGTTTATGCCTATTTGTTTGTTTTCGTTCACTTTGTGTATTTTGCCAACCTATGGAACGATTTTGGGTGTGTGTGTGTGTGGGTGAGTGGTTTTTTTTCCAAGGGGGCGGGGAAGAATCACAGGGATGCTATGGAACGATTTTGGGTGTGTGTGTGTGTGGGTGGGTGGGTTTTTTTCCAAGGGGGCGGGGAAGAATCACAGGGATGGCCTGGACAGTGATCATGGGTTAGACCTGGGAGAAAACGGTAGTGGTAAATGGAGCCTGTGGTTGTTTTTGTAATTTTAATGTTGTACTAAGTGGTCGATCAGTTTAAAGAGTTTGTGGTTTGCCATGTTGATCTGATCATTTATGAGTTGTTTCTGTTCTGTTATGGTTTTTTGGATGTGGTAGTTCTCTTGTAAGGTGAGGAGGTGTTTTTTGTTGTTGTTTATCCTTGTGATTCCATGTGTGTGTCTCTGGTTGTAATTTTATGTTGGTATTGGTGTAAGTGTTCTGCAAAAGTTTGTCCTATGCTTCCATGCTCTTACATGTTCTTTGTATCTGGTGTCAAATGTCCTCCTGGTTTGACCTATGTATCTTCGATCACATGTATTGCATTTCAGTTGGTATATTCCTGATTTCTGATACAGATCATCTTTTCCTATTGTTTTTAGAAAGTATTTCTGAATTGAGTTTTCGGTTTGGTGCGATATTTTTATGCCTTGTTTTTTTGAAAATATTGGATATTCAGTGTGTGTATTGTGGTTGTATGTCATTGGGTACCATCTTTTACTTTCTGTTTCTTTCATACTTTGTGCTGTTTCTATTCTTTTTTTTTATTTCTTTGTGTGTGATTTTTTTTTTTTTTTTTTTGTGGCTTTAGGGCGCAAAACTGCTAAGGTCATTAGCGCCCTGTCCGGGACTTAAGAAACAGTAAAAAACCTAAAATAGAAACCAGCAGCAGTGGGAACGAAAGTCATAAAATTGGAGAAACTAAAAGCAGAAGGAAGGCTTAAAAATCCACCACAGAAAGGGGTTGGGTATCCCAAAAAAACTTCAAATGACTGACGTCATTTCACTGGCACGAATGAACTCTAGAACGCGATCGACCGATCGCGTGTCATCTGCTAAAATTGACGATATATCAGGCGACAGCTGTAGACGGGCGCGTAACGGAGTAAAATAGAGGCACTCAATTAAAAGGTGTCTTACCGTCCACAACTGAGAGCAGTGGGGACAGAGTGGGGGAGGATCGCCGCTTAAAAGATGTCGATGGCTAAAAAGACAGTGCCCTATCCGGAGTCTAGTTAAAATTACCTCCTCCCGACGACGCGTTCGGGAGGAAGAGGTCCAAGCACAAGGAAGAGTTTTTACGTCCCGCAATTTATTTTGGGGAAGTGTCGACCAGTGCGCGCGCCACAAATGAACAACACGACGACTTAAAACGTTCCGGAGATCGGCGACGGGAAGCGATTGAATTGCTGGCCGAAGAAGAGAGACTGCAGCCTTGGCTGCAATATCGGCCGCCTCATTTCCGCAGATACCAACGTGTCCCGGGAGCCAGAGGAACGCCACCGAGACGCCCCCCAGGTGGAGCAAGCGCAGACAGTCCTGAATCCGGTGGACCAGAGGGTGCACAGGATAAAGAGCTTGGAGACTGAGGAGAGAGCTGAGAGAATCGGAGCAGATAACGTACTGTATCCGCTGATGGCGGCGGATGTAGTGGACAGCCTGGAGAACAGCGTAAAGCTCCGCAGTATAGACCGAACACTGGTCGGGAAGCCGAAAGTGATTTGGGGTGTCGCCAACAACATAGGCACTCCCTACACCTAACGATGTTTTCGAGCCGTCGGTGTAAATAAATGTGGCTTCCGTCATTTGTGCACAGAGAGCAGCAAATGCCCGACGATAAACAAGTGAAGGGGTACCATCCTTGGGAAATCGACAAAGGTCACGGAGCAGGCAGATCCGGGGACGGAGCCAAGGTGGTGCTGTACCCCAAGTTGTCAAGAAGGTTTTAGGAAAGCGGAAGGAAAGAGAATGGAGCAGTTGACGGAAGCGGACTCCCGGTGGTAGTAGGGAGGAGGGGCGGCCTGCATACCCTACATCAAAGGAGGCGTCGAAAAATATATCATGGGCTGGATTAGCAGACATGGAATACAGATGGCTGGCATAACGACTCAGAAGGACTGCTCGCCGATTGGACAGCGGAGGTTCAGCAGTCTCAGCATAAAGGCTTTCCACTGGGCTGGTGTAAAAAGCTCCAGACACTAAACGTAATCCACGGTGGTGGATAGAGTCGAGACGCCGAAGAATAGACGGCCGAGCAGAGGAGTAGACTATGCTTCCATAGTCCAATTTCGAGCGCACTAAGGTGCGATAGAGGCGGAGAAGGACCACTCGGTCCGCTCCCCAGGAGGTACCATTCAGGACACGGAGGGTGTTGAGGGATCGCAGACAGCGAGCCGAAAGATACGAAATGTGGGAGGACCAGCATAGTTTTCTGTCAAACATAAGACCCAAGAATTTAGCTACATCTGAAAACGGAAGGTTGACAGGTCCTAGATGTAAGGAGGGTGGAAGACACTCCTTACGTCGCCAAAAATTAACACAAAGGGTCTAACTGGGAGAGAAACGGAAGCCGGTTTCGATGCTCCAAGAGTGGAGGCGATCGAGACATCCTTGAAGACGCCGTTCAAGAAGGCTGGTCCGTTGAGTGCTGTAGTAGATCGCAAAATCGTCCACAAAGAGGGAGCCCGAGACATCAGGAAGGAGACAATCCATAATTGGATTGATGGCAATGGCAAACAGTACAACACTCAGCACGGAGCCCTGGGGTACCCCGTTTTCTTGGGAGAAAGTACGGGAGAGAGTAGTGTTCACCCGCACCCTAAATGTGCGCTCTGCCATAAATTCGAAGAAAAAGGGGCAGCCGACCTCGAAAGCCCCAAGAGAACAGTGTGCGGAGGATGCCCGTCCTCCAACAGGTATCGTATGCTCTCTCCAGATCAAAAAATATTGCTACTGTTTGGCGTTTCCGGAGAAAATTGTTCATGATATATGTGGAGAGAGAAACAAGATGGTCAACTGCAGAACGATGCTTTCGGAAACCGCATTGGGCAGGTGTTAAAAGACTGCGGGACTCCAGCCACCACGCTAGACGGTAATTCACCATACGCTCCAAAACCTTACAGACACTACTCGTTAGAGAAATGGGGCGACAGCTAGAGGGGAGATGTTTGTCCTTTCCAGGTTTCGGAACGGGAACGACGATAGCTTCCCGCCATCGTCGGGGAAAAGTACTGTCGGTCCAAATTCGATTATAAAGGCGAAGGAGGTAATGCAGACTATGGGTTGATAAATGCAGCAACATTTGGACGTGGATACCATCCGGTCCTGGGGTGGAGGAGCGAGAAGAAGAGAGTGCATGTTGGAGTTCCCGCATGGAGAAAACAGTATTATAGCTTTCGCGATTTTGAGAGGAGAAAGCAAGAGGTCGCACTGCCGCTGCACGTTTCTTCGGGAGAAACGCTGGCGGGTAATTGGAAGAGCTCGAAATCTCAGCAAAGTGCTGACCCAACGAGTTAGAAATTGTGACGGGGTCCACGAATGTATCATGCGCGACAGTGGGCCCAGAGACCGGGGAGAAACTAGGCGCGCCTGAGAACCGTCGAAGCCGACTCCAAACTGCCGAGGAGGGAGTGAAGGCGTTAAATGAGCTAATAAAGAATTTCCAGCTTGCCTTCTTGCTATCGCGGATGACGCGGCGGCATCGCGCACGGAACTGCTTATAGCGGATACAGTTGGCCAAAGTAGGATGGTGGCGGAAAACGCGGAGAGCACGTCGCCGCTCGCGTAGTGCGTCACGGCATGCCTCGTTCCACCAAGGAACTGGGGGGCGCCGGGGCAATTCGGAGGTGCGTGGTATTGAACGTTCCGCAGCTGTAAGAATAACGTCGGTAACGTGTGTGACCTCATCGTAAACGCTGGGAAAGTGACGGTCATCGAAGGTCGCTAGAGACGAAAAAAGTGTCCAGTCGGCCTGGGCAAACTTCCAGCGTCTCGGACTCATATATGGCAGTTGAGGCTGCAGTCTAAGGACACATGGAAAGTGGTCACTCGAGTGTGTATCATCAAGGGCGAACCATTCGAAGCGCCGAGCCAGCGGAACAGTACCGACCGCAAGGTCCAAATGAGATAAATTTGTCGTGGAGGCAGACAAAAATGTAGGGACCCCAGTGTTGAGGCAAACTAGATCCGCTTGGTGGAAGACGTCTAACAATAGGGAGCCACGTGGACAAGGATGTGGAGATCCCCAAAGCGGGTGGTGGCCATTGAAGTCCCCAACCAGCAAATAGTGGGGTGGAAGCTGACCAAGAAGATGAAGGAGATCAGCTCGTGCCATTGGTGTGGACGATGGAATGTATACAGTACAAAGAGAGAACGTGTATCCGGAAAGGGAAAGACGGACGGCGACAGCTTGGAAGGAAGTGTTTAAGGGGATTGGATGATAATGGAGAGTATCATGGAGAAGAATCATGAGTCCGCCATGGGCTGGAGTGCCTTCAGCAGAGGGGAGATCATATCGGACGGACTGAAAATGAGGGAGAACAAAGCGGTCATGGGGACGCAACTTTGTTTTCTGAAGACAGAAGATGACCGGCGAGTAGGATCGTAAGAGGATCGACAATTCATCCCTATTGGCTCGAATGCCGCGGATATTCCAGTGGATAATGGACATGGGGTGAACAGAAAATGGAGGAATGTGACCAAAGGTGCTGTCAACTCAAAGACTGCTCGGAGCTAGCGACCGACAGCTTGGAATGGCATTCAGCCGAAGGCAGAAGATCCTGATCCATAGGTTGGTCAGGAGCAGCTCCTGCCACCAGCGATCGGTCGGTTGACCGGCCACCAGCAGTGCGCCTCGGCGACACAGAAGACGGCCGAGGGCGATTTCCGCCAGGTGGTGCTGTAGATGGGACACGCCTTGGCGGAGAAGGAGAGGAACTGGGTTTCTTTGTAGCCTTCTTAGAAGTATGATGTTTAGATGAAGGAGGAACCGTTGGTTGGGAAGTTGCGGTACGTAAAAACTCTTCAAGAGTATGCTCTTTTTTGGAAGGCTTGGTGTCTGACTTTTGGGCTCGAGATTTAGCAGAACCTGATGAAGGGTGAGCCATAGAGTGGGCAGGCGAAAGTGGTGAGGTTGAACGGGCGATCTTTGCGGTGGCCGATCTGACGACCGAGGCACTAAAGGTGAGGTCGCAAGTCTGCGTTTCCGCCTCCTTTGTTGGCCGAGGAGAAGCAAGGACAGTGCTGTATTTTCCTGCCTGAGGCACGGTGGGCTGGCGACTGGCGAATAATTTTCGAGCAGCAAAGGTCGACACCTTTTCCTTCACTCTTATTTCCTGGATGAGCTTTTCGTCCTTAAAAACGGGGCAATCTCGAGAGGAAGCAGCGTGGTCACCCATACAGTTGATGCATCGAGGGGATGGAGGTGGACAAGCACCCTCATGGGCATCCTTGCCACACGTAACACATTTGGCCGGATTGGAACAGGACTGGCTGGTGTGATTGAACCGCTGACACCGATAGCAACGCGTAGGGTTTGGGACATAAGGGCGAACGGAAATTATTTCATAGCCTGCTTTGATTTTCGATGGGAGTTGAACTTTGTCAAATGTCAAGAAGACAGTGTGGGTTGGAATGATGTTCGTGTCAACCCTTTTCATAACTCTATGAACAGCCGTTACGCCCTGGTCAGACAGGTAGTGCTGAATTTCTTCGTCAGACAATCCATCGAGGGAGCGTATATAAACGACTCCACGCGAGGAATTTAAGGTACGGTGCGGTTCCACCCGGACAGGGAAGGTGTGGAGCAGAGAAGTACGCAGCAATTTTTGTGCCTGGAGGGCACTGACTGTTTCCAACAACAAGGTGCCATTCCGTAATCTGGAACAAGACTTTACAGGACCTGCAATTGCGTCGACACCTTTCTGAATAATGAAAGGGTTGACCGCGGAGAAGTCGTGACCTTCGTCAGACCGAGAAACAACAAGGAACTGTGGCAACGATGGAAGAATCGTCTGTGGCTGAGACTCAGTGAACTTTCGTTTGTGAGCAGACATAGTGTAAGGTGAGGAAACCATTGCGGAAGACTCCCCCATGATTACCAGCGTCTCCGATGGCGCGCTCCTCCCTTGTGGGGGCCCTCACTGAGGGCACTCCGGCCTTAGGTGATAGTTCACACCTCAGGTCACACCTCCCGACGAACGGACGGAGGGACCAATCGGCACTTTCGGAAGGTATCAGCTCAGGTAATCACCCCTCCCTGGGCCTGGCCGTTACCAGGGGGTACGTACGTGTCCTACCTGTCTACCCGGGGCGGGGAATTACGCGTTACCCCGTCACCGGCTACGCATGGAAGTGCGTGGGTCAGCCTTCAGACACGCATAGGGAGGAAGAAAGAGAAAGGGAAAGGAAAGAAGAGGGGTCTCAAACGCCGCAGCGGAGAAAAGTGCAGAGAGAAGCGGGAAGGAAAAGAGAAGAAGGACGAAGACTTGCAAGTATAGAAAGCAAGGAATTTGTAACAGTTTAGAGCGTCCGTCTCCGGACGTAGGCACAAACCATACTCCCAGAGGGGGAGAAAGGGAAGGAAAGAGCCAGAGGTGAGGGGGGAGGGGTGAAGATGGGGGAGGGGGAGGGATGAGGAAAGGGAAGGTATGCAGCCCGGAAAGGAAGGAGGGCCACATTAGCTCGGGGTCCCGTGCTCGCTACGCACGTGTCCACAAAAGAGTTGTGATTTTGTCCTTGTCTTGGTGAAAGTTCGGTGTTCGCTCTTTTCTGTTTCTTGATTTTATTGTTCAGTTTTGTTACCAAGTTCTCTGTGTATCCATTGTTTGTGGCTATTTGTATTGCAGTATTCACGGCTTTTTTGTAATTGTCTTTATCTGATGGTATTGTGTTTAGTCCATGTCGTTCTTCCCCATACCCGTAAAAAACAGGAAAAAAAAAGAAAAAAACGCCCCTCTCACGTCTCTATCTACAAATAAGACAGTTTCACTAACTATCTCTCTCTCGGCCTCTGTCTCTCTCTCTCTTTCACACACACACACACACACACACACATACACACACAACATTGTTTCATAGGTTGTCAACACACACACTGTGAACGAAAAAAACGAATAGGTATAAACACTATAGCAATGACGAATGAAAAACAGTTAAGAAAGTCAATTATAAATGGTGCAGCGCAGGAAATAACTAAAAATGCCAAAAAGCCAAAAACTGCAGATGTGAAATGGAACCTGTCGACATCAACCACTGCTAGCAAGAGGGGAAGGTGCAGACTATGTAAAGAAACACCGTAAGTAGCTTACAGGTTAACTTCATACAGAAAACACTGTTTTAAAAGAACCAAAAAATAAATGTACAAATGTACGTATACAATTTACAGAATACCACAGAAGATGTTTTATAAGTAAAACATAAACGCGTCTGCTGTAATTCGCTTTAATTACACTGCAGTTAGCTCTAGCAAGATAACCTATAACAACAGATGTTATTGAAGGGCGTCCTCGGCGTGAATCTTCTTCATTGTCTTCTTGGCCACCATAGAAACACCTGAACTACTCAAAGACTAGCGTACACGATAAAGAGTCTTCGCAAAACATTTCTTTTAGTAACACATAGTGTAAGTCGGCTGTTTAGGTTTTTATATTGGTAACGCCACGTAGCGCTCTGTATGAAAATCACTGGCTGTGCTGTGTGCAGTCTGAGGCTGGTCGGCATTGTTGCAAACAATGGCTCTGAGCACTATGCGACTTAGCTGCTGAGGTCATCAGTCGCCTAGAACTTAGAACTAATTAAACCTAACTAACCTAAGGACATCACACACATCCATGCCCGAGGCAGGATTCGAACCTGCGACCGTAGTGGTCGCTGGGCTCCAGACTGGAGCGCCCAGAACCACACGGACACTCCGGCCGGCGGCATTGTTGCAATAATCGCTATTGTAGTGTTGGGCAGTTGGCTGTTAACAGCGCGTAGCGTTGCGCAGATAGAGGTGAGCCGCCAACAGTGGTGGATGTGGGGAAGAGATGGCGGATGGCGGATTTTTGAGAGCGGATGATCTGGACGTGTGTCCATGAGAAACAGTACATTTGTAAGAATGGATCTCATGAACTGCTATATATATTATGACTTTTGAACACTATCAAAATCTTTCATTTGCTAACTATGCCTATCAGTAGTTAGTGCCTTCAATAGTATGAATCTTTTATTTAGATGGCAGTAGTGGCGCTCGCCATATTGCGGTAGTTCGAGTAACGAAGATTTTTGTGAGGTAAGTGATTTGTGAAGGGAATAAGTTAATGTTAGTCAGGGCCATTCTTTTGTAGAGATTATTAAAAGTCAGATTGCGTTGCGCTAAAAAATGTCGTGCGTCAGTTTAGTGTTGATCAGAATAGGTAAAGAGCGAAATGTTTGAGTACGTTCAGTTCTGCTCAGCTGTTTGAAAATCAAATAACGAAGAGATTTATCAGCACAGTAATTCAATAATTTTTCTATGGGGACGTTTCTATAGGTATTAGGGTTTAAGGACAACAGGTTTAGGTAGGATTTTCTTGGAAATAAATGATGAGGTAAGATAATGGATAATAAATAATGAGGTAAGAAATATGTGAACATATAAATACAAAAAGCATGCTTGGATAGGATTTTTTTTGGTGGAAACAAATGTTGAAATAAGACGAAAGACCTATGGAATGACTTTTGGGTTGGACTGCAGTACCAAATGTTACACTGAAAACAAACCCTGTCCTTTCGTCCTGTGTTATTCTGCTATGTGTTTGTGTACTCTTGTGTATTTGTGTTTTTCCTGTCTGTATGTGTTTAGCTAATAAGAATTATGTTGTAGAATTTTTCTAATAGTATGTTATTTACTTTGTAGAAATGCTTAGACATTATTTATTCTGTTCTGTTTCAATGCTCATATGTGAAATTAATGTTTCGATAACTATTCTAATTATTTTGTATATTTACTTATGTCATAATTCCTGTAACACTGATGTATATGTTAGCTCGATTCTTTTAGAAAGCCCATATTACTCAAATGTACGTTCCTCGAAGTCTTCCATAAACAAATTTGCGATCACAGGAGACAACGGACCACCCATCGCAACTCCATCTGTCTGCTCGTAATACTGGTCATTAAATAAAAAGTAAGTGGATGTCAACACATGCCTAAAGAGATTAGTTAAATCAGCACCAAACCTGGCTTCAATTAACCGCAACGAATCAGACAGAGGAACACGAGTGAAGAGAGAGACCACATCGAAACTCACTAAAATATCAGAGTCATTCAGCCTCAGTCCCTCCAAACGACGTAAAACATCAGCTGTGTTCCTGATATGATATTCTCACGGTCCTACTTGTGGACTCAACAGAGAAGCAAGATTGTTATTGTAATTTTACCTGCTGATAAGGGCAATGCCACCGTTGTTTTAAATAAGCATGATTATGTACAAAAGATGCAACGTTTACTATCTGATTCAACGTATCGCAGAATCGATGCTGACCCCACGAAAAGTGTTGAGAGAAAGACCAACAGCCTCCTGAAGAAAAGTGGTTTGTCGCAGGACACAATCAAGAGGCTTAACACCTATAGTGCGGTTCCCCCTAGGTTATATGGCCTTCCAAAGGTTCATAAGGAAGGGGTTCCTTTCCGTCCTATAGTGAGTAACATCGGCGCCCCGACATATCGTGTATCCAAGCATCTTGCTTCTCTGTTGAGTCCACAAGTAGGACGGTGTGAACATCATTTCAGGAACACAGCTGATTTTTTACGTCGTTTGGAGGGACTGAGGCTGAATGACTCTGATATTTTAGTGAGTTTCGATGTGGTCTCTCTCTTCACTCGTGTTCCTCTGCCTGATTCGTTGCGGTTAATTGAAGCCAGGTTTGGTGGTGATTTAACTAATCTCTTTAGGCATGTGTTGACATCCACTTACTTTTTATTTAATGACCAGTATTACGAGCAGACAGATGGAGTTGCGATGGGTAGTCCATTGTCTCCTGTGATCGCAAATTTGTTTATGGAAGACTTCGAGGAACGTGCATTGGATTCGGCGCCTTTAAAACCCGCCTGTTTCTTTAGATACGTTGACGATACCTTCGTTGTTTGGCCTCACGGTAGGGAGAATTTGAATGTCTTTCTAGAACATCTGAACTCGATCCACCCGAACATTCGTTTTACGATGGAGGTGGAAGAGGATGGTTGCCTTCCCTTTCTCGACGTGTTGGTTAGGAGGAAGGATGATGGATCATTGGGACATGCAGTCTACAGGAAACGTACTCACACCGACTTGTACTTACAAGCTAATAGTTGTCACCATTCGGCTCAGCGTGAAGGGGTACTTCGTACCTTGGTACACAGGGCACATGTCGTTTCTGACGCTGAGACTTTGCCAGATGAGCTGTCCCATCTTGAAGTTACATTTCGTCAAAATGGTTACAGTGATAGACAGATTGAACGTGCGTTGCGCTATCGACCAACTGTACATCAGGTGATTGATAATAGTTCTGAGTCAACACCTAAGTCTACTGCCTTCTTGCCTTACGTAGGAAACACGTCCAATAAGATCGGTCGTATTTTACGGAAATACGATGTGAAATGTGTTTTCCGACCTCCATCTAAAATTAGAGCACTTTTGAGTTCCGTTAAGGATGATCTTGGACTGCGTAAGGCGGGTGTATATCGTGTCCCTTGTAGCTGCGGCATGGCATATATTGGTCAAACTATCAGGACCGTGGAGGACAGATGTACTGAGCATAAACGGCACACACGATTACAGCAGCCAAATAGATCTGCTATTGCCGAACATTGCTTGGATACTGGTCACCCCATGTTATATAATAACACCGAGATATTGGCATGCACGTCCAGCTATTGGGACAGTGTGATTAGGGAGGCAGTTGAGATTAAATTAGCGAGCAACCTCGTTAACAGGGATGGAGGTTTCTGTTTAAACTCTGTTTGGAATCCGGCTCTCTCCCTTGTCAAAAAACAAAGGAACAGAGTCAATGCTGCCTCACCTGCGAATTCATAGTCTCACTATCGATAGCTCTGACTTTGGTCAACTTTGGTGGCACTAGTGTTCAGTGTGTGTGTGTGTGTGTGTGTGTGTGTGTTATCTTTCCTGCTTCGGTCCGAGAACCGAGGTATTCAATTTGCATGTACGCCGCATGTCCGTTGCAGTTTGCCTTGAAAATGGCGGGGTGTTTTCCCGCCGAAATATCGGCGGTCGCTGAAAGTGTTACCTGGCTGAATTCGCGGAAGTTATTTGAAAGTTGTATACGCCAGGAGAAACTCAGGTCTCACATGGTTCTGGACTGACAGGAAGACAGGCATAATGGTAACATAATAGTTGGGGTAATGTGTAAGAGGGTGTCTGTGTGAGTGGATGTTTGGAGGAGGCTTTCGGGAGAGTGAAGGAAAAGAACACGCAATTCCAGGCCAAGCCTTAGGATGTTGATGGAGAGGAGTAGAAAGGAAGGGAGCCCTGACGGGAGAGGTGGGCTGGATTCTGTTTACATCTAGTAGAATGGGTATATATCAGTGCGGATTTCATGGTCAGCCAAGGAACGAAGATGATTATAATTTCATTGGGAGAGGGTGTGGAGAGCGTGGAGGCGTAGTAGTGGGAAAATTTAGTGGCAGAGGCGAGGCAGAGTATCAGGACCAGAAAGGGGTGGGGGTACTGGGTAGGGAGCGGGGGGGGGGGGAACTAGAGGGTGAGGTGTTCGGGATGTAAGAGGAGGGAGGGGAATTTTATAACTTGGTATAGGATGTAGTTGGGCAGGGTAAGAGGATTCGAAGGGTTAGGTGGAATGCATTGTATTCTCAGATGTGTATGGCGTGATAAAAGGACGGAGGAGATGAAGTCCATGCCACATATCCATGGTAGTAATAAGACGAGTTGTAAGACAATATTAATAAGACATAAGTTTCGGTAATGTGGAGAGGAAGCGGCGAGCTGAATTAAGTTGTACGTTTAACCAGCATTTGCCTTTCATTTTGAGTGAATTGTAAAATAAACGAGGCGCGTTCAATAAGTAATGTAACACATCGGTTACGAAAATGCGAAATTTGTTGTGAGACATGGTGGGATATTCTCACTTTAGTCTTTATAGTTTCATTAAGTTCCAATAGATGGCGGCGCTTGTCATAGCGGCCCATAATCAGTTAGAGGGCCCGCACAATAGACAAGCAAGGTTGGCTGCCGACCTGCCTTCAACAGCTCAGATAGAAACATCGCCAGTGGATGTAAACAACAACAGACTTTCCGTATAAACACGGAATTACTTTCGTGAAAAGCCACGTGACAGAGATCCACCAATAGGAACTTATGTGACTACATGTAGAACTCCGCCAAATCGGCGTTATAAGCGCGCCAGTAGAATCAGACTGGCATCGTGTATCTACAGCTAGGACAGCTCCGGCAACGCCTGCTCTAACATAGAAGACACTCGCCGTAGCATTCAGTACAAAGTTGTATCTTTGTAATTGTGTAAAGTAGTATTTTCGTTATTATTTTCTTTTCATTGTCTTGTACTCCTATCTGGTTTTTGCCACAGCAAGAATTCTTGTGTTTTTTGTTGTTCTTGCGTTTGGAAATTAGTGCACGCCAAAAGAGCGTTTTTGTTATAATAAAGTGTGTTCAAACCTGATCGTTAGTTCCTTCCTGCCGACCGCTGGACACTACAGCGCTATATGTACACTCCTGGAAATTGAAATAAGAACACCGTGAATTCATTTTCCCAGGAAGGGGAAACTTTATTGACACATTCCTGGGGTCAGATACATCACATGATCACACTGACAGAACCACAGGCACATAGACACAGGCAACAGAGCATGCACAATGTCGGCACTAGTACAGTGTATATCCACCTTTCGCAGCAATGCAGGCTGCTATTCTCCCATGGAGACGATCGTAGAGATGCTGGATGTAGTCCTGTGGAACGGCTTGCCATGCCATTTCCACCTGGCGCCTCAGTTGGACCGGCGTTCGTGCTGGACGTGCAGACGTGCAGACGTGCTTCATCCAGTCCCAAACATGCTCAATGGGGGACAGATCCGGAGATCTTGCTGGCCAGGGTAGTTGACTTACACCTTCTAGAGCACGTTGGGTGGCACGGGATACATGCGGACGTGCATTGTCCTGTTGGAACAGCAAGTTCCCTTGCCGGTCTAGGAATGGTAGAACGATGGGTTCGATGACGGTTTGGATGTACCGTGCACTATTCAGTGTCCCCTCGACGATCACCAGTGGTGTACGGCCAGTGTAGGAGATCGCTCCCCACACCATGATGCTGGGTGTTGGCCCTGTGTGCCTCGGTCGTATGCAGTCCTGATTGTGGCGCTCACCTGCACGGCGCCAAACACGCATATGACCATCATTGGCACCAAGGCAGAAGCGACTCTCATCGCTGAAGACGACACGTCTCCATTCGTCCCTCCATTCACGCCTGTCGCGACACCACTGGAGGCGGGCTGCACGATGTTGGGGCATGAGCGGAAGACGGCCTAACGGTGTGCGGGACCGTAGCCCAGCTACATGGAGACGGTTGTGAATGGTCCTCGCCGATACCCCAGGAGCAACAGTGTCCCTAATTTGGTGGGAAGTGGCGGTGCGGTCCCCTACGGCACTGCGTAGGATCCTACGGTCTTGGCGTGCATCCGTGCGTCGCTGCGGTCCGGTCCCAGGTCGACGGGCACGTGCACCTTCCGCCGACCACTGGCGACAACATCGATGTACTGTGGAGACCTCACGCCCCACGTGTTGAGCAATTCGGCGGTACGTCCACCCGGCCTCAGCGTTAATCACAGTAAATAACTTATTTTTGTATGCATTGGGTATATTTGCGTGGGGCCTAGTAAAATTGATAGATTGCCGTTTGTTGTTTAGTCTTTTTGGCACATATTTTAGTTTGGAGATTGTGTATATGTTTGGTGGTGCGTATGGCTAAACTTTGCCATTAATATGATAATTAGGTGGTGCAAATGCCGGTATACTGGCAGATATTTCGGTGGGACACCCTTACACGCCCTCCACGCATATCAGAGCCCTATCCATGCTGTTACCATAGTTTTGGAGCCATGTAGAGAGGCATTCGTGGCACTCGATTTGCTATGGACGCAGAGGTGCCACAGGAGTACAACCATGGTTCCGTGGGCAGCCGCAGACATTTTTCCAAGAAGGCATTGGCCACCTTGTCTCACAGTGGGATTAATGTATTACCAGTGATGATTACTTTTAAAATAATAAGCATTTCACGTGCTGTTTTTTCACCTGTCTCGTTTTCATTTCACTGCCCCATGTGATGGCATGTGCTAGGCATTTCTCGGATGCATGAAACTTAGCCAAGCCGGCGTTGCTTCTTGAAAAGTGTACTGAAGCATTACAGTGATCACACAAATATGGTTGATTGCCTGCGATTGGATGAAAATGTAAAGATTTGTTATTGACATTTCCAGTCATTTGAGAGAGACGTAAGGCTATCAGGATCTAGGAGAAATCAGACAATGGAATGGTGGGTGGCAGAGGAAAGACTACTGTTTTGAGGAGGTGGAGACAGTGCCAGTGAAGCCGAACCTCATGGACAGCAAGGACGCCTCGTTTTCCCATGTCACCGCTCCCACCCATGCCCGTCTTCCAGTTATGTTTAAAATAAATTTTCTTGCCACAGTGGTGTATACCATTATCCACCACTTTACCATTGAGTATTACATATGCAGTCCGACCAATAAGTTAAGAGTGGCGAGCCTTACACTAAAATCAGCGGATTGTTGTGCGTATCTGTGCGTGTGCGTGTGCTTTTCTATTATTATCTATGTTTTATTCGTATGCTATTAATATCCTAATGATGACAGTTTTCTCTTGTGCATGATTGTGGTAGTGTTAAGAATCATATTTTTCCGTTTTTGGTCCTTTAATCCTATACCTCTGTACTAATTGTCCATGTAAATACTCATTGCCTACCACCTTATTTCCTGTTTGTTTCCTTCTATATGCATATGTATTTCATGTCTTATCAATTCAACTTGTTATCTGTTCCCTAAGTATTTTGCGTCACAGTGGCAACTAACCAATCTCATTTTATTTGTGCTTTGTATTACTTTATGCTGGTTTCATCTTAGTGATTATTTCAAGTTCAGTGCATAATTACAACTAATTTGATAGCCAATTCACACAATATAAATTTTAAAATAACTTATTGGTATATGTTGTGTATGTGTAACCAATTTTATGTCTTCTGTACTGGTCTAGCCGTGAAGAAAAAGTTTGATGGTTTTATTTGAGATACGTGTTTTCGATGTGTAATCGACAGCGCGATTCATCCTCTATACCTGCAGTTCAGCAACGGCCTTGTTAGCGTTCTGGACGGGGCACACGCGCGGTCTGTCTGTCGACTTAAGGCTGTCCTAGATCAGCTTGGCCTCAGTTGTTGCTGACCGATACCAGGAGAACAGCCATCCAAAGGCCGCGAGTAGTAGCTATGTGCACGTGGTTGGGGACATGGACGGGGAATGGACGCTGCAAGCCACTGCTGGAACTAAATAGCTCATTGAGCGAAAGTCTGCCTTGCCAATCCGACATTTTATATGCCTGAGAAACACGAAGCTCGAATCTGGTGGAATAAGCGCTTGGTATTAAGTCCGCTATTTTTTATCTACGGAAAATGCAATAATGTCGAAGTGGCTGATTCTAATGGACTCTATGGTTGATTCCTAATTTGTAGAATCTACGGGAAACCATTTGGAATTATCTCTGCTGTCGTGCTCTTATACTGCGTGTTTCAAGCTTCAGTCAACCACAGTGGCCGGCCGATGTGACCGAGCGGTTCTAGGCGCTTCAGTCTGGAACCGCGTGACCGCTACGGTCGCAGGTTCTTATCCTGCCTCGGGCATGGATGTGTGTGATGTCCTTAGGTTAGTTAGGTTAATTTTAGTTCTAAGTTCTAGGGGACTGATGACCTCAGCTGTTAAGTCCCATAGTGCTCAGAGCCATTTGAACCAATCAACCACATTACCAATCAACCACATTGTTGCTAAGAGGCGTTTACCAGTACTCACATTCGTAAACCTGTTATGCTTCACGCTTATTACTCTCCGCTCTCTTTGTGCCCTGTGGATAATTCATGAGATTTTTGACAGTTACTATATACTCAGAAACCATATGGGCGTTCTAATTCAAATTATATTTACATAGGCACAAAGGAATTACAGACATTGGCTGCGAGCGGGCATTGGTTAAATCAGTGAGGGTAGTTGAAATATCTGCCGGACCAGGATTCGAACCCGGGTTTCCTGCTTACTCGGCAGATGCGCTGATCAAATGGTTCAAATGGCTCTGAGCACTATGGGACTTAACTGAGGTCATCAGTCCCCTAGAACTTAGAACTACTTAAACCTAACTAACCTAAGGACATCACACACATCCATGACCGAGGCAGGATTCGAACCTCCGACCGTAGGGGTCGCGCAGTTTCAGTCTGAAGCGCCTAGAACCGCTCGGCCCCACCGGCCTGCTTGCACTGATCACTGCGTCATCTGGACACAGTGGGCATCGCAAATGCACGGACTACCCTCGACAGCGCTTCCCATCACACCCACATTCTGAACTTATCAGCACACTACTAATGTAGCGCCCTTGCCCAATATCCTCATTAAGCACGGCATTTCGCAATTCCCTTAAGATTTGGAGCCCCGTTGACATCCGCACTTTAGAGTTCACTGGCGTCCTCGCCTTAATTATATCTAATTCATAGTGGCAACTGGATCAAAATAGTGTCTCTCCTTGTGGACGGGAATCGGCGAAATAAAACAAGTAATGAGGGTAATGGGCAAGGGGCACTACAGAAGTAGTGTTGGGGTAGGTTGAGAATTCGGGTCTGATGGCAGGCGTGTAATGGTAGTCCATGGAGTTGCGATGACCGGTGTGTCTGGCTAGTGCAATGGTCAGCGTATCTGTGTACTAAGCAAGAGACGCACGTTCGAATGTTGGTCTGGTACAAATTTTCAAATTCCCCAGTTGATTTAATCAATACTCGCTCGCAGACAAGGGTCGGTGATTCCTTTGCATCTCAACTCATAGTGGCTGCTGGATGAAAATTGTTTCTGTTATGTCAGACATATCAAAAAGAACAGTCACCATACATATATATGCATACATTTTCATGCGAAGTTTAGAAAGACAAGCTATGTAAAATGCTGAGGATTTCTGCCTCGCTATGTTACAAATGTTCCTGTTTTTTGGGGTAGAGCCGAATTTGTAATTTGGGAGTATTATTTGCGCTGGCTTGGAGATGCAGTTGAAGCCCATTGGGCATTGTTTATTAAATTTATTTGCGGATCTTCTGTCATTGGCCATTTGTTTTATACTGTGTTTTAACGTGGCTCATTGCCTGCCCTGAGCTGATAACTAAATATCCATTTAGATTACTTTACTGAATGTAACATTCGCTAATGGAAATTACTTTCTCTTTGTTTTGGTTAATAGTGTCCTTTGCTGGAAAAGAACCACCAGAATTTGGTGATGTCCACAATTAAAGCAACAAACGAAAATTTTGCAATATTGCGTTTGTTTTGCCACAAAATACAATAAACAAGTGATAGTAAAGTAAGAACAACGTGTAGATTGCAAAACGTAAACAATCGCAACAACTATGGCGGTAGGTGAAAATGTTCGTTTTTTTTTTTCAATTTAACGGGTTTGTACACACATACCGAAAACTGGTTAATGTGCTCAGTATTGAGTGCGACCACCTCTGGGACCAAAATAGGCACGACAACGACAGGACATGCTGAGAACGATGTCATCAGACCCACGTTGAGGCAATAAGGCCCGTTCTTCTTGCAGAGCTTCTCACGAGTCCTCGAGAGTGGTTGGTGGATTCTAACGTGATGCAACCCGCCTCCCTGGTGCACCTCAGGTATGCTCTGAGATTCAAATCGCGAGAGTGAACACTCCACGTCAGGCGTGGAATATCTTTCGCCTCTAAGAAAACATCAACCACCCATGCTTTATGAGGTCGGGAAGTATTGTCCTTGAAAGAGAAGTATGCCCCACAGCACCTAGCATCAACCGTGCATGAGGTCCCAAGATCTCGTCAAGACACCTGCCAGCAGTTAAACCTTTCCGGTTCACCCGCACAATTTGATGAAGAGGTGTTAGGGTGGCCAACGTAATCCCTGCCCACACCATTAGGGATCCTCGTCGATTTCTGTCTCTTTCCACAATTTTTGAGTCCCGAAATCGTGTTCCCCGTGCGCACCATAAGCGAATCCGTCGAGAGCCACTCTCCAGACCATATCTGCAGTCATGTGTGAAAGAAAATTGGCCCTCTGTTCGAGCGTCCAGATGGAGTCCTAGACAATAAAGGCCACTCTGCCGAAGCCGTGTTTACTCACTTTGCCTCGGTACAGCATGAACAGTGGGTGCTGCGAGGTTAAATGCCAGTTGCAGTGCAGCACTAAGGCGGAACGTCAGCGAAATAACGGTCCTCTCTTTATGATGTCACACGTGGTCGGCCGTGACGTGGTCTTCGGGATACAGTTTCGGTTTCTCTAAACTGTCACATCATCCGAGAAACAACATAACGATTCATGTTAAGTCATCTGGCCACATCAGTTTTCAACTGTCCTGCTTCCATTCTTCCTACGGCCCTCTACTGCAGAGTTACTGGTAGTCATCTTCTCTGTGCCATACTGCACCGTCTGTGACAGTACACACAGCAATTGTGGTCGTGGGACTACCCGTAAAACAATACTCCGTTTGATAGGTGTCCCGACGTCATTGTTGGCGTGGTTGCCCGTTGATCGGAATACCATCTTCTTTGCAGAACTCGATCCTATGTACATCTGTTAAACTTGTGTGACTATATCGTGAATTATTCTCAGGACGGGGAAATAGCAGTTTGTTGCTTTAATTTTGGACACCATTGTAGTTTTGTAACTTCACTTAAATTGCTCATTTCGTAATTCTAATACTGCGGACGTAAGATGATATTTTTGACCGAAGCCGCTACTATTCGGTCGAGTAGCTCCTCAATTGGCATCACGAGGCTGAGTGCACCCCGAAAAATGGCAGCAGCGCATGGCGGCCGGGATGGTCACCCATCCAAGTGCCGACCGCGCCCGACAGCGCTTAACTTTGGTGATCTCACGGGAACCGCTGTATCCATTGCGGCAAGGTCGTTGCCGCGTGAATGATTCCCTGTCACAAAATTTAAAACTTCGGCTTCACTTTTTCTGTCTTCTGTTGCCACAGGAGACTGGTTGACGAGGCACTGGATAGAAGTCTTCAACACACTTAGTGATTTTGGGTAGGACCAGGATTTTCTCGAGTACTCGGCAAGATCTTTCATCTTTCGCTGAGGTGTAACGACGGAAGTTAGTGTAAGCTTCGCATATTTATCTTTTTATACACGAGGAAATTTCTAATAAATTTTCCGTCTCAATGTTTTCCTTTTCTTTATTGAACCGAGAGTGCAACAACCTCAGCTTTCTTAGAATTTTCCGAATTACGTTATTAAACCAGAGTGGATATTTTCCGTCTTTAGTGCATTTACTCGGCTCATACTTCTCCACTTACAGTGCGTTTCACTTAACTCATAATTCCTCTACGTCCGTCATACTGGAACTAAATGATGTCTATTTATTGTCTAAGTAGGATGCTAATAACTGATTGTCTGCTCTTTCCAGAATGAAAAATCTCCTAGAACACATGACTGATTTATCCATTCCTCCTGCTACAAGTCTCACCCACTCCTATTACATTTTCATTAGAGTCACGATTAAGTCATTCACTACACTGTATTCGACAATGCACAATTCGTTTGGTTTCCTATCACTCAAAGTAATAAATGCTACATCCGTCTCTCCTTTACTTGACAAGCAATGTAAATTTTTGAATGTATTGCACAATAAAAAATGTAAATGTTTTGTGACTATAGCCTCCCTTCTGGTAGACCGGTGCAAGTCTTTCGATTTTTTACGCAACTTCGGCGACTTGTGCGTCGATGGGGATGAAATGATGATGGTTAGGACAACATAACACCTTGTCCTTGAGCGGAGAAAATCTCCGATCCAGCCGGGAATCGAACCCGTGACCTTATGATTGACAGTCTGTCGCGCTGACCACTTTTTTTTTTAATCTCATTGGGTGTTCTCTTTCGTTCGTTGTATCTGCTTGGGGCGGACGTCGTAACACACCCGTTTTGGTTCGTTGTTGATCGGTGAACTCAGTTTTTTTATTACAGAGGACAGCTAACCCTCTGACCGAACACGCTGAGCTACCATGCCGGCATATGTGGAACGCTTCACGATTTTGCGTGTCATCCTTGCGCAGGGGCCATGCTAATCTTCTCTGTATCGTTCCAATTTTAGTATATGTACCGCCGAAGCGAGTACATCACTCAGCTACCGGGGGCGGACTATCTCAGAATTAAAGTCTATGTGGAGACGAGTCGTCTCCACATAAGTGGCTGTAGCCTAATGATCATCGATCCTGAAGATTATTTAAGTAGAGCAGTACATTTTACTTTTGAATGTATTACTATATTTAACGACCGATTACAGTTTCAGTGTCGAGGATAATTTAATTTTATTTGATGCAATAATTCGAACGTTGTCACGAAAGTTGGTGTAAATAATTTTATAGTATATGACGATGAATAGTCTGGTTCGAGCAGTGTTCCATCTCTACTGACCTCCATGTAGATAAAACAATAGTAATCCTTGTTTATAACTGTCAAGTACAATAATGATACAAATATTAGCATTGTCGGAACTGTAATATGTTTTGATAACTTATTAGTTTTTGTGTAACGGTAATTGTAGGTGACGTGCCCATTAATTCGCTCCGTTGTTCCAGATGAGCTGAAAAACTTAAAGTGACAGAGTGATATTTCATATACAGGTGCACGGTTAGCGAGCTTTTCACCTTTGGTGCCATATACGTCACTGCACTCAGCCTCGCGGCTTACGTAATCACTCAGGCCTCAAAGGACAGTGCCATGTTCTACAACTTGTGTGGCTTGCAACAGGTCACTTTCCAGATCAACGCTGATCGACCAATAGCAAGCAGTCAAATTAAGCAGCAGCACCTCTCTAGTATGGGCGCAAGAGTCAGCACCCAACGACATTCGCTTTATAAACCACGGTACACGATGCGCTAATATTACTGCAACCGCAGTAATTCCGCCATTTCGGTAAGGCAAACAGCCGCCAGCCTAGAGCCTTTTGTAAGGACTGAAACTACTCGCGGTAGAATTTTAGAGTAAATGAAAAACTTATCGTAGAATCGGAACCATGGGACAAGTTTCTGTTTCACAGGCACAAAAAATTGCAAAAATATGAAAACTATATTAATAGACCAAGTAAACTGCGTTACGACTCATGGGAATCGAACTGTGAGGAGTCCCATACTTTGTTGAAGGACAGCTCAGTGATACTCTGAATAACATTTTGAAGACCATAGTTCTTATTATAGGAAACAGCAATCTATAATTATTATAAATAAACTAGAAGCAGTCTTGATCGCATAATTCTTTTAATGTGGTGACCGGTTTCGATCTTATTATAAGATCATCTTGAGACCTACAATACACAGGAATCCTTATAAACATATAAAGGACGATATCATATATATTGATAAAACAGTAAATAACGCTGAAATACCATAATTGTCTGCCGGAGAATGGATAGCTAGTCACATAAGTTACAAAAATGGTTCAAATGGCTCTGAGCACTATTGGACTTAACGTCTATGGTCATCAGTCCCCTTGAACTTAGAACTACTTAAACCTAACTAACCTAAGGACATCACACAACACCCAGTCATCACGAGGCACGTAAGTTACATTTCTGCCGCTTAAGAAAGTAACGTGTTAGTTACTATTAAGTCATTATTACCATCTATAGAACTTATAAAAAAAGTTAAAAATCTCATAGCTTATAAAATAATGTGTAAACGGGTACTTACTGAGACCTAAACAGTGTGGCCCTCTGTCATAAACTGTTATCGACCAAAGCAAAGATGATAGCAAGGACGCCACTCTAGTAACCATGGCTACCTACTCATCTGACTAGGGCCAAAGATGAGAGCAAGGACGCGACACCATGGCTACCTACTCGTCTTACTAGGGCCAAAGAGGCTATCTGTCGGGAAAGCATCCTGGTCGCTCTAACGATGCCAGGAGACCTAACGAAGATAGATACTATATGATATGGATAAGTGATATGCGCATGAGTTACTGTTACCATTAAAATTTGAGTTAAAAAACATCTCGTCAAGATAACTTCAAAAAATGTTACGTCTGAAATGTGATATCAGTAGTGGAATGTTAAAGGAAATTTTATACAGTAAGAGCTATATTACCGTTACGGTCGTTGGTCTGCATAGGATGCAACGTGATGGCTGTGATGAGCGTAAAATTATTGACATTATGCCAATAAAGAACAGATACAACCACTGTCTGGATGGTCACGTCATGGGCAGACGGAATAATGTCTGCGCTAACCATAATGTTGTATTGAAATATAGTGTTCATAAATGTAGCAATTACTCCTGGCATAGCAAGGTAGGGTGAAAACCACCCTTTGCCAACAGTAAAACACAGATACGTGACATACAGCATTTACATAAGGCAAGAAAATTAATTGGTGCACATACGAACTTAATCCAGCGTAAAATGTTGTATAACGACGATCACATGTAAATAAATACACAAAGAATATAAAGCATAATAAATTACTAAAAATACTAAACATATTGAAGAGCAGAGGCACATTCGTCTGACGTAATGTCTGACATATGGTATAATAAAATACAAACGTTGTAAACAAATGTGGTAAGCAGTAGCGTGACAAACGCAATCGACAATAATTGTGTAGAAACACTAATTAAACGGCATCATTACAGCGGAGATATGGTTATCGTGACATCTGTACTCACCCAGACAAATGGAACAACGTGAAGGGTGAAGTATTTTAGAGTAATTCCTCAAACAGATCAAATAAATATTTTTCTCTGAAATCTAGTTGATCTTTAAGTGGAGTTTCTGGAACTTTTTTCCCATGTATATAAATTTCAAGTTGTTCAAGTGTGTTAAGATAAAACCCTTTAGGGACAGTGTGCCAGATACTCATATTGTTATTGATAGTCCCTTCAGAATGCTTATTTTGGTTAATGTGTTGCCTGAAAATAGATTTACTACGTGATGTACAAGTAATATGTTCATGATACCTTATCTTAAAATTTCTACCAGTTTGGCCAACATAATGACTGTCACAATTATTGCATGTGATTTTATACACCCCGCAATTTAAGTATTTATTACTCTTATTGTCCATAGTGTGTCTCAGTCTATGTTGAAGTAAATTGTCAGTGGTAAAGGCGATTGTAAGTTTTATATCAATAAACATTTTATTGATTATATCTTAAATATTGCCAAAATAGGTCATTTTGGTGAACTTGTACTTATTCTTCGCTTTGATTTGTGGTAGATTTTGCACAGAGTTGCTAATTTTCTCATAAAGAGTATCAATAAACTCGGTTTCATAGTTGTTGGCTGTAGCAATTTCTTTAAGTATAGTCAACTCGATTCGCACAGCCTCATTTTTAATGGTAGTTTAGCGATACTATTTACCATGGACTGGAAAAAGGCGTTTTTGTATCTATGTAGATGACATGATGAGGAGTTAATTATTACATCTGTAGTAGTCGGCTTCCTGTAGATTGCAAACTGGTGCCTCCCTTCACGATTAGTAATAGGAATGTCAAGAAAATTGATCGTCTTATTATTTTCATGTTCGACCGTAAATTTCAATTCTGGGTGGCTATTATTGGGTTTGCTCGTCAACTTATCAATCTCTTCTTTGGAACCATTAAAAAGTAATAACGTGTCATCCACATATCTTTTGTAATGTATACTTTTATTGCTTAATTTGGGGTTTGTCTCAAAAAATGTAGTTTCTCTATGATTGACAAAAATATCAGTGATTGTCCTCTTAGCGAATTTCCCATGGCAAGACCACCTTTCTGAAAATAAATCTTCCCATTAAACGAGTGGCGTCCATGCCATCATCTTTGGCCCTAGTAAGATGAGTAGGTAGCCATGGTTACTAGAGTGTCGTCCTTGCTATCATCTTTGCTTTGGTCGATAGCCGTACATGATAGAGGGCCACACTGTTTAGGTCGCAGTAATTACTTGTTTACACTATATTTTATAAGTTATAAGATTTCAACCCGTTTTATAAGTTCCTTAGATGGTAATAATGACTTAATAGTAACTACCACGTTACTTTCTTAAGCGGAAAAAATGCAACTTACGTGATTGGCTACCCATGACGTTATGCCGGAGACAGTGGGCGGGGCGTCAGCATTTAATTAGCGACTGGCGTCCTTCACACTGCAGTACACCACCAGTCACAAGCAAAAGGATTGCCATGCGCCACCGCCTCCGGCAGACAATTATGGTATGTCAGCGTTATTTACTGTTTTATCAATATATGATTTCGTCCTTTACATGTTTATAAGGATCCCTGATTATTGTAGGTCTGAAGATGATCTTATAACAAGATTGAAACCGGTCCTCACATTAAAAAAATTTATGCCACCAAGACTACTTCCAGTTTATTTATACTCTGAATACATTGAAGACGATCGATTTGTTAAATTCAGAGGGAACAGTGCTCGCGAATTTAATTATTTGTATCTACTAGAATTCGCTTCAAATTATTATACAAAGCACCTGTCAACAAGAATAGTGTTCCCTCAACTTCATATATTAATTTCTTACTGAATATTACGAGGGCGTGGAGAAATGTAATGCCTCCAAAATTCTTACATGAAAACTCTTAAATTATTTTAAATAAAATAAACGTAATTAACAATATAAATCTTTATTGTTCATGACTACATTTTTGCGGATCTCTGCCGCGAGAGAGTTCCGAAATGTAGCGAGTTACAAGGTGGTGTGCAACGTAACTGTGCTGGTGAGTGAGAAACAGCGTACTGTCATTTAATCTCGAATCCGAAGAGTTCGCCAACACATGGAGTACCCTCTTCTTCAGTATGACAATTTCAGATTACACACGAGCGCTGCTACATGTGCAACAATCCGAGGCTTTGGATTCACTATCACAGACCATCTTCCATACAGTATAGACTTGGTCCCGTCAGATTTTCATTTTTACAGAATTTAAATAACACCGGCGAGGATTTCACTGTCATAGCGTTGAACCGCTGCAACCAGAGGTGAGGTTGTGGCTCCGTCAACAAAGTGAAATATTCTACAGTGGCGGTATCGACAAACAGATCTCTCAGTGCGACAAATGTTTTTGTCGCTAGACTTTGTTCAAAAATGAATATGTGTACGAGAAGAATAAAGACGTAGTATGTTAATAACGTTTGCTTTATGTGAGAAGATTTAAGTTTCCACATAATAAATTCGGAGGCATTACTTTTCAAAACGCCGTAGTATGTTACAGAAATGAATAGGAGGTATCTGCTTTTTGGGCATTCCTCGCACATGGTCACTCCCGTCGACTGGAATCATTCTGCAATACTTAAATCTACTGTTGTTCCAGATCATAAAGTTTCTGCGAAAAACTGCTCGTCCCTTACGAGTCCACGTAATTTTCAACATTCTTCATAGCAACACATTTCAAACTAATTTCTCCTGTCGATGGTGTACCATGCCACAAACGTAATTTATTCCTGATATTAAGGCAGATATTTGATTCAAGTAGACTTCTTTTTGTTAGAATCGCCCATTTTGTCTGTTCTAGTCTGTTTTTATGTCTTCCTTTTTTTCTTCTGTAATCTGTTATTTTTCTTCCAAGGTAGCAGAATTCTTCCGCCTTTCTTCTGTACTCTTTAGACTGTTCGTTCGATTCAACGTGTACTTTTTCTTACTTTCTCTGAGAATGGCAATGAAACATCAATTCTTATCATTGATATCTTTTCATACTGAATTTTAATGCTATAGGAGAACCTTTGCTTTATTTTCGTCACTGCTTCTTCGATGTACAGACTGTACATTACGGAGAAGAAAACACATCCTTGTCTTACACGTTTTTTAATCCTTTTTTCTTCTCTATTGTTCCAATGTCTTTCCCTGTTGCGTACACCTGTTTTTCTAAGAATTTAGAAGGTCTTCCACCATTTTCCATTGGCGAACGCTTTTTCTAGGTCGACAAAACCTATGGATGTGTCTTCATTTTTCTCGTGTTAGCATTATCTAGGGCAACCTCAGAAGTGTCTCTCGGGTGATTTTATCTTTCCGAAATCCAAACTAAATGCCAGCTTAGATATCCTCAGTTTCATTTTCCTTTCTTCTGCATATTACTGCAGTTAGTAAATTGGGTTCTTTAGCTGTTAAGCTGATCGTGAGATAGTCATCGTATTTATTTGCCCTTGTTGTCTTCGGGCTTGTGTAGATGATATTTTTTGGAAAATGTGATGGTACATCTCCAGTCTCATAGGTTCTATACACCAACATGAATGGTCATTTGATTTCCATTTCACCAAATGATTTAGTAAATTGAGAGGGTATGTTACCTATACCTTCCGTCGTATTTGATCGCAAATCTTCCAAAGTTCTATTAAACTCCGACTCTAATACTGTGCGCCTTGGGTCTTCCGTATTGCCTATCGTTTGTTCTTCTGTCACGTCATCAGACACGAGAGCTTTCCCGTAGAGGCCTTCTGTGTATTAATTTCATCCATCTTGTCCTTCTCGGAATTTAGGAGTGGAATTCCTGCTGCACTCTTTATGTTAACGCATTTATTTTCAATTTCCTTCAGTAATAGCCAATGACGGTATAAAACGTGATCAGGAAGGTTTCAGCACACCTTAAGTTACTCTTTGTTTTAGCTCGCTTTCAGGCCCGATTAAAGTAATACAATCCATTTTTAAATATCGGTTATTGCTATAGGACACCACCACTGAAAGAAATCTTCAACACCACACGAAAGACTCAGTATCTCGTGTGCAGCAGAATTTAAATGACAATAAACGTGAGTGACAGCCTGTCGATGAGTCTGTAGAAACAGCTATTCTTCAATAAATCGCGTTATTAATAGTGACTAAATTCTTTTTTTATCATTTCTTGTAGGAATCACACTCTTTAGAGTCAGTTCTCTACATCTTCAGTTTCGACAAGAAATGTATAAACGATCAAACTAATTCTCCCGTATCAATCTGACACCACAGTATTTTGCGGTGTTTTGTACAACGTGAAACACACGTTTCAATCACTTACGATCCGCTCAGCATGCAAATTTGTGGAAAATGAAGCTCACTGTCGATTGGTACTATGTGGAACCCCACAATCTGCGCACACGCACTTACCTCATTACTTTACAATGTAACAAAACGTGTGCTGGGCCAGTTTTGTCAAAAGCATTGTTTGCGTAATGATATTTGTTAACTTCATGATTTAAACAAATAATTCGGCTTAACCCTTGTAGTAGATCAAACTATTAAAAAGACTCTATTTTTCGATGTATTGACTTAATTTAATGAGTTAAGTTTTAATTGTAATTTCTGTAAATTTAACATCGAACAATGTGTAGTTTCAGTACCGATTATTGTCATTATATGTAAGAACCCGATTTTTGCTCACGAGACAGTCAGTTCAAGGCTGCGTTTCAGAGGAGTAACCTGTGCTGGTTAGAACAACAACAATGCTACAAACTGTGGGACAAGTGTTAAACAGTTAAGTAGTGTGTAAAAACAATGACAGTGTCTGCTCTATACGTACCTGATTATTCTTCAAGAACTGTAAACATTGTGGTTAGGTTTTACAGCTCGTAGAAGTTGAACAACAAAACATTGTAGCAGCATGTAGAATTTCGCCTGCTAACTATTAATGAGGCATATGGAAAGTTTAAACAATAGTGCACTGGCCATATAACTATGTATTATTTTGGGGATGTGCAAAGTGGAAATTAAAGTACTGTAAAACATAAATGTGCATCTACGGCTACATCATTTAAAGTAGTAAGCGACGGAATCCACAAAAGTACTGAATTTTCATAAACACTTCAGTACAACGTGTTAGTCAGTAGAAATGAACCTGTACTTTATAACAGCAATTACAATGAATATTGGCGAGAAAAGAAATAGGATCCCAGTTTTTGGAAAACTGCCGATGTTATTGCGAACTACATTTGACATATAAATCCCACAATTTTGCTGTGTTATACTCTGTGACGGACCACCGGAGGCCATGAGTATGTAACGAGCCCGCGGTGCGATGAGTCCCTTATCCTAAAGTACTCAGAAAGTATCCGTGAACAGACTCCGAAATTTTGTTAGGAAACGTCGGGTTTACTGTGTAAATCCGCATGTTGTTCTCTGCCAGTGTAGCAACGCAGTACGAAGACACTGAGGACAATCATCAACAAACAAAATAAATAAAAGCAGGTGCCCTTGCGAGTGAGGATATTGTACATGACCACAATATACTAGAACTAATGAAAAATCGATAGTGAAGAGAAGATATACTACGGCCAATCAGCGCTTGGGTTTTATAACGACGAAGGTGCAGCAGCCAATTAACGAGCGGGTTCTATGGAAACAGCCGTTGAGTACAGAAGCAACCAAGCAGCACACAGGTGAACACATCTAACTGGAGGTAAACAAGACGCCTCGTCGAGAGAATTACAACGCGCAGCAGACGATGGACCAAGAGGACAACCACAGCGGCAGAGCAGCAGCAGAAGAGTAATTAAAACCAAGGTAATTCATTGCAAAAGCTGTTGTGTATTAAGTGATACATAATGAGTGACCTTAAGGAGCAAGACAGTGTGACAGAGGACAAAGCTGTAGAGGTTAAGTTGTTAAATGAACAGGAGGACGTAAGTGCGACTTGTTCTGTAGACGGTGACGATTCTAAATTGAACATTAATGTAACTTTGAATGATTGGGACGAAATTCCTATTGTAAAGAGCGAAATGGACGAAAACAGTACTGAAGTGGATGAGGTCATTAAGGTTAAGGAAGAGGAATCTACTAGCGAATGAAAGCAAGGGCTAAAGTTTATAAGACAAATTATGAGCAGTTTAGTTTTGATCACGAAAGAAGGCATGAATAGGATGGGAAGTAGTATGAAAAAAGTCATTAGTGGTATTAAAACTGACATGAGTAGCTTTAAAGATGAACTGAAGAAGGAAATAAAACAGGAATTTAAGGTCGTTAGAGCTAATATTCCAGAATTACATAAGACGTTTGATGCGGTATTAAAGATAGTGACAATACTAATGAGAAATTAGCATCGAGTAGTAAATGTGTAGAAGAGTGAGAGAAACTTTATGATGACCATTGTAGGAAGGTGGAGGTTTTCGAGAAACAATGTGCTGAAAGTAGAGTTAATCTTGAGAACCAAATCGATCACGTTAAAAATGATTTTGAAACGAAGGTATAACCCAAGTGTGCAGTAGTGGTACAGGAGAAACCGGTAAAAGTAAATGAAAATGTAGACTCAAAATTGACAGAAATAGATAACAAAGTGGAAGAAACCTAGAGCATAGCGTGGGTGAAAACATGTCTGAGTCTAACTGTAGTTGTAATGATGATAGCAATGACGAATCCAGTAGTGATGAGAATGGGGTATTTTAATCTATAATTAATAATGAAGGCAATGTGTTAAGTAAAGGAAGGATTAAAGAGTATTTGTTGTATGAACAAGATCACATGGTGAGTAAAGAGGAAGTGTGTCACTCTGTAATAATAGCAAGAGTACAAGGTTTACATGTTAAGTGTTTACTGGACAGGCATGTCACAGGCATTTTCTGAATCTACAAGAACACAGAGGGTATAGTAGTAATGCAGGTTACTGAATAAAAATTATTGGTGCTACTAGTGAGCTCTCAAAAAGTGTGGAACAAGAAATACTGTTAACTGTGGAATTGGTATGGCAGCTGTTGAAATAAAATTTCTTGGTAATTTAAGATCTCGGCTTTGATGTAATTTTTGAAACTAAATTCTTGTGCAATTAGCAAGTAGGGGGTTCAACATTCTGTGTTTAATTCATTATGTGGCGATAATGCTCACCCCAGCTCTCTGTCTCATTTTCCATGTTTCCTGAGATGGCCAAACTCCTCTCTTATCCTACCTGTAGTTTATAAGCGAATCAGAACCATTCTGTCTTCTACTTTTATTGTAATTTTGTATAGCAGCATTCTTTAGTATAGAAATATTTCAGAAAAGTTTTCTTCAATGTTATCTGTATATATATTGTGTTAGTTATAAGTAAAGCAATCAGAAGAGGATGGAAGAAAACAAATTGGTACCATGATTAAAGAATTTCGGTGAAAGAGGTAAGTTAAGCAGAGGATGAAAGGCGTCAGCATATGTGGAGGATAATTAACATCTGAAGTAATCAGCTCATGGTCCGAGCAGCAGAGGCAATATGCAGTATAAACCATCTAAAATATGAGATCTTAATATTAATTAAAGTATAACAGAAGTGTGTCATGGTACAGCCTTTTCTAACATTAATGTTCAAATGGCTCTGAGCACTATGGGACTTAACTTCTGAGGTCATCAGTGCCCTAGAACTTGGAACTACTTAAACCTAACTAACCTATGGACATCACACACATCCATTCCCAAGGCAGGATTCGAACCTGCGACCGCAGCGGTCACGCGGTTCCAGACTGAAGCGCCTTTAACCGCTTGGCCACACCGGCCGGCTAACATTAAGGAATTAAAACTTCAAACATAGATGCCTGGAGTAATGTGTGGGGAAGGAGTAACCAAGATTTGTGTGTATATCGCCCTTCAGGCTAGAATGTCAAGCAAGTAATAATTTTGTGTGGTCGGTATTATGAGTTAGGTTTGCCTTAGCATAAGGATCTGTTACTGTGGAGCGATATTCAGTAGAGTCAATTTTGCATTAGATAAGCAGAGCAGGTGTTTATTAATTAGATAATGAAACAACAATGAAATAATACAATAATGAGTAACGTTAGCGTCTTATTGGTTAGGGAGCCTGTCTCTGCAGTAGGGATATTTTTTTGAGAACACACTCCACTGGCTAACAAGGTAAGAAATGTAAGGGAAATAATGGAGCTGAGAGCCATGATTAACACAAAAGATAACTGTATACAAACAAGTGTGGTGTAACTGTATTGGTGATCTAATTTTGAACTAGGCAACATTGAGTACTATTAATACCGTGAAATTCATGACACTGCAGCTTGAATGAGAGATAAACTGAAAGAGCAATTTTTTAGAGAGGTGCAAGAAAAATTATGCTGCATCATTGGATCTATACATTATTGGAGAACTTCTATTTGTGTTCTGAGGAGCTATGAGCTTGAATTGGTAATACTGGAACAAAGAACAATAATTCTGCTTACTAACAGATTACTGTGGTGCGAGAGTGATGTGAATAGTTGGACAGGTAACCTATTTGGTAACATTTTGTGATTTTGTGAGGATTTAATTTTCTGCTTGAATGAGAGTAGTACTCACAGTGCAGAAATAGGTTGATGATTTGGTACAACTTCCATCACCTTAATATTGATCTGAATAGTAATTAACTTATGTGATGGTGTAACTAATTTTTTTCAGAACATAATGATTAGTAAATTTATGCTACTGCACATCTTGAGTTTTTACTTGAGGTAATGCACATCTTGAGTTTTTGCTAATTTTGGAAATGGGAAAGAAAAAAAAGTCTTTCAAGTTTAACCATTTTCAGACAGTTATGACTTAGAATAATGTTCTGTAGCATAATGTGCACTTGATTTTAAATTTTTTTCTACTCCACACCTTTCGTACTACAGTCAAATTTAGTGCTAATTATTGTAATGTTATGGGGACCATATATTTATTTATGATGTAACGACTCATTTGCCATTAGCATTTAACATATTTTTTCTTAGACTTAAGTTAGAAGCATAAGTACACTAATGTAGGGCATTTTGTCTCCTTTTCTCATGTACTGTGGCAGAGGAGAACCATCTCCAATGGAACTGATAGGAGTGCCTTTCCTTGCTAAGTGCCACTTGGACCTGCTGAAGGCGTGGTCAGCTTGGTGAGAAAGTGCGTAAAAGGTCATTGAAGAAGTGAAAGTGCTTATGAAAAATACAGAACATTGAGCAAGTGAACTGCAATGTGCAATGTAATTTATCTAATTTTTCTAACCCATGAGAATTTATTTTGTTTAGCAAGAAAGGGCTTGTACAAAGTGCTATGTGCTTTAAATTGTAATCCTTGTTTAACCCAAAATGACATTACTTATGATGAAGATGTATAAATTTTGTTAAAAGTATAGCTTGTAGATGTTTTGTGATCTGTACGTAAATATTTTTATGGGGTTTTCGTATGGCCAGTTCACATAAGTATTTGAAAAATATATGTACCATAGTTTTTGATAGGATTACTTATGTAATTTTTTTGTGTAGATTTTAAACCCAATTTCTGGCGTCACTTGTGGTCATTGAAATGCCCATTTAGCTATTAGCAATATCTATCTGGTCACTCCAATGAGGGAGTGATGTGACAAAGCAAGCTGGGATAATTTTAATTCCCCTCTTGTTTTGTCATCTACCTCCTTAAAGTTCATTTTTTCATTTAGACTTAATTAACATTAACATACATGAGTATAAGCTGTATTTTCATAAAAAAGAAAGATTGGCCCTCAGTTTTAAAAGTAAATAACACCAGATCTAATTTTGTACTTACTTTTATGTATGTAATTGATTTTTAATTTATTTTGACTATTTCTAGTTAGTATCGTTTGTTATAGGGCGAAATCAGTGACCGTTTCGTAACTTAAGTTCTATAGTTGATATGTAAGGAAATATAAGTTCTGTAATAATTGTATACATTTGGAAGACGAAATGCTAGTAATCTTAAAGTATCTATTTAGCTCAATTCAAAAGCATGTTAGCAAAACCAGCCCTTCATTAATTCGCAATTAATAAACAGTTTTTTCAACAGTATTGTTTGCGTAATGATATTTGTTACTCTCACGATTTAAACAAATAATTCGGCCTAACCCTTGTGGTACATGAAACTGTTAAAAATACTCTATTTTTCGATTTACACAGTTAATTTAATGAGTTACGTTTCAATTGTAATTTCTGTAAATTTAACACCGGACAATGTGTAGTTTCTGTACCGGTTATTGTAATGATATATAAGGGCCCTATTTTTGGTCACGAGACAGTCAGTCCAAGGCCGAGTTTCAGACAAGTAACCTGTGCTGGTTAGACCAACAACAGTGTTTCAAATTAACTGTGGAACAAGTGTTACACAATTAACTCGTGTGTAAGAACAGTGACAGTGTCTTCCCCATACATACATGATTATTTTTCAAGAATTGTGAATTTTGTGGTTAGGTTTTTGCTGCTCGTAGAAGTTCAACAAAAAAACTACTGTAGCAGCTTGTGGAGTTTCGCCTGCTAACTATTGATGAGGCTTATGGAAAGTTCAAACAATAGTGCACTGGCCATATAACTGTGTATTATTAGGAGGGTGTCCAACGTGAAAATTAAAGTACCGTAAAACATAACTGTGCATCTACGGCTACATCATTTAAAGTACTAAGTGTCGGAATCCACAACACATTTTTCAGGCAGTGTAGAAACGCAGTACGATGACACCGAGGACAAACATCAACAAACGAAATAAATAAAAGCAGGTGGAACTGCCACAAGCTGCTGCAATGAATCCAAAGAAGATGCAGAACCATCAGAATTAAAGAAAAAGGAGTTGATATGTTCCGAACACGGTCTATGCAAAGATTTGTGTTGCTTACGTGCATTATGGAGTTCAGCAAAGAAACGAAGACTGTTGTGTATCTTTTTCTACCAACGTATCATTTTATGAGAGATCACTAAGACTACTCAGCACCATAGAGCGCCATACGTCCGTCGTGCCAAATTTGAATAACACCAAAGACAGAACAATTAACCTTTTGTAGTGTCAGTACCCAGTGAAAATAGTGAAAAGCCACGTCGAGGTACTGCATTAGCAACCGCATACTAGTAGCCATATTGTGGCGACATGTGGTTCAGAATAGCAGACACACAAGACTAGTCTAGCTACACTCGTGTAAAACTGCACTATGCAGCGCTAATGGCCGTAGTAAGTGGGTCGATGTCACCACACCACGATGCCTCATATCATAAGCGACAATGTGACTGGGAGCCAGACTTTTGTAAAATAAATGCTCCTCGTAGCGCTTTCAATATTTTTGAATTTTCAGGCACAGGAATTCTTATCACCGAAGCCCAGCATCAACATAAGCCCAGCATCACCATCACAATGTCAGCACAGCGAGATAACTGGGCATTGTCAGCAGGAGCCATTGTATCCAGACTAGGCTATGCCTTTTGTCGCCATCACTAAGTTCCTCATAGGTCTTGGTGTCAAATGGTTGAAATGGCTCTGAGCACTATGGAACTTAAGTCCTGAGGTCATCAGTCCCCTAGAACTTAGAACTACTTAAACCTAACTAACCCAAGGACACACATCCATACCCGAGGCAGGATTCGAACCTGCGACCGTAGCGGTCGCACGGTTTCAGACTGTAGCGCCTAGAACCGCTCGGTCATTGCGGCTGGCGGCTTGGTGTCACAGCACCACCAACCAGGCGTTCATACGTGCAGATGCCGGCACTGAGTTCCCCAGTGTGGAAACAATAATACAACACCAGCCACCATCCAGCTCCTGGCAGGAAGCACCGTGTCGAATTCGGCACACTGTACTCTCCACACGCAACCACGGTGGTAACATGTGGAGCCGAAGGCCTATCTCAGGCGACATTGTCGATGGATATTATAACCTTCGCCTACGGAGAACACCGTTAGCATTGCAGGGCACCTACACAGCATCCTATCTTCAAGGAAGAATTTGCTGTCCATATGACAGTGCCGGCTATGGTCAACACCGTGAGACCTGTTTTGCCTCGCTGAACCTTGACAAAGCATGTACAGAGACTAATAAAAGCATTCTTTATTATCAGCTGTGTTTCTACTGGGTCTTCCAGCCCATCACCACCACCATCACCACTCACATCACAATTGCAACTGTACACTTTCTTTGAATAAGGCAACTACAATACTATACATCGATGTATGTGACACGAAGAGAATCAGTATCAGTCATACAAAGGTTCGTGGGATGACAGCTCATTACCCATCGAAATGGTGGCGATAGCCTGTACACAATGATCTCGAATTTCTTAGAACTTTGGGGGACTACTGTGCGTGGATGTAGCAAGGCACAGCAGGTTATAGATACCCAAACATTCCATCAATACTCAGGAAAGGGTCACTGATAAGAAAATGCTGTAACAAAAGTAAATTTACACAGTTCATTTACAAGACGACCTTAATCTTGAGTATCAGGCAATACTGATAAGGACTTCCAGGGCATGAGGTTAAATACTGACAAGATTGGGCTGGTTATGTTCATGGTCACCTCCCACTGGCCTCATCCCTCATACCCCCCCCCCCCCCAATCTCCGGGCATCGCCACACGTCCAAGTGGCAATTGTGAGAGGTCACTCAGAGGAACGTCTGCCATATAGACAGAGGCATCTATTTGGTATAGGACATAATCTGATGATGATCTCGTGGTTGTTGGGCACGTGTATGAGTATAGGTTGATGAAACCCTTGTCTAACTCATCAACTGGGAACACATTAAAATGGAAGAAAACCCCTCCCCCCCTCCCCCAGACCAATATGATTCAAGCTTCACGTCCTCAGGCAATGTGATTAGTTCAAAAGCGTACGCCCCTTCATTTGACGTCTGTACACTGTATGAGGATGTTTAGGATTGTTGTAAACAAACTGTTAATAAAAATTATTTTTTCTGTACTGTGAAAGGGTCAGGAAGCAATACTGATCATTTAACAAATTAATTTCTTTGACAATATTCTTGGTAGCACTATCGTCTCATTTTTATTAATAAATTTTATGATTACTTTTGTTGGTTTATTAACAAAGCTATTTTTTCTCATGAACATTAAGTTTATTTTTAAATACCTCTGCTGGTTTAGTTGCAAAGCAATTTGTTTTTGATAAAGGACGATTTTGAGACCTTTAATACTCGTATATACAAAGCTACTTCCTTACATTTTTCTCTAAAGACTTTCATACTTTACTAATAATGTAAGGTACACTGAAACTAGAACACTTAAATACTATATTTCCCATGGATTATTGCTTCTTTCTTCACGTTGTATGTGGTTTATACATATTTAATCATCGATTTGTCTAAGCGCAGTGATTACATTTTTATCATAGACAGGCTTGATTGGTCTATATACAACTTATTCATTTACTGTGTACAATATGTATAGGAAACGAGGATTAGTAGTTGCATGTGAAGAACGCACATGCACATACACATACACCCACACAGGTAAATATATAGGGCTTTTCTCCTCAGAGACGTCTGGCGCATTTTCTCTTATGTTCGAGCAGATATTTGTAGTTTCGTTTTTGTAGTGTGTAGATGAAGTCTACACAAACAACTAACGCTTATCATGTTTCTCATGCAAATGCCATTGTTGACAGTTCTTGAAACGAAATTTTCTGTGTCCAGTCGACAGAGAGGTCCCACATTAGTCTAGTTCGATATTTGCTTCATCAGTAAGTGTTAACGTGAACATTAAAACGCAAAGAATAAAGAGCAACGCAGCAGTGACCCAGTAGCGCTGCATGCTTGACGCTGGTAGTCAGTGCGGGCCAGGGCAGAGCTGCTGCTGCTGGGGTACTCGTTATTCCTTGTGTTTTACACATACCGGTAAGACAAATATCACAATAGACTAATCTGGGACCGCTGTATTGAATAGGCACATAAAAATTCGATTTTAAGATTATTTGATTTGTAACAGAAAACAAACGGACGCTTTTCGTCGACTCTGGCCGTCGCATAAGTAACGTGATGAGGAGTACTTGTTTGGGCTGACTCAGGTATGCATACTCACACACAAAATTATGTCAAGTGGTTCACCCAGTTATATCACATACTTAACCATTGTTTACAAGTAAATTAAGTACCACACATTCAATCATTAAATGAATAATGTGAGTATGGGAGGGTCCTGATCCCATCTCCACAGCTGAACCATTCGTCATCATGATGAACACCCCTATTTCCACCTCCAATGCAGTATGTATGTTGTGGCCTCACAATCAAAAGAATACTTAGTTAACCACATGCGGAATAGTTCCAATGCCTTCAACATTTACCTTTTGTAATTCTTGATCGTGAGAGCTTTCGAGGCGGCATCATGCCCAAAGTTGGCCCTCTCTGGGTGACACCTGTATCTATGAGATATGTGCACAATTTCGACGTATAAATTGTGCCATCAGGGAACTATTTGCCTTTGCTTTTGTTAGGCCGATAATCTTTTTGTTTTAAGATTGTATTCTTGTATTCCATAAATATTCTCAGGTGTACATTCATATTTGTCGATTTCTTACAGATTGTACATAATTACATCATATTGGTCACAGCCGTTTACCCAGGTAGTGACTTAACGAACACATACGAACATTGAACAAAAAGCTCTTAAATACATACACGTAGGATTGTTGTTGTTGTTATTGTGGTCTTCATTCCTGAGACTGGTTTGATGCAGCTCTCCATGCTACTCTATCCTGTGCAAGCTTCTTCATCTCCCAGTACCTACTACAGCCTACATCCTTCTGAATCTGCTTAGTGTATTCATCTCTTGGTCTCCCTCTACGATTTTTACCCTCCACGCTGCCCTCCAATACTAAATTGGTGATCCATCGATGTCTCAGAACATGTCATACCAACCGATCCCTTCTTCTAGTCAAGTGGTGCCACAAGCTCCTCTTCTCCCCAATTCTACTCAATACCTCCTCATTAGTTATGTGATCTACCTATGTAGGATTACCAAACTCATGTCATGGACGCTTCTCAGCCCCTGATGCACCATCATCGTAATCATTCCCATCACGGCGCTTCTTCACTGCTGATTCTATCGGCACTACTGGTGTTGCTGCTAACATTTCCCAGATTGGAAGGACTTTTTTAGCTGAATGCCTTGTCAGAAACTCCATTCTTTTGCTTAATTTTACCAATGTGTGTCAAGTACGCTTATGTCTAATCACAAGGCAATAAATAGGGAAGTCAAGAGCTTGCTGTGGTGCATAAGCGGCACTGTCTTACATCACTTCCGCCAGTGTTCATAAACATAGAATTAGCAACAGACGCAGGTGTCTTTCCTAGTTTGTCTTGTGGGCTGTCGTGAATGCTGCACATCCGTTCATGACAGCAAAAGAAAGTTTGTCGTCCACAATTTGCGGATCCCCGAGGAATATGATATCCACTGGCCACCACTTTATGACTGATGTCCGCGAATTACTACCCACAACTCAGCGCAGCATCATACGTGATGGCGACCTTGCACTGTAGTGAGTGACTCGGCACCTCTACAAAAAGGATGAGGAATACATGTCATATGTAAGCATCAGGCGTCAAAGAGAGTCCAGTAGCTATCATGGTATACACAGCTCCCACAATAATAATAGTGGAACGTAGACAGTGACAACCATTTTTTACTCCACCGGCGGGACAACACTTCACAGCAGCACAGCGTCCATTAGGGGACGGTCGCTATGACACCCAGCCTGACTAAAGCCCTGAGCATGCTGTTTTTACTATCATGAGATACACTGATCAGCCAAAACATTATAACCACTGCCCACTGGGATGTTGGATGCCACCTGGTGGCATTGTGGGCGGGAGACGTACTGACATTGCCAATTACGATTGCAGTGAGCATGGGACCACTGGGATTCGATTGTCGATCAATGGAAACTTGTCGGCTCTACCGATGGTTCACGGTTTTGCTGCACTATGTCGATGGTCATCTCCGCAAATGCCGTCATCGAAGTGAATAGCGGCTCGAAAAGTGCAGCGCGCCACGGACGCAGGCTAGTGGGAGTAGTATTATGTTATGAAAACATTCTCCTACGCTTGCGTGGGATCTGTGGTACTAATCGAAGAGACGTTGACAGCTGCGAACTATCTCCATGCCTTCATGCTCGATGTCCTCCCCGACAGCGATGCCATCTTTCAGCAGTATAACTGCCCAAGTCTCGGAACCAGAACCGTGCTATAATTGTTTGAGTAGCACTGTAGTATACTCACGTTCACGTCTCGGCAATCAAATTCGCCTGATGAAAATCCCACGGAATTCCTCTGGGTCGCTATCGGGCGCTATCGCTGCGTACACAAATCAGCGGTCGTTATTTACGCGAGTTACATGACTCGTGCGAAGCCATCTGAGTGTAATAACAGAAAGAGAGCCTGAAGTCTGCGTGCCAACTCGCAGCGCTGTCCAGCGCAACTATACGCGCCTAGTGGTGCATGCAGAGTGCGCTGGTTAGCCTGCTACTGGAGGTACAGCTGTGCCATTATGGGTAGAGCGTCAAGCGCGCTCCGTTAGCTCTGTCGTCTTTCTCACACGATTACAAAGGAGCTATTTACCATAAAAGTTTATTTTCTCTTTACTTATAGCTTCACATGTTACCTTCATGTGGAAGTACCCAAAATTGAAAGAATGGTCATACTTATTGTGATACTGTCATGTAGGACGGTGAACGAAATTCTAAGGAAGTTGCAATGAAAAGTATGGGTCTCTACGATTTTGCATTTGATACACATTAGAATATATGTTTCTGCAAATAAAATTTAGTCAAGATATTTAATTTTTATTTAGACTTGGGATGAGGTCTCTGTCTCCAATACCAGGTCTCCAATTTATGTAGCACGTACACTTACGACCATAAGCATGCGACAATGAAATTTTCATAACATACTTCATATTTTCTAAGCTTTCCGAGGTATCGATAGCGAGTAATACCACGCAAAGAGGAGAGTATTTTGTTATATCATTAACACTCATAATTTTATTATCCCAGGCGATATAGTGAAAGCTATGGTTTTCATTTTATTTTTTCAATCCAGTCTTGTAATTTTTTAAGAATTTTCTGCATCTGTTAAAAAGAGACTTTGCTAATATGAACATAAACGTGAAATTTCTTTTTTTATATAGTACAGTAAACCGACACAGTGTTTTGCGAGGTGAGTTTGTGGAACTGATGCAGTGTTTTGGCAAAAAAAGGAAAATTAAACATGTCAACAAGAAAAATGTAACCATTCCTCATAAGAACTGGAGCTTCTTTAAATGACAAATGTTTAACAATTATGACAAAAATAAATTTCAAATTTTTTTGCAGCTTTGGTGGGTCCTGTAACCCACTGTATTTTCAATAGTGAACTACTGGAACGGAAACTTACCAAAAGAATTTCTCTCTTTTTTTCATCTGGGAAATATGACAATAATTCACAGCAAATAGTGTACCATATTTCTGTTCCTGTTCTTATTCAGAGTAAAGTGGTGAATTTATCCACCATCATTATCTTTAACGTATTAGAGATAGATCAGATATATTTATAATCTGTTTTAACATTAATGAGTAAACTCAAGCGGTTTAGGGCGTAATGAAACAATGAAATTAAGGGCCATCGATAGATGGTGATAGATTTGCCGCTTGTTTTTTGCAAACAACATATTTTAAGAAATCAAACGTTTGTTTTTATATCTATGATGTACTCAATAAGCTATTGACCTGATTTGTCCTCATTTCCTCACTTAATAACAAAGTGACTCAGGAGGTTTAAGGTGCGGAAAGAAAATCATTTTCTAAGCCTCAGTATCAGCTAATTAAGATGGTGGTATAAGAGATGACTTTCGAAGTTAGCATTGAGTGCGCTGACATTAGGTAGAAGTATAGTCTGTAAAGGCCTTGGTTGGGACGTGGACGCTGTGTTACAGTTGGATTGTAAAAATATTAACTCTTGTCTCTCCTAAGGGTCGTTAAGCGCATTTTCTCTGCTTCTTCGACCGATATTTGCAATCTCTTTTCTGCTTTGTGTAGCTGCAGTAAGTCTGAACAAGTACTGCTGGTCACGTGCTTCATGCGACGTTCTGTTCCAACAAAAAGCGTCGGTTGGTTTCCTAATACAGACTAAATTATTTTTAAGTGCCCACAGCAGCTTGTATCCTAGCCTTCAGTTCGTCGACGTCAGAAACGTGTGACGAAGACTCCGTCCTTGATAGGGCCCCAGAAAAGAAAGTCAAGGGGCGTAATGTCTGGAGAGGGGAGTAATGTCCGGATCGGTGGATTGGAAGGAACGATCCAACACCCTGGCCATCCCGCTCTCCAGACGGGTTTACGTAACTAACAGTATCACACGTGTACACCCATGGACACTGAGTAGTACAGTTTGTTTAACGTCAAACACACACCTTAGGCATTGTTGTATGATTCATTTGTCATTTGTAGTCGACCACTATTACATTATGATGCTTACAGCACCATCCATTGCTACATTTTGTAAGAATGTGTTTTTCTTCTGCGATACGTTTTCCCCTTTCTCCGACGATATTCCGTTGCAATTTGACGTCATTCTGACCAGTGGTGTTATTTCTAAAGCCGTTTCAAAGTATGACTTTAATTATAATCACCCTGTACATAGCCTATGCTGCGTCATAGGTCAAAGTTAAATGAATGTTCTAATGGACCAAGTGTTTAGGAGGCGTTTATCACCTTATGAATGTGTACATGCATTAATTCTTCGAATGGATATATAGCGACCTTCGAAAGAGCTTGTCAACATTACGGAGAGATGATTTTAATACTGAATGGTAGAACTGGAAGTCAATACCAGCACATTTTTCTTTCCTTTTCGAAACAGACATTCTTTCGTAACTTTAAAAACATGCCTTTTCTTTTGGTCCCTGCCAGAGCACCACGAGTGAACCACTTAGATTTGTATCATATTTGAATGCATCTGAGAGGCTAATTGTGTCTTGACACAGATGTACACCTCTATCACAAGACAGTAAATTTGCGTGGTCAGTGCTTAGGCAGACCGGACGTGATACCAGCTGTCTGCTATTGGAAACAGTGGTCGTCTAACGCCTTGTCTCGCTGGCGAAGCAAAATATTATTGTAACTGTATATTAACCGTTGCTGTTATTGTGAGAGCGGCACGTCCTGTCACAGCTACTTGACTATGACCGATGACTGATACTTACATGCCGTGGGGTGACAAAGTCGTGGAATACCTCCTAATACCGTGTCGGACCTTCTTTGAATGGCATACTGCAGTAACTCGACGTCGTAAGGACCGGGTTCGTCGTTAGTAGTCCCCAGCAGAAATAATGAGCCCCAGCCGTCCATAACTGCGAAAGAATTCCCAGTCTAGATTTTATTTCTGCGGTTATTTTTCGTAGTGTTGCTTTTCTGTCAGCACTAACAACTCTACGCAAACGTCGTTGCTCTCGGTCCATAAGTGAAAGCCGCCGGCCACAACGTTGTCGATGATGAGAGACAGGTAATGCCTGAAATGTGATATTCCTCGCACACTCTTGACAATGCGGATTTCGGAATACTGAATTCTCTGACGGTTTCCTAAAGGGAGTGTCCCATATGTCTAGCTCCAGCTACCATTCTGCGTTCAGAGTCTGTTGATTTCCTTCGTACCACCATAACCCCATCGGAAACTTTCTCACGTGAATCACCTGAGTACAAATGAGAGCTCCTCCGGGGCACTGCCGTTTTATTCCTCGTGTACGCGAATACCAACGTCATCTGTATACACCGAGCGAGGTGGTGCATTGATTGGAACACTGGTCTCGCATCCGGGAGGAAGACGGTTCGAACCTCTGCCCAACCATTCGGATTTAGGTTTTCCGTGATTTCCCTAAATCACTTTAGGCAAATGCCGGCATGGTTCCTTTGAAAGGGCAAGGAAGACTTCCTTCCCCGACCTTCACTAATCTGGTGGGATCGATGCCCGCGCTGTTTGGTCCCCTCTCACAGATCAACCAACCAATCTTCTGCATATCTGCATATTGCTATTCCACTACTTTTATCACCTCAGTGTACAGCGTGACACTGACGAAGTTAAGGGATGAAATGTTGCTTTTTTTCAATAATTAATAGAATATGCCCCAATCTTTTAATTAAGCCTAAAATACATTAAGAATAAATTTTCTCCGTATAAATAAATCCGCAAAGTAAGGAGAAAAGGTCACGATTTAATGTATGAATGTATATTTTTGCTGTTCCGGTACAGAAAGTTCGCGACTTAATGTATCGAAACTGTAAAGTAAGCTGAACGTAGTCGCCGTAATTTATTTGTGGATTATATAAAAGCAAGAGCTGAGAGCTCTCTCTCTCTCTCTCTCTCTCTCTCTCTCTCTCTCTCTCTCTCTCTCTCTCTCTCTCTCATTTGTTTTCGATGGCTGTTCCAAAAATGTATGTGTCGCTCTGTAAAATTTGGCAAATAATTACTCTAATTTAATTTCAAAAGCCGTATTTTAACTAAGACTGTACTTTCCTTTTTCATTAATTCCACACATCAAATTATTATGCTTCATTTTAGAACTTTTTCAGGCTGCAGCGAAGGAGAGTTGCCGATGAATGTTTGGTAGCCACAGCCGAAAGCTACTAGTGTTCAATCGGCTATTACTTTATAAAACTTTTATTTCACCGTCCCTAAGCTCTCTTTTATCCGGGCAATGTAATTAGGCAACCTGCGTAATTTCTAGATCTGTCACTGGCCTCTAAGCAAGGCCGTCGGTCAACGTTCTCGTCGGTCTGATGGGAATCTAATCAGCGACAAGTAAAAATTTTCTATGCACCACTATACCATTTCGGAAGCATTGCCACCCGCAAAATCAATAACTTTAATATTGAAACTTCCTGGCAGATTAAAACTGTGTGCCCGACCGAGACTCGAACTCGGGACCTTTGCCTTTCGCGGGCAGGTGCTCTACCATCTGAGCTGCCAAAGCACGACTCACGCCCGGTACTCACAGCTTTACTTCTGCCAGTATCTCGTCTCCTACCTTCCAAACTTTAATATTATTTTTTTAAGTACCAGTAATATTAAATTGGGGCAGCCAACGTGGGGCTCGAACAAAAAATTGTAAGATGCTTACTTATGCTAGTTTGTTCTGTTTTTCATGAACTGACTGTATTGTTGGGGACAAGTAAAAACTGATGTCGGCTACATGAAAGATAAATGAAATTAACTAATGTAACCGAGTTAAAGCAGACACCAAGCAGCAACACGGAAAATGTATGGTTATCAACATGTTGCATGTAGTCTACAACGCGTAGCTCATGTAATTCATGGTCAATTTTGGATTTCCTGCATTTTTCGTAGTTTGCAATTGCAGTAGGCATTGTTGCTAAGCGCTATACTAACAAGATGATTACCTTCCCGCTGCGCGCAGGTGAAATGAAAACGAGTGATAGTGTATTGTTTAAGTTTGAAACATCCATATTGTCAGTTTAGTAATACAACAATTAGTTCATGATCAGTTTACGCTAATCATTCAGTGTGTTGTCCGCCCCTGATAGCTGAGTGGTCAGCGCGACAGGATGTCAATCCTACGGGCCCTGGATCGATTCCCGGCTGGGTCGGAGATTTTCTCCTCGCAGGGACTGGGTGTTGTGTTGTCCTAATCATCATCATTTCATCCCCATCGACGCGCAAGTCGCCGAAGTGGCGTCAAATCGAAAGACTTGCACCAGGCGAACGGTCTACCCGACGGGAGGCCCTAGTCACACACATTCAGTGTGTTGTCCAGAGATTTTATTTCAACGTATATTTTCAATTTGTGTTATGACAGGGGTAGGTAAACCTAAAACCGTGGATTCCGCAAATGATAGTGTTTATGAGAATAACGTCGATGGCGGGCGGTAATAATAGTACCGATCCGACGGTCGCAGAATCCGATGCTCAAAATGAGGAGGCAGAAGTTAATACGCAGACACAAGAAATTGAAAGTGCCGAGTAAATACCTCCTTCCACCGTAGATCCCCTTTCCCTGTTATTCAATAAAAATGCTGGGATGATTAATGCTCGCGATAAGGAACTGGCAAAGACAATTAACGCACGCGATGAAGCGCTTGCTTCACGCATAAACAACACCTTTTCTGTAATCTCTAGGGAGGTCAATACTACTCTTGCTAAGAGAGATGCAACGCCATCTCAAATCACTCAGGTAAATGAGGGGTTAGTAAAATAATTAAACACTTGTTTAGGAGCAATAGCATCTGAAATTACTAGCCTGAAGAAGGCATATAAGAATTTACCAGAACCTGTTTCCAAACTGTCAGAAGATGTGGAAACAATACCATCAGCACAGAAGACGATGGAAGATACGATGCACGAATTAACACAACGTGTCGACAACCTGTCCGTATAAACAGAAGAAGAAGTGTTAAAAACCAGGATAGATGAGCAGAGTGAAAAATTAAATATCGAATTCGCCAAGTGGCTTGACCAGAAAAACAAAATGCTCAATACAACGCGATGGGAGCGAAGCGATGGTCCAACTCGCCACGGCAAAACAAACGCTCCGCTCTGAAATAGACCACATAAGGCACATGATACATCACGACCTTCCACAGTAGTGACACGAAGTTTCGTTGTAGGTAAGAGAAGAGCAACGAGCAGTTTAAACAATACCACATCCATACGTTCAACGGCATCAGCCTGTAAACCCCACTGTACAACAATCGCGGGATGAGATGGGGGCAGGTGTAACGTTAACAAAGATCTTTCAGCAAGAAAGCCTGTTAAAAAATAGACAGGTTCAGGTGTTTATCCGAGGCCAAAAACAAGTTCATCTCGCAGCGTATTGCCCAAGTCATGGAACGAGAGGCAGAGAAGGCAATTCGTTGACTACTGAAGCGGCAGAGAACTGTACACATTACGAACAATTTGAAAAGATTTTTCTAACCAAGTATTGGTCAGTGAGTATACAAGAACGTCTTAGAGAAAACGGCTTCAGCCCAGAAATTACAACCCAAAGCGATAGACTTCAAAAAATACATTAATTTAACGAGATACTGGGACGAGCCGGCCACGCACAAAGATGTATTGCGCATCTTAAAGGCAAAGTTGCCTCTGCACATAAGAGAAAATCTAATAACAGTCCCTGATTTTGACCTTGAACATTTTTTGTCAGTGCTTGATACCATAGACCTAATACAGGAAGATGCGATAAGCAGCACTGACAACAATGGCTCGCAGTCCGAGAATAAGAACGGCCACAATAATTGTCGTAAGGGCGGGTAGCGAGGTGACGGTGGCACGTCGCAGACCGTACACGCACACCAGAACGGCAACAATGGTGGTCCACTAAGCGGACAGGCACTCTTTCAAAGGGAGAGATGAAATAGTAATCGGTACCATCCTGGTTATCAAAATGACCGTAACGGGAACCGACAAAATAACAGTAGGAATCAAGACCTCAATAATCAGTGGTCGCAAAATAACCAAGAGTAGCGTACGCTGGTAAACCAGAATAGGTTTAACTACAATCAGGGCGTCCGGATAGTCGAGGTGGTTGAAGCACCACCGACATCGACGTCCGGGGGGTCAAACTAAACGCGACTATATCGAGCTCCCTGATGCCAGTCGTGGGACGGTATGGGGTAATAGTTTGAATTAACAGATAAACATTCGACGATATAACGATGGACTGACATCGGTTAAAGTTATTTAATGAGGTAGGCTATAATGTTGAAGTTTCCTCGGAGCATGTACAAGCCGCTGGTCAGGCAGTTGTGGGAGGTATTCCATGAGATTGGTTTTAGGTACAGGCGCAAGTGTAAACGTGGTGGAAGCTAACTTCTTCAAGAAAATAGAGCACTCTGTAAAGATTCCGACTTTGCCAGTTCAAAACTGTGTGGTATCTGGTGCTATTGCTGCCAGAGGCCAGACAGTTACGTTGCAAGCACGGATGGGTATATAATTCGAGAATGGAGCGGATCAATGCACGTCTCTCGTCGTGAAAAATTTAACCGTGTCCTGTCTCGTAGGCATGGAATTCATGTGGGAACGGGACGTAATGATCGACCTCCCGCATGGGAAATGCCATATGAGGTTTGGAATCCGATAAAGACAAAAGCGAAACACAGGAAGAGTGAGCCAAGGAACACAAGTTAAAATTATCAAGAATAGAATGCTGTGGGTGTAAGACCATTCACAGTATAGGAAGCTAGCGCCTGAGCTAAAGAACAGTGGGCAAAACGAGGTAAATTCTTGACTCATACGATGCAAATCCGATGAAACAAAAATCTTATCGGATGAACAGAAAATAGAATTACGTATGTTACTCGAGAAATTCGTCGAGGTACTTTCATTAAAGCCTGGCGTGATTAAGGATTATGTTTACCGAATAGAAGTCCTGCCGCATGAAACACTGCCAAGCAACTTATTCCGTCCTGTGGTCCAAAAGGGAGTCTGTCAATCAGGAGCTTAAGAAGATGATACAGTGGCGTGTTATAGAGCCTTCCGCATCGCCATACAGCAGCACATTATTAGTTGTGAGCATGGCAGGAAGAGAGATGAGCCTTGTTCTGGATGCACGACCTCTCAACAAAATTATTGTTCCCATAAGAACCAGACCAGAAGTTTTATTATCACCAATAGGATGTGAAGAAATATGTTCGGTAAGGATATTTGCACAGATACCAAAGTATTTTGTCTTTTATATTTTATCTACCACTCTGTATGGTGACTATATACACTCCTTAAGTTTTATGCTCATACTCTTACAGTCTACTGCACAAGGAAGAACGTGTACTAGTGTATCACAACAATGGACATAATTATTACCAATGATATGTTTGTATAGGTAGCATTAGAAGGTAATAAAACTGCTGACATTTGACATTAGAAGCAATAATGACCTTTTAGTTTTAAGTATTTTCTCGAAGATAAGGAGTAGTTAGGAAGTTTTCCTGTGTGTTTTCATGAAAGTATGTTTATGTTGTCAAAAGTGACTCTATGTAATGAGAAAGTATCAGTATGGCACTAAAGCTGTGAAATGTGGAAATGAGGACTGAGTATTTTGTCAGTGAAAAGATTATTTTCAGCATTAGTTATATGAAGTCTAGAAGTTTTACAAGTTTACTATGGAAGATATTTCTGCATAGATAATTTAAAGTGAAGGATAAGAGAAAGTAATAAGAAAAAGCCAAATGGAAACTAAAGTTATGTTTTCATAATTTGCTGTCTAATACAAACATAAACAGATGAAGTGTTACCTGCAACTAAGTGTACATAGAGCAAGAGACAGTAATATTCAGTGTAACTGGTTATCTTGTTGTAAACATTCGTTTTCTCAAGTTTAGTTTCTATGAAATAAATATGTGATGCACTTATGCATTGAATACTACTAAGTAAATGACAATTAGTTAAATATCTACAGGCCATGTAATAACTATACTCAGACTGTAAATATTAGTTTGCAAGCAGCATGAAACATAGCATTTATAGTATGCAAATCAAGCAGAAGCTAGTACAAGGTGCTATTGGACTGATATTTAATTTTTATGTGACTATTTATGTCTATGCTAATTTCTTGCTTATCTATTTCATGTGAGTTGTTATGAATTCTATTTTAAATTATAGAATTGCTACGCAAAGGTGTACTGTCACAATTTCATCAGCATGATCCATTATATGTTAAGTGATGACACCATGAGTTATGTGAGTTTATGCGGAGCGGGAGTTTAGATTTTTGCCACAGGCGATTTCGGAAGTATTTGTTAATTTCGTGATCACGGTCGGTGTTGTCTGGATTTTGGTTGTGCTTTGCTCGTTGCCGACCAGTATCTACAGTAGAACGGGATTATTTCGTGGGTACATGGTGAAACACGTATGTAACATAGCAGCGATGGTGAGGCACGTTAAAATCTTTGACCAGAGAGCCTATAATCGTGGTTAGTCTGCGCATGACCGCGCGAGTGTTGCAAGTAGTCGTCGAGCAGTACGCTAGTAGTCGTCATGCAGAGCAGTCGGTCAGTAGTAGCAGCCCAGTGCGGTTGTGTGATGTAGTCTGTCGGCAACACTGGTCAAGATGCTGAATGAGGTATATTGTTAATTAAGGTAATCATCAGATAATGTAAAGTTTATTTATTGTAATTAATTTCCAACAAGTGCCCCAATAATAATTTTGATTTCAAAAGCAATTTTACAAAAAAAAATTTTTTTAATTGAATTAACGATTTCATTCCACTTCCCTTAAAGACAAGTTTCAGTTAAATTACAAAAAAAAGGAATATTATTATTTGCAATGCAGTTCCTCCAAGCTGTGCGCAAGAATAAGAGCAGAAATTTGACTAGCAGTTACAATGAGGTAAGAATTTAATTCTGATTTGCACAGGGCCAAAGACCGATATTTCGGTTTAATTGAATTATCATTATCACTGAGATTTCATTAGTACTGAATTGTTTTTCATTATTTTTGCTGGAGCTTACAGCAGAGTCAGATTGCGAATTTCACATTTTTGTTGCCTTTGTCAGTAAATTTCATTGCGGGAGGTTACACTTGGCTCCCATTTTTATTAAATATTGTGCTTTTAAATTTTTCTGGGGAGGTTACACTTGGCGACACCCAGTCCAGGATCGTATTTCGTTGAGAGTCTTTTGAAAAACAGTCAGATATCTGCTCTTATTTACTTAGTTATAATTAGGATTTGGCGCTACGCTTTTACTAATCTTGTGACTTTCTTTCTACAGGTCAACGGCAATTCGTTGCTCTGTTGTATTTGTGTGTTGTTTTTGCATTTGTGCTTATTTGTTTTGTGAATATTTGTGACTATTATAAAAATGCCGCGAAAGACTGTGAATAGTGTATCGCGAGGTATTACGAACGAAATTACCGGCTCAAACGACTTTACCGATAGGACATGTGACACGCAGTGTAATGATGACAATCCTGCGTTCACTGACAATCAATGCGTTCCAACCACTAGTGATGACTTTTACCTTAATGATGAACAAACGAACTCAATTGTCTCGTCTGTTAACTTGACGACAATTGATGACGCGGGACGCTCTATAGTAATGAGCACTGCCCAGCGGAACACACCCGGTTTGGAAAATTCAAGTAACGTTCAGACAAATATTTTTAATGAAAATGAACAGGATACACAAAGTACGACGGATTTATTTAATTCCGAAATAGTGAGTGACAGTGTAGGTCCGAATGATAATCCTTTTTGTAAATTGCAGAATGACCAAATGGTCACACAAAGCGCGACAATTCCAGGTACACAATCAAACAGCACAGATAATGGAGTAGGTAATGTTACTTTGGAACAATTTATGGCAATAATGCTACAGTTTAGGAACGAACAGAACGAAAAACAAGACAAACTTAGTGAACAGGTCAAACAACAGAGCGCAAAATTAGAGAACCTTGATGAAAATTCCAGACAACTTAGCGAACAGGTCAGACAACAAAATTAAAAATTAGACGACAATTCCAGACAGTTAAATGAAAAATTAGACGACAATTCCAGACAGCTTAGTGAACAAATTAGAGCCGTTGCCGCGCAGTGTCATGACACTAAGGAACAGTTACGCGTGGAAATTGAGGCTTGTTCACAAAAAAAATAGCAAAGAAATTAAGTCTGTTGCTCAGGAATTAAGGGAAATGCAAACAGCCGCAACAGAAACACTTAGAGCGGAAATTAGTACAGTCGCTAAACAATGCTCTGAAAAAGCTACACAATTACGGGACGAGTTTAAAGCAATGACAGCAGAACTTTCGCGCACAATGGATGAAAAGATCGACGCGAAATTCGACCAACAGAATACTCAGATTGACGAACGCTTTAATCAGCACATACAGAACAGTGATACGCGTTTCTGCAAATTTATTCAAGATCAAAACAAAGTAAAACGACAAGTCATGGAAACAATCACGGCTCAGAGACAAGAAGACAAACGTAAAATGTTCGCGAAAGCGAAGACATACGTAGACAACAATATTGCCTCAGTGTCCGACCAAATTAATTCCATCAAACAGTCGAACACAGAATTACGTGACGAAATTTCCAATCTTAAATCAAAAACAGATACACACACAGTAGATATTCAAACAGTGACAGACAGATTCGAACAATTAGAACTAACGCAGGATTGCGATGTCATCAAAGCTGATGTTAGAAAACTGAGCGAAACTACGCGTAAGTTGCAGAAACAGATTAATGCGTCCGATTCTAAAACCGATGATCAGGCAAAAATACTGACTGAAAAATATGATGAATTAGCCAGTCGTATTGATGCTATTGAAAGTAGTAATGACAATAAATCAGACGATACTACACCGATTTCATTTAACCAAACACCAGAATTTCAGAATTTACAGCAGACAATTAATGAGATCGATTCATCTAACAACACGTTACGTAGAAAATTGTCGAGTTTACAACAAGAAGTAACAGAGATGAAAAACATTTCAGTTAATAACATACCACAACAGACGCCACTTTATGAACATTTGTCAGACTCACGCAGCGCGTATCATTTGGGTAATCAACAGAGAGTACACAACGTAGATTCCGAACTGACACAGACAAACCGATTCTCGCACAAACCTGAACGTGTTCACAAATTCAGAGACGATAACGTTGATTACGAGCAGTTTTTATCCGTAAGAAAAACTAAGGAATTTAATAATGACAGAGCACAGATACACGATTTGGACTGTATACGACGATTTATTTTTGTACTTTCACCGCTATTACCTTAACGCAGAAACTAGCTTTGAACTGGATACGACAATTTGCTCTTAAATTTTTACCAACATTTCGTGTAATGCAAAAACTTGAATTAGTATGGATACAGCAATTTATTTCTGAATTTTTACCGGCATTGCCTGTAAGGCAAAAGCTGAAAAGTATTTGCAGTGCGTAATAAACCTCAGGGGATTCATTACGCTTTAATGAATATGTGCCGTAGCGAGCATAGGGCCCCGAGCTGTAGTAGTGCTGTTTCATCTTTAGTTTTCTGCACTGCTGCCTTCTCTTCTACTATCCTTTACATCTATCTAAACAGCTCTTTAACTATTGCTCTATCTAGAATTAAGAAACGTAGTAAGTTAAAAAAAAAAAACACGATAAGACAAATTTTACCGAAAGTGACAATTTTTCATTAGAGACTCCCGAAATGACAACTATCGCCGTAATTATTATAACAGATAAAAATTATAATCATCAGTATGTGTAAAAATTTTCAGCAATAGCAAACGTAGTTTGGTAACAATATAGGTTTTCACCACAACAGCATGAAAGTCAGCCACTTAGTATACGTAATCAACAATGCAGTCTACAAGGTCAACCAAGCTTTAATGTTTCGCCGCGTGCACGTATAGTCCCAGCTACAACAAATAGTAACGCATAGCCACGAGGAAATAACTACGTACAGAAAAAACAGTATTTCAATTCCTATCGCAATACACCGTATAGGAATGACTATCACGACATACGTAAAATTAATTAGCACAATTTTCAGTGTACATTCAATAACACGTCAGATAGAATTTGATTAAATACAGTACAGATTGCATATTCCAGTAACGTAAGCAATACTTTTGACACACAGAATTTTGTTCATGAGAATGTTATTTGAAACATGCTTTGTTGAATGCTCCACTTTTATCGCACCCAGATCTTACCAGAAATTTTTCCATTGCCACCGACAGTTCTAACACCGCTTTAGGCGTACACATTTTCCAGGAAATTGAAGAAGATGGTTCGATAGTAATTAAAAACATCGCATTTGCAAGTCGCATTTTGTCACCCGCTGAACGAAATTATTCCGTTACAGAACTGTATGGGCTTTTACGAGATTTCGGCACTTTCTTTATGGCAGACATACCACCGTGTACACAGACCACAGAGCGATACAATTTTTACTTTCGGCCAAATTCACTCACGACAGATTAAGCAGATGGAAACTTTATTTACAGGAATTTAATTTTACAATAGTTCACATTCCCGGTACGCAAAATGTTATAGCAGACGCACTATCGCGTTCTCTGGGCAACAATCAGCAAGACGTAGCAACCAACTTCTGCAAAACAAATTTCAGTGTCATGTACATTCAGCAAGTAGCATTTGAAAATTTTATTTCATCGTCATTACAGGACATAGCACAAGAACAAAATAAAGACAATGTGTGGAAAGAAATTAAACACCTTTGGCAAGATAGGAAAAATGTTACGATTAGGAACCACTACACTGTACGCAATGATATTCTGTTTCGCCGCTCTCATCCTGACAGCAACAATTGGTTATTATGCATCCCCGACGAACTTGTTAACAAACTAATCTGGTACACTCATTTAAATTACGCACATTACGGAGCACGAAAATGTTTTCTTATACTGAGACAGAACTGTTATTTTAACAACATGGAGAAACGTATACGACGAGTTTTAGCGTCTTGTAAAATTTGCCAGAAAGCTAAATCAGACACCACTTCACATATTCCTCCTTTATATCATATTGTACCTGTTAAATTAAGACATATGGCCGCAGTAGATATTTTTGGTCCGATTCCGAGAACTAACAGAGGTTTTTGCTACATCTTTGTCGCTGTTGAGCTCACTTCAAAATTTGTTACCTTCACTCCGTTACGCAAAGCTACTGCTAAAACTGTTTCGAAAGCATTTGTAAAACATTTTCTATTTCATGTAGGGCATGTGATGAAAGTAATTTCTGACAATGGATCTCAATTTCGAAGTAGCATATGGACACGCATGTTACGAGCCAGAAACATTTCTCCGATCTATATATCCAAGTACCACGCTTCTTCGAACCCCTGTGAAAGATTAATGAAAGAAATTGGTAAGCTGTGCCGAATATACTGCCACAAAAGACATATTGATTGGGATACATACATACTCTCATTCCAAGATGTAATTAATTCCATTCCAAATGAATCCACTATGCTATCTCCGTCTGTTATACTGAAAAACGTTGAACCACCAAACAAAATTAAAGAATTTGTAAATTTTCCTACATCTCGTCGCTTACGATACCACGAAATAATTGACATTGCGCTGAACAACATCAAACGTGCCGCAGAGCGCCGGAGAAGACAGCAAAAACAGGTTTGTACACGTCGAGACTTTCACATTGGACAGAAAATATTAGTACGTACACAGTATTTATCCAGCAAATTAAAAGGTAAGTGCAGTAAATTTGAACTTCTATACGCAGGTCCATATCGGATTCGCAGCATCCCTCACCCCAATGTTGTACACGTCGAAACTTTGAGAACCAGAAAATCGAAAGGCAATCACCATATCTCAAACATTAAACCGTTTATTGAATGAAATCACTTTATGATGTAACATGCTATGATGCCATTTACTAATGCAATTATATTCACCTGTCTAATTACTGATGATTACCGTATTTTTTCTTGGCAAGTGTCCGGCAAGGTAAGGTTAGCAGGTCGCTTTTCTTGTCGTTACACATCAGACCATGCACATTTTCCACTTTTTTTATGTACGATTGTATTCCAGTTCTGTCTATATGCACTGTGAAATAGTTAAGATATAACACACACCAGTCGACTTTGACATTTTTTTTTTGGCCTTATGACATCTCAACATCGTGACTTTTACATTTTTTGCTGCTGCATTGTGATATTCTCTGTACATTTTGGCTTTGAACACTGTCAATGTCTTTGACATATTACGTTGTCTGTAATGTTATGCTGTATGGTTAATTGTGTCACCATAAACCAGTTATTATTTAGTGGGTATATGATTTAAATGCAAGACGTTAATCTCTGTTCATCATTTTCAGAAAGAAATAACGTGTAAGCGAAATAAATTAAACGGAAATGGGTATTTCAACTACGGAATAAACGATAGAAGATGCAATAACTTTATGAGGAAGAGTAAATGGATCAGAATTAACAAGCATTAACAAGAATATACTATACTCATCGTAGAATAGCAGTCTTAACTAATTTTTTCTTTCAGAATACAAGGTGATTGATGCAGGCTGTCGGACAGAACTACACATCTTAGTTTTAGTGATGAAATATGCTAGAGATAAGGAATAGTTGTATAATGAGTAATGAAGTGATATTTTTGCAGATGATAATGAATACTGATGAATAATGATGAAGAATATGCTATTATGAATAATGAAATTTTTCTTTACAGGTGATGATAATAATGAAGTTATGATAATATGGATAATGAAGTGATTGATAATGAAGTTTTTTCTTTACAGATGAGGATAATGTTGAAGTTATGTATTTATGCTACGTAGTTATTTAAGTATTTGTTGCAGTTTGTTTTGACAGCAGGTGTTATATTGCATAGTAGGATGTTGAAAAGTTTTGGAAAGGACAGCTATGGAACACATGTTTATACACATTTCACTACTTGTTAATTCGAAGTTCACTACTTTTCAGCATAGTATGCGTTTCTTCTTTCAGTTCAATAATCCATTTTGTATTTTTTTCCAGCAGAAGCTTTTCAAGATACTTACTAAACCTGTTACTTATTATACCTGTACTAGCACTTACATTTTTTACCCATTTGTGTCTATCATTTATACATGTGATCACATTACTGCCTTGTTTCACAACCTTGCTACAGCTGACTCATGACGAATGACGTTACACATTTTTCATTTACAAGAACAACCCAGAACCAATTTTTTTTTTCTTTTTCTCTTCTTGCTTTCCCTTATAATAACTCCACTGTTTATTGTAATGAGACTACTTATAATGTGTATGATTATTAATGCTATGACTGTAATTAGCTGATTTTTAATAATGACTTCGTAATGATCTGAATGTCACTCAATGAATTGTTATTACTTCTTAATGATCTGAATAATACTGAATGAGGAACAATGTTTTATACTATTCGATACTTGATGGCCACTGAGTGCCAATAATTAATGTCACTCAATGAATTATGTTATTAATTATGCCATTAATTAGCTCTTGTTTTCAATGTTGATACTTTGTAACTGGAAAAGAATATGATTCTTACTATATTGAAATGACAAATGATTAACTATGCTTTATAATTGGGAAAGAATGTGATTGTTTAATAATGCTTTGTAATTAGGAAAAGATTAATGATTATTACTATATTGAAATAACAAATAATTAATTAACGATGCCATACTTTGTAACTGGAAAAGAATGTGATTGTTTAATAATGCTTTGTAATTAGGAGAAGGCTAATGATTATTACTATTGAAATGACAAATAATTAATTAACGATGTAATACTTTGTAACTGAAAAGAATGCGATTGCTTCATAATGCTTTGTAATTAGGAGAAGGCTAGTGATTATTACTATTGAAATGACAAATAATTAATTAACGATGCCATACTTTGTAACTGGAAAAGAATGTGATTGTTTAATAATGCTTTGTAATTAGGAGAAGGCTAGTGATTAATACTGTTGGAATGACACATAATTAATTAACTATGCTATACTTTGTAACTGGAAAAGAATGCGATTATTTAATAATGCTTTGTAACTAGGAAAAGAAGGTTACTGTTTCTATGTAAAACAATTAATGAACATTTTTCTGTAATACTACATACTTGGTACAGAAATGTTCAATCACTGGGCTATGAATGCCACAAACTACTAATGAAGACTGTAATTGTCAATATTATGTGACTTAATGTCCTTCACATCATGAGCTAACTACCCTGAATTACTGCAATGTCCATTTGTCCTGTCTATCCTAGTGATCATGGAGCACTATCTTTGGTTTTGCACTAATTCTACGTTGGTGTGCCTTGTAAGAGCGTGGTGTTGACACGACATGCTGTCCACCACCGTGAGCGATGAAGACGTTATTATGGTCCCACTGTTTGGTGTACCTAATGTACTGCCAAAATGAAAACATGGAACATTACTACGACAGTTCAGTGTCTTGACTACACTGATAGATTCTGATGGGAAAGAAACTTCAAATTGTGTCACTTGGTGTTGTACTTCTGTGGAAAGATATGGACTTTCAGAACAGCTGTGTGCAATCTAAAGTGCTACAACCATGATGCAATCCTTCCCTTTCCTATCCTAATTCTTGTCACATAGTGAAAATCATTTTTTTGCTAACATTATTTATGTTCATGGGTTATACATTTTTTTTGATTCGCTGAACTCCAGTGCGAGTACACTTATGTCACTTGTCGATATGATTTTTGCCATTATGTTTATTTATTGCAAAAATGCCTAAGACATTTTTTCGATTTGTTCTCAAGTACAGTATATGCACTCTTGTCTTTTATATTGTATATACATTTTTTATTTATTATTTTATTTTAATGATATGTTCTGAACTACAGTGCATGTGCACTTATGTTGTGTGTTAAAATGTTTTCTACTGAACTTCAGTGCCTGTGCATTTTCAATATGATTTGTACTCATTCTGTATATTCAATACTTCAGTACGTATGCACTTATGTCATTTGTTACTAATTGTATATACATTTCGTAAATTGCTAATATGTTCTCAACTCCAGTGCCAGTACACTCATGTCACTTATCAACACGATTTTCTGCCATTCTGTTTATTTGTTCTGAAAATGCTAAAGAATTTTTTCAGTGTGTGTGCACTTTGCTATCTGTCAAATAATTTGTATATACAGTTTTCTGATTTACTACTATGTTTCGTATTCACATCCTGTCTTTGTCTGATATATTTTGTACTCGGTGCATGTGCACAACATTTAATTTATGTACTAAATTTGAATATTCTGTAAATTGTAAAAATTTCTTGCGATGGCAAGTCCAAATGACTCACCATCGCTGCCAAATTTTTGCCCCCCCAGTGGAGGGTTATGAAAGACGTATGTAACATAGCAGCGATGGTGAGGCACGTTAAAATCTTTGACCAGAGAGCCTATAATCGTGGTTAGTCTGCGCTTGACCGCGCGAGTGTTGCAAGTAGTCGTCGAGCAGTACGCTAGTAGTCGTCATGCAGAGCAGTCGGTCAGTAGTAGCAGCCCAGTGCGGTTGTGTGATGTAGTCTGTCGGCAACACTGGTCAAGATGCTGAATGAGGTATATTGTTAATTAAGGTAATCATCAGATAATGTAAAGTTTATTTATTGTAATTAATTTCCAACAATTGCCCCAATAATAATTTTGATTTCAAAAGCAATTTTACAAAAAAAATATTTATTTAATTGAATTAACGATTTCATTCCACTTCCCTGAAGACAAGTTTCAGTTAAATTACAAAAAAAAGGAATATTATTATTTGCAATGCAGTTCCTCCAAGCTGTGCGCAAGAATAAGAGCAGAAATTTGACTAGCAGTTACAATGAGGTAAGAATTTAATTCTGATTTGCACAGGGCCAAAGACCGATATTTCGGTTTAATTGAATTATCATTATCACTGAGATTTCATTAGTACTGAATTGTTTTTCATTATTTTTGCGGGAGCTTACAGCAGAGTCAGATTGCGAATTTCACATTTTTGTTGCCTTTGTCAGTAAATTTCATTTCGGGAGGTTACACTTGGCTCCCATTTTTATTAAATATTGTGCTTTTAAATTTTTCTGGGGAGGTTACAATGGTAACATGACGATAACCTAGGTAATGATACTCAATCTGTGTAATATAAAAAGGTGGAAGTAAAGAATTTTGTAAAAATAAGACCACTAGCAGCAAACACGGCTTAACATAAAAAAGAGAGAAAAAACACACGAGCGACACATTATTCGAGCGACACATTATTCGTGTAAAGCACATCACTTGTAAAAAAGACAAATGTAAAAACTATGTCAGTTAATTTGTACAAGAAGTAAATGCGATCCAGGGAGAGAACATTCTGATGTGGATAAGAAAAAGGGACTCATTTATTATTTGTGAGTGTTTTTATAAATGAAGATTGGGACGAGAACTGGTAGACAATGGTCGCAATAGGGCACTCAAGCGAGTGAAGTTGTGAATCCGCAGTATATAAAGTAAATACGCGTTACATGAAGTTGTAAGAGGTCCATGACCAAGCAATTTCTTGCTAGCGCATTCGAGCAGATGTAACTTCGATGGATTGCTCACGCGCTGCCTGCAATGTGTGTGCTACAATAGAATCGTAGAGCAGAGAGCAGTGTCGGCAGTAGAAGTGGTAGTAGGTCGCAGTCGGGCGGTTGGGTCAGGTCGCTCTTAAGAGAGCTGTTGTCTAGTTGTATAGCTCACAGAGAGCACTTGTGTCCTGTACGGAATTATCAAGGCCGGTCGTCGAGAACGATGGCGGTGCCTGAGCGATGCAGTATAAGGTAAAAGCAAAACTTATTAATATTTATTGCCGCGCGCATATGTAATTTGTAATAACTCATTTTGTACTATTGTCATATCAAAGTCACATGTAAATAATGTTCAATAATTTATCAATAATAATTTTTCTTATAAAGATAACTTTTAACAGTCATTCATCTGATTTTAAAGTTTTTACTGATTTCTCATATTGATAGTCACGCCAGTTATCGTAAAGAAAGTCAGTTTTTTAAAATATATATATATATATATATATATATATATATATATATATAAATAAAATTCTTACCCCAATTATGTTGCTGGACAACGCGTATATATATGCTCCTATAAGAAACTTTTCTAGCACAGCCCAGTGCAATGCTGGTCACTATATATATATATATATATATATATATATATATACTCCTGGAAATGGAAGAAAAGAACACATTGACACCGGTGTGTCAGACCCACCATACTTGCTCCGGACACTGCGAGAGGGCTGTACAAGCAATGATCACACGCACGGCACAGCAGACACACCAGGAACCGCGGTGTTGGCCGTCGAATGGCGCTAGCTGCGCAGCATTTGTGCACCGCCGTCGTCAGTGTCAGCCAGTTTGCCGTGGCATACGGAGCTCCATCGCAGTCTTTAACACTGGTAGCATGCCGCGACAGCGTGGACGTGAACCGTATGTGCAGTTGACGGACTTTGAGCGAGGGCGTATAGTGGGCATGCGGGAGGCCGGGTGGACGTACCGCCGAATTGCTCAACACGTGGGGCGTGACGTCTCCACAGTACATCGATGTTGTCGCCAGTGGTCGGCGGAAGGTGCACGTGCCCGTCGACCTGGGACCGGACCGCAGCGACGCACGGATGCACGCCAAGACCGTAGGATCCTACGCAGTGCCGTAGGGGACCGCACCGCCACTTCCCAGCAAATTAGGGACACTGTTGGTCCTGGGGTATCGGCGAGGACCATTCGCAACCGTCTCCATGAAGCTGGGCTACGGTCCCGCACACCGTTAGGCCGTCTTCCGCTCACGCCCCAACATCGTGCAGCCCGCCTCCAGTGGTGTCGCGACAGGCGTGAATGGAGGGACGAATGGAGACGTGTCGTCTTCAGCGTTGAGAGTCGCTTCTGCCTTGGTGCCAATGATGGTCGTATGCGTGTTTGGCGCCGTGCAGGTGAGCGCCACAATCAGGACTGCATACGACCGAGGCACACAGGGCCAACATCCGGCATCATGGTGTGGGGAGCGATCTCCTACACTGGCCGTACACCACTGGTGATCGTCGAGGGGACACTGAATAGTGCACGGTACATCCAAACCGTCATCGTACCCATCGTTCTACCATTCCTAGACCGGCAAGGGAACTTGCTGTTCCAACAGGACAATGCAAGTCCGCATGTATCCCGTGCCACCCAACGTGCTCTAGAAGGTGTAAGTCAACTACCCTGGCCAGCAAGATCTCCGGATCTGTCCCCCATTGAGTATGTTTGGGACTGGATGAAGCGTCGTCTCACGCGGTCTGCACGTCCAGCAAGAACGCTGGTTCAACTGAGGCGCCAGGTGGAAATGGCATGGCAAGCCGTTCCACAGGACTACATCCAGAATCTCTACAATCGTCTCCATGGGAGAATAGCAGCCTGCATTGCTGCGAAAGGTGGATATACACTGTACTAGTGCCGACATTGTGCATGCTCTGTTGCCTGTGTCTATGTGCCTGTGGTTCTGTCAGTGTGATCATGTGATGTATCTGACCCCAGGAATGTGTCAATAAAGTTTCCCCTTCCTGGGACAATGCATTCACGGTGTTCTTATTTCAATTTCCAGGAGTATATATATATATATATATATATATATATATATATATATATATATATATATATATATATATATATAGTGGCCAGCATTGCACTGGGCTGTGCTAGAAAAGTTTCTTATAGGAGCAGATATATACGCGTTATCCGGCAACATAATTGGGGTGAGAATTTTCACTTTATTCAGAATGACTTTTCAGGGCCATGACGCAGCATTGCTGACGTCTACATTTTCCAGTTTATATTCACAATCAGTTAATTATTGAAAGGATATATATGAGTCACATTTTCATTGGGAAGTTAGTCACATTTTTTATTGCGAGGTTACGGAAAGAATTTATCTGTTGGGAGGTTACAAAGTGAACAGTTTATATGCCAAACTCACCGTTGTGAACTGCACGTCAGCCAGCGCAGTGAGAAGTCCTGTGCACATGACGCCTCTTCGGTGTGTACATGCACGTTGACATATCTATCCGCACACAAAAGTGACTTAGTGAACTTCTAGAGGATATTATTGCATTGGCGAGGTAATGGACAAGTAAGAAACTGCCTTCGTCAATAAACGAACACAGTGTGAAAGCGTGCCCATTTGTCGCCGCACGCCTGCCGTTGTGTTCTAGACAATTCAGTCCGGAACCACGCGGCTGCTACGGTCGCAGGTTCGAATCCTGCCTCGGGCATGGAGGTTTGTGATGTCCTTAGGTTAGTTAGGTTTAAGTTGTTCTAAGTCTAGTGGACTGATGACCTGCGATGTTAAGTCCAATAGTGCTCAGAGCCATTTGTCGCCGCACACAAACTTTGCACTTATAAACTGAATGATTTTTTTTTTTTTAGGTAACAATTCTAAGCAGTGACTCTGCAGAGACGTTCTTGAAATGCCTGTGCGTGCGTGCGTCGTGACTCGCGTGCATTCCATGCACGGTTGGAGCAGGTTAAGCAGGGCCTGCTGATTCTGCGTCAGAGTTCTTAGGTGGTGTGTTGTCTTCACGGTTAGGTTCGTCTTCTCGTTGACAACCGAGCGAGGTGGCGCAGTGGTTAGACACTGGACTCGCATTCGGGAGGACGACGGTTCAATCCCGCGTCCGGCCATCCTGATTTAGGTTTTCCGTGATTTCCCTAAATCGCTACAGGCAAATGCCGGGATGGTTCCTCTGAATGGGCACGGCCGACTTCCTTCCCCATCCTTCCCTAATCCGATGAGACCGATGACCACGCTGTCTGGTCTCCTTCCCCAAACAACCAACCAATTCTCGTTGGCATGCTTATAGTGAACACTAGAAAGCATAAACCAGTACTGTTTGTTATGTCAGCAGCCAAGAACTCGACTCACTTAGTTTGAAAATACGCCACGATCTTAGACAATGGCGCCAACTACAAACTAATGATAAATAAATTTCCCTACAGATAGACCTGGATCGCAAGAACAATACACTTGCAAGACAATAATGAAAGTGAAATCTAGTGTACTAATCAAATTTTTCCCTAGGGCAGCTCTGCGAAATTGAACTAATTTTTGTAGAGCTGATACTGCTTTGCTTTGATTTTCATGTAACAACGGCCGCAGCCGATCGTCACGTGTTTGGGGCAAGCAGGAGTGGGGGCGCGGCCAGCCGCCATAGCCTTTCGCACGCGTTCCAGCTACGACGGGAATCTAGCTGAGCAGCGGATTTCCTGGAATCGCCACCAGAGGTCACCGCACGAGCCGATGGTTTCTTGCAATCCTCTTTATTTCAAGATAACGACATAAGACTTCCAAATCACAATATTCTTTCACATAATCATCGATTCCTCCGTAGTTTGTCAAATAAATTCGTTGTGTTTCCGCGTTAGTTTCAACGTAAAAATCACGTTCAAAATAAATTTTCTTTTTACGTTTTCTTTGACGTTTCATTGACTATTACTTGTCTATAGTTTGTTGTAAGCCTCTCTCGTCCATGGGCAGCAGTAAAGATGAATTATTTGTTTTCCATCGTTGCTAAGATGTTGCTGCAATAATTGCTTTTGCAGTAGAAATGGGAGAGAAGTTTTCTGATTGTCTCTTGATACTTCCTAAATAAAACAGTTGGCAATGTGCTGCAATATTACGAACTCGTTTTTGTACTCAAAGCCAGCTTCTCTTCCGAAACTTTTCTGTCGGAAAACTCTCTGTAGCTGCACTGATGCATGCTGGATCGAAAATTACCCCAACTTCTAAAGTAAAGCTTACTAAAACCTGGCCCTAAACACTTTAAGGTAACTTCAGACGTCCAGAAACATTCCTTATACGTTGTAGGAGATTTTTATTTGAAATATGTTGATGTCAGTCGTTACTAGCTACCACTGATTTCTTACTTTATTCACTCATTTATATCATTACAAACACGAATGAAGTGTATAATTATATGGATGGGATATCCATATGTGGTAGCTTCGGCAGTCATGGTACAATGGAGGAAAATGTTGCATCTTAAGTGTTTCTGCTACCTAAATTCTTATGTTTGGCTACTAATGCAGAGTACTTCCACATGTTAGGAGGGCAGGTCAAATTATCGCCAAGTGCAGAGTCAGTTAAACTGGGCTACGTGGATAGTGTATTGTATGGAACTAGGGAACTAGGAACGACGGAGCGGCTTCGTCCCCGCAGTAGCCCTCAGTGGTTCACAACGTTACAACAGGCTACAATAGTCCACTCACCCCACCACCGTCCCACACCGAACCCTGGGTTATTGTGCGGCTCGGCCCCAAGTGGAACGCCCCTCCTCTCCTCCCTCCCCCCCCCTAACCGCCCGCCCGCCGAGAACGTCTCACACTAGACGAGTGTAACCCCAAATGTTTGCGTGGTAGAATAATTATGGTGTACGCGTACGTGGAGACAGTTTTTTCCCAGCAATCGCCGACATAGTGTAACTGAGACGGAATAAGGGGAACCAGGCCGCATTCGTCGAGACAGATGGAAAATCGCCTTAAAAACCATCCACAGACTGGCCGGCACACCGGATCTCGACAGGAATCCACCGAGCGGATTCGTGATGGGGACCAGCATGCCTTCCCGCCCGGAAAGCAGTGCATTAGACTGCACGGCATGGGTAGTGTAACCACAGAGCATAGAAGGATGTAGAGCGGCCTTCCCGACGGCGGAGGCCTGGCCGGCATGTGCTCGCCTGCCTAGCCCTCTGGGCACCTACCTGGCTGTCAGGGCACAGCCCGCGCTCCTGTTTCCTTCCTAATTTTTTGCTTACTACCTTATCTCACCTGATCTTCTGATCTCTAGTTGTTAGTTATTAACGTATTCATGGAGATAAACAAATAAACTAAATAATATAGGTGGCGAGATAAAAATAATTAAAAACAAATCAAATGGCATGGCACTACATACACTGAAAAACTTACTTTTTTTAACACATACTATAATTGCTTGGTAATTTTATTACTTTAGCACGGCAATAAGCATCCAAAATTACCTGTAGATTATAGTTATGTTTAATATATTCACAAAAGAAATAACGGAAAAAGCAAGTAGGTTGTCCACATTTCTTTTTCATTGTCTCTCTGCACCATTGTCTTCCTAGAAATCATAATAGAAAAGCTGTTTTTTAACCCTAGCATAATTCAGCATTAAGTCTTATCAGTTTGAACATTAGCATAAATTAAAACGAGTAAATAAATAAAGGAGTAAGCTTAATCATTTCTAACAAACTTTTATTATTGGCCTTTGAAATGAACAATTTTTTTAAACTTTTATCTAATTTATTGTTCCTCAGTATTCTGGTTTTTAACACATAACATATTTCTCGATTCTAAAACTAAAATAAATTTTCCCAATACAGTCAATTATCCAGTTTCTGTGATCGTCTTCGCCACCACTTGAGAAGTGTGGCGAGTCGACAAATAAATGGAAATTTGAGCAATGGTTGAGCAAACTGTTGCAATAATAGGTAAGATTGCTCTTTGGTCTCCCTTTCAATGTGCTTGTCTTAAAAATGTTTTCACAAATCCTACAAATGCGATTCACTTCAGACGGAGGCTGCACCAACCCTCCACGGTTTTTAATTGAAACCAAATTGACAGCTAAGTTCAAAGGCATATTTTCGTTATGTCCACTGATTGCCACCAAACATTCTTCACATTTTATTTTCCGCCCTAGGCTCCGCACAACGTATCCTCCTATGTATTCCACAACATCCATACTTAGCGTGGAAAAAAACTGGCTCCATTCGTAAGAAGGGTTCAACTTCTTCATCACTTCCCCTTGAAACTTCTGCGTCCAACAAGCTTGATTTATGCGTAGACACATTTATTTTATCTTCACTGCTTAATTTAGTTCCTATTCCAAGTCCCAAAAGGTCAATTTTATCAAGTGGTATTACATTTCCACTGCTAGCATCACTTTCATGCAACTGCTTATGCACAATAATTTTCCTGAACAAGTGGCAAAACTTGTAAGCATTTGGGTTGTCGTTTCCTCCTCTCCTTCTGATATAGCAGAGCAATCTCTCCAAATGGTCTTGACTTATTTTATACATGGGTATATATTTCAGCAACTTCTCCTCTTTTATAAGTCTCATATACATTCTGCCATGCTGTTGATACATATCAGAAAACCATTAAAACCAATTTTACGAGTACCATTGAGTACTAATCTGCCGTTTTTTTTCTTTTAGTTGCAGAATGTAAGTTTCTGTTCTCTCTAAAGTTAGACAAACATCAACTTCATTATTTTCATTTACTGCTTGTTTTAAATATTTTTCTCTAATAGTTCTGGAATTTAGTACATCAAATAAATCATTAAAAATATTTACGAATTTGATAGTTCCATCACAGTCTTCGAAGCCTGGAATGCCTTTCATTTTACCATATTTCAGTGCATCCGCCACACTCTTACTAAGCAACTGAGCTGCTAGCTTCACTTTCATTTTTTGACTTTTGAACCAGACATGCTCAGTTTTTATTTTTTTTAGCCACACTCATACCTTCCATTTGTTGCAAATGTAGCAGTTTATCGAAGACTTTCCAGCATATACCTCTCCCATCTGAGTCCACTAATTCTTGCAAGTCATGGAGAGAATTGCGTACTAACTTTAGCATGTGTGATGGATCGAAAAACACACTGACATGATGAGGTCCTGTTTCGAAATGCGTTACCAGCTGCTTTGGGTCTTTGAAATTACAACCAAATTTTCCGAAACACGCAAAATTGGATGAAGTACCATCACAGGTGACTGAGACGACTTTTATGTTTATGTCTGACAGAAGTTGCAAACACTGAGAAATCAGACAATAAATTTGTTCGCTGGTGATCCCTTTAATTAAGAAGTAACACAGAGGAATTTTCCACAATGAATTGATGCATACGAGATGAATGACGAACACTTCATTGGCAATTGGGGCTCCGTCGTCCGTATTTCCACATCCGAGGTCCATGTATCCATACAACTTTTTTCCATCCCAATCAATATGCTGTCGAATGGCCATTGAATCGAATATTAAACTGCACACAAGTCCATGATGAAGTTTGCATTTTTCTTTCAGTACCCGGAAGACTTCTGAGCTGAAACCTGGTTCAGCATTGATGGAAGAAAACCACTTAGCAATTGTTGGTGGATGCGGCAGGCAAGTCTGAAAAGTGTGTCGTACAAAGTTGTAAGCTTTAGGAGAGAGGAAATGCAACGTCGTGGCGAAATTCCGTATGCAGTCATCGTACTGTTCATGTTTGGATTCACACGATTTTCTGACTCTCTCTGCACAAGACACAATGATGTTGGAGAAATGTTGCACAACAAATCGCCATGCTCTGACTGAATAAGATTTTTTTCTTTTTAGTTCTTTAACGGTATCTGTTAAACTAGTCACTTTTAATTGCTGTCTCTTTTGCTTCAGTTTCATATTCCGCAGTTTTTTCTAGATTCATTTAGGTTTTGTTGGGTCTTTTCCAGTTTTTCTTTAGTAATCGTTAAATTAGTTTTTGGTACTTTTTCGGGCACTGACGATGGAATAGGCGAAGTAACACGTTTGAGAACTCTTCTTACCTTTGAAGCTGATGTTGATGGCTGTAGATGTGATGGATGTGAACTAAATATCGATGGAACTGCACCTTTTTTTCAAATATCTTCGAAAAGGAGAAGAATTCTTGATGTCTTCCTCGCTGAAATGACGGCTGCAGATACAGCTGTGAGTTGAAGGTTTCCAGTTGTCTCTTCTGATCGCTCGAATCCATTTCTCCTTCAGTTCTGGATCGTTAGGAAATCGGTGGAAAGAAATTCTTCTCCTCTCAATATTTTTTTTTTCCTACGGTTATAACAACCGTACGCCACGCACATACCCATTCGAAAGCAGGAAAATTTTCACGCACAACAGCAAAATCTCACACAATAACAACTCGTCTCCGACGATACTCCAAACCAACACTGGCCTGAACAACGAAAAGCTCTAGACTGCATACCTGTTCGCATAAAGGAAGGAATTAACGGTATCCAAGCGGGAACGGCAGCGCAGGGCCCCAGCGCAGTAGGTGGCCAGTGAGGCGGGGTTACCTAGCAATTCCCGCACCGGCCGAAGGCCGCTCTATATCCTTCTATGCTCCGTAAGTGTAACTACTAGAGACGTCTGTCAATGGAGTATTTTTATGTTGCGTTCGTTACATTGTGAAACAATCAAAGTTATGCTCAACTCTGAGGTTGGTTTGAGCACTACATCGTTTTACTGCCACAGTGGTGTGGCTTTCACTTCTTCCCACCTCTCAACCGACTTGTACAGTTCGAAAGGGACATAGAGTTCAACATGGTACTCCGATTAACTGTACTATTTCAATCGGCACTTTTGTCATAGTTGCAAGCAACAGAACCGATAAATAAAAGAAAAAAATTGGAAAACCAAAGGAGGTTTCGAAAGCCTAACATGCATCTTCATAGGCCCGAACTTAAACAGTTTTTGGTTTTTTCAGAAAAAAACTTTACCGGCAAAAGCTTATGACACTACAATGCATGAGCGATGTACAGTTGCTGTTTCACACACATATACAATAGATAGCACATCAGTAAATAATATATCACTATACTGTAAAGTAGTTACAGTACAAGTTTACATATATTCCGAGCCACCATTTCACAGTATTGATTATAGCGCTGAGTAAACGATCGCGGTCTCCATTTGAGTTTCACAGTGGGATTCTTTCCGGTGACTAACAATACTAAGGTCCATGGAGTTTTTGTTTTTCTTCTGTACTGCATTGACGCTTGGCAGACTTCTGCTTCTACGCCGTCCGCTAGACATGAATATCTCGGCAGGTGGAGGCGTCGGAGGGTCTTGACCGATATCAGAATCCATCTATCCTTAAGTCGCTTCTTGAGTCTCCATCGCAGACGTGTTTTCCTCTACAGGTAATCTGCTTCCGCTCTCCATTTCATTTCCTGCTTCTTTTATGCCACCAACTCTTCCGTCGCGTTTGTTTTGCGTTTGTGATGGAGGGTCTTGTGTTTGTGGAAAAAAAAAAAGGTTCAGATGGCTCTGAGCACTATGGGACTTAACATCTGTGGTCATCAGTCCCCTAGAACTTAGAACTACTTAAACCTAACTAACCTAAGGACATCACACACATCCATGCCCGAGGCAGGATTCGAACCTGCGACCGTCGACAGCTGCCTGCGCGTTGGTCGGTGTGACGTCTTGAGCTGCCGTCGAAACGTTCCTTTCAGTACCGGTTTCTGACTCCCTTGCCGCAAGATCTGTTCTAAATCGTGTACGTCTTCCTAAGTGCTGCTTCCACCACATGTTCGACGCTTCTTGCTCTTTAGCGGCTACACATCAGGCGTAGGGTGTGGCTTTTCTGCTTCCCCTTTGAGGGTAACGAAGGAAAACACGGAGCTATTAGGTTTGGCTCCCTCTGTAATATCATGCTAGAAGTTAACCCCTACGTATCCATCTCTGGGTTCTCCGCCACAAGTTCAGCCAATGTCCGTCTTCCGCGTTGTTCTAACGATTTAAAAAAAAAAAAAATGGGCAATTCGTTCCTTGATGGCGACTTTCACCGCAGATAAAACATGTTCTTATCTCTGCACTGTAAGTAACATGCATCTTGTATTCACAAACAAGTCACCTGAAAAAACCTTTAATAAGTTATTTACGAAACAGAAACTGCACTGAGCAAAGGTTCAAAAAAAAAAAAAAAATGGCTCAACTTCTGAGGTCATCAGTCCCCTAGAACTTAGAACTACTTAAGCCTAACTAACCTAAGGACATCACACACATCCATGCCCGAGACAGGATTCGAACCTGCGACCGTAGCGGTCTCATGGTTCCAGACTGTAGCGCCTACAACCGCAAAGCCACTCCGGCCGGCTGAGCAAAGGAATTCTGTACAAAAAGTAAACAAAGAAATAAGGTAACATTGCGCATTAGTTTTTATTTAAGTTATGATAATTTACTAGTGAACAAGTTTCTTCTTATGATCTAATTAATCGAATAAATATCTGGATGGAAATGTAATGGAATAATTCCATGTCACCTTACCACTAAACCTTGCACTTCCTTCCCCTTTATGATCAGTACAGTTCCGATTACCAGCTGTACCAGGCACTGTTAGTTCATTTCCTACATTTACTCACGACAGATAGCCTACAGTGTAGGTTGTTTGAAGTTCTTTGGTAATCATAAACAAAGTTGAAAATTATGATGAGTTGTCATGCTTCTCATCATAAATCTATTTGTTTATTCTGTGCAAAATATGAGTATTTGTCCGTGTGATTTTAGTTCCAGACTGAATATGAGCATTATTTCCTAAAAGTGTGAAGAAGCGTTTCAGAGCCCATGTTTCCTTGGCTGTGAGGCAGGGCCATTCAGTGAGCGTGCGTCGCGTGACGCTGACCATGGCAACTGCGGCCCGCATGCTTCACCAACCTGTATGAAGCGAGCGATGAGCAGCAAGCGCTTTACACAGAGCTTCGTCATGCAGATGCAGTTCGCTGGTACCGACTGCCTTCTTGCTCCCATGGTCGAAGTGGGTGAGCTGGGCTTCATACGATCGGTGTTCGTTGAACACATGTTGATGTCTACAGAGGAGATTTTCGGTCTCCAGAAACACGCAAAGTATCCGAGCATAAGACGTGTTTTGACATTCCAGATAACTATAATAGACTCAAATCAAAAATTTAGACCAATAGCTGCGTGTCTGTTCAGTGGCACCTGCCAATCAAGAATGTACAGCACATTTTTTTCTAAACATTTGAAACACTTTGTTCACCTAATGGCCTACGATAAACTACCGCTAGAAGAGGAACATGATTTGATGCATACGGTGTGTAGTATCACATAGGTGCCCCGTCAGTCCCAACTGCTTTTCCTTTGTTGAGCGATTTTAGTGAATATTCCGTCCTGCAGTCGTTTATTTCGATATTTGTCATTTAGGTGTTTGTAAAACAAGTTAAATTGATCTTCCTCGTGGAACAATTTTGGGAAAAGAAATTCAAAATTTTTTTGTGTCACTGTCATTTTGCATTTTGTTGTCGTTATGTAACTGAGTGATCCACTTATTGATTTAGCATACCATCAAACCTCCTTACGATGTTCAGTTTGATTAACAGACACTCAGATCCGTTGAACACTTCATGTATGGCTCTCCTTAGGCTATTTTTGACGTCGTTCAGTGCTTCTTTGTTGATGACGCTTTAACAATGTTTAGATCTGCTCAAAGTTCTCTTCACTTTTATGAATATTACATGTACAATATACTGTTTCTCTGTAGAAAATACAGAAAATCGACAGAAATTTCCGATCACGGCTGTCGAAAGATGGTGGGTATTTGCCATCTACCAAACAGCTGTGTCTGGCGCATAGAACTCTACGGCATATCATACAACACACTTGAACATTACCCATTTGTATTTCATAGTTCAGTCAAAGAGACGATTGATGTTAACTATACTGCTAATCTGAAATATGTTTCTAGTCACATTTGCTAAGCAAGAGTATTTTCCAACCTTTCTTCACTTTCCTATTGGAACCTGTGATCAGTGATGATACAACTGTCTTGTGATCACTGGTACCCTGCTCTACGTTAACTGCATCAAACCAGTTTGGTCCAGTATGCAACTAGGATATCAAGCTGTTACTCTCAGAAGTAGATTATCTAATTGTTAAAATTAATACTTCGGATGAGACATTTAGAACAATCTCTGACAATTACATGCTTTAATGTCTTGCATTTCTCAGTCTGTAGCAGGTAAGTAGGTATCTCCCACAAATACTATAATCGTACTAGGAACTTTACACAAAATCTTATCCAAGTTTTCCCTGAAATTTTCTGACACCATGGCCGCTGAGAAAGGTAATCTATAAAGATGTCCCACTGCCTTGTTTAATCAGCCATGAATGCTGATCTCCAAACAAATTATTTTGCACACAGAATCTGTACTAGCCTCATAAGGTAAATTTTATTATTGTTGGCTATAAACAAGAGTTCTCTACTGGTGTTGAGCCAATCTTTTCGATATACATTCGACTCAGCTGTAAAAATTCACTGATATGTACTTCTTGTTTCAGCTAGCTTTGTGCCCCTAGTACAATATTAGCTTTATTACCATTTACAAACAAACAAGTCTAGTCACAGGATTATTCCAATAACACTCAGTCAATTAACAATATGTATGTAAAGAAGAGTGTGTTTGTGTATGTATGTCCAGTATCTACTGCCAATCCCCCAGATCGATTTGAGCCAAATTTCACTCAGACAGAGCCAGTCTCGTAAGTATAAACACTGTAGGGTTTATAACCTCATAGCTCTAATGGGAGTGGAATTATGGACAAAAATGAGCTTTTTTCATTCATTGGCATACAGGCTGCCCTGCATGAAAGCATCTTGTGTGGGAACAATATCAAGACGCACTTGGTTTGCATGCCAGCCTCTATGTCAAAGGTATGAAGCAGTTTCCCAGGACTTGACATGTATGCTCTCCGCATGACAGGTGTGTTGTTTTAAGGTAGTATTAGCGCACTTTATCGATCTGCTTTGCATGACAGCCTGTAAGTTAGGGGTAAGCAAATGATTTGAAGCCCCTGATGTGTAGCCCACCCTACATGACAGTTGTATTGCAGGAGCAGTACTGTAGGAGCTATACATATCAATGAGCATGGCAGGAGACATTTTGAAATGGAAAGAGGAGGGGATGAACAGAGAAAGGGGAGGAGGATACAGGCAGAGAGGGGAGAGGAGGGTCAGATGCATCATGAAGGTGGAAGATGTAGAGAGGTGTTGGGCAGCTTGGGCAGCTAGGAAAGAAAAAGAAGGAGGTGGAGATGAAAAGAGAGAGGGAGAGGAGTATATAGTCAGAGGGAGGGGGAGGAAGATATGGTCAGAGGGAGAGGGTGAGATAAATGGGCAAAAAGATGGAAGTAGGAGATGAAGAGACAGAGGGGAGGAACAGAAAGACAGGTAGAGATGAGAGTATGAAGAGAACGAACAGAGAGAGGAAGAGGTGGACACAGTGAGGTGGAAGGAGGTGTTCATTATCATTGAATGCATACAAAAGTGAAGCTGTGGCGAAAGGGTTAGTTGCATATTAACGTTTTCTTCCTTTAGTATGCCAAAACGATGGCTACATTTTGTAGTTAATGGAACTGATTTTTTCGCCTCTGATATCAAAATGTAATTTAAAAAGCCAGAGGAGAGATTTCTTTATAACTAAAGAACACACATGTGCTCTGCTACCTCAGTAGCGGTTTCATGTATATATTGAATCTTGACCCACTGAGTGGAGTTCTATAGTTCTTCATTATATAGTGCAGCTCTAGAAACCCTTCATGGCGCTCAAAATCACAGGACTGCGATCGATTCTGGTAATAATGCTGCAAAATGCTGCACATGCTTGATTCTATCTGTCCTCACCAAAACAGCCAGTCACCTATGGAAACCGAGGATGCCTGTGAATCCGACGGCTGGCGTATTTTATGCCACGAGCCACCATTTACAGGTGAGTTTACACAGTGTGCTAATCACTGACAGCAGTGGCTTCTTCCACGTGACTCCCTACCAAGAAACTGGAGTTGACACAGGTCTTCCTCCTTGAACTGCCAGCTGTTTCTGTAAGGTGCTCCATTATCTGGCAAAGGATGGAGCTCCCAGTGAGCAGAAAGACAACTCTCACTGGTTGTCTGGAACTATTCAGTTCCAACAAACGGGGACGGGGACTGCTGTGTTGGCTTGGATCTAACTCTAACCTGTTTTTAAAGAGTAAGGCAAAGCTGTGCTGCCAGTCAGCTGTACTCTTTTTTGATACACTTACAGAGTTTCGCGGTCCCATCACTGTACGCCATTCACTGTCGGCCTAAATGTGTACTTGCCAGATCAAGCATATAGAAAGACGTTGTGACACATTCGACCCAGGCAACTCTAAAGGCATCATTATGGCATATCTTTCACCATAGATGCTCAAATGTTCAAATGTGTGTGAATTCCTAAGGGATCGGTATTACGTTCCGTCCACACGACCACTTATAACCCACTGATGTTAGCTGCACTGTCAGTTGAAATCTAGATCTGCAATGCAGTAAAAAAGACGGAGGACATTACGACCGATGCTGACCTTCTCCCTGTCCTGGATGCGTCACAGTCCTGCAGAACAATCATTGAATCGAACATGATTTCTATTAGGTCTTTCTTCAGTGATTTATGAATAGCTTCTTATTGTGATCAGTTCCATGTTTGCACAAAATGCATACGAAATATCATTGTAAAATAAGGATCACGGCGAATCAAGCTGAAATGTTTGTTTGTAGGGAAACCGTAGTGGTGCTCTAGAATTTTCGGATACGAGTCCAACTGCATACCTACAAATTCTCACAAGTAAATACAAGTAGCAGTGTTTTTAAGACCACAGCAGCACTCTGATCTCAGAGCTGCAAGATATGCTAAAAAGTGAGTGATCAGCTGATGTCAGCGGCTTGTACTAATGACATTGCACGTAACAGTATACTGACCTGTTTCGTTCCCAGTGACAGTCTCCTTTCCACAGTAATGCTATTCCCATTTGCCACGCGAAAGAACTCATAAATGGGAACATTAGTGACAAAGTCTGTGTCAGCCCAGGAGGCTTAAAGACTGTATATGGTGCTTTTATGTCCACTCCTTAATGGTCCTATAATAATGGAGTTTGACAGGGCCACTGTGGAGGGGCGGGGAGCTGTTCTTCCAATGTGGGTGGCATAGTAGCTCCCCCACCTGTATCTCATAGGTTGAATGGCTGGCAAAGGAGGCAGAAGTCCCTTGGAAATGAAGATAGCCGAGGCAGTCATAGCTGATGGAAAATTCTGGATCAGATGCAGGTGCACATGCTCGTCTGGTGGTCGCAGCCTGGAGAAGAGCCAAGGCGCCTTCAGATCAGTGCAGTTGAGGTAGCGATCCCTGAAGGTAGCACGGTCTGCTTAGAGGCTTAGACAGAGGACGACGGCAGTGCTTGCAGCTAGCCGAAGCTAACGCAGCGTTCTTGCATGCCTGAGTGACTGCACGTAGCACAGCCGTCGGGGCCTAGACAAATGCTTCACTGGATTCCTTGGGCAGCCCGAACTTGGACATCAAGAATTGTCACTGATTGTTCGTTGGAGGAGACTGCCTCGTATGATACACAGGTCAGCTACACTCTAAGGCGGCACTCTTCGCTGACACCTTTTTTGGATCTTCCCTGAACTTCAGCGTAGGAGTGGCGCAATGATGATAACGGCTCGACGATCCAACTGTATGACAGCCATCTGGTTACGGCTACTTAGTGGCTTGATGAATATGTAGAAATGACTGCTCACTGAAAGTTTGTTTGGCGGTTACAGGCGTCAGTTACATGCACCGCCGACTGTCACAATGTTGTATCGCCTAGTCATTACCGGAGTCTTGGCACAATCTGACGAAACTTGTCAGACGCTCTGATGATACTGGGCGAGGTGTCGCAGTGGTCAGCACAGTGGGCTTGCATCCGGCAGAACTACGTGTCAAATCCGTGTTCGTCTTCAGATTCATGTTTTCCGCGAAATTCCAAGATGGTTCCTTTAAAAGGGCTTGGCCGCTTTCCCTCCCCATCCCTCGTTGTCGACGGGACATAAAACACTGATCCTTCCTTCAGTTTTCTGGTCGCTGTGCCGTCATCCGCGTGCTGTCGGGACACTAGTGGGGTCCTGTGTCCCGAAATCGCTTAGCATTGCAATATTCCGTCCTCACTGTAACAGCGTTTTCAAACCATCACTGGATGTGGATCATATTTCATCTCAGTATCTAGAAACATGAACCATTTACTCCTAATTCCACCCATACAGAATTTACTTGAAGGTTTACGTAAAATTAAAATAATATGTACATCGTGTAATGATTTTTTGAAACCATCGAAGAATGCTGAGACAAAATTATCTTGAAAAAAAAAAGAGGTCTGTTACTTTTATTTCTATCAATACATGCTTTCGCACAGTCATTTACTTTAATTTAAACATCTGTTCCATCAATCTACAACGCGATTTACCACATAACATACTGTGTGAACACTACGGAAAACCCAGGATACTTCCGTTTCATTACCTAAAGATGGGTAGAAGAACATGTCTGGACCTCAGGAGGACTTTCTTAAGCCCTTAATTCTTGAATGCATCTCTAGGCGAAAGAAAAAAATCGAAAATGATATTTTTTAATCAGTAACGAAGTGGAGAAAATCTGAGAAATACCTGTTGTAGTAGTGAAGTTTATTAAAAACTTAAACCTAGGCTTCTACATCTTTAAAAACATCTTCTTCAAAAGTATCAATGATTAACACCTAAAACCGTTAATGTTATATACGTGTTGGAACATAGGTATTATGTAAAAATAGAAAACTCGATCATTGACTTACACTTACTGGTTACGTTCGTTAAACACATACCCATCAGCCCAAATAAAAATCAGATTCATCTCCATCGTAATAAAACCTTAAAATATCGTGCTGACTGTCATTAAGAGTGCCGGAAAGAATAGCACTAATATGATTACAAAACAATCAAATTACTTAAATTCTGACCTGGAAAAGAAGGAGTTTGCGCCAGAAGGGAAAAGTAAGAAGAGAAAAAAAATGTTTTAGAAACCAACTATGTAAGTTAAATACAAAGTAAGTTGAAGTACATCATTTCGTTTCTGAAAAATGTTTTGAGCGACTGTCTAACAAAGCTCCGTGTGTTTGTGTTTTCATACTATCAAATGGGTACTATGTCCCTTTTCTTTCATGTCAGTATCTCAATAATGTAGTTGTCTTTTAGTCATTTCAGCGCTAGTGCATCCCGTACTCTTACCACTTATTCCGCGCTTGCATTTGCTGCCCTCTCTTGTCCTCAGTTTTCCTCCAATCAAGAGGACGTCAGTTCACTAGTTGCATTCTTGTATCACCTTCTAATGCAAGTCTGGGAGACATTTGCTTGGTTTTAGTGCTATGGAGGTCAATTTAATCTTCATTTGTGACCAGTGAGTAGATATTAACCGTGCCTCTAGTCTCTAGGACATTAGGTAACCAGTAAGTGTAAAATTTTTTGAAACACAGCATTAATTTTTTTACCTTGTATTTATATTCTAACCTCGGTATAATGGTAACCAGTTTTGGTGCTAATTATTAATCCTTCTGAAGAAGACGATTTTAAAGGTGTCGAAACCTAGGGAAAGGTATATTTAACAAACCTTACAATTGCATCATTTGGTCAAATCAGATATATGTTATACCTGTCACATATAATTACATAAGTCGCTTGCTTGCAACAACAGGTATTCGAGAGACTGAACACTTACAACACTCCATTCAAGGAAAGATCTTTAACATATTGAAGATAAAAAAATAGGATTTGTGTAACTAAAAATTAAAATATATGGTGCCATACATTAACATTAATTGTACAGATCACGTTATGGCCTTATTTAAGAAAATCTCTGGAACAGTTTATTCTCGTGTTGGGACACAGACAAATGTTACACTTACTACTTACTACGTATGAACACTGTGTGTCCTTCGCATTATGATCTTTCACAACTATGCTTTTGTGTCTGTAATCTAAAGCCAACGACTTATTGTTAGACTTACCTGAACAAGCTTTATTGGCTCCACTGCTTCTTGCGTTGTACTTCTACCTTCATACTCGCTGAGAGCCTACCTCTGGTACATACTCCAAATCGCATCTATCAGTGTCACTCAGAGGCAGCTCTCATCAGTTTCCCGAAGTGGTATACGAGCTTTGAAAGAATCGTTTGCATTTCGCGTAATTTGAGACTTGTTTGAAACCAACGGTAATAAAATAGAAACTTAAGGTAATCAGAAGTTCAGTGCAGTTTCCATATCGCAATGAATGTCAAATGCAATCAGTCGTAACAGAGTTGAGGTCAGATGTTCATATGACTTTTTTGAAACGTAATAAATTGAAACAGATACGCTGAAATAGTGAACACTATTAGTCACTGATACAGTCTGGTGCTACAAATCGAAGGAATTACTGACTTACGCCATCTCTTGCATGAGTTCACAAACTTATAACCTGCCTAGTGATGCATATTTTACACAAACTATTTTCGAAGCTATCTGTAAGTGCAGTTAGTTTATTAAGTCGAAACGTGATTTCCAACACGTCACAGATGCTATAAATCAAACACAATTTTCAGAAATAATCTAACGATAATTCTCCAAACAATGATGATAACTTGTTATGTGTGTGCGTAATGGACAGACACGCAAACAGCAGGTCACCCTACAAGTACCTGATGGACTCAGGAGGTGGCAGCACATGTCAGAAGCGTTGGTCGGAATGTGCGCTCAAAAACAATCTTCCATTTATTAGCGTCGCACTGGTACGATGAGAACTGCAAACACTAGGTATTAGAGGGTTAAGGAAACACAGCAAATAAAAGTGTACGTCAGCGTGTAGATCAGCTGGTGAGAGCACCTTAAGCGCTGCGCTAACAAAACGAAAATGTAATGCAAGTGTTCGTGACGTACAACAAATCTATGAGTCACCGTAAGGAGCAAATTTTAAATTGTCACTAAATACTCTTTTGTTTGCAGGTTCAGCATATATGAACGCTTTTCACTAATAGAACTTCATATCGCTGCATGTTCGCAAATTTGATCCCCCACTCATCTATCGTGCATTTAACTTATTTTATAAGACATACCGCCCAGTGTCTTTTCCTTGGCGACAGAGTCGTTTAAAGTTCTACGTGTCAGGGTGATCTCCCAGATTGTCTTTCGCAATTTCCCCATCACAACGATAGTTAGTGAAGTACACAGAGCAATTAAAGTCTCGCAGAGTAAAGACCTGTGGGGATACGCGGTATAATCTAACCAGCGCTGTTGTCAGAGTGGTTCAGCTGCTGCCGGGCTGTCCGGAGGCGAACACGCAGAGAGCGGGTGTCTTTGAGCGTGAGGCCGCCGCCTCCGGACGACTTGCCGGTATGCAGCGGACCCGGGGCGAGATTAAATTAGCTTTGCATTACGGGGGTCTACGGCGGCGCTTGCTCGCTCGCTCTTCTGCCGTTTCCGCAGCAATTATTCTCCCGGAGGGAAGATTAGGCCGCGTCGGCTGACAACGAGATGCCTCGGATATGCGGCGTTTCACATCACTCCCGAGGCGGACTTTTTGATGTTAATAAAGTTGCCCCAGAGGGACACACCGTGTTTAGCTGCTCACGTACCAGAAGTGGATGCGTCAGAGCATCACGAAATCTCATAACCGGTGTACCCATATCCATATATTATTCCAGATGCGAATGCGTGCGGGTTGAACCTACCGATTCAGAATGTCGGGTTGGAACGGTGACGTAATTGTGTATTGATTTGTAGCTTTCTTTTCACTCACCTTCTAATTACGTTTTTACTGCCAGTCACAAATTCCACTTCCTTACCGTTCATTTTGTAGTAGCGCTTCTACCCTACGTCCTCAGTTGCTTGAAAACATATACGCCAATCTCTATTTTTCTCCTACAGGTTCTTTCCCTCAATGCTACCTCAGGTATCATCAAAGTAATGCCTTGATGTCTTAAGATAGTCCTGTTGTGAAGTCATACTTTCACATGACATGTGTAGAAATTAAGTTTTTTTTTAGTAAAGGCAGGAGAAGTAGTTCGAATGTATGAAATAAGTTCCAACCGTATTTATATATATATATATCCTCCCCCCATGAACCATGGACCTTGCCGTTGGTGGGGAGGTTTGCTTGCCTCAGCCGTACCGTAGGTGCAACCACAACGGAGGGGTATCTGTTGAGAGGCCAGACAAACGTGTGGTTCCTGAAGAGGCGCATCAGCCTTTTCAGTAGTTGCAGGGTCAACAGTCTGGATGATTCACTGATCTGGCCTTGTAATATTAACCAAAACGGCGTTGCTGTTGTGGTACTGCGAACGGCTGAAAGCAAGGGGAAACTACAGCCGTAATTTTTCCCGAGGGCATGCAGCTTTACTGTATGATTAAATGATGATGGCGTCCTCTTGGGTAAAATATTCCGGAGGTAAAATAGTGCCCCATTCGGATCTCCGGGCAGGGACTACTCAAGAGGACGTCGTTATCAGGACAAAGAAAACTGGCGTTCTACGGATCGGAGCGTGGAATATCAGATCCCTTAATCTGGCAGGTAGGTTAGAAAATTTAAAAAGGGAAATGGATAGGTTAACCATAGATATACTGGGAATTAGTGAAGTTCGGTGGCAGGAGGAACAAAACTTCTGGTCAGGTGAATACAGGGTTATAAATACAAAATCAAGTAGAGGTAATGCAGGAGTGGGTTTAATAATGAAGAAAAAAACAGGAGTGCAGGTAAGCTACTCCAAACAGCATAGTGAACGTCTTATAGTGGCCAAGATAGAAACGAAGCCCACGCCTACTACAGTAGTACAAGCTTATATGCCTACTAGCTCTGCAGATGACGAAGAAATTGAAGAAAGGTATGCTCAGATAAGAGAAATTATTCAGGTAGTGAAGGGAGACTAATATTTAATAGTCATGGGTGACTGGAATTCGAAAGTAGGAAAAAGGAGAAAAGGGAACATAGTAGGTGAATATACATTGGGGCTAAGAAATGAAAGAGGAACCCGTGCGTTAGAATTTTGCACAGAGCATAACTTAATCATAGCTAACACTTGGTTCAAGAATCATAAAAGAAGGTTGTATATATGGAAGAACCCTGGAGATACTAAAAGCTGTCAGATAGATTATATAATTGTAAGACAGAGATTTAGGAACCAGGTTTTAAATTGTAGGACATTTCCAGGGGCAAATGTGGACTCTGACCACAATCTATTGGTTATGAACTGTAGATTAAAACTGAAGAAACTGCAAAAAGGTGGGAATTTAAGGAGATGAGATCTGGATAAACTGAAAGAACCAGAGGTTGCACAGAGTTTCAGGGACAGCATAAGGAAAACTCACAGGAATGGGGGAAAGAAATAAAGTAGAAGGCGAATGTGTAGCTCTGAAGGGATGAAGTGGTGAAGGCACTAGAGGATCAAATAGGTAAAATGACGAGGGCTAGTAGAAATCCTTGGGTAACAGAAGAAATATTGAATTTAATTGATGAAAGGAGAAAACACAAAAATGCAGTAAATGAAGCAGGCAAAAAAGAATACAAACGTCTCAAAAATGAGATCGACAGGAAGTGCAAAATGGCTAAGCAGGGATGGCTAGAGGACAAATGTAAGGATGTAGAGGCTTATCTCACTAGGGGTAAGATAGATACAGCCTACAGAAAAATTAAAGAGACCTTTGGAGAAAAGAGAACCACTTGTACGAATATCAAGAGCTCAGATGGAAACCCAGTTCTAAGCAAAGAAGGGAAAGCAGAAAGGTGGAAGGAGTATATAGAGGGTCTACACAAGGGCGATGTACTTGAGGACAGTATTATGGAAATGGAAGAAGATGTAGATGAAGATGAAATGGGAGATACGACAATACTTGAAGAGTTTGACAGAGCACTGAAAGACCTGAGTCGAAACAAGGCCCCGGGAGTAGACAACATTCCATTAGAACTACTGACGGCCGTGGGAGAGCCAGTCCTGACAAAACTTTACCATCTGGTGAGCAAGATGTACGAGACAGGCGAAATACCCTCAGACTTCAAGAAGAATATAATAATTCCAATACCAAAGAAAGCAGGGGTTGACAGATGTGAAAATTACCGAACTGTCAGTTTAATAAGTCACAGCTGCAAAATACTAACGCGAATTATTTACAGACGAATGGAAAAACTGGTAAAAGCTGACCTCGGGGAAGATCAGTTTGGATTCCGTAGAAATGTTGGAACACGTGAGGCAATACTGACCTTACGACTTATCTTAGAAGAAAGACTACGGAAAGGCAAACCTACGTTCCTAGTATTTGTAGACTTAAAGAAAGCTTACGACAATGTTGACTGGAATACTCTCTTTCAAATTCTGAAGGTGGCAGGAGTAAAATACAGGGAGCGAAAGGCTATTTACAATTTGTACAGAAAACACATGGCAGTTATAAGAGTCGAGGGGCACGAAAGGGAAGCAGTGGTTGAGAAGGGAGTGAGACAGGGTTGCAGCCTCTCCCCGATGTTATTCAATCTGTATATTGAGAAAGCAGTAAAGGAAACAAAAGAAAAGTTTGGATTAGGTATTAAAATCCAGGGAGAAGAAATATAAACTTTGAGGTTCGCCAATGACATTGTAATTCTGTCAGAGACAGCAAAGGACTTGGGAGAGCAGTTGAACGGAATGGACAGTGTCTTGAAAGGAGGATATAAGATGAACATCAACAAAAGCAGAACGAGGATAATGGAATGTAGTCGAACTAAGTCGGGTGATGCTGAGGGAATTAGATTAGGAAATGAGACACTTAAAGTAGTAAAGGAGTTTTGCTATTTGGGGAGCAAAATAACTCATGATGGTCGAAGTAGAGAGGATATAAGATGTAGACTGGCAATGGCAAGGAAAGCGTTTCTGAAGAAGAGAAATTTGTTAACATCGAGTATAGATTTAAGTGTCAGGAAGTCGTTTCTGAAAGTATTTGTATGGAGTGTAGCCATGTAAGGAAGTGAAACACGGACAATAAATAGTCTGGACAAGAAGAGAATAGAAGCTTTCGAAATGTGGTGCTACAGAAGAATGTTGAAGATTAGGTGGGTAGATCACGTAACTAATGAGGAGGTATTGCATAGGATTGGGGAGACGAAAAGTTTGTGGCACAACTTGACAAGAAGAAGGGATCGGTTGGTAGGACATGTCCTGAGGCATCAAGGGATCACAAATTTAGCATTGGAGGGCAGCGTGGAGTATAAAAATCGTATAGGGGGACCCAGAGATGAATACATTAAGCAGATTCAGAAGAATGTAGGTTGCAGTAGGTACTGGGAGATGAAGGAGCTTGCACAGGATAGATTAGCACGGAGAGCTGCATCAAACCAGTCTCAGGACTGAAGACCACAACAACAACAACAACAACATATATATATAGTGGTCCACTGATAGTAACCGGGGCCAAATATCTAATGAAATAAGCGTCAAACGAAAAAACTACAAATAACGAAACTCGTCTAGCTTGAAGGGGGAAACCAGATGGCGCTATGGTTGGCCCACTAGATGGCGCTGCCACAGGTCAAACGGATATCAACTGCATTTTTTTTAAAATAGGGACCCTCATTTTTTATTACGTATTTGCGTAGTTGGTAAAGAAATATGAATGTGGACCACTTTTTTCGCTTTGTAATAGATGGCGCTGTAATAGTTACAAACGTATAAGTACGTGGTATCACGTAACATTCCACCAGTGCGGACGGTATTTGCTTCTTGATACATTACACGTGTTAATATAGACCGTTTACCAATTGCGGACAAGGTCGACATCGTGTTGATGTATGGCTATTGTGTTCAAACTGCCCAATGGGCGTGTGCTATGTATGCTGCTCGGTATCGTGGACGACATCATCCGTCGACCACGACCTACAACAAATGATGATGCCCAAGTAGGAGTTTTAGCTGCTGTCGCGGCTAATCCCCACATCAGTAGCAGGCAAACTGCCCCGAGAATCGGGAATCTCAAAAACGTCTGTGTTGAGAATGCTACATCAACATCGATTACATCTGTACCATATTTCTATTCACCAGGAATTTCATGGTGACGACTTTGAAAGTCGTGTACAGTTCTGCCACTGGGCACAAGAGAAATTACGGGACGATGACAGATTTTTTGGACGCGTTCTATATAGCGACGAAGCGCCACTCACCAACAGCGGTAACGCATACTGGCATAATATGCATTACTGGGCTAGGGAAAATCCACGATGGCTGCGACATGTGGAACATCAGCGACCTCGGCGGGTTAATGTATGATGTTGCATTATCGGAGGAAGGATAATTCACCCCCATTTTATCGACTGAAATCTAAATGGCGCAATGTATGCTGATTTCCTACGTAATGCTCTACCGATGTTACTACAAGACGTTTCACTGCAGGACAGAATGTCCAGCACATAGCTTGCGTGCGGTTGAAGCAGTATTGAATAGCATATTTCGTGACAGGTGGATTGATCGCCGAAGAACCATACCATGGCCCGCACGTTCACCGGATCTGAAGTCCCAGGATTTCTTTCTGCAGGGAAAGTTGAAGGATATTTGCTATCGTGATCCACCGACAACACCTGACAACATGCGTCAGCGCATTGTCAATGCATGTACGAACATTGCGGAAGGCAAACTACTCGCTGTTGAGAGGAATGTCGTTACGCGTACTGCCAAATGCATTGAGGTTGACGGACATCATTTTGATCACTTACTGCATTAATGTGGTATTCACAGGTAATCACGCTGCAGCAGCCTGCGTTCTCAGAAATGATAAGTTCACAAAGGTACAAGTATCACATTGGAAGAACCGAAATAAAGTGTTCAAACGTACCTACGTTCTGTATTTTAATTTAAAAAACCTTCCTGTTACCAACTGTTCTTCCGAAATTGTGAGCCATATGTTTGTGACTATTACAGTGCCATCTACCATAAAGCTAAAAAAGTAGTTAAGAGATCTTTACATTTATTATTATTGTTAAGCGCTGCATTCAGTTGGGAAAATCAATCGTTTGAACAATTCGTTCCTTTTACGAAAGATTTCGAATTCCAGATGTGTACGAAGCCTTTTTGGACGATTTAACAAAGACTCGGTGATTGCAGGCTCTCTTTGACACAGCTGAAACTTCCACACTAATTACAGGGCCAACGCGATCATCAATGATTCAGACAAAGAACTCATTCGTTCATTCACTCCAGAATGATGAATGCATGCAGCTTGCCGCTAACTTTGTGCAATGTCTTGTCTGTATAGACGTGTATCTGTTGCCTTTAAGATCCCTTCACTTTCACACATAAATCTGTACAGTAAAGTAAGGGCCTCCCATTTTGTCTTTAGGCTGATCCGTGATAAGACAGGCGAAAAATTAGACTAATGGAGGATTATTAGTATTTTCTCTAATTTTCATTCGCTCTCTCTCTCTCTCTCTCTCTCTCTCTCTCTCTCTCTCTCTCTCTCCTTTATCTATGTACAGTTTTTAATATAATATTTCATTACGTGAAATCTGCCAAATAGAATCTCTGGTGGAGCCCTTCGTCTTAGTATTCAGCGGCTGGCTTGCTGTAAGAGATCTTTACATTTATTATTATTGTTAAGCGCTGCATTCAGTTGGGAAAATCAATCGTTAGAACAATTCGTTCCTTTTACGAAAGATTTCGAATTCCATATGTGTACGAAGCCTTTTTGGACGATTTAACAAAGACTCGGTGATTGCAGGCTCTCTTCGACACAGCTGAAACTTCCCCACTAATTACAGGGCCAACGCGATCATCAATGATTCAGACAAAGAACTCATTCGTTCATTCACTCCAGAATAAAAGGGGTCACAAACCTTATTTATGAAGGAAATTGTATATTCAATCCATCTCCATCACATGTCCAGATTTCTGTTGGTTACAAGTCTTAATTATTTTCCGTTACAGTTTCTTTCTCTTCAAACAACCCGCTAGTGGCACAAATGTTAATAGCTCGCTTTAGCGAGAAGAAAAGCAAATATGTCTCTTTTAGAAACCCGTCAACCTTTCAACAGATACTTCCGAAGCAGTCCTCGTTACCAGTCTAACAACCATGGAGAATACATACATGTATCTCTGTTATTCCAAAGAATAAACGCACTAAAAAATACTTTGGCATCGACGAGCTGTCGGCGCATATATTACTAGAAAATCAGATCAGATACTTTTCCAAAGTGAATGAATGTGGATGGTTTGATTGACAATGAATAATTGGTGCGTGGTAGAGGGAAATTTTCCGTGGGGAGATTACATAGTCCAACTAAAACATTCATATTTCTTTACGTACTACACGAATATATAATAAAAATGGGGGTTGATATTTTAAGAAAAGGCAGTAATATCCGTTTGACCTATGGCAGCGCCATCTAGCGGGCCAACGATAGCGCCATCTTGTCTCCCCCTTGAAGCTAGACAAGTTTCGTTGGACCACCCTATATATATATATATATATATATATATATATATATATATATATATATATATATACAGGGTGTTTCAAAAATGACCGGATTATTTGAAACGGCAATAAAAACTAAACGAGCAGCGATAGAAATACACCATTTGTTGCAATATGCTTGGGACAACAGTACATTTTCAGGCGGACAAACGTTCGAAATTACAGTAGTTACAATTTTCAACAACAGATGGCGCTGCAAGTGATGTGAAAGATATAGAAGACAACGCAGTCTGTTGGTGCGCCATTCTGTACGTCGTCTTTCTGCTGTAAGCGTGTGCTGTTCACAACGTGCAAGTGTGCTGTGGACAACATGGTTTATTCCTTAGAACAGAGGATTTTTCTGATGTTGGAATTCCACCGCCTAGAACACAGTGTTGTTGCAACAAGACGAAGTTTTTCAACGGAGGTTTAATGTAACCAAAGGACCGAAAAGCGATACAATAAAGGATCTGTTTGAAAAATTTCAACGGACTGGGAACGTGACGGATGAACGTGCTGGAAAGGTAGGGCGACCGCGTACGGCAACCACAGAGGGCAACGCGCAGCTAGTGCAGCAGGTGATCCAACAGCGGCCTCGGGTTTCCGTTCGCCGTGTTGCAGCTGCGGTCCAAATGACGCCAACGTCCACGTATCGTCTCATGCGCCAGAGTTTACACCTCTATCCATACAAAATTCAAACGCGGCAACCCCTCAGTGCCGCTACCATTGCTGCACGAGAGACATTCGCTAACGATATAGTGCACAGGATTGATGACGGCGATATGCATGTGGGCAGCATTTGGTTTACTGACGAAGCTTATTTTTACCTGGACGGCTTCTTCAATAAACAGAACTGGCGCATATGGGGAACCGAAAAGCCCCATGTTGCAGTCCCATCGTCCCTGCATCCTCAAAAAGTACTGGTCTGGGCCGCCATTTCTTCCAAAGGAATCATTGGCCCATTTTCCAGATCCGAAACGATTACTGCATCACGCTATCTGGACATTCTTAGTGAATTTGTGGCGGTACAAACTGCCTTAGACGACACTGCGAACACCTCGTGGTTTATGCAAGATGGTGCCCGGCCACATCGCACGGCCGACGTCTTTAATTTCCTGCATGAATATTTCGATGATCGTGTGATTGCTTTGGGCTATCCGAAACATACAGGAGGCGGCGTGGATTGGCCTCCCTATTCGCCAGACATGAACCCCTGTGACTTCTTTCTGTGGGGACACTTGAAAGACCAGGTGTACGGCCAGAATCCAGAAACAATTGAACAGCTGAAGCAGTACATCTCATCTGCATGTGAAGCCATTCCGCCAGACACGTTGTCAAAGGTTTCGGGTAATTTCATTCAGAGACTACGCCATATTATTGCTACGCATGGTGGATATGTGGAAAATATCGTACTATAGAGTTTCCCAGACCGCAGCGCCATCTGTTGTTGACAATTGTAACTACTGTAATTTCCAAAGTTTGTCTGCCTGAAAATGTACTGTTGTCCCAAGCGTATTGCAAAAAACGGTGTATTTCTATCGCTGCTCGTTTAGTTTTTATTGCCGTTTCAAATATACCGGTCATTTTTTTAAACACCCTGTATATATACACTCCTGGAAATTGAAATAAGAACACCGTGAATTCATTGTCCCAGGAAGGGGAAACTTTATTGACACATTCCTGGGGTCAGATACATCACACGATCACACTGACAGAACCACAGGCACATAGACACAGGCAACAGAGCATGCAAAATGACGGCACTAGTACAGTGTATATCCACCTTTCGCAGCAATGCAGGCTGCTATTCTCCCATGGTGACGATCGTAGAGATGCTGGATGTAGTCCCGTGGAACGGCTTGCCATGCCATTTCCACCTGGCGCCTCAGTTGGACCAGCGTTCGTGCTGGACGTGCAGACCGCGTGAGACGACGCTTCATCCAGTCCCAAACATGCTCAATGGGAGACAGATCCGGAGATCTTGCTGGCCAGGGTAGTTGACTTACACCTTCTAGGGCACGTTGGGTGGCACGGGATACATGCGGACGTGCATTGTCCTGTTGGAACAGCAAGTTCCCTTGCCGGTCTAGGAATGGTAGAACGATGGGTTCGATGGCGGTTTGGATGTACCGTGCACTATTCAGTGTCCCCTCGACGATCACCAGTGGTGTACCGTCAGTGTAGGAGATCGCTCTCCACACCATGATGCCGGGTGTTGGCCCTGTGTGCCTCGGTCGTATGCAGTCCTGATTGTGGCGCTCACCTGCACGGCGCCAAACACGCATACGACCAGCATTGGCACCAAGGCAGAAGCGACTCTCATCGCTGAAGACGACACGTCTCCATTCGTCCCTCCAATCACGCCTGTCGCGACACCACTGGAGGCGGGCTGCACGATGTTGGGGCGTGAGCGGAAGACGGCCTAACGGTGTGCGGGACCGTGGCCCAGCTTCATGGAGACGGTTGCGAATGGTCCTCGCCGATACCCCAGGAGCAACAGTGTCCCTAATTTGCTGGGAAGTGGCGATGCGATCCCCTACGGCACTGCGTAGGATCCTACGGTCTTGGCGTGCATCCGTGCGTCGCTGCGGTCCGGTCCCAGGTCGACGGGCACGTGCACCTTCCGCCGACCACTGGCGACAACATCGATGTACTGTGGAGATCTCACGCCCCACGTGTTGAGCAATTCGGCGGTACGTCCACCCGGCCTCCCGCATGCCCACTATACGCCCTCGCTCAAAGTCCGTCAACTGCTCATACGGTTCACGTCCACGCTGTCGCGGCATGCTACCAGTGTTAAAGACTGCGATGGAGCTCCGTATGCCACGGCAAACTGGCTGACACTGACGGCGGCGGTGCACAAATGCTGCGCAGCTAGCGCCATTCGACGGCCATCGCCGCGGTTCCTGGTGTGTCCGCTGTGCCGTGCGTGTGATCATTGCTTGTACAGCCCTCTCGCAGTGTCCGGAGCAAGTATGGTGGGTCTGACACACCGGTGTCAATGTGTTCTTTTTTCCATTTCCAGGAGTGTATATATATATATATATATATATACGATGTGAGCCAAGGCGAGTTCTGTGAATGCTGAGACTCAAAAGAGTGCAGGAATAATCTACGAAACCCTCTAAGCCTAAAATTACAGCCTCTTGACAGCTGCGCTAAAAGTTCTTCAAACGGTTGACGTGAAGTAACAGAAGACTTACATGATACAAACTGAGGAACTACTAGTTTTAATGATGTTACTTCTGTGGGGTTGTAAGCACAGCACACACCACTAGGCAGGACCACAACCCACTCCAGAGAAGACGTAACCAGCAACTGCCGCACCAAGAAGTCGCAGCGGTGGCGCCGCCAGAGAGGTAACATGCACCTGTGCCACAGCAGAGCGGGCGGTTCCAAGCAGATTACCGAGAAGACCGCCTTCTATTTGTGTATTTCGCGCAGCATCGTCTGCTTCCGCTAGTCCACACTAGCCCGGCTTTTTGCGAAACTTCTAGTGGGACAAGAACTATTTAATATACAGCCTTAGTCTCTGTATTAGTAGCTGAAATTTAGGATCTGCTGCCTGAACCGATTTGTACATAGATGAGTATTCGTCCCGAAATGAGAGTTGGGTTGTTTGCGGGAAGAGACCAAACGGCGAGGTCATCTGTCTGATCGGATTAGTGATGGACGGGGAAGGAAGTCGGCCATGCCCTTTCAAAGAAACCATCCCGGCATTTGCCTGGAGCGATTTAAGGAAATCGTGGAAAACCTAAATCAGGACGGCCGGACGCGGGATTGAACCGTCGTGCTCCCGAATGCGACTCCAGTGTGCTAGCTACTGCGCCACCTCTCTCGACTCCTAAATGTGTGTGTTCTTGTCACTAATCATTATTAGTGTTTCAGTGTTCTCCCTATTCTCCTCTCATACAGTTTCTCTCAGTGCACTATAAATAGTTGGGCGTGGTGAAGAGTACAATCTCCTCTTGTACCTGCATCTAAAGTACGATATAACAACTTCCACATTTCCCAGTGCCTAACTGGAGTAGTGGTTTTTCCAGTTCGAACAGGAAAATCAAATGAAATTGATATCACACCTCCTGACGACTCAACATATAATAATTAAGTCTGTAATATAATGTAACACACATGGTTTACAGTAGCAGAATCGTAATACTTTAATACGTAAAATAAATTGTGACGTGCGGGACGTGCTATTTGCCTCTAACAATACGACAGGAAGCAGCAGGGCCATAATAAAACATACACAGCTTGTGGTAAACAATGTTTACTAAAAATTTAAATACAATAAAATCTATCAATTTAACAAGCACAATAATTTTTTTTCTTAAATCCCTGTTGAAATCGGCACAACAAATGCCTAAAACATTAAGAAAAATTCTGTTGATGTAAATACTTAATACAATCGAGACTTGCCAAACTCAAAATCCACAAGACTATCCTGTACAATGACACTTTTTGCAATATAAAGTCGTACCAATGCACAACATTAAGGTAAAACATAATTCACACAAGTAACAAAAAGGCAACTTGTAAAACTTGAACGCTCGGTAATGAAGACATCGGGCACATAAACATCTGACTAAGGAATAATCCAGTTGATGACCGTAGAGGTAGGCATTAATTAAATAACAAACAATTAATAAAGAAACAGCACCTCGGCATCTAAAACATTCCCTGGGAACATACGCAAATGAAAACCTCGTTTATAAGAATGAAACTTCACAGTTAGCAATAAGTGGTTCAAATGGCTCTGAGCACTACGGGACTTAACTTCTGAGGACATCAGTTCCCCTTGAACTTAGAACTACTTAAACCTAACTAACCTAAGGACATCACACACACCCAAGCCCGAGGCAGGAATCGAACGTGCGACCGTAGCGGTCGCGTGGTTCCAGACTGTAGTGCCTCGAACCGCTCGGCCACTGCGGCCGGCCACAATTAGCATACAAGGTACAAATATGATAAAAATGGCTGATAAGGGAATACAGAATTAATAGGGCGGAGCCTCCGGCAATCTGCTCGGGCACTAATTAAAAAGTGACTCAGTTTTACAATTTTAAAATTCATATTTTGAGCGAAAGGTGCATCCGCCAAGGGGGCAGAGGGGCGAGCTACGAAGTTTAACGACCTGACAAAGCCAGGAACAAAGAGAACAGCAATATTCAACTTAAGAACGAAATCGAGACAGAAGGCCAGGGACATGGAGCCCGGGCCGGCCGATGTGTCCGAACGGTTCTAGATGCTACAGTTTGGAACCGCGCGACCGCTACGGTCGCAGGTTCGATTCCTGCCTCGGGCATGGATGTGTGTGATATCCTTAGGTTAGTTAGGTTTAAGTAGTTCTAAGTTCTAGGGGACTGATGACCTCAGCAGTTAAGTCCCTTAGTGCTCAAAGCCATTTGTGCCATGGAGCCCAGTCTAACGAAACAGTTCCTCTGGCAACGGCCAAGTAGTCAAGCCCCGGTACACTGCGCTTCGCCCAACTGAAACCTTAATGAACTACGAGAGCACTCTTGCGATTGCACATTCAGATTACATAAAAGAATAAAACATAACATTGAAACAGGAAGGCTCGTGCCAGCCGGAGTGGCCGAGCGGTTCTAGGCGCTTCAGTCTTTTGCCGCGCGACCGCCACGGTCGCAGGTTTGAATCCTGCCTCGGGGATGGCTGTGTGTGAGTCCTTAGGTTAGTTAGGTATAAGTAGTTCTAAGTTCTAGGGGACTGGTGACCTCACATGTTAAGACCCATAGTTCTCAGAGCCATTTGAACCAGCCAGGAAGGCTCGTGAAATTTTTTTTTATAAAAGATCATCCTTAAGAATTCATTTAAACACTGAAGTACACGCGTAAATAAGTTCGTTGCTTGAAACGTAATAACGACAGATGAGTATTATCTTAAAACTGGCAACAGCCCACCAAAACTACACATTCATGGAACAGTAATTCGTTACTCGTTAATTAAGACGCAAATTTTGATACTTAATCACCAAGGTTACCATAATTTTAGGTATACCATCACTCAGTAATGAGGAGCTCGCCGGGTTTCCTTACGTCTAGCTGCAGATCCGTCATCAAGTGGTAGGAAACTAAGATAAAAAGCCCAAGCTCCGTTATCATGTCACGTGTGACACAACTTTGAGATATGAGACTCGTCACTGAAGGGTACATTAGTTAACCATTAAACATATACAAGCACACAATTGCACCTGTTTAAATCGAACACACACCATATGCCCAGGCGAACAGTTAATGCCACGCGACGCTCCGGCAAGCCCTTATTCTCAACATGCACTTCGTGGCGTGAAAGGCCGAACATCATGCCTCGCGTCTGCGACGGTCGCAGGTTAGGATCCTGCCTCGGGCATGGATGTGTGTGATGTCCTTAGGTTAGTTAGGTTTAAGTGTATCTAAGTTCTAGGGGACTGATGACCTCCGATGTTAAGTTGCACAGTGCTCAGAGCCATTTGAACCATTTCGAACCAAGCCTCGCGCCGAAACCCAAACCCTTCCGCAGTCTCCGAGCACAACACTCCAGTAAGACCACGTTCAATGAGCAAGCGCAGCAAGTAAGGGCCGCCTCCCGACCGTGTTGTAACCGCAACTGACAGACCACACAGTACGAGCTGCTGCCTGGACGCTGCAGACTTAAATAGCTGAACCCGCGATGAACAGCCGACTCGCGGCGGGCCAAAGCGACATCGATGGCAAAGGTGGCACTACAAGAAAGGCGTACTGGCGCCAGCAGTGCAACGGATCAGCGTGATATGTTTAAGTTCCAAAGGAACGGACTATGAGTATATCGGTGTGCTTGTCACTTACGTTCTGTTGATTTGTGCCCATTGTTATTCGTTCCGAGAGTTATTTACGGATTTCAGACTCGTTTTACACGGTCCACTCACATTAATGTGACCACCTGTAAAACGCCTGAATACTCATATTTTACAGAGCCCACCTGCAGGAAGAGAGTCAATGAGGTTCAGAAAGGTACTGACGGGGACGTGGATCCATACCGACTCCAGTGCTGTGGCCTACTGCCCTATGTTTCTCGGCTGAGGATCTATGGCGCGAACAGTTCGCTCGAGGTGATCCGACAGATTTTCAAGTGACTATAAATCCAGGAGTTTGGTGACCATAGAAGTACAGTAAACTCATTTTGGTGCTCTTTGAAGCATGTTTGTACACCGTGAGCAGTGAGGCAGTTTTCATTGCCCTGCAGGTAGATGTCATCGTACCGAGAAGAAAACAAACTGGCTGTAGCAGTCGACATCGTCCCCAAGGATAGATACATGCCTGTGTTGGTCCACTGTGCCTTCCAGAATGACAAGAGCACCTAGGTAACACCACGAAAGCATTCCTGATACTATAACGCTTTCTCCTCCGCCATGGATCCTACAGGTGCTGACAGATTGAATACGGGAGTCCTTTATTTTCAATAAAAGAAAAGGGAACTTTTTTTTAAATGTGGGAGCTATGGATGGCAATGGATCTTCACAAAGCCGTGCACGGGCCCTGGGTTGGCGACACATCAGATTTTTCCAGTATGTGCCGCTATCCCACCGCTTGTTCAGTGCTGGACGAACGAACAACCTTTCTGCTGATGGGGTGACGCTTAGGAAAGCGTCGCTTGCCTAGGCAGAGCTCCTACAGCAGCCAATCAGAAAGGTCCAGGAGATCACGTGTGAGCGCCCACCGCGCCTAGCTGCGCGGACGAGGCGTGTGGATCGCCCTCTTTTACTGACAGGCCCCGACGAGATCAGACGCATTGGCCGGCTGCCTCCGTGCACTTTTCGAGCCCCGGCTCAATCTGTTTGCGCCTTAGGGCCGCTAAACTGACATAATGTACCCCGGTTCGGTCAATCAGTAAATGTTTGCTCAATAAAAGGGAAGCAGTTTGCCGACCGGAGTTGAAAAATTAACACTTGTTCTTTTTTAGACCCCACTTCCACCTCAGCCACATCCTGACATGCACAACTGGTGTCAGAAGTGGGATCTGACCCTCCATGCGGTCTAACAAGTATTGAAATTACGGCTAGATGCCGGGACATTTTCTTTGACCTGGGGGCCACGCAGTTAATTAACTTCTTGTGGTGCTGGAAGTACCGATACGACACTGCATTATCACATGCAGCTGTCCCTGTTGCCGTCGCACGGCCCTGGTGGCCCATTTTATTTCAGCATGTTAACGCACGCGATACAGCGACATCGCCGCGCGTTGACCATCACGCCGACAGCCGAGCCGTAGTCAGCCGGATGCCACTGTATCAGATGCTGCCGGGGCAGCACCTCTCACCGCCGCTGTGGCGCCGCTGCGCAGCCTGCAGTCAACGCCCGGCTGCCGCTTCGTCTGCCTACGCCGCCGCCGCCAACGTCGCCGCCTCCAGCATAATGAAGTAGTGTAAGTCGCGGGCAATTGCAGTACCCTGGCCTCGCTATCTTTGTAGAAATTCCTTGAGTTGTTTGTGAAGTCGTTTTGTAAACATGCCTGACACCCCTTCAAATAAGCAAGCAGGAGCTGCTGCCGAAATTCCTGGCGCAGAACCTGTCACTATGTTAGGAGAACAGATAAGACAGTTAACTGTGCAAAAGATGGAATTGCAAGAGCAGAGCAATACGCTTGCGGCGGAAAGCAACATAAAAGTTACAATTGAACAAGCAGCTGCAAGCGCTAGTCGCCCCTCTGCAGTTAGCCCAGTTCCGCCTATGTCCACACTTGTTGGCAGTTCCCCTGCCGTAGATTTCATCCCGACTTACGCGGGTAAAACTAACGAAAAAGTAACGACATTTTTGCAGGGTGTCAAAGACGTAGGTAGGACTTGTAGCTGGCCTGATAGTTTCCTTTTGAGTGTGCTGAAACTGAAACTAGCAGGAGACGCTCGAACATATGTTGAGTCAGTCGACGCTCTGCGAGATGCTATCACTTTTGAAGCCTTGGCTAAAGGGTTAGGAGAGCGCTATTCCGATAAGAGAGGTGTCAATTATTATCGGCATTTGCTCTCTACCTTACGACAGAAAACCAATGAAGATTTAGAAGTATTTGCTGACCGAATCCGCACGGTATCGTGTGGCACTTATGTGCTTAGCAACTGCCAGGCCCGTAATGAAGTTGTAATAGACGTGTTCAATCGAGGGATTATATCGCAAACCGCGACAGAAGTGAAAATGGCTTCCCCTACTAAATTGCACGAAGCTGTGAGTATTGCACTGTTACGTGCGGAAGCAAGGAAATTTGTTTCTAACACATCGCGAAGTAACGAGTCGCGGCGCGTGTTTCTTGTTGTTGTTGCTGTTGTGGTCTTCAGTCCTGAGACTGGTTTGATGCAGCTCTCCATGCTACTCTATCCCGTGCAAGCTTCTTCATCTGCCAGTACCTACTGCAACCTACATCCATCTGAATCTGCTTAGTGTATTCATCTCTTGGTCTCCCCCTACGATTTTTACCCTCCACGCTGCCCTCCAATACTAAATTGGTGATCCCTTGATGCCTCAGAACATGTCCTACCAACCGATCCCTTCTTCTGATCAAGTTGTGCCACAAACTTCTCTCCTCCCCAATCCTATTCAATACTTCCTCATTAGTTATGTGATCTACCCATCTAATCTTCAGCATTCTTCTGTAGCACCACATTTCGAAAGCTTCTATTCTCTTCTTGTCCAAACTATTTACCGTCCATGTTTCACTTCCATACATGGCTACACTCCATACAAATACTTTCAGAAATGACTTCCTGACACTTAAATCTATACTCGATGTTAACAAATTTCTCTTCTTCAGAAACGCTTTCCTTGCCATTGCCAGTCTACAATTTATATCCTCTCTACTTCGACCATCATCAGTTACTTTGCTCCCCAAATAGCAAAACTCCTTTACTACTTTAAGTTTCTCATTTCCTAATCTAATACCCTCAACATCACCCGACTTAATTCGACTACATTCCATTATCCTCGTTTTGCTTTTGTTGATGTTCATCTTATATCCTCCCTTCAAGACACCATCCATTCCGTTCAACTGCTGTTCCAAGTCCTTTGCTGTCTCTGACAGAATTACAATGTCATCGGCGAACCTCAACGTTTTTATTTCTTCTCCATGGATTTTAATACCTACTCCGAATTTTTCTTTTGTTTCCTTTACTGCTTTCTCAATATACAGATTGAATAACATCGGGGAGAGGCTACAACCCTGTCGTACTTCCTTTCCAAACACTGCTTCCCTTTCATGTCCCTCGACTCTTATAACTGCCATCTGTTTTCTGTACAAATTGTAAATAGCCTTTCACTCCCTGTATTTTACCCCTGCCACCTTTAGAATTTGAAAGAGAGTATTCCAGTCAACATTGTCAAAAGATTTCTCTAAGTCTACAAATGCTAGAAACGTAGGTTTGCCTTTCCTTAATCTTCTTCTAAGATTAGCTGTAAGGTCAGTATTGCCTCACGTGTTCCAGTACTTCTATGGAATCCAAACTGATCTTACCCGAGGTCGGCTTCCACTAGTTTTTCCATTCGTCTGTAAAGAATTCGTGTTAGTATTTTGCAGCTGTGGCTTATTAAACTGATTGTTCGGTAATTTTCACATCTGTCAACACCTGCTTTCTTTGGGATTGGAATTATTATATTCTTCTCGAAGTCTGAGGGTATTTCGCCTGTCTCATACATCTTGCTCACCAGATGGTAGAGTTTTGTCAGGACTGGCTCTCCCAAGACCGTCAGTAGTTCCAATGGAACGTTGTCTACTCCCGGGGCCTTGTTTCGACTCAGGTCTTTCAGTGCTCTGTCAAACTCTTCACGCACTATCGTATCTCCCATTTCATCTTCATCTACATCCTCTTCCATTTCCATAATACTGTCCTCAAGTGCATCGCCCTTGTATAGACCTTCTATATACTCCTTCCACCTTTCTGCTTTCCCTTATTTGCTTAGAACTGGGTTTCCATCTGAGCTCTTGATGTTCATACAAGTGGTTCTCTTATCTCCAAAGGTCCCTTTAATTTTCCTGTATTCAGTATCTATCTTACCCCTAGTGCGATAAGCCTCTACATCCTTACATTTGTCCTCTAGCCACGCCTGCTTAGCCATTTTGTACTTCCTGTCGATCTCATTTTTGAGACGTTTGTATTCTTTTTTGCCTGCTTCATTTACTGCATTTTTGTATTTTCTCCTTTCATCAATTAAATTCAATATTTCTTCTGTTACCCAAGGATTTCTACTAGCCCTCGTATTTTTACCTACTTGATCCTCTGCTGCCTTCACTACTTCATCCCTCAAAGCTACCCATTCTTCTTCTACTGTATTTCTTTCCCCCAATCCTGTCAGTTGTTCCCTTATGCTCTCCCTGAAACTCTATACAACCTCTGGTTCTTTCAGTTTATCCAGGTCCCATCTCCTTAAATTCCCACCTTTCGCAGTTTCTTCAGTTTTAATCTACAGGTCATAACCAATAGATTGTGGTCAGAGTCCACATCTTCCCCTGGAAATGTCTTACAATTTAAAACCTGGTTCCTAAATCTCTGTCTTACCATTACATAATCTATCTGATACTATTTAGTATCTTCAGGGTTCTTCCATGTATACAACCTCCTATTATGATTCTTAAACCGAGTGTTAGCTATGATTAAGTTGTGCTCTGTGCAAAATTCTACCACGCGGCTTCCTATTTCATTTCTTAGCCACAATCCATATTCACCTACTACGTTTCCTTCTCTCCCTTTTCCTACACTCGAATTCCAGTCACCCATGACTATTAAATTTTCGTCTCCCTTCACTATCTGAATAATTTCTTTTATTTCATCATACATTTCTTCAATTTCTTCGTCATCTGCAGAGCTAGTTGGCATATAAACTTGTACTACTGTAGTAGGTGTGGGCTTCGTATCTATCTTGGCCACTATAATGCGTTCACTATGCTGTTTGGAGTAGCTTACCTGCACTCCTGTTTTTTTCTTCATTATTAAACCCACTCCTGCGTTACCCCTACTTGATTTTGTATTTATAACCCTGTATTCACCTGACCAGAAGTTTTGTTCCTCCTGCCACCGAACTTCACTAATTCCCACTATATCTATGGTTAACCTATCCATTTCCCTTTTTAAATTTTCTAACCTACCTGCCCGATTAAGGGATCTGGCATTCCACGCCCCGATCCGTAGAACGCCAGTTTTCTTTGTCCTGATAACGACGTCCTCTTGAGTAGTCCCTGCCCGGAGATCCGAATGGGGCACTATTTTACCTCCGGAATATTTTACCCAAGAGGACGCCATCATCATTTAATCATACAGTAAAGCTGCATGCCCTCGGGAAAAATTACGGCTGTAGTTTCCCCTTGCTTTCAGCCGTTCGCAGTACCACAACAGCAAGGCCGTTTTGGTTAATATTACAAGGCCAGATCAGTCAATCATCCAGACTGTTGACCCTGCAACAACTGAAAAGGCTGCTGCCCCTCTTCAGGAACCACACGTTTGTGTGCCCTCTCAACAGACACCCCTCCGTTGTGGTTGCACCTACGGTACGGCTGAGGCAAGCAAGCCTCCCCACCAACGGCAAGGTCCATGGTTCATGGGGGGGGGGGGGGGGCGTGTTTCTTAATGATGCAAAATGTCGTACTGCCGCGCGCTGCCATGCACTGTGTTGTAGCATATGCCACAAGATTGGGCATACTAATACCACATGCGCCCAAAACAATGTAACTAGACAAAGGCAGCAAAATGTTCCATAGACAAACAGGCAACGGGGTAGTTACCAACAGGGAAATGGTCGGGGGGCAGACTCATCCACCGACCCTCGCAGAAAGATGAGGTGGCAAATGTTTTGCTAGAGGGTAAACTCAGGGGTAGAACAATTAGAGTGTTAGTGGATACGAGAGCACAAATTAGCGTGCTGTTTGTCCCCTATCACGATAAGTGGAGGTTGTAACCGCCTCGCTATCACACTGCTGGATTGGGTGAGGGACTGATCATTCCTGCTGGGTCATCTTTCGTTAGTTTTCAGTTAAGTAAGAAAAATATGGTTTTAATACGGAGGTTGTATGGAAACGTACGAGGGACTTTGATATCATTCTAGGCAATGATTTCCTCAATGAGTACCAAGGGGTAATCGATTATAGGACGCACTCCGTCCGATTTGGTGAGGAAACTGACTTTTCGGCGGCGTTCGGACCGAAAGAGCGCGAGGAAACTGTGAGGGACGGCCGCTCTCACAGGATCCGATAGAACCGCGTACATGGCCCATTAAATCGTTACGCCCAGTTACCATTGAGATTGGGACAGGCAAGGTTCTATGGATTGATATCAAAGTCCCATTGCCTACTAGTTCAATCGTTTTGGTGGATCCGCTTCGTCAAAACGATGTGTTGGACAAGTTACAAGTTCATGTGAAGAGAGGTTTATGTGCCGTAGATAGAAAAGGGGATAAGTTTTGTGTACCTGTATGTGTCGATAATTTTGGTTTGAGAAAGATAGAGATTCCACGTGGAACAGTTTTAGCAAGTGGTCAGGAAATAGGAGATGATGATTTTTCAGTGATAAATGAAGGTAAGAGTCAAAATAGGAAGCAGTTCCCTATTAGTAGTGTGCGTACCCTGATACCCTCTTTACAAAAGCAATTTAATGAAAAGTTAGAGCATTTGAATAAAGCAGAGCAGAGGCTAATATGGCTCGTATTGGAAGAATTTGCGTGGTTGTTTGAGGAAAGGCAATATTTGCCTGCTACTGACCTCATACAGCACGAGATGCTAGACCTATATCTCAAAAGGCATATAGGATCCCTCATCATTTACAACCAATAATGGAAGAGACAGTTCAACAGCAGCTAGCAGCAGGGATTATTCAACCCTCTGCCAGCCCATGGTTGTCCCCAATCGTTCTGGTTCGTAAGAAATCAATCAATGCCGAGAAGAGTTATAGGCTCTGTGTTGATATGAGAGTGGTGAATAAAGTAACAACACCTGATACTTATCCTTTGCCTCGTATTGACGAAACCCTAGATGTATTAGGAAACTGCAAGTATTTCACCACTTTAGATATGCGATCAAGGTATCATCACACTCCTATAGCTCTCAAGGACAGACCTAAAACCGCCTTTATTGTGCCTTCGGGTTTGTATGAGTTTTTACGCATGCCATTTGGTCTCAGGAATGCTCCTGCAACCTTTCAAAGATTTGCTGATTTATTGTTACGTGCTTTAAAGCCCACCACATGTTTAGTTTATTTAGACGATATTATTGTATTTTATAGAACTATTGAAGAACATGCAGAAAGGTTGAGGTTTGTTTTGTCACGTTTGCAGAGTGCCAATTTAAGTCTGAAGATAGAAATATGTTCATTTGCACAGTCACAAGTCCAGTACTTGGGACATGTCATTAGTGCTGAAGGTGTCAAACCAGATCCTCGGTTGACTGAGGCTGTGAGAGATTTTCCCACCCCAACCAATGTAAAAGAGTTACAGTCACTGCTTGGCCTATATAATTACTATCACCGGTTTGTGAAAGATTATGCCACCACAGCTAAGCCATTAACCAAGTTGTTGAAGAAAGGTGCAGTTTTCGAGTGGTCAGAAGAATGTGAAGTAGCTGTAAATAAGATTAAATAAGTATTAACAAGCTCACCTCTGTTAGTATATCCACATTTTGAAAAACCTTTTATTCTTGCAACCGATGCCTCAGATTTTGCTCTGGGTGCAGTCCTTAGCCAAGAATATAACGGAGAGGAAAGACCTGTTGGGTATGCCTCCCGCCAGATGAATCAGGCTAAAATAAATTATAGTACTACTGAAAAGGAATTGCTTGCACTTATGTTCGGGGTAAACTATTTTAAATGTTATTTGTATGGTAGAAAGTTCACTGTAATAACAGATCACGCGGCATTAACTTGGATGTTGAATCTGAAAGATCCTAGCAGTCATTTAACTAGACGGGCTTTAAAACTTGCCGAATATGACTACGATGTTAAGCATAAACCTTGCAGACTGCATTCTAATGGTGACTACCTGAGTCGTAAAGTAAGGGTAGTTCAGACAAATGACGTTTAGATTGAGGAACTGAAAGAGGCGCAATGCCTAGATGTTGAATGTCATAGGTATGTTACCAGTGTAGATTTCATTACTGAAGATGGTATTTTATACCGAAAGACTCCGGGTGGTAATAAAGTTGTAATTCCTAAGGAATTGCAGTCCAGAATAATAGCTCAATGTCATGATAGTTTGCAAGCATGCCATAATGGGCGAAGAGCAACAAATGCAAGGATAGCTGCACGGTATTGGTGGAAAAACAGAAAGAAAGACGTTCAAAAGTATATTCAAAATTGTTTACCCTTCGCTCAAAGAGCACCCCCTCCTAGGACCAAAATACCTTTACAAAGCCTTCCAGAGGCGACGAGAACATTCCAGAATATTGCCCTGGATGTCGTCGGTCCTTTTGCACAAAGCGATCAAAACAATAAATATATCCTGCCCATTATGGACCACTTTTCTCGATACCTTGTTTTGGTACCTCTCGCTGATATGACAGCAGAGACAGTTGCTAGAGAATTTGTCAATCACTTAGTTTTGCCTTTCGGCAGCCCTGACGCTGTTCTAAGAGACCAAGGGACGAACTTTATGTCGGCTTCATTCGTTCAAGTGTGCTAGCTTCTAGGAATCAAAAAGTGGAGAACCCCCCGCCCCCCTTCATCCAAAGGCAAATGGCCGCCTGGAACGTGTCCACAGAACAATTAAGAAAATGTTAAGTTACTATGTAAACAGAACGCATTCAGATTGGGACCGTTGTATCAATATAGTCGCTTCAGCCTATAATAGCCGTGTCCATGAGTCAACAGGCTCTAGTCCTTATGAGAGTCCTTTTTGGCAAACCTATGAACTCACCTTTTGAATAGGACAAATTGCCCCCAGGGTTGGACATAACTGAAGTCAAGAGGCTAGCTCGCCGTTTCAAGTCAATTTGGAAACAAGTTCAAACCAATAATTCCAAAGCCACCAAAAACAATTACAGTGGAGTAATAAGAATGCAGTAAAGCCCCATTACAAGCCAGGAGATTTAATCTTGTTGCATAACCCAACAGTAAGACGAGGAAGAACAGAGAAGTTTGCACCTCAATATTAGGGACCATAGCCTATCATTCGGTTAACCTCTCCAGTAAATGCTGAAATCCAGTTGCCAGATCGGTCAGTGATAGTACATTTTGATCGTCTGAAACCCTTTTATGGAAAAGCACCTTCCATTCCGACAGTTTTGCCTAATCCATCGCCTAGTTGTGTATCAACTATGCCAGGACCTACAGTGACTAAAGTAAAGAAACAGAAGGTAAAACCTTTACCTGTCAGACCTAGAAATTCCTTAAGGAACAAGCATCCTTATGCATTGAGATCTAGAGACTAAGTTTGTTTCTTGTTTTGTATTGTATCAAGCGTAGCTGTTAACTCATATTCATTTGAAGTTTCATGTAATACTTCTTCAGTTGCATGTGCTGCTGCAGCCTTAAGTGTAGTTTACTAATATGTAAGTGCAAAGTGTAGAGTAAGTAGCGAGCAAGCAAAGTGCTGGAAGTAGTGATTGGAACGGGAGTATGAGGAGATATCTTCTCAAATAGTACGATAAGTTGTCGCAAGGGCTCCTAACCGCTTCCTCAATGGAAAAAGTAATTGACAAATAATACGAGACTATCATGATCCTACACTAACACGAGTTTAAAACTCAGTCCTGGGATATTAGATCAGTTATAGCCACTGTTTGTATCTTCCTTGTAATTAAATTCTCCAGAGCTTAAGATAACGAAAAGATTACAGCTGTCCACATTTTCTGCTGTTCCTATCATACTAGAGGGTATCAGACCCACTGCTTGTAATCGCTGTGTCACTCTCATACTACCTTCGTCTGCCTCATTGTAAATATGTGTTCTGTTTCCCACCCTGAGAGTACAAATCCACGCTTGAACTATGGAGTTTACCCCAGAGTTTAATCTATGTATCAATAAGGTAACAGGACGAGAACAGTGAAGTTTTGGAATCATTTATTATCGAAAGAAATAATTACACAATAAATACAAACCTAACATTCATCCTGGAAGGACACAGCAATCTTAATGATATTTCCTTTCACACGTTGCACTATTCATCTACACAGCATACCTATGCAAAGTACGTATGACTATCAGTAACAAAATACACCTACTAGTGACACTGTAATGAAAGAGAGCTGGTAGCTGCACCGAGGTTTTAGCGCGTCATATGCCTACACTGAAATGTTGGAGAGTATGACAAAGAACTTTGAAAGGTAAGTGTTCTGTGAAGAGGAGTGATCTGTGTTATGGTACCTGGTTATGGGAACTACACTTGTAGTATTTATGCCATTCATCCTCCATACGACAGTACTGGTAACTTCACTTTTGAATATCGCTGCAGTAGCTATTAACCACAAATCATTTTGTCTAATGCTCAAATAAAGTACACCTTTTCTTAATGATGTCTGCCGACGTACACAACACAAATTGCTATCTTTTAAGAGGAACTTTTATTGATTGCCTAGCAGAAGCTAGTGATAACTTTTCCCAGGTTACAAACCAAGTGAATATTCAGTGTAATTTCTTCAATACTATGTGATGAAAAAGTAACTTATTTAGTCAAAGTTCACATAGAGAGATTGTTGTCTATGCGCTGACGTATACTGGCACTACTACGTAATTGGTAGAGGACACAATCATTTCAAATGTAATGCACCTCAGTTCGTATAGCGCCCAATAATATTTTTCCGCTATCTTGGAAAACAGGGATTAAAAGTTTTTGTGTTCGACTGTTAAAGAGATTATTGGTATTCGCGGTTGCAAGTTAAAGGAAGTAGTGCCGCTCTTGGGTGTCTTCGGGCGTACTCCTTCACCATACACATTCAGGAATTGGCAGATATACATAACTTAGTGTAGCCGGCCACTACGATGTGCATTTCTGTATCCAACATGGCTATGTACGGAAGGGAGCTGGGCTCGGAATCGTCCGATAGAGAGCACTAATTTAAGAAGAATAAAATCAGAAATGTAGTTAGAGTTGAAGTATAGAGTATCGCAACTTCACTAGTTCGGCATAGTCAAACACTAGTGCACTAAAGTCGTTCACCCACACAGTGACAAATAACAAGCCACGCCATCGCAAACAAAAACAAAACATAACTAAGCGTACGAAGGAGCGCACAGCTGCCTGATAGAGCGTCCTCGCTGGAGGCGCCAGAGCAGCGCATTCCGTTAGATACGCGCCACATTTTGTCATTTTTTATATCATCTAATGAACCACACACGTCCTAGTTGATGAATTACACTACTACACGAAGTATCTTACAAGTAACCAAACGCAAATTACATAAAACACACTAGTAAACAAAATTATTCCTACCTTATCTTCAGCCTTGCAACTACACTCCTGGAAATGGAAAAAAGAACACATTGACACCGGTGTGTCAGACCCACCATACTTGCTCCGGACACTGCGAGAGGGCTGTACATGCAATGATCACACGCACGGCACAGCGGACACACCAGGATCCGCGGTGATGGCCGTCGAATGGCGCTAGCTGCGCAGCATTTGTGCACCTCCGCCGCCAGTGTCAGCCAGTTTGCCGTGGCATACGGAGCTCCATCGCAGTCTTTAACACTGGTAGCATGCCGCGACAGCGTGGACGTGAACCGTATGTGCAGTTGACGGACTTTGTGCGAGGGCGTATAGTGGGCATGCGGGAGGCCGGGTGGACGTACCGTCGAATTGCTCAACACGTGGGGCGTGAGGTCTCCACAGTACATCGATGTTGTCGCCAGTGGTCGGCGGAAGGTGCACGTGCCCGTCGACCTGGGACCGGACTGTAGCGACGCACGGATGCACGCCAAGACCGTAGGATCCTACGCAGTGCCGTAGGGGACCGCACCGCCACTTCCCAGCAAATTAGGGACACTGTTGCTCCTGGGGTATCGGCGACGACCATTCGCAACCGTCTCCATGAAGCTGGGCTACGGTCCCGCACACCGTTAGGCCGTCTTCCGCTCACGCCCCAACATCGTGCAGCCCGCCTCCAGTGGTGTCGCGACAGGCGTGAATGGAGGGACGAATGGAGACGTGTCGTCTTCAGCGATGAGAGTCGCTTCTGCCTTGGTGCCAATGATGGTCGTATGCGTGTTTGGCGCCGTGCAGGTGAGCGCCACAATCAGGACTGCATACGACCGAGGCACACAGGGCCAACACCCGGCATCATGGTGTGGGGAGCGATCTCCTACACTGGCCGTACACCACTGGTGATCGTCGAGGGGACACTGAATAGTGCACGGTACATCCAAACCGTCATCGAACCCATCGTTCTACCATTCCTAGACCGGCAAGGGAACTTGCTGTTCCAACAGGACAATGCACGTCCGCATGTATCCCGTGCCACCCAACGTGCCCTAGAAGGTGTAAGTCAACTACCCTGGCCAGCAAGATCTCCGGATCTGTCCCCCACTGAGCATGTTTGGGACTGGATGAAGCGTCGTCTCACGCGGTTTGCACGTCCAGCACGAACGCTGGTCCAACTGAGGCGCCAGGTGGAAATGGCATGGCAAGCCGTTCCACAGGACTACATCCAGCATCTCTACGATCGTCTCCATGGGAGAATAGCAGCCTGCATTGCTGCGAAAGGTGGATATACACTGTACTAGTGCCAACATTGTGCATGCTCTGTTGCCTGTGTTTATGTGCCTGTGGTTCTGTCAGTGTGATCATGTGATGTATCTGACCCCAGGAATGTGTCAATAAAGTTTCCCCTTCCTGGGACAATGAATTCACGGTGTTCTTATTTCAATTTCCAGGAGTGTAATTCACACTGTTATGCTGTCTGAAATACAACCTATGGCGTTCAACAAGCACGCATGAGAATTACAGTATACATAACTGCCGTGCTACGCCATGAAACGGGTTCTGCACTACTAGTGTAAATACGTCTCACGTATACACATTTGCTGTCTTCTACAATGCTGATAATCATTTTCCCTAGCTGATCAAGAATAGAACACTATTAGCCTTCATACAAGTGATCATTATAGAAGGCCAACTCAGAGAATTATTCACTGTTTACATACGACACACGAATAAAATTATGTCTTACTGATCGCAACAGCGGCTCACCGAGCAGACGCCACAGGTAAGTCATGGATCGTCGAGATGTCGCAGTGGAGCTACTGTACGTGCTCAGGTAAGTTCAAATGGTTCAAATGGCTCTGAGCACTATGGGACTCAACATCTTAGGTCATAAGTCCCTCAGAACTTAGAACTATTTAAACCTAAATAACCTAAGGACATCACACACACCCATGCCCGAGGCAGGATTCGAACCTGCGACCGTAGCAGTCCCGCGGTTCCGGACTGCAGCACCAGAACAGCACGGCCACCGCGGCCGGCGCTCAGGCAAGTCTCCAGGGTTAGGGGGATACATGAAAGAAAGAGGATAGGGCATGACACACACCTACTGACAAAATAGAGGCAGAGTTAACGACAGCTGGTCTGCATAATTACTCAAACAAGTCTATACTTCGAGTCAAGCTCAATAGGGTACTATTTCTTCACTAACGTTCTCCAGTCTGTTCCTTTGGCAGTGGTCCCGCTAGATAGTGGATAGGAAGCGAGGATCTCGTCAATCCATTCATGCGCGTCACTAATTAAATGACGAGACCCTCACGTATCCTCACAGCCGTCGTTATTCAGCATGGAATAGCATAACTATAGATAAAATATGCATACTTTACCATAACAGAGTAAGTGGATTTAAAGAAAGAACCATTTATTAGAGAGTATGGCAGGGGATATAGGTGGTACAAAACAAGTGAGAGAATCTCATCATTTCACTGCTGCGATTTTATTACAATTTAACACCTCAATGAATTACATTTGACTCACATCACCACAGTCCCACTCGCTCATTTACGCGCTTTGTACCGATCACACCACGTTGCATTACAAGTAATGTTTTCACACACCCAGTAATGGATTTCCTTAGTATTCATAGCCATGGATCATGACAGTCTCCTTTCAAATGACGTAATTCGTCCGGAATTAAATGTCTTAATGCCAACTCGTAGCAGATTGCACATCTATTAGTCCTGAGACGTCTGTATTGCCTTCCAGTCGCATTTCAATGCTTGCTCACTGATCTAAGTCATAAGCTAATTTATGGTGTGTGTTTCATTTTATTGTTTTGTATTATTTTATTGTTCTGCTAATTGCATTATGCCTCATGTCAGTTTATTATGTTGTATGTGTGCATTTTTTTGTCATTTTATGTTGTAACCTTCAGTTTGTATACGCAGGGAACACGGGGCCATGTCTCAACTCTCTCCCTCCCCTCACTGTATTAAGGGATAGTTACTTACTATTATCTTTCCTTTATGAATCAAATAGCACCTAAGCCATGTCGGTCATTCTGCTACCTTGCATAACAAGGAGCGGCTCCACGATAAAAACTAATACACCTGTTTGTCTGTGGGAATGCTTCGCTCCCACCGCGGAGATGGAAGACTATCTGACACAGTCACTGACGTGTCAGATTGATAGGTTGCACTCAGTAAATTATGGAAACTACTCAGGAATGGGCCCAAGCGCTACGTAGTAATTGGCCAAGGGTAAAGGAACGCCTGCTGAGTTGGCCTGAATCACAACTGGCTAGTTGAGCGAGAGACAGATTCGCATTCACAATGGACGAGTAATAGGGACAACTATTTCGTTGGCTCGGTTTTTTCACGGTACTGACAACACACGACATGCTGGTATCCCTGCCGCCGAATCGGTGGATACCTGCAGTCACCTGTCATTGCAGTTAATGTTTGAAGCCCTCCCCTTTTATTGGTTCTCTACTGCCGAGCCCTCGGATCTACCCTGTCTTTCTTCTTTTGTTGATGAGTATGCAATGGTACTGTAAATTACTCCAACAATACCGGTCCTATCCGTCTTTCCAGCCATTTTTCTCATCGAGGTATCGCTCATCCCCTGTTGCAGTGTCCATGTTTAAGCTATTCTCCGACGATCTATTGTGAAGTGAGAATCGTGTCTCTGCTATCTAGCTAAGCGAAGAATCCGTGTCCTTCAACAGTAGGCGAAAACCTGCGTTGGAAATTTTGAAAGACGTAACCATGGGCATTACTTGGTTGTTCCTAAGGAGAGCTTTGTCCTTCCCTTAAAGTACGCAAATACAATCATCGTGTTCCCATTTTCACTTTTCCTTGCTGCTCGTGTCTTTTTGTGACACTAAGCACAAGTGGGACGAGTAATTTGCGTCGTAGCAACGATACGATACGTACTTGAAAGAGCCACCACACAGTTCTTAGTGCCAACATAAATTATCTCGCAGCGTAACTCGCTAAACTAAGTACGCCAATACTCGGTCGTGTAAGAGGGAAGTGTATTCCCCGCGCGCGCTACTGTGAAGCAGTGCAGCGCGCAACGCACGTGTGCGTGCGGGCACGAGCTGCCTGATCAGCAGCCACGCGTATCACATAACACGTATTGTGTTCCAGTATAATGACTTTTCTGGAGACTAGAAATCTACTCTGTAGGTATCAGATGAGTTTCGAAAAAGACGGTCATGTGGAACCCAGCTCGCGCTATTCTTCCACGAGACTCAGAGGGCCATAGACACGGGTTCACAGGTAGATGCCGTGTTTCTTGACTTCCGCAAGGCGTTCGATACAGTTCCCCACAGTCGTTTAATGAACAAAGTAAGAGCATATGGACTATCAGAACAATTGTGTGATTGGATTGAGGAGTTCCTGGATAACAGGACGCAGCATGTCATTCTCAATGGAGAGAAGTCTTCCGAAGTAAGAGTGATTTCAGGTGTGCCGCAGGGGAGTGTCATAGGACCGTTGATATTCACAATAAACATAAATGACCTGGTGGATGACATCGAAAGTTCACTGAGGCTTTTTGCAGATGATGCTGTGGTGTATCGAGAGGTTGTAACAATGGAAAATTGTATTGAAATGCAGGAGGATCTGCAGCGAATTGACGCATGGTGCAGGGAATGGCAATTGAATCTCAATGTAGACAAGTGTAATGTGCTGCGAATACACAGAAAGATAGATCCTTTATCATTTAGCTACAAAATAGCAGGTCAGCTACTGGAAGCAGTTAATACATAAATTATCTGGGAGTACGCATTAGGAGTGATTTAAAATGGAATGATCATATAATGTTGATCGTCGGTAAAGCAGATGCCAGACTGAGATTCATAGGAATAATCCTAAGGAAATGCAATCCGAAAACAAAGGAAGTAGGTTACAGTACGCTTGTTCGCCCACTGCTTCAATACTGCTCAGCAGTGTGGGATCCGTACCAGATAGGGTTGATAGAAGAGATAGAGAAGATTCAACGGAGAGCAGCGCGCTTCGTTACAGGATCATTCAGTAATCGCGAAAGCGTTACGGAGATGATAGATAAACTCCAGTGGAAGACTCTGCAGGAGAGACGCTCAGTAGTTCGGTACGGGCTTTTGTCAAAGTTACGAGAACATACCTTCACCGAAGAGTCAAGCAGTATATTGCTCCCTCCTACGTATATCTCGCGAAGAGACCATGAGGATAAAATCAGAGAGATTAGAGCCCACACAGAGGCATACCGACAATCCTTCTTTCCACGAACAATACGAGACTGGAATAGAAGGGAGAGCCGATAGAGGTACTCAAGGTACCCTCCGCCACACACCGTCAGGTGGCTTGCGGAGTATGGATGTAGATGTAGTAACGACGGGCGGTGTGTGCAAAAGGCAGCGACGTAATCAACGCGAGCTTATGACTCGCGCTTACTGGGAATTCCTCGTTCATGGGGAACAATTGCAAGCCCCAATCTCTAGCACGAAGGAGGTTCAGCGGGTTACCCCGACCTTTCGGCCTAGGAAGACACGCTGATTCCTTCAGTGTAGCGCGCGTGCGGCCCAGAACATCTAAGGGCATCACAGACCTGTTATTGCTCAATCTCGTGCGGCTAGAAGCCGCCTGTCCCTCTAAGAAGAAAAGTACAGCACGAAGGATGTCACGCGACTAGTTAGCAGGCTAAGAGCGGCGATGCACCACGACCCACCGAATCAAGAAAGAGCTATCAATCTGTCAATCCTTCCGGTGTCCTGGTCTGGTGAGGTTTCCCGCAGCCACGCGCGTACGTATTGTAACCGGTAAACTTTACTGTTCAGCTACGCTTCACCTCTCGGAATCTTTATCCACAGAATGGGCAGTAAGTTACTCTGAGCTTTAAAATGCTATACATTATTACAATGTTGATCCGCCATTTCTTGTATTACAGTCATTACATACTGCATTATTTCGCTGCCTTCTTAGAACGCGAGTATTATGCCGGGTGTTGGCACATTTCTTCTCCAACAGTCACGTCAGCGAATCTCGAGTTTTCATAGGAGTAAAGAGCCGAAGTATCTGTCTTGTTAAGTTGCTGTTCCCAATTTGCCTGAAGCAATCGGGGTGTAGCAACCATCTCAGTCATGCCGTTACTTGCTTAATACCTTGATATCTTAACGAGTGTGGTTCTTGGTTGTTGCCAATGCTTCTCACGTAACCATCTCTCCGCAAATGCTATTTCATCCTTTTCTGCCATGCTCTGCCTTACTTTTACCTGATACCGGGAAACATTTTGTTATCCTCGTAAATGTGCACTGGTTTCCTTAATCCATGAATCTCGACCACTCAGTAACAGCAGTAGCAAGTCCTTCTTCAAGTTAGTTACTATTCAGCCCATCTGGCAATCGCAACCTTGCACATCAGAATCTCTTTCACGGCCGCTATCATCGGTTTTTCCTCTCATTACCTCCGGTGCTTCTATGAAGATGAAGTCCCATCTCGCTTTGGCAACCCATAGCGAAGAATAGCCACATATTGTGAGACATAGTGTATGAACTACATGTTATCGCTTCATGAACACCCGCACAACGTTCCTTACACATTCACAGGCACCTCATCCACATGATACGTATACACAGTCATACTCACCCTACCCTGAAAGGGAGAGTATAAACTCTACTACAGGAGATGTATTAAAAGGGTTCAGCTGCACTTGTTTTGTTTGCATTTCATGCGGTTAAACCCTCTATCTGGTTATCGCTTTTGCATCTACTCACTTTATTTGGAGAGAATTATTCGTTAAATACTTCTCACCGGGAAAACCTGTTGCAGTTCGCGCAGAAAACGCTTTTCAACAAAGTGCGCAATGTGTTGTCTAGGGTAGCTGCAGCGATCTGATCAGTCACCCCGGAAATAAAAACTCTGTAGATAAAGGGCCTACGGAATTTTCTGAAAATTGTTATCACTTACAAAATGTAATTACCGCCATTCTCTACCTGTGTGTACTTTAGAAGCAGTCGTGTACTTTATCGCATGGTTATGTGCTTCCATCAATATGCTTAACCGTTTATCTGCATCTAGCAGGTAAGAAACCTTCCACCTCAACAGATTGACTCTCATTGATATCGCACCAATGTTCTGGGTGAAGACCCGTAAATATCTGTATATAAAACGAAAACACACACAAATAACACGTAGGCGCTGCTGATCCCCTTTCAGTCACACTTCTTACATAGCTGCGGGCTTATTCCGCTGGCTAATTCACTCAGATTGTGAAATTGTCGTGTCAGTCTTTTACACGTGATCGCTGACTATAGGTACTTGTCAGCAATGCTGACAACCCTCTTTTGGCTACTTGCTTTGTATAAAGACCCGTGACCGCTCACTTACGGGCCAGTTCAGTATTAACAGCGAAGTTGCATCCGCCTCATCGGAACATACTACTCTCCGACTCAGTTGCACGGTAAATATTAACCAAACACTATTACGCACTACTGTGATACATTTTGTCGTCATTACTACATACAGTCGCATAGAGATATTCTCACGCCTTCTCTCTCTTCTGAATGCAGGACACTACTACACTCTGTCCTTTCATCGGACACTTCGGCGGTGTCACTCATAATCTACTGGAGTTGTTGAATAACTACCAGGAGAATATCGACCAGACATTACAACATGAGATGCTGTGATTTATTGATTCTTTTTAATGGAGCTGTCAGTCTCCCACCCTTTAGTAATCATCCGTCATCGTCAGGCATCATGTTTGAACGTTTGAACAACTTGCTATATACCCCCTATCAAGCGGTAATACGTGCCGATATACAACTAACCTCCATTAAGGAAGAAGAGCTAGCTTTACAACAACTTATCAATCGCCTATTGGCCTGTGAACCTTTACTTGAACAATCAGGGCAGACTTCCACCTTACGCACTCTGTGGGATTTAAAACAAGCACTGCTAAACACTCAAGAACAACTACGAAGCGTCTTCGACACTGTGCCCCTAACTCAGGTTAAGAGAGCCTGGTTCAATGCCGGAGGTGCGATACTCAAAACTATCTTTGGTACCCCCGACCATGCTGACGCTAACCGCTGGGACCAAACCCTTCGCCAAGTAACTTTTACTACTAACCAAAATCGGGACGTACTGGTCCACCAGCAATTACGCCTCACCCGTATTGAAGACAGTTTATTAGCTGCTACTAGGCAAATTGGAGTCATGGCAACTGACTTTGTACACCGGTACGAAACATTTAGGAATGTTATGCAACGGGACCTTGAGTTTTTACATCATACCATAACTAATGTGACCTACACTTTGGAGATAACGAGAGCGCTACAGATTTTACTATACAACAGCCATACCATTCAGTTACATATTAACACCTTCCATACTATTACTCTGCTAGAACTACAGCATAAGCTTAGCCCTACGCTAATGCCTGCATAAATGTTCCTGCAAACTCTGGCTAATGTTTCGTTTCATCTGGCATCGCCAATGCAAATGCTTTACCCCGTATGGGAATCTTCGCTACCCCATTATTATGCGGCAGGTACAGTACATTTTGAGCGAACTTCTCAAGGACTGTGCGCACAGATTTCCCTACTCATCACATGCGCCAACTGCGAGTCTGAATGCTACCGATTACACACCTTTCCGAATACTTGGGTTGCCGTAAGAAAGCAAGTGACTTGGCAAACTAATGATATCTTAGCTATTAGCAAAGATAGCCAAAGGCATTCTGTCATGCAGCTGACTGACCTCCATCAGTGCGTTCACACTAATTACTATATGTGTTCAAACTTATCCATTCATACTGGAACTAAGGACTGTGAGGTGGCTTTTTTTTTTTAGAGGAAACAACCCTCCCCCCCCCCCGGTCCTCGTATGTTATCGACCTTGCGTGAGCATTGGTTTAAACCAGTAGGGGATAGTTTATTATATTTTGTACCTCAGACATCTACAATTGCTTTAATATGCTATGACCACGTTTTCGTGTCTCGGACGTATCGTTTCGCACTAGAAAACAGTGGATTACTGTTCAACATGTCCACCTGTGATTTAATAACACCTACTGTCAAACTGTCAGCACACCTAACTCAAGTGAAAAATTTGAGCCTCAGATCCCTTTTACTTTATTTACCTGAGGTACCCTTGGTACCACCATCACCCGATAGTGTACCCAGGCTACCCAACGAGTCCGATGCTCGATTAATTCAGTCAACTGACGAATTACTAGCTCACGAAAAGGGCCAAATCGCCCTGGATCCAGCTGTTGCTCACATAGCAACCTGGCGGACACAGAAACAATTGTATACGGTTACTCTGCCTAGTGCCCTGACTGTTCCAACCCTGACTGTCGCAGGAGCCGTTCTCTGGTGCCTGTATAAGAAAGGATATTGTAAACACATTAAGTCAACACAACAAACTGTCCCCGAGGCACAGCCCGAGGGTGAATTTCGACAAGAGTAATGTCAGGCATGGTCTACCATAGTGAAATACACGCTTTAACTGAAATAAAGTTTGTATTGTCTAATGTTCATTTACTATTATTGTTATCATGTATCAATGTATCTAATCATGTAAACTATTGGGAAAGATAGCTACTGTTCTAGCATTGTTATCAGGGAGTAGTGTAATTATCTTTTTGGGTCTAATATTTTGGGTAAAGATACTAGAGATGACCATTGAATGTAGGATACCTGAGTTTGTTTGCCACTGAAGCCCACACCTGCAAATTTTACTGATACAATCCCTGGGGGAGTGTTTCAGTACTTGCCTACACAATAAGCAGCTGCCACCATGTCCCTCCTTCCCGCCGTTCCCACCTGAGAGAACGACAGTGTATCCAACACTGCGCGGCGCCCTGTGCTGCCTCGCCCCTGTCAGTGGCACATGGGCCACCCCATCACAGCGCCGCATCTGACCCAAAGATTCTCACTCTGTTTATTTCTCAATGATTGTCTATATTATATGTGGAAGATATACCATCAACAGTTAGAACTTTAACTCTATTTTGTTTAACCAACTGCAATCAGTGTCCCTACAGAGAAGCAAATGCCTTTTATGTTACATTCTGAACATGTTTTAACTTTGTATTATCTGTAGATGAAGCAATTTTTTAGGTTGTTAGTGTTTCAGTAAGTCTTTAATTATTATTTTGAAGCTATTGACCATAGAAACTACCGCTCAGTTTAAGAATTTCAATATTTATCTAACTCTTTACTATCTTCATATTCTGTTTATGTTAACTATGTTTGTCAATTGAATACTTTTATTTTGTGGAATTAACTAATTTGTTACAATTATTACCTCCATATTTTAGTTTGTATTCTGAAACTGATTCCACTATGTAGCAACTAGTTTAACGTTTGCCAAACAACACAAACAATTACACATTTCTAGAGGCGCCCGTAACCTTCAAAAGATCAGTACTGATTCAGTTCGGCCAGCATCTACACTTCTGCTACACCGAGTTTAGCGTTGCAAGTATATATGATTAACAGAATCTGTTACACTTCGTTCCAATGTTATGAAACTTTTGACATACTTTTAACTCTTTGTGCTAAGATTTGCATTCTGATACAGTATTGATGATGAGAAATTATCGTATTGAATTATGTGTGATAAGATCAATGTCTCTAAATGTTTTATGATTTTTATCACCAAATTCACAACAATCTTCCTGTATAAAACCGTTCTTTTTTTAAAAAAAAGGGAGTTTCTTTTTATGTTGTTGTAAAAACACTCCAGTATACATATATGTTTCTGTAAAACTTAGATTCACCGCACCCTCATTTTTGCAAATATTAGCACACCCGACCAGGGGAGCAAATTGTTTTCTTTTATCAACGAGCAAGAACTAATTTTCACCATAAAATCTCCCTCCCGCGGAAGGGGAAGGAGATGTACAGGTGCTGACAGATTGAGTACGGGAGTCCTTTATTTTCAATAAAAGAAAAGGGAATTTTTTTTTAAATGCGTGAGCTATGGATGGCAATGGATCTTCACAAAGCCGTGCACGGGCTCTGGGTTGGCGACACATCAGATTTTTCCGGTATGTGCCGCTATCCCATGGCTTGTCCACGTGCTCGACGAACAAACAACCATTCTGCTGATGGGGTGACGCTGAGGGAAGCGTCGCTTGCTTAGGCAGAGCTCCTACAGCAGCCAATCAGAAAGGTCCAGGAGATCACGTGTGAGCGCCCACCGCGCCGAGCTGCGCGAACGAGGCGTGTGGATCGCCCTCTTTTACTGACAGACCCCCGACGAGATCAGACGCATTGGCCGGCTTCCTCCGTGCATTTTTCGAGCCCCGGCTCAATCTGTTTGCACCTTAGGGCCGCTAAACTCACATTAATGCACCCTGGCTAGGTCAATCAGTAAATATTTTTTTTTCAATAAACGGGAGGCAGTTTGTCGACCGGAGTTGAAAAATTAACACTTGTTCTTTTTCAGACCCTACTTCCACCTCAGCCACATCCTGACATGCACAGACTGTTGCATTGCCGTACACGCCAATGGCCATCTGTCCTAAGTAGCACAGAACGTGATTCATCCGAAAAAAGGCCACACGTCGCCACCCAGTGATCGCGCAGTTGCGATAAGATTATCCAAGAAATGCCACGAAAACATTCCTGAGACTGTAACACTCCCTTGGTCTAGCGAGCCGGCACGGCAGCTCAGAGTGTTGGATCAAAGGGTTAGCTGCCCTCCGTAGTAAAAAAAATTGAGCGAATGTATCAACAAGGAACTTCAACGTGTGCCAGGCGGCTTTCGCCCCGAATAAATGCAACATACAATAACGAACAAAATGAGATAAAAAAAGGGTTCGAATCCCGCCACCGCTTAAATTTTGATTAATAATCAGCATTGGCGGCCGAAAACTTCCGGCCTAAGAAACCACCCTCATTCTGCCAACGACCTTGTGAAAGAGAAGCGGCCATAGGCTCAGGTCACTCTCTTGTTCTTGGGGTGGGAAACAGCCCCTAAAGGTGGAATAATCAGCAGGAATAATCAGCAATGATCAACGGCACGCTGCATTAAACGCACATAGCGTGAATCAACAGGACATGTAACCAGTAACTGAAAAATTTCATTATGATTTCTCCATTGGCGAAAGATTCCGGGGATGTCCCCCATTCGGATTTCTGGCAGTGGTCCTGCGAAGGCGGAGGTTACCATGAGAAAAAACAGTCAACGAGAGGATAACGTTCTACATGTCGGGGCGTGGAATGTCAGAAGCTTGAATGTGGTAGGGAATCTAGAAAATCTCAAAAGGAAAAGGCAAAGACTCAATCTAGATACAGTAGGGGTCCGTGAAATGGAATGGAAAGAGTAAAACAATTTCTGTTCAGATGAATATAGAAAATGGTATAAAGGAAGTAGGATTCTTTATGAATGGAAAGGTAGCGCAAAGAGTGTGTTACAGTTAAGAGTTCAGTGATAGGGTTCTTCTTATCAGAATCTACAGCATACCAACACGGCAAAGATAGTCCAGTTATACATGCCGACGTCGCAAGCTGAAGATGAAGAGGTAGAGAAAGTAATGACAATATTGAAAGGGTAATACAGTAATCTAACAGTCGTGGGTGATTGGAATGCAGTTGGGGCAGGAGTAGAAGAAAAGGTTACAGGAGGATATGGACTTGGGACAAGGAATGAGAGAGGAGAAAGAAGATTTCAGTTAGATAACATCATGGTCAAACAGAGATTCCAAATCAGATACTGGATTGTAATGCGTATCCAGGAGCAGATATACACTCAGATCACAATATGGTAGTGATGAAGAGTAGGTTGAAGTTCAAGGGATTAGTGAGGAAGAATCAAAACGCAAAGAGGTGGGATGCGGAAGTACTAACAGATGACGAGACACACTTGAAGCTCTCTAAGGCATACACAGCAATAACGAATAGCTAAGTAGACAGTACAGTTGAAGAGGAATGGACGTCACTAAAAAGGGAAACATAGGTACAAAGAAGGCAACTGCGAAGAAACCATGGGTAACAGAGGAAATACTTCAAAAATAGCGCCCCGTGAATACTTTTGACAACTAAATATAAAATATACAAACTATACGCATTTTTCTCAAAACTGAAATATTCAATATGGCTCTAAGGACTATGCGACTTAACATCTGAGGTTATCAGTCCCCTAAACATAGAACTACTTAAACCTGACTAACCTAAGAACATCACACACATCCATGCCCGAGGCAGGATTCGCACCTCGTTCTGAACTGAAGCGCCTAGAACCACTCGGCCACAGCGACCGGCAAGAATACTTCAGCTGATCTATGAAAGAAGGGAGATTCACGAATACAGAAATACAAGTCTCTGAGAAATGAAATAAATAGGAAATTCTGGGAAGCTAAGACGAAATGGCTGCATGAGAAATGTGAAGGAATCGAAAAAGAAATAATTGTCGGAAGAACTGACTCAGGATACAGGAAAGACAAAATAACATTCGGTGACATTAAAAGCAAGGTGGTAACGTGAAGAATGCAACGGGAATTCCACTGTTAAATGAAAAGGAAAGGGCGGATATGTGGGAAGAGTACACTGAAGGCGTCTATGAGAGGGAAGACTTGTCTGAGGAGTCGATTTAGAAGAGATAGGCGATCTAGCACTAGAATCAGAATTTGAGAAAGCTTTGGAGGACTTAAAATCAAATAAGGCAGAAAGGATGGATAACATTCTGTCGGAATATCTAAAATCATTGGGGGAAGGGGCAAAAAAAAGGACTATTCACATTGGTGTGTAGAATGTATGAGTCTGGCGACATACCATCTGACTTTCTGTAAAATATCATCCACACAATTCCGAAAACTACAAGGGCTGACAAGTGCGAAAATTATTGCACAGTCAGGTTAACAGCTCATGCATCCAGATTGCTGACGAGAATAATATACAGAAGAATGGAAAAAAATGAGGACGTGCTAGATGACGATCAGTTTCGCTTTAGAAAGAGTAAAGGTACCAGAGAGGTAACTCTGATGTTGCGGGTCGATAATGAACGCAAGACTAGAGAAAAATCAAGACATGTCGTCCATCGGATTTATCGACCTGGTAAAAGCGTTCGACAATGTAAAATGATGTAAGATGTTCGAAATTCTGAGAAAAATACTGGTAAGCTATAGGGAGAGATGGCCACGCGGAGTAGCCACGCGGTTTTAGGCGCCATGTCACGGATTGCGCTGCCCCTCCCGCCGGAGGTTCGAGTCCTCCTTCGAGCATGGGTGTGTGTGTTGTTCTTAGCATAAGTTAGTTTAAGTAGCGCGTAAGTCTAGGGAATGATGACCTCAGCAGTTTCATCCCTTAGGAATTCACACACACATAGAGAGAGATGAGTAATATACAAGATGTGTAAGATCCAAGAGAGAATGATAGTGGACGACCAAGAACGAAGCGCTCTGATTAAAAAGGATGTAAGACAAGTATGTAGTCTTCTCCCCACCTCCCCCCCCCCCAATTAAAATTCAAGGTGAAAGATATATCAACGATACGATTCGCATATGACACAGATATCCTGAGTGAAAATGAAGAAGAATTACGTGATATGCTGAGTGGAATGCACAGTGTGATGTGTACAAATTTTGGATTGAGAGCAAAGCAAAGAAATTCAAAAGTAATGAGAAGAAATCAGAACAGCGAGAAATTTAACGTCAGGGTTGATGGTCACGTAGGAGATGAAGTTAAGGAATTGTGCTATGAAGCAAAATAACGGACGGAGCAAGGAGAACATCAAATGCAGGCTACCACTGGCAGTTAAGGCATTCCTGGCCAAGAGCAGTCTACTAGTCCCAAACATAGGCCTTAATTGAGGATGTGATTTCTGAGTATGTCGCGCCTGTAACACAGCATTGTATGGGAGTGAAACGTCGATTGTGGGAAAACCGGACCAGAAGAGAATCGAAGCATCTGCGATGTGGTGCTACAGGCGAATGTTGAAAATTAGATAGACTGATAAGGTAAAGAATGAGAAGGAATATGTGTAAAAGATGAAGGGACAGGATGATAGTACATCTGTTAAGTCTTCAGGGCATGACGTCCATGGTACTAGAGGAAGCTGTAAAGGGCACAAACTATGTAGGAAAACAGAGTTTGGAATACATCCAGCAAATAATTGAGAACATAGGTAGCAAGTGCCACTCTGAGATGAAGAGGTTGGAACAGGAGAGGAATTCGTGGCGGTCCACATAAAGCACATACAGCTTGTAAGCACATAAAGCTGCCTGAAGACTGATAACAAAAAAAAAACTCTCCCTCCTCCGCCATGGACCCTCCTGACGATTGTTGTATGGCCTTACACGCCACCGGCCATCTGTCCGAAATAGCATGAAACGTGATTCATCTGAAATAGACAACCTGTCGTCACTCAGTGGTTGTCCACCAGTTGCCACAGTGGCGTGTAAATTGTAGCCTTCCTCGCCGATGAACAACAGGCAGCATCGTTTTATGAACCAGAGGCCTGCTGCAGCAATGTTCGCCATACAGTTGTTGAGGACTTCACTGTTGGTGGCCCCTTTGTTCATAAGGGCGGTTAGTTGCTCAACAGTTGCACGTTTATTCACCTGTACACGTCTCCCCAACCGTCGTTCATCCCCGTGGTCCATGGTGGATAACAGTTGCCTCGGCGTCGGTTCTGGATAGCACCGTTTTGCCACGCAGCGTATACTTGAATCACGGCGGCATGCGAACAGTTTAAAAACTTACCCGTTTCGGAAATGCTTTCATCATTGGCCAAAAGCCAACGCTCACGCCATTTCAGACGTCAGATAAATCGCTCCGTTTCCGAATTCCGACAACGACTACTCTGAAACTTTCTGGCAGATTAATACTGTGTGCCGGACCGAGACTCGAACTCGGGACCTTTGCCTCTCGCGAGCAAGTGTTCTACCAACTGAGCTACCAAGTTGGTAGAGCACTTGCTCGCGATAGGCAAAGGTCCCGAGTTCGAGTCTCGGTCCGGCACACTTAATCTGTCAGGAAGTTTCATATCAGCGCACACTCCGCTGCAGGGTCAAAATCTCATTCAGGAAACGACTACTCTGTTTTCCGCGTACCCTCCCTTGACACGCTTGATCTCCACTGCTAGTGCTGCCACCTGCCGTCTGTGAATGGTTATTGACGTCAAACGTAAGTGGTGGCCACATTAATGTGACTGGACCGTGTAATGCATTCAAAACGAGGCATGATTTATACTTTATTGAGCGTGAGCCGCTGTTCATTCTTATGAAATATCCTTTGGACGTGTCCTTGCTTCTATGTTTTGCGTGTACCTATCATGTTTACTGTTCCACTTCCCATGTATCAAAAACTCGAGCCTTTTACCCAGTTGTAACATTAAGTCCTCTAGCATGTCCAAACGCTCTCTTCCTATTACTGTGCATATCTTAAACTGCAGCTAGCACATGTTCCACTGCGTTACGCACAAAACCCAGTACTTTTTCACTTTCGGTTACCACTGCAGCATCTTCAATAAATCGCATTGTCATTGACAAACAGCAACAGATATTTAATTATCTCATTCCCTTTCGAACGGACAAATAATATCAGTTTTTCTGGTTTTGAGGAAGGAGAGTGGGTTTTCATCTCTCTCTCTCTCTGCTATTGATACCACGTTGCATAAAAAAGCAAAAACAATTTCTTTCGTCCCATATTATGAAACACCTTTCCATACTTATAGCGCCATACTGATCTACGGAAAACAATCTCATTTGCATTCTGAATCTGCTTCGTCACTCCATGTACACAACAAAGAATTGTTTCACTGATTTGTTTTAGTAAACCGCCATTTGACATGTATTATTACAATTATCTTTTGTGCTACCCATATTTCGGCTTTTATGCCATTGTCAAGTACGATGCTGAAGGTTGTTAGACCTTTATTACAATAATCGTCAGTAAACCTTTAGCATTGTACTTGTTAGTGGCATCAAAGTCGAAATCTGGATGGTACAAAACATAAATATAATAATACACAATAAAATAACGGTTTACTCTTTTAAAAAAATATTGCATGACAGTGGCTCAACGCCATAGAAAACGTTTCATTGTGTGTTTCTACATGCCAGCCGATTGGAGTCACTGCAGTAGGGAAATTGCAGGAAAACGGCAGCAGTTCCGCGGATCTGGTACAAAAAACCGTTTCTACATTCGGCGAAAGAGCGCAGGTCCTGATCCAGAGGTGATAAATGGTGTAGGCAGACTCTTTCAAAGAATTGAGTGGGATGAAAGTAAAATGGCTCAAGATGTTAGAAATTCTCAGGAATATACGTGTTATCTATATACAAAATAAGAGCTGTGGAAACAAGAGGGATATGTAAGAATGGAAGACCAAAAACTACGTGTTCCGATTAGAAACTGTGTAAGAAAGGGATGTAGTGTTTCACACCTGCTGTTCAATCTATAGGCTACATCGAGGTGGCAGTTGGGTTCTGGTCAGAAGACAACGATTTTCGTGAGTCACTTATGAATGTGATTGTCCATAAGGCAATATACTTTTAGAAGGAATTTAAGAATATTTTTGTCTGAAAGGCAATGAACTTTCGAATGGACCTTGGTGAGCTAGCGAATACCATCGCCTAATAGGAGAAACCATTATGATGAAGGTAGTGTGTTAATTCTTCTGACACAAGAGTAACGTAGCTACGAATAAATACCGAAGTGTAATGTAGTTTTAGGTCTTTAATTACTTAAGAGCTATACTTGCTCATTTTTTTAATGTATAACAAACGTCTCATCTCATTTGAATCTTTGAAGGTCTTTATGACCTTCTTAGAACTAAGCAAATTGAAGTATCCCTTTTCGTTTCCATTGCGATATTTCTTGCTCATTGCAGAAGTCTGATAAATAAATATTTGATTCAGCAGCCACCTAATATAAGTGCGCTTGGGCTGCAAACGAATGTAAGAAGTATGTAATAGTGTGGGCGTAATTCCGTTCATAGCCAATTCGGCAAGGGACGGGATACGAGCTACTAAATGGTATCGCCAGGTGGGTCGAACTATGTGTTCCTTATCGATCAGTAATGAATAGAAAATGCAGTGGCTTTCCAAAAAACGTAATACAAACATTCTGTCCCTTCTAATTATGTTTATACCATGTTCCCCTCCTCACCGCTTTTGCGGAGAACCTCTTCCTTAGCTTGTCAGTCCATAAAATTTTCGAAATCCTTCCTTAGTACCACATTTCAAGCGCTTCTGTTTTCTTCTTTCCCAATTTTCCCAAAGCCCATGATTAACTACCGTACAGTACTTCAAACGTATATTCTCAGGAATTTCTGCCTCAAATTGAGGCTGATATTGTTGCTACAAGACATTATTTTGCCAGGATTGCCCTCTTTCCCGGTGTTAGTATTCTTTCATTGTCCTCCTTACTTCTGCCGTCATGGTTTATTTTGCTTCCTGAGTAGCAGAATTCTTTCCCTTCGTCTACTCCGTGGTCCTTCATAGTGCTAACGATTACTAAGTTTATCGATATTCTCATTTCTGTTATCACTCATTACTTTCGTCTTTCTCTGGCTAAGTCTGTGTCAGAAGAACTTGATCGATAGAATATTTATTCCATTCAACAGTTCCTGCAATTATTCGTCACGTTCACTAAGGATAGGAGTGTCATCACCCGATCTTATCTCTGATATACTTTAACTTAGATTTTAATTCCACTCCTGAACATTTCTTTTATTTCCGTTATTACTTCTTCGATATATAGATTGAACAGTAGCTGTGAAATGCTGCACCCCTGTCTTACATCGAACGCTTAGTTCTTGGTCTTCCTTTCTTATTGTTCCTTCATGATTAAATACCTCAAGTATTCGACCGCTTACACCCACATTCCTCACAACTTATGACATCTTGCACCATTTTAGTTGTCTCACGATTTTCTGCTATACGTGTGCAAATAGAGATAGAATAGAATGCTAAAAATCTTTAATTTGCTTGTATATTATTTTGAGGAATGCAGATTCTGTTGACAGACAAGTAGGTGCTTTTGCCTGAGATCTAGGTCTGATTGGAAGGTGACAGCTTGGTTGAGAGATGTCATGAGAAAAAGTGTAGATTCGTTTTGGTGTCTGTGTTTCTAACAGACTGGATTTCGATAGAGGTATATACACATCATTTTATAACAGCAGAATCAAAGCAACCTGTACCGTAAGTTTAAATTATTCCGCGAAATATTCGCGAATGATTGAATCAGGCAGACACGTAGCAACTAGACTGGCCGAATATGAACATAAATGGAGGTTGCAGAATCCTGAAACCATATTTGCTACCGGCTGGTGTGGCCGAACGGTTCTAGGCGCTTCAGTCCGGAACCCTGCGGCTACGACGGTCGCAGGTTCGAATCTTGCCTCGGGCATGGATGTGTGTGATGTCCTTAGGTTAGTTATGATTACGTAGTTCTAAGTCTAGGGGACTGATGACCTCAAACGTTAAGTCCCATAGTGCTTAGAGCCATTTGAACCATTTTGAACCATATTTGCTGAGCACGTAATGAGTGACTGTGCAGCTACTGTCCACAGTTCATCCCCTCCATAAAGCATACAAAGACGGTGAATGGTGCCGTTTTTGGGTAATTAATATTCTCACTACCTGTTTCAGCTTCCTCAAGATCTATAATATACATTTTCTATTGTTGTCTCTAAGAAACTAAGTCATCCATTTCTTGTGCTGCCGACACGTATTCTGTATCATGAAGTGATGATAATTTGAAGAGCACACTGCTCTGATGAAACCACTTTACCGACTCGAGAGCTGTGATGTCGAATTACTGTATGACGAATCAAAGTACTGTTAACAGAATTCCAAGTTCATTTGACAAGGTAAAGCGAAAAATGCTATGGTAATCACTCAAGAAATTGGCAGTTCAGCACATCTGAATACGGTGATTCAGACATCATTCAAAATAATACAATAAGGATCCGTACAGTGAGGAATGGGACACAAGTCTGCCGATTTCAGTCAAGGAGTCAAACAACGCTGACCACTGTCGTCCACCCTTTTTAATGTTTATTCTGAAGATATCATTCGTAAATGGCTGATTTTATTGAATGACACATTAAGAAGTGATAATTTTAATTTTATGACGATGTAATCTCCTGATGATCAGATGATAACAGGAGAATTTAAAGAAAAGGTTCAAATTTCAGTACACAAATTTAGTCAAATAGAGCTAAATACGAAATAAAAATATCGACAGATAAAACAAAAGTGATGGCATTTCAGGGATTGGAACCCATAAGAGCGAACATTGTTACAGACGGGTAAATAATAGAACAAGTAAGAAAGTTTAAATATTTAGGGTGCAGTTTCAAATTTCCTAAGTCAGATGATATAGAGCTAAAATTGGCTACATTTGCAGATTTTTCTTTGGAATTCTGTAGAACTATACAATGCACATTAAAACATAACGTATGGAAAGAAACATTGAGTTATCGATAAAACAACAAAGTAATAGTGTTATCTTTGTTGCTGTATGGTAGCGATTGATTGACCCTGACACCTGATTAGTTATGACGAATAGAATAATCAGCTATGAAATTTCTCAGCTTTGTAATAGGATATTCATTGTTAGGTCATAAAAGAAGTACCAATATTTGACAAGAACAAAATTTTGACCATTTAGAAATATAAATCAAAAATATCAACTGAAGAGGAAAGACCATGTCCAGTGTATGTCTAATGACAGAATAACTAAAGCGGCTATACACTATAACCCACCCGGCAACTTAAAGGAATGGCGTGAACAGTTGTGCATCGGAACTAGCCAAAAGGCTTAATCCTTAAAGACGACGACGACGATGATGATGATGATGAGAATGATTTATTAATCCGAATTCTGAGTCATCGAGTGAGGTAAATGATAGGTCGGAATTTAATATCCTTTGAAACGTCCCCTTACAATTACAAAGATACAAAATACATCATTAAAAACATAACAATACAGATAATATTTGTAGTGCAGGCTTTACAAAACAATAGAAATAAACATATACATCAGTGTTACAGGAATGATGACATGAGTACATACATAAAAGATCAGAATCACTTTTAAAAATTCAACTTCACACATGAGCATTAAAACAAAACAGAATAAATAAAGTCTAAGCATCTTTACAAAGAAAATAACAGAGTATTAGAAAAATTCTACAACATATCTCTCATCAGCTAAACACATAAAGACAGGAAAAACACAAATACACACGGGTACCCAAACACATAGTGGGATAACACAAAAGGAAAGGACAGGGTTTGTTTTCAGTGTAACATTTGGTACTGCAGTCCACCCCACAACTTCATTCGATAGATCTTTCGTCTTATTTCAACATTTGTTTCCACCAAAAAAATCCTATCCAAGCATGCTTTCTGTATTTATATGTTCACATATTGCTTACCTCATCATTTATTTCCAAGAAAATCCTACCTATACCTCCTTCCTGTATTCTATTCATATTTCTTTCAAAATGATTATTTCTGATTGTACAACACTCATTTGGGCCCAAATCTTTTTTCATGTAACCTTGCAATGCATACTTTACCTATTCTCCATAGTCAGTTTCTTATATAGTCTACCCCCTCTTAAGCTAACTTAAATCTACTGAGCTCAGATATATATACCAAGGGACGAGGCAATGCAGCATCACAACAAATCAACACAAACAGAAATGACAAAAAATGCAAATTGGCAAAGCTAGCAGCATAAATTAGCAAAAGTCAAATTCAATAACACTATGCCTGGCAAACAGCAGCAACTTATACCTAAACATGACATAGCTCAAGCAGAAAAAATATTACAGTAAAAACAACAATGCAGACAAGGGAAATGCATATTCACATCTTAATGTCTATGTAATTAAAGTGGTCATCTTAATGTCTATGTAATTAAAGTGGTCATCTTAATGTCTATGTAATTAAAGTGGTGCACCATAACAACTTATTGTAAAAAAAATATTACCATGTACTTGAAAAGAAAATTTTGTTTTACTGTTGCTAGTTCCTTCTTATTGTTCTTTCCTTTCCAAGTGCTCCTTTTTAAAGAATGTGGATCATAAAATAATTAATTAATAAATCTGTTGACAGAAAGAGTTCACATTAGCAAATGCATTTCATTTTATAAGAGCAATGCTGCAACACAGCTGGAAACCAGACATCAAATGAAATAAGCAACTACGAAAAGCAAAGCATAAAAATATCATTCAGTAGTCATGTGACATTTCATTTCATAAGTTAATTGCTCTCAACTCTCGTACAAAGACTCTTGTCATAATCAGGTGTGCAGATGTAAAAATATTTCTTGTCAATTCATAAGCATTTCAATAATTAGCACAAAGTGCGAGTAATCATATGTTTTTAAGTAACGAGGGTGTCGCATTAGCGATGAAAGGCACGCCCTAATGGCTTGTTCTCCAGGTGTTTGACACAGCTGTGTTCCCACAACGCATTACAAAAATCATATGTTTTCAAGTAGCGAGCGTGTCCCATTAGCGATGCCCTCTACAAGGAAATGTCATTAACAGGAGTATAGGCCTCTCTTTGTCCTTCTCTTCCACCTGTGCCTCTGGCACACCCTAATGGCTTTCTTTTCTACCTGAGCGTCTGAAAAGGCTTGTTCTCCAGGTGTCTGACACACCTGGGTGCCCACGTCACATTATGTGCAGGTGGTCACTTAACTTTCTTACGGAAATATTTACGACAGTAGTTTCCGCTACAGTGACAGTCTCATATAAAAACATTTCACAGGTCAAGAATTTTATTGACATAAACATACCTCAACAGCATAATACACATCGTCGTCGTAAAAATAACATCATAACACCTCACTCAAATGTCAAAAACGTCGTAGCTTCCTGCAATAATTTCAAAACCTAAAGAAAATTCTCTGCTCATTTCAGTAGTGTCATCTACCTCAAACGTACTTTAAAAATTATGATCTCATACCAAAATACATCATTCAAAGCTCTCATAGTATCACAATGGTACCAAAAAAATATGAACAGTGCAAAAGGTACAGACAAAGTACAATTTCGTAAGTGTGAAGTTATCCAACTCTGTAATTGCGTAAACATGTGTCACTGACGTAATAAAAAAGTTTGTTTCTCTGTTAAATGATCAGATAGCTGTGTAATTTATGTGTTAGAGAAATATGGTACCGATGTGTAAAGTTGTATAAGCAAATACCATATTAGCTAGGGCTCCTTGTGCTTGCCAAACACATGGTACACAAAGTAGGCGTGTACCCCCCTGAGGTTTGTTGTAATTATACCCTCAGGTGTTACAGATTACAGCAATGGAATGAAATGTATCACGAAAAACTTTCTTTGTAATTCAAAAATCTTTAAAAATAAATGTTTTAAGTACAAAATTAATCACTCAAATACGTGTCCAGTAGCGCTAAATATGCGTCTTGCTGTAAGATAATCTCTGGGAAGTGTCGTAGTTATTGTCCTCCGAAAGCTAAGTTCTGCAGAAGTCAATGTACTTACCTCATGATACACAAAAGTGAAATGCTTTGCGTATAGATAACTTAGTTATTATGCTTATTGTTGCGATGAAGAAATTAGTGTGCTGTAAAGTATTGTTGTGCTACGGAAAAGGCTGTCTCATTGTAGCTATACCACAAAAGTTACTACTAAAACATGTTTTACTTTCCAGAATAATTCAGAAAAACTGTGCAGATAAAAAACCAGATACACCACAAAAGCAACATTGTAAATTGTCACTCATTAGTAACGTCGTGATATAATCGTGTAGCTGTCACACAAACCAACCACTGTGTCATCTGGCATTTCACAGAAAGCACCTCAAATCCAGAATCCACTCGTAAGCAAACCAAAATGTTGCATGTTAACAGTTTCTTAAGTCTGACAAATTGTACAAGTAGCGTGAAGTGAAAATTGCAAAGACTAAGTTAAAAAGCAGATTATCTGTCAATAAATGGTTTTACATGAGAAATGTGGTGTAAACCTTTACTCTTCCTAGTACGCAGAGTTTCAACTTCAACGCAATTATCATGTGGTATACGTCGGATTCTGTAAGGTCCATTGTAAACTAGAAATAATTTGTGACTCAAGTGTTTCTTCTTATGTGACAATGAATGAGCTTTAATGAGAACTTTCTGACCAATATATAATTTCTTTGCATTTGCTTTACCGTGTAGTTTTCTCCTTTTGTCTGCTGCAGATTTTATATTTTTAAGAGCCAAATCAATTATGTCTTTGTGTCGAAGTTTACGTGTATTTGGGAAAGGTACAAGCTCTCTGATTCTGTTCGGAGGTTCTACATTCTTCAGTACAAGAGTAGGTGGTAAAGCAGTGGAATCATGAGGCATTTCATTCAGCACATTTTGAAATAAGTGTAAATATCTGTTCCAATGCTGATGCTTTCTGTGACAATAAAGTCTGCAAAGCTTATTGATTTCTTTCATAATCCGTTCAGACGGGTTACAGTGTGGTGAATACAATGAAATAAAAACAGGTTTGATTTTATGATTCCGAAGCATGCGTGACCAAACAGCAGATCTGAATTGCGGTCCGTTATCTGAAATGACTTTACTAACGTGTCCCACTTCACGTAAGAAATTTTTAACAAAGGCGTTGGATACAGACCGTCCAGTGGCTTTACGTAACGGAGTGAAAGAAACAAATTTTGAAGTAAGTTCAACAGCGACTAGAACGTATGCAAATCCATTAGATGTTCTGACAAGCGGTCCCAAGAGATCAACAGCAGCAAATTCTTTTAATTTAGAAGGAATGATAGGAAACAACGGAGCACGATGTGAGATAGTAGATGGTTTCGCCTTTTGACAAAGTTTACAAATAGACAAGACTCTTCGAATTCTCTTTTCCATATTGTTAAAATAACAAGTCGTTCGAAGAATATGATAACATTTTCGTGGACCAAAATGTGCGTAGCTGAAATGAATGTACCAAATGAGCTTATTAACAAAATCGTCTGGAATGCAAAGTACCCATAGCTTGTCATCAACAGTGCAGCGTTTGAAGAGTATGTTGTTTCGAACCAGGTAATAATGCCGAATCTGAGTGTGTGTCTTTTCATGCCATTTACTTTTGATATCTTTCCAAATCGGATCTTTACCTTGTTCATGAGCAATGTCCTTTAAAGATGTGGTGATGAAGTTTTCAAATGCGACTTTCTGAATGTAAAGAATACTGAAATTTTTCTCGAGGTTGCCTTCTGTGTTACTTTTCTCAAGCCCAGCCGGTGCGCGTGACAGCGCGTCCGCAACAATGTTCTCCTTGCCGGGAATGTAGACTATTGTGAAGCGGAATTCTTGCAGAAACAATGCCCAACGTTTTAACCTATCATGATTTAATTTTGAAGACATAAGAAATTGTAATGCACGATGATCACTGTATACTTTTACGTGCTTACCAGAAAGAAAGAAACGGAATTTGTTAAATGCCCAAACGATAGCTAAAGCTTCTAATTCAGTAACGGAATAATTTTTTTCAGATTTTGTTAGCACTCGGCTAGCAAAAGCAATGGTTTTCTGTATGGTAGTGTCATTTTCTATGGCCTCTTGAAATAAATGGGCACCAAGACCAACTTTGGAAGAATCCGTGCTAAGGCAGAAATCTTGTGACAGATCTGGATGGGCTAGTATTGGCGCGTGAAGTAACGCTTCTTTCAAAAAATTGAATTCCAACTGTGCTTGTTCGTCCCAGTTCCAAATAGTATTTTTTCCAGTGAGAGAACAAAGTTTTGGTGTAACTAGAATTTGCATATTCAGAAAACGACGGTAAAAATTTACGAGACCTAGAAAACTGCGGACTTGTTTTTTTTTGTGGATGGAACTGGAATGGCTCTAATTGCTTCTAACTTTTCAGGATCCGGCTGAATGCCTTCAGAAGAAATAATATGTCCCAAAAACTTCACCTTTGTCCTACCGAATTCAGACTTTTCCAAGTTAACTGTAATTCCAGATTCTGCAAAAATACGTAACAAACTGTTGAGTATGCGGTTATGTTGTTCCCATGAAGCTTCTGCTATTAGAATATCGTCCACATATAAGGTGATGTGACGTTTTAAGAACTCAGGTAATATGGAATTTAGCCCCCGAATGAATGCCGCTGAAGAAATGTTCAAACCAAAAGGAAGTTTCCGAAACTGATAACAAACGCCGAAACAAAGGAAAGCTGTGTATTTTCTACATTCTGGATGAAGTTCGATCTGATAAAAGCTGGATCTGAGATCAATGGAAGACAACACTTTTACACCATTAAAATTTTGAAGAAGTTCTTCCATCGTCTGTGGCCTGTCTGTTTCAGGAATAATGATAGTATTGATTTGTCTCGAATCTAAGACAAGTCTGATCGATCCATTTTTCTTCTCAACAACATGTAACGGATTGTTGTATGAGCTTGCTGCGGGCTCAATAATGCCCTCGTCAAGCATAGATTGTATTTCTGTTCTAACACGGTCCCTATAATGTGCTGGAATTACGTATGGTCTAACACAAAATTTAGTATGCTCACGAACACGAAATTGGTATTGAAACCCCTTAATTGTTCCTGTTTTGTGAGTAAAAACTGTGGAATGTGCTTGTAAAATCTCAAAAAGGTCCTGCCTATCAGTGTCATTACAATTCTCAATTGTCTGAATTTTATTCTGAATTAACTCATTAATTTCTAATATGCCGTCGATGTCATCCCTGTTAGTACTTGCAGAGTGATTGTTAGTGTCTAGTTCCGTAGAAAATTCCGAACTGTTGTCTAACAGAACGTAAAGCCGATTAATTTCCTCATCATGGTTTGAGAGCCAGTCTTCAAATTTCAAAGCTATTGACTTACCTTCTTTCTCTAAACTTATTTCAGCATCGTGAAAGCTTAAGATTGCTTTATATTCATTCAAAAAGTCTACTCCCAGTATAATTTCCGTCGACAATAATGGAACAATAAGGAAGTTCATAGAGAAGCTGTGGCTTTGGCAAAAGAATTCTACACTCCTGGAAATTGAAATAAGAACACCGTGAATTCGTTGTCCCAGGAAGGGGAAACTTTATTGACACATTCCTGGGGTCAGATACATCACATGATCACACTGACAGAACCACAGGCACATAGACACAGGCAACAGAGCATGCACAATGTCGGCACTAGTACAGTGTATATCCACCTTTCGCAGCAATGCAGGCTGCTATTCTCCCATGGAGACGATCGTAGAGATGCTGAATGTAGTCCTGTGGAACGGCTTGCCATGCCATTTCCACCTGGCGCCTCAGTTGGACCAGCGTTCGTGCTGGACGTGCAGACCGCGTGAGACGACGCTTCATCCAGTCCCAAACATGCTCAATGGGGGACAGATCCGGAGATCTTGCTGGCCAGGGTAGTTGACTTACACCTTCTAGAGCACGTTGGATGGCACGGGATACATGCGGACGTGCATTGTCCTGTTGGAACAGCAAGTTCCCTTGCCGGTCTAGGAATGGTAGAACGATGGGTTCGATGACGGTTTGGATGTACCGTGCACTATTCAGTGTCCTCTCGACGATCACCAGTGGTGTACGGCCAGTGTAGGAGATCGCTCCCCACACCATGATGCCGGGTGTTGGCCCTGTGTGCCTCGGTCGTATGCAGTCCTGATTGTGGCCGTCACCGGCACGGCGCCAAACACGCATACGACCATCATTGGCACCAAGGCAGAAGCGACTCTCATCGCTGAAGACGACACGTCTCCATTCGTCCCTCCATTCACGCCTGTCGCGACACCACTGGAGGCGGGCTGCACGATGTTGGGGCGTGAGCGGAAGACGGCCTAACGGTGTGCGGGACCGTAGCCCAGCTTCATGGAGACGGTTGCGAATGGTCCTCGCCGATACCCCAGGAGCAACAGTGTCCCTAATTTGCTGGGAAGTGGTGGTGCGGTCCCCTACGGCACTGCGTAGGATCCTACGGTCTTGGCGTGCATCCGTGCGTCGCTGCGGTCCGGTCCCAGGTCGACGGGCACTTGCACCTTCCGCCGACCACTGGCGACAACATCGATGTACTGTGGAGACCTCACGCCCCACGTGTTGAGCAATTCGGCGGTACGTCCACCCGGCCTCCCGCATGCCCACTATACACCCTCGCTCAAAGTCCGTCAACTGCACATAAGGTTCACGTCCACGCTGTCGCGGCATGCTACCAGTGTTAAAGACTGCGATGGAGCTCCGTATGCCACGGCAAACTGGCTGACACTGACGGCGGCGGTGCACAAATGCTGCGCAGCTAGCGCCATTCGACGGCCAACACCGCGGTTCCTGGTGTGTCCGCTGTGCCGTGCGTGTGATCATTGCTTGTACAGCTCTCTCGCAGTGTCCGGAGCAAGTATGGTGGGTCTGACACACCGGTGTCAATGTGTTCTTTTTTCCATTTCCAGGAGTGTAAATTGGTTTGTTGGCGTACATCTACACTTTTTCCAAAGATTGCACCTTGTAATTTAATCTTACGTAACGGAAGTGTGGGGCAATCGTTCGATTTGTTGCATTTGCTAAAAGCTGTTTCACTAATTACTGAAATAGGACTGCCAGAGTCAAGTACTGCCGTAAATTTTACGTCATTTACAGTAATGTGGATCACAGGATATGCAATGTTGTTATGTTTTACGTCGTGTTCCTGGAGTAAGATGTCTCTAATGTCTTCCATTTTTACGTAATTACTAGCTACGGCAGCAGCGTCATCAGTTTCATAAGTACATATTGTGGCTGCCAGCGGTGTGAGTCATCGCCTATTGTCTCTTTGTTGGCGCGCGTCGTTATTGGGATTTGGAGACCTAACTTCCACAAATTCGCCTTGCCCAGAGGGCCCAGCTCTGTTTAAAACTCGCCAGTTCTGATGCAATTCAGGTCTGTCGTTACGATCATATCGTCTGTCGTCATGTCGGTAGGTTCGATAGTTTCTTTCTTGTCGGTCATGTGGTGGAGAATTTCTGCCTGAGTCGTAACTGCGTGCTGGACCGTTGCGTCTAAAGTTATTCTGTCTCCCTTGATAATAGTTATTTTGGTTCCCATATTGTCTGTTTCTCTGATTGTCTCTGTGATAGTCATTACCGCGGAAAGGTGATCTTTCCCTGTAACTATTACTCTGCCAGTGGTTATCATATGGGTGGTGTCTGTTTTGGTCACGATTTACGTTGTAAGAATAGGTTTGTCGTGGCCATTTATTGTTTCTGTCGTCACGGAATTGAGACGGATGTGACCTGTAGTGATTGTTTTCCTGTTTTCGCATCCCGCGACTGTCTGTGTCAATTTCCAGTTCTTGTAACAGTCCCTGAAAAGCTTCAATGTCGTCTTTGCAACGTCCTGCTAAAATAATATGTCGTAAATGTTCAGGCAGTTTGATTAAGCAAATGCGGATGAGTTCTGAGGGGCTGTATGGGTTTGATAGGTACTGATTCTTGTGCAACATGTCTTCAAAATATTTGACAAGACTGGAAAATTCAGATTGTTCAAAGTGTTTCATCATCATGATGCTATGTTTTACGCGATCTTGTGTAGCTTGTGACCAATATGCTGAGAGGAACGCATGGTAAAATTCTCCTTCACTGTGACAATCGTGAATGACCGATCGCATTCTTACAGCTGGTTCATTTTCTAAGTAGCCACACATAAATTCTAATCTGTGTTCTAATGACCAGTTGGGAGGAAAGCAATGAGAGAATTGATGGAGCCACGCTTGTGGATGAATGTCGTTGGCAGAATTCTTGAATGTTTTGAATTTACGTGTAGTAATGAACAGCTTATAGTCAAAATCATCATGTCGGCGAGTCACATATCGGTCATTGTTACGTCGTTTCGGCGGTTCCATCTCAAAATTCGGTGTACCTTGCCAATTTCTTTCATAATTACCGAAATGCCCTGTGCTATTATTTTGTGGCTTTTCCGTATTTCTAAGTTCCTCTTCCCGTGTTGGAGCGCGAGTATCCTCTGAAATATGTAATTCTTGTATTACCTGTGTCAACTGATCTTGTACTTCCCGGATTTCTCTTTTGTACTGTGTATTGATTTGATTTTGATTTTGTTTGAATTTTCTAATTTGTTCATAGTCTTCTGTGTCAGTGAAGGCTACGGGTCTTGTGTCATTCAGATCATCATCTACCTTTGTAGATAAGTTAGTGACCTGATCCGAAAGTTCGGCTACTTTCTCCGATAGTGAACACATTTCCTCAGTGTGTTTTTCTGAACCAAGTTTCAGAGTGTCCATTTGTGTTGAAATCGAATCTACTGTGTTCTTTAAGTTTTCCTGAGTTTTTGCCAGTTGCGTAACCGAATCGGTAGATGCAACTGAGTCAATTTTAGCCCACAAGGTCTCATGATTTTCATGAACAATGGTTTGCAGCTCTTTTATGGCTGCTTCGTGATTCTGTAATACATTCTCATGACGCGAAAAAATAGGTTGGAAATGCTCACAAATTTGTGTTTTTACGTCATTACAGACTTTCTGACATTTCGATTCTATTTTATGTAACTCAGTAGTCAAATCTTCACGTGTTTGTTCAAGCATATGTTCCACTGAGTCTAACTTTTGAAGCTTTTGTTCCATTGAGTCTAACTTTAGAAGATTTTGTTCCATTGTGTCTAACTTTTGAAGATTTTGTCCCATCTGTCTCTGATTTTGTTCCATTTGTTGCATTAATTGCAATAATAATGTATTAGTGTCTGGAATCTGTTTCTCTATGCTTTTTGGCAGTGCGTTTTCACCGGCAGCATTCACATTTTGACAAGCAGAAAATGTGTCTTGACTCATTTGAGAAAACGGTGAGGACGCAAAACCTGAATCTACAGTATTTGCAAAATTGTGTCCTGTCATTTCGGATTCCTGAGGCGAGCTGTTGCCGACCGATCGATCGATAATGCTTCCCTGTTCACTACCTGTTTCACTGCCTACGCCATTGTCTGACGCCCGCTCCATTTCCCTATGCACAGTTACCAAATTACTACTTTGAATATTAGTTAACTCATTACATGGTGGGGCCAACACACTGCTTTCGTCTTCACTGTCATTTCTCAGTTTACTTTGGAGTCGAGTGTTACGTTTTTCACACGCCATTATTTTCACAATATTTCACACGATAACACAGAAAAGCACAATTTGAATAGCAAAAATAAGAGAACACATTAACATAGCACTGAAAATAATATCTAGTTAATTGCAGCTGCGAAATACTTGGTGCAAATCTACATGCATGCCACAACTGTTTTACTGTGCAACAATGAAAGTCTGCAACTACCCAGGAGATTCTCTCTACAATTACGCACTAGCAATAAACAAAAGCTACATTAAATACACAAACTACAAGAAAAAATCAGAAGATTCCAGTGAGGTATCCTGGCAGGGTCGCCATATGAAACGTCCCCTTATAACAATTGTACATATGAAATGTCCACTTAGAACAAATTATACAAGCCTGTGCTTAACCTGACACACAATATTATTTAGCGCAACGCAATCTGACTTTCAATAACCCCTACAAAGCAATGGCCCTGACTAACTTTAACCTATACCTTTTACAAATCACTTACCTCACAAAAATCTTCGCTACTCAAGCTACTGCAAAACAGCGAGCGCCACTACTGCCAGCTAAATAAAAGATTCAAACTACTGAAGGTACTAACTACTGATAGGGATAGTTAGCAAATGAAAGATTTTAATAGAGAACAAACAATGTATTTACCTTAATAGTCACAATATATATAGCAGTTCATGACAAATTACAAAACTCCGCCATCTCTCTCCCCACATCCACCACTGCTGGCGGCTCACCTCCAACTGCCCAACGCTATCTGCTGTTCACATCCAGCTATAGCAGTTCATGACAACAATGGCAGGCAACAATGCAAACTAGCCACATACTGCACACAGCACAGCCAGTGATTTTCATACAGAGAGCGCTACGTAACGTTGCCAATAAGAAAACATAAACATCAAACTTACATAAAGAAAACATAAACAGCCTACTTACACCTTCTGCCTGCTCGCTCTCGTGTAGACATGCGTATATGCAACGGTGTAGGTCACGAGAGACTACGTACTATTCGGCATCGAGAAGTTGGTTATTACATTATTTTTACGGTTTTTTTTATTTGACTTAGTGTTTAATTACTTCATTCCGATTTATATGAGAAAGAAGATATTGATTTTGTACGTGATATCGAGTGGTGTTCCCACTTTGCAAGATTGTGCTGTAAATTGATCACGATTCTCACTGTGAATCTTTAATTTTGTGGTTCCATTTTGTTGAAAATCAGTTTATTCATTTTTATGTACTTGCTCTTTATTTCTAGTCAGATACCGTTAATATTTTTTTATGTTAATCATGATTTTCTCGAAACATGTCACTGTAATGATAGGGCTTATTTGTCACCTCTTCTGACAGTGACTTGGCATTTTATTACCAACACACCTTTCAGTTCATACATGGCCATTCCTACACTCCACGATATTTCAGCAGGGTACCTGCCAGTCATCATCAGGCTAGCAATCGAAGACTGACTGACGAACACTTCCCCGATCCGCAGTTTATTAGCACACTGTGTGTATTCGCAGCATGCGTTAAGATCGTGGTGTCCACACTAACCAGCGGACAGGAGGAACCGCGGAACTCGGCAGTGCAGCCGCCGTAGCCGTCAGTACACCCTGTCGTTTCGCTTAGGGCAAAGTTAGGCAATGATGAGTTCTTATTCGTTACCAAATTTAGACCTGATATTACGGTTCGCCTACTTTTCCTTCATGGGTCACGGATCCTTTAATAATGAGTCCCAAAATGATGTTGCTAAGGCCAGAATTATTGTTTGCTTATACTCCATTGAATGTCTGTTGTATATACTACGTTTCGGCATTAGCAGATTTGTTTGGCTGGAAAAGGTGATGCGTTAATATTCGATATTCGATGCAGTGTCTTTACACGGTGATATGGTCTGGCCTATAGAAGTAGTAACACAGTGGCGAGGTATTTGGCAAATTTCAGCCTTCCACAATAACAAGTCGTCCTTCACCGATTCCAGAAACTCTGCAGTCTTAGATGGTGGGCGGAAAACTGCCTTCTCGCCGTTGCTGAGAATTGTGTTTCTCGCTGGAGGTGGTGCTCGTATTCAGACGCCCTAGGCTACTGTTTAATGCAGTGACGTCTTATTTATGAAACAACAGAGCATATAAAATAATTGTACACAAAATTAATTACTAACTACGTGATATTTCACTTATCCAGAAAGCTCTCTCGTTGATCGGTTGTACACTCCTTCACAGCTGCTAAGGACCAGAGCTTTGTTGGAGAGAAGTAATCATAGGCAATGATGGACGACATGAAACACATTACGTACGTAATAGAGGTGGAGTGAGATACTTTTACCGAAAAATGCACCACTTGGGAAAGCAGGAAAACAGATAAAAGTAACGTTCATGTTTCCCGCAGGTCAGAGTGCCAACATGGAACGGTCGACAGCTGACTCTCAGTAAGGAATATGGCCTGCTAGGGTATTAATATAAATTTTGGATCTATTATTGATGCTGGCTACAAAATGTTTGAGGAATCATTGGAGATATTGTCCCACTCCTCTCTCAAGGTGTTTTCCAGTTCTTGCACGGTTTGGGGAGGGGGTCCTTCGTTTAGAAACATGTCAAGAGAAACCAATCCTTGTGTAATTGGGTTTAGGTTCGGGGTGTACGCACGTCATTCCATATGTTCGAGATCTGCACTTAAACGATTGCGTCCGATATCTCAGCGGACCTGTGTGAGCGGAAATTTTCGTTCATAAACAAAAAGTCGGAAGCTAATGACGAACACGGTCCAGAAAATCTCTCTACAGTACTGTTGTGCTGCAACGATGTCTCACGCGAAAGTATACAGTTGTGACCGACCACTGTGCATAATGCCTGCCTACACAATAACGCTTAGACCATACTGATGATGTTCACGAGCTTCCGTGGTGTGTAACTGGTTCTCCTCTCTCCACACTAGCTGGTGGCCAGAATCGGTTGCCAAAGTGAAGCGATCTTCGTCGGAGAACATCTCTCTGGACTATTACTATTGACCCCAAACAACACGCTCCCTATACCAAAGAACTTTCTCTCAACGATGCGTAGTTGAAGTGGAACGCATTTAACAGCCTGATTAATAACCGCGAAATGTTTCTGGCAGAGACGCGTTTAAGGGTAACGGCTGCAAGGTCTACCTCGATCTGCGAAGGAGAGAGTTGTCTCTTCCTTTCCGCCACAGTGCTACGTATCGACGCTACTGCGGCAAGCTTTCGCATAGCATTTCCACCTTCAGAGGCCTTTTTTAATAGTGAGATGACCTTTGGATACACCCATTAACGCGGTCACAGTAGTAACAGTCTGGCTGACTTTGAGCCGATAAACTGCCCGTTGTTGTTGTTGTTCTGGTCTTCAGTCCCGAGACTGGTTTGATGCAGCTCTCCATGCTACTCTATCCTGTGCAAGCTTCTTCATATCCCAGTACCTACTGCAAACTACATCCTTCTGAATCTGCTTACTGTATTCATATCTTGGTCTCCCTCTACGATTTTTACCCTCCACGCTGCCCTCCAATACTTAATTGGTAATCCTTGATGCCTCAGAACATGTCTTACCAACCGATCCCTTCTTCTAGTCAAGTTGTGCCAGAAACTCCTCTTTTCCCCAATCCTATTCAATACCTCCTCATTAGTTATGTGATCTCTTCAGCATTCTTCTGTAGCACCAAATTTCGAAAGCTTCTATTCTCTTCTTGTCTAAACTATTTATTGTCCACGTTTCACTTCCATACATGGCTACACTCCATACAAATACTTTCAGAAACGACTTCCTGACACTTAAATCTACACTCGATGCTAACAAATTCCTCTTCTTCAGGAACTCTTTCGTTGCCATTGCCAGTCTACATTTTATATCTTCTCTACTTCGACCATCATCAGTTATTTTGCTCCCCAAATAGCAAAACTCCTTTACTACTTTAAGTGTCTCATTTCCTAATCTAATTCCCTCAGCATCACCAGACTTAATTCGACTACATTCCATTATCCTCGTTTTGCTTTTGTTGATGTTCATCTTATACCCTCCTTTCAGGACACTATCGATTCCGTTCAACTGCTCTTCCAAGTCCTTTGCTGTCTCTGACAGAATTACAAAGTCATCGACGAACCTCAAAGTTTTTATTTCTTCTCCATGGATTTTAATACCTACTCTGAATTTTTCTTTTGTTTCCTTTACTGCTTGCTCAATATACAGATTGAATAACATCGGGGAGAGGCTACAACCCTGTCTCACTCCCTTCCCATCCACTGCTACCCCTTCATGTCCCTCGACTCTTATAACTGCCATCTGGTTTCTATACAAATTTTAAATAGCCTTTCGCTCCCTGTATTTTACCCCTGCCACCTTTAGAATTTGAAAGAGAGTATTCCAGTCAACATTGTCAAAAGCTTTCTCTAAGTCTACAAATGCTGGGAACGTAGGTTTGCCTTTCCTTAATCTTTCTTCTAAGATGAGTCGTAAGGTCAGTATTGCCTCACGTGTTCCAATATTTCTACGGAATCCAAACTGATCTTCCCTGATGTCGGCTTCTACCAGTTTTTCCAGTCGTCTGAAAAGAATTCGCGTTAGTATTGTGCAGCTGTGACTTATTAAACTGATAGTTCGGTGATTTTCGCATCTGTCAACACCTGATTTCTTTGGGATTGGAATTATTATATTCTTTTTGAAGTCTGACTGTATTTCGCCTGTCTCATACATCTTGCTCACCAGATGGCAGAGTTTTGTCAGGAGTGGCTTTCCCAAGCAGGTCAGTAGTTCTAATGGGATGTTGTCTTCTCCTGGGGCCTTGTTTCGACTCAGGTCTTTCAGTGCTCTGTCAAACTCTTCACGCAGTATCATATCTCCCACTTCATCTTCATCTACATCCTCTTCCGTTTCCATAATACTGTCGTCAAGTACCTCACCCTTGTATAGACCCTCTATATACTCCTTCCACCTTTCTGCTTTCCCTTCTTTGCTTAGAACTGGGTTTCCACCTGAGCTCTTGATATTGATACAAGTTGTTCTCTTTTCTCCAAAGGTCTCTTTAATTTTCCTGTAGGCAGTATCTATCTTACCCCTAGTGAGATAAGCCTCTACATCCCTACATTTGTCCTCTAGCCATCCCTGCTTAGCCATTTTGCACTTCCTGTTAATCTAATTTTTGAGACGTTTGTATTCCTTTTTGCCAGCTTCATTTATTGCATTTTTATATTTTCTCCTTTCATCAATTAAATTCAATAGTTCTTCTGTTACCTAAAGATTTCTACCAGCCCTCGTCTTTTTACCTACTTGATCCTCTGCTGCCTTCACTACTTCCTCCCTCAAAGCTATCCATTCTTCTTCTACTGTATTTCTTTCCCCCTTTCCTGTCAATTTTTCCATTATACTCTCCCTGAAACTCTGTAAAACCTCTGGTTCTTTCAGTTTATCCGGGTCCCATCTCCTTAAATTCCCACCTTTTTGCAGTTTCTTCAGTTTTAATCTACAATTCATAACCAATAGATTGTGTTCAGAGTCCACATCTGCCCCTGGAAATGTCTTACAATTTAAAACCTGGTTCCTAAATCTCTGTCTTACCATTACGTAATCTATCTGAAACCTGTCAGTATCTCCAGGCTTCTTCCATGTATACAACCCTCACAAAAGATGGTTGTATAAACTGCCCATCCAATCAAATTATATCTTTCAGACACGTTATCTTACCACAGTCGCACTAATCGGTTCCACAACAACTGTACTCCACGAACTGTGGAACGCTTACAGAGCGTTGTTGCACAGGCTTCGCTGCAGTTAACCCGTCCGGCCGTCTACATATCCTTTTGCTGTCTTTGGTCGTGTGTTCTGTAGCAATTGTCGGTTGTTCCGGATCAATGCAGTTGTTTCTCAGCTAGCATCAGTTGTTCCTTGGCAGTTGTCAGACTGTGTATTAAGAACTGTTCGTAGTGCCTGGTTGATAGGTAAAACATCTCAAGTTATTGTATTGCTGGTAGCGTAACTGGTAAAGTGGAGAGTGAGCCACCATGGTGTACGCGTCTGATGGGAGACTTGAAACTTCTTAATAAAATACTTTTTTTTTACTTCAGTGAAATCACTGAGAGGGTGAAACTTCTATGTTATTTAACTCTGAAACTGCTGAGTGAAACTGAATGCAAGTGTCTCTTTGCTTGTCTTTATCATCTCATCACTGACCCACAGAATTTGCCCTCACAAACAGAAATCAAACTCTTTCTATTCATTAATTACTCACAATGTTCAAGCATAATGTGATCTGACTGCTTTAAAATTGATAACCTGACGCCAAATAATTAATACAAAACAATGGCGCTGAATAAGAAGAAATCCTAACAATCACCTACACATTTTATAAGTCACTTCCCTCACAAAAATCTTCGTTATACCAACTACTGCAATAAAGCAAGAGCCAATACAGCCAGATAAATTAAAGATTCTAACTACTACATGTTCTTACTACTAATAGGCTTGTGGTTAGCAAACAAAAGATTTTGTTGCAGAGCAAACAATGTATTTACCTTAAGAATGTGACAACCAGGTCAAAAATTATATAATCATCAGTGACAAATCTCCGTGACGGATATACATTCAGACCGTTCGCTCTCGCTAATACTGCAAAACCTCCAACACTGCTAATTAGTAACCTCTAACCTCCATCACTGCTGACTACTCATACCAGACTTCCATCACTGCTAGCCGTTCATCTCCAACTTCCATCACTGCTGGCGATTCACCTCTAACTGCTAGTGCGACCAGCCGCAGCACTATGTTAGCAACACCAACACATTTTCCGTTATGTTTAATCTGAGTTATGTTATACGCAACATAATTTTTGAAGTTATGTAAATGTTTAAGAAGGGCCACGAACCCGAAAATTTCGATATAGAGTTTGTTGTGAGATATCACATTCGCTTCCAAGACTTACATTTGTAGGTTACGTTTTACGAAAAAATATAAAATAGTTACGTAGTCTGATATAAGAAACCATTAAACCATTTTTTTCCAGATTTTAAAATGTGAAGTACCAGACCAGATTATGATATTTTCAAAACGTGGGCACGAAGTATACTGAGGAAAGATGGGAGGGGGAAATTTCCAGTGCCATTTCACAGGAAATATTCCAGTAAACGCCTTAAGTGACATAGAAACTTAAATGTGGACGGTCGGCCGGGGATTTGAACAACTGTCTTCCCTAACACGAGTTCAAGTGTTTGCTCCACCACTTCATACTGCCACATACAAGATGAGAGAGAATATATATACATATACTGAACATAACATATGAAGTATTTTTAAGGGATGAATCACTGCTTCTGCCTCGAATATTTCCAAATGTCCTATACAGCATATGTTTTGTATGAACCTGAATCATTGCATTTAGTATAAACAGTGTGCGGTGTTGTTCCTCATTGTCAACTAACACAGTTTACTTCATATCTTCAGTGCTCATGATAAGACGGTATCTGTTCTTTCGGACACGGTAGCTCAGCGTGTTCGGTCAGAGGGCTATCAGCTCTCTGTAATAAAACAACTGAGTTAATTGATCGACGACGAACTTAAACGGATGTCTTACAACGTCCGCCCCGAGCAGATGCAACGAACGAAAACGAACAAAATGAGATTTAAGAAAAAAAAAGAAAAAAGTGGCTCAGATGGATTGAGCGTCTGCCATGTAAGAAGGAGATACCCGGGTTCGAGTCCCAGTCGGGGCACACATTTTCCACTGTCCCTGTTGACTTATATCAACGCCTGTATGCAGTTAGAGGTATTCATATCGTTATAAATATATTTCTCCCTCCTCATTCAAAATCACTCAATCACGTATGTTCTCTAATTTTCGGAATTCATCATTATACAGCTCGACAAGCTTTCTCCGAAGTTCCTAAGTGCCCGGCTACTGCTGTCAGCGGCTTCTTGAGCAACACTTTTCAGTTTGTTATGTTGCGACATCAGCGTTGGCTGTATGTGGTCGTCCGAAATGAGCAGTCTGTCCGTCTAAAGCTCTTGAACGTCATGAGCACCACTGCACACTGTATACTTTACTATATGTTTCTTTCACTTTACAGAGATTCAGAAAATCAGATATGTCTTCCCCGCTTAGTTTTAATATTCTGACGTAATATTTTACGATCTCGAAGACACTCGTCGATGAAAATGTACATGTGGTGTCTGCTGATAAGAGGATAAATTCCAACAAGGACACAACTTTTAAACTGTTTCAACGCCAATATCGAGTCGTAGTTAAATCTGTCATAATTATTCATACAGGTAGAGCTTTACTTACACACATCTAATTAAAAGATATCCGTTGACAATATTCGACTAATACATAATTCAATGCTATCGGCGCACTGCCGGATTACTGGATATGTTGGATCGGTGAAGTGTGAGATTACTGTACCGGGGTGCTTGTGTACTGTAGATCAATTTAATTAATCTGGTTACGTGGGACTACGTGAGCGAAAGTTACCTGGTAACGCAGCGAGTCACTACATAAGTTACAAAAGATTGATAAATACTTTTAATTATCAAACAGGAAAACAAAGCTTTAGAAATATGAAATTATTCACAAAATGTTTTCAATAGAAGCAATACGTTAATGAAAAAAACTCTAAACCAGTGCGAGAAACTCTTTTACAGAATGAGACGATTATACAATAAGCAAGACTTTACACTTACATTTGAAAATCTGAGATTTCTCACTCAAATTTTTCAGTTCTGTTGGAAGTCTCTCGGAAACGAAGCTTACAGAGTATAGCATAGATTTCCATATGACGTATAAGAAATGTTATCCAAATGAATATCGTTTCTCCGTTCAACTTTCGCAAAGAGGATGTAATAGCGCCTTTTGAACTAATGTATATCTTATGGAATGTATGTAATTACGTTAAACATTTTGACGACTTAAACAGCGAAATAACTTCAAATTTAGTTACGACTGCCCTTTTTTGTTATAAGAAAATTGTTTACCGGTGTACTAGGTTGCCTCAGTATGCAATTTCATAGATTTAACAGCCTGAGGATATATAAATAAAGCAGGTTTTGTGATTTAATGACAGAGGTTATTCTTATAGTAAATGTAGTTACTGAATTTTTTCCCACGTCCCATGGATCATACTGGCGATATATCGCTATGGCCTGTATCCCATAAATACGTTTGAAATTTTTTCTTTTTAAGTAAGGCTCTTCGCTGACCATCAAATAACAATTTTTTTGGGACCTTAATCTACAACAGAATTTTATAAAAGTAACTCAACCTTACACAGATTCTCTCTGCTCGGAAATTCAACTGCAGAATGAAAGGAATTGTCAAGCAGAAATAATGTCAATTGTTTTTAAACTTTATCTATCAGCAGCCACAATTCACAGCGGAGGAAGTCAAATATTTATAAGACTCTATAGTGTAGACTACTTTTGTTCTCAGTGTTATATTAATTAATGCTGCTACTGTTTTCAAGTACGGCCTGATTCTCCACAACTAACTTCCTGAGAAAGTAAATGTATTGTGACTTTCAGCATACCAAATTTTTTAAACAATCGACTAGATGAAGTTTGCGGATGGGCATCAGCTATTCTCCTTCTAGCTCGATTTTATCCGTTAAATACTTTGTGGCTATATACCTACATTGCCACAGAAATTTATCTCATGATGTGAAAGGAAGTGTGCAAAGTAAGCTAATTCTATGCTTTCATTATCTAAATAAGTAATTAGCACATACAGGAAACGCTGTTGTCAAGCGTTTCCAAAACCTATAATATATTATTTCCAATTCGAATTCTGACCTATATGCACACCCTGGAATTCAGGAAAATCAGGTTCACATATTTTATTTCCGTTATGTTGTGTTGTTACTGACGATGATATATCTTGCCTTATGCAGAACTGAATGAACTCTTTTTTTCTCTAAGTGAAAGACTAATTACCAATAAGCAATCTGTAAGAAATTTTGAATATTTCATTTGTTGCAACACCTTTGCGCAGCATTATAGAGCATACACCATCACCAAAGCTGCATAGGTTCGGTTTTATACAGCAATAACAGGTGCGCTTCTAGAATTGAGTCCAGTGGAACACGGTATGTAGTTACTCCCCACTCAGAAGGAGATTCGTCGAGAGCTGAACCTCGAAAGCCATTCTCCTGAATACTTAGTGGTTCGCGAGCTCAAGTGTCTTTTACCAGCGATTTCCAACCTCTTTAGCTTCGCGACGCCTAAAATGGTTAATGTAGATAAAATCAGGATTTCGCGAACCCTTTCCCCCTTGCAATCCCCAACCCAAAGGAAAAGCATCAGAAAGCCTTACTGTTACTAACTGAATTTTGACTGTAATTATAAATGTAAAAAATTATTTAATATTACGTAACCATATTGCACTAATTTTATACAGTAAGAAAATATCGACAGTATAAAAAGTATAATATGAGTATTCCCATTATTTTATGACGCTGCACCTATAGCAGCTGGTGTGAACATACATGTATGTATTGTTAAACAATATATAATATCCAACCTGATATGTAGGTGTTCTTTGTAATTTGCTCATCGTCTATCATCTTTATTGTGATAGCACTTTTGGATACACATATGGATACGTTCAATATGTCATGCGGTCTCCAATATAAAAGAGGTACTTGCGATTGCACAACTTCAGTGAGGTTTCAAATGCGAAGCGTGGTTCAAAATGGTTCAAATGGCTCTGAGCACTATGGGACTTAACATCTGTGGTCATCAGTCCCCTAGAACTTAGAACTACTTAAACCTAACTAACCTAAGGACATCACACACATCCATGCCCGAGGCAGGATTCGAACCTGCGACCGTAGCAGTCGCGCGGTTCCGGACTGCGCGCCTAGAACCGCTAGACCACCGCGGCCGGCGCGAAGCGTGCATGTTGTGCCTCTAATATAGTGTGCGGTCAGTCATGGAACTGAATTCATGGGGCTTTTAGTTTTAGCTCATTTTTTAAAGCGAAATGGGAAATTTTGTAAAAACGAATAGAGTCATCTACTTCCAGCGAATCGTTTGGCAAAAAGACAAGGTTTTACGATGACAGTTATTTAAATTATGGTTTAACTCATTGGTTGGAAAGCCACAGTGCGTTGTTTGCTTTCAAGGTCTTATCAATGGAAGTGCGAATCGTACAAGATTAGCTGAACTAAACATCCAGTTTATAAAAACAGACTCTTGGAATTTCTCGAAAAAAATTACATAACTTTAGAAATCAATAATCTTCTGTTCGTAAGTCAAATCACACCGACAGAAAATGATGTATTTGAAGCACTTTATCCCGTAGTATTAAAACCTAAGATGTCCGAAACTCATACAATCACCGACATTCTCAAACTGCCTGCTGCAGTTGATATGGTCATTGTTTTAATAGCAGTGGAAGAAGCAAAAAAAGTGAAAAATTCTGCTTTCTAACGACACTATATCCAGGCGATTCGATGACATGGCATGACAATGTTAACGAACAGTTAATTCAGCAAGTGGATTACAGTGAATTTTTTTGATATTCACTTTGGTGACTTAAAAAATATAACAAACAGGTCTCCGTTCTTAAGTTTTTAATGTCCAAATGTGATAAGGACATACCAATCAAAGAAAATAATATGTTGTTTTGCAAAACAGCACCAGGTCATGCAACAGGACAACGAAGCTATTAGAAACTGCACTGACGTACGCTGGACAAAACCTGTTGCTGTATTTGGTGATGGTGCAGAGACGATAACAGGAGGGAACAACGCATTAAAGAAAATAAGAAAAGATCATCTCACACCAAGGGTGGAATTGACACACTGTTTCCTTCACAGACATGCTCTTATTACAAAAAACATGCTGAAAAATTTCAAGTTTCTTTGCGAATCCGTAAAAGTAGTTAATTTTATTAAAATCTGACTGTTAAAGAACAGGCTGCTTGCTAAACTATACGTTTAAGTGGATGAAAATGAAAAAAAAAATCTTTTCCATACATAAGTTAAGTGGTTATCATGACGGAAAATGTTCACCCGGGTATTGGAATTGTGAGATGAATTAATAATATTTTTCGGGGATAAACAAACGTTATTCTCATTGTTTGTATAGAATAATGCTTGTACCTTATTGTTGGCTTAATTACCTGACGTATTTTCGAATTTAAACGACTTGAATGTGGATTTACAACGAAATGAGGAAAACATTTTATTAACGACAAATTTCATGCTTTCTTTAAGAACGATTATTCGTCTTCGCAGCAAAATGTTGGATATGTTACCATTCACTTCCGATTATAATAAGAAAAATTTAAATGAACAAGAGACTGTCATTCACCACACTTTGAACTGCATGAGAACCTATTTGCACGCGCTACAACCTCAGCTGACGGAGTATTTCGGGGAAGCTAAAATTAATCCTCGAAGAGATGGTCACTGATTCTGTTCAGGAAAAACTTTATTGCTAGTGCTAAGTTGCCATATCATACAAATGTCTGCCGACAAAACGCCACAACTGCAAATTTATACCTTAAAAAACTATACTTAAAAACTAGCCTATTCAGTGGGGAAGCCCTTCTGGAATTCGAATTGTGACCGACTCAGAATCTAATATTTGTAGTTATGCTAAAAAAGCTGAAATTGTCTAATGCTTTATATGCTGCGGTAATCTTTGCTATGGCTGTTATATCGAACTAGCAAATACTCGAAGGCGGGAGTCCTTTACGGCGTGCACAACAACTTCATTTAACAACAAACAGGAAACCCATATCCATTCATATGAAACAGAAACAAATCTTACTTTACCTTTTAAGTTCTGTCAATTTGAACAGAGGGCCATTTCAACCAATTCTTGGGAGGTCCTTCAGGGAGGTATACGAGTGTTCAGTGTCATGTTAGAGTCTTGTCCGTTTCCTGGTGCATGCAGTTTCTGTGCCATTATTTGGGCAAAGAACATTTTTCCGGTCGATGCGAGAAGTTTTTATGCTGTTCAGCATGGGTAACCACTGGACAGCAGAATAATCGAAATGTTTATCACTATTTGGGCGCAGTTTATTGTCAAACATTCTAGTGTGGGAGCCATTTAATCATATACCACGACAATATGCTGCTCATGAACATAACTGATTCTCAAATATTTATTCGCACTGTCAGTTCTTCATGATGGTTAACAGTAATATGATGAGAATTTGAATTTCAGTTGCCGGTTTCTGAAGTGAGTTCCAATAGGTTGTAGATCAGTCTAAGTCCACACCCAGATACTTCGAGATGGGATCATACTGTTGCCATTCTCCTGAAAAAATATGCACAAACTGTGGGGCGGCGAGTGAGTAAGCAAGTTGCTTACTGAAATAAAGTTTGTTATTTAAACGTGGGAAAAACACTGCACTTCCCGGCTTTTGGAATGTTGTATAATGCTGTCTTTCGCCGTTCTCAACACTGGCTCTCTCTTTGCTTTTTGGCACCCAGAAAGTGATTTAACGAAACGTGGAGCCTGTAATGAGAGTTCCTAGTGCCCACTTAACCTGAGAATATTATTATAGCTGCAGCTTATAGCTCTGAAGAAGTAGGAGATTGTTCGGGATTTCTAATCAAGAACAATTTTCCAAAATAGTTGAGTATATTCTGAAATTCACTGATAACATCACAATTATCCCAACAGCCTAACAAAAAGAGCAGTTCAGAGTCTAATTCGCTGATGCAACTATAAATGTCCGAATTGAATGTCAAAAGAATGCTCGCCAAAATTTGATGAGAAAATCTCATCAAACGCCACGCTAAAATGATTGGTAGAATGTGTGTCCCGCGACGGCACGTGAAAATACAACAACACGCAAACTGAAGCTAGACCATGAAAATCATTCCAAAATAATCCTTCATTTGAAATGTTTTCACAGTTACGCGTATACATCGTAACTCAATACGGCACCCGAGGCAGTTTGTAGCAGCGCTACCGTAGCGAAGCGACTCCCGACACAGCTGACGTGCTATTCAGCGTCTGGAGAGAACTGGGGCCTTCCTTACTCGCGCAGTGCTCTTATATATATAGCCTCGGTGCGGACGGCTAAGAGAACGCCGGCTCTAACTTGGCTCTCACGACTGGCCGCTGGGCTAGTAACGCACCACTTCAAGTTACATAATAATGTATAGCTTCTTTTGCTGATGGCTTATGAAGCTGTTAATTTAATCGTGCATTTAGCACGCAGGTAAGTATTTATAATAAAATTATGACGTGGCTAAGTTAAATATCTTGGGCGAGAGAAATAATTAAGTTACGCTGCACGCAGCAAATGAGCTCTGAACTGGTCCTTTTGAGATCCGCTATCGCTATAATTTTATAGGTATTCAAAAGAAACTTTTCACATCTTCATAGTCATAGCGGACCTCCAACCTATTTAAATCTAAACATCCTAGTCCTATTCATTAGCCTACTTAATCTATCTTGCTTCCTTCAGTTTTGAGATGAAAACCAGAAAATCATGAATTTCCACTAAAGTCTTAACCTGTGAAATCCAAAGTACTGTTTTTATTAAATCATTATGAAAGATGAGTCTAAATATAAATTTTGAAGTCTCTAGCTCCTTTCTGTTGCGCCAATTATTTTTTTAGAAAAACGCCCAAATTACAAAAATGGCTGAAGTTATCGCACTGATATTTAATACACCTTAATTTAGTATTATTCCTTACATGCTGGAAAAGTTTCAGATCATTTGCTTGAATTTTAAGGTATTGCGCAACATTTATGACGTCAGAGCTAGTTACAGCAGACTGGCTGGCACACAATGGAAACTGATGTGAATTTACTACAGCGTGAGTAGGCTGCTTCCCTACATCACCCTCTACTTAAATTTTTTGTTTATGAATGTTAATGAATGAGAAAAAAAATTTAATTGCAAAAAGGGAAGCAAGAGTACAATTTAACTCCCTATAAAAATCAAAATTGAATTATAAACATGTAGAAACATTAAAGAAAACTGATTATCTACTTTAATTATTTAAATTGTGGGCATGTTCACTGCCTTTTAAATAATGTCAGTACTCAAAATTTTAAGCGAAGTCACTGAAATATTTCGGCGTACATATTGCCTTAGACCAACAAACACATAATAATTGAAAAATTATGAAAATCTTAGACCCATTAAATACATTAAATACACTTTTACATACACAAATTCAAAGAAAATAACATGATACATAAACAGATGATTATCTCTTAGCAGTCTTTTCTAAACCTGAAAGAAAAGTTCACAAATAATTTTTACACACGTGGTTGTAGCCGCTTTGGCTGGCGTCCTACACTTCCATTCACAAGGGTAGAGGAGGGGAAGTTGCTATGGTGTGCGTCCTTCACGTTCTCTCTAACTTACATGGGGGAAAGGGGAGGGTCACTGTGAGTTGTGTCCAAGTCACTCCACGCTTTCACGCAGCTACCAGGCTGCCATTATCTGGTTTGTCCTGTAGAACAAACAAAAGAGTGCCTCAGACTCTGTTCACTTAATATCTAAGGGTGGGTCACAATGAAATGGGGATATATACATTTTAACTTCCAATATATTACTCTTGCGGTTACTTAAATGTCATAAAATCGGTAAATAAATGGCTCAAAACGCCGTTAGTCACGTACTAGAGAAAATCTATGCTCATGGCATACAATCATGAATCCTATTTAACGTCAATTTATTATTTCTGGGCCGGAACACTGAACCAATGCTCGGTACATTCCTGACATTTGTATATTAAGCACTTAACTGAATCATCTTTGATTATCTTATTCTTAGAGATAGTATGAGTATGATTAGTGGTTGTTTTCTCAGCTTCTTTGTATATGTGAGTAACTTTTGGTAATAGTACAGTCCTGAGTGTTCAAAACACACTACGTTTAGTTGCCTACAAAATCCACTTATTGGTCCTCTGCTGTTGTTTTAGTTCCACATCTGCAATTAGGTAATTACTTACTTTGAAGTGTATTTATGCTGAGCTAAAATTAATGTTTCACGTCTGCCATTATGTTTCTTATTTATATTGCTAGTGTATGTACTTATTTACCACTCACTCTATTAATATTTAACGCATAGGATAGCACATTTATTTCATATTCATAGTGTATTGCGGCTGATTAGTTTGCTCACGTGGCAATCCATTTCCACTCGATCGGATGCTGAAACCTCAAGTAGTCTCTCTCGGACCTATCACTAAAGTGCATCAAATAATTATGGACGAGCGTAATGCTAAATTCCTTAAACCTATAGGACACCATGAGCTGCTCTGTCTCATCTAACATAAGGGTACCTATGGTCGCATTCACGCTTCCAACTCATAACCTCAATACGCGTAGGTGTATCCTGTCACACACTACACTAAAATAATGGCCAGCTCCAACCTTATAAATACTTCAGGGACGTGTCCTTCACGACTCAACCACAAACACTGCCTAATTCTATTACACTGCCTTTCCTTGCTACACCAGGTGAGTTTAATCTTACAACTTATCTGCATATTTTTCCTAACACTAAGCAATCTCTTTTACTATTTCTTAGTTAGCTCTAATGCATACACTAGGTTTCACTACCACTTCAGATCCTGCTTGTATATGAATTCATATATCTTTTTAAATTACTGTTGATGGACCATTTCCAACCAAACAACACTTTGTACTTACTATATTACCAGGGTACTACACATAATTGTTACTCAAATACATTTGTATCTTAATTACGTCATACTTTTCTATTGTTTGTCACTATTCAGTTTATCACATTAGGTATCTTTCTTCACTGATCGGTAGATAGAATGGTAACATAACTCATGGCCTGATAGTCATGACAGAAAAATTTCATGTCTGAAAGACGAGATCTAAATTTTGGTGGATAGGAAAGATGAAGAATGAGTGAGACCTGAAAGGGAAAGAAGATCTCACACAGCTGGGACTGCACAGCTGCCACACTGTGTAGAGGTTACAGAACAACCTCCTCCCTACAGCCTTCATTGGCTGAATGCTGGCTTGATAGTCATAACGGAAAATTTTAGTATGAAAGAAGAAGTCGAAATTTTTGTGGATAGGAAAGATGAAGAATGAGTGAGACCTGAAATGGAAAGAAGATCTCACACAGCTGGGACTGCACAGCTGCCACACTGTGTAGAGGTTACAGAACAACCTCCTCCCTACAGCCTTCATTGGCTGCCTATGAATCTGCCACCTCGATCTGAAAATACTTTATGATGCCTCTCTAGAACCTGTCTCAGTTCTTCCTTCTGATTGTCTGAAATCTTATCTATTTCCTGCAATTTCGCTTCTATTTCGTCCAAAATAATTGCTTCTTCTTCTTCTGTGTTCAGCTTATTGTTACTAAGATTAACACCTTCGTCCCAATACCTCCTATTTTTCAGAACTCGTATAGGCAGCTCCCATGTTTCATGATCAGTTACTACATGTTTATCACTAAAAGGTACTATAATTACTCCGGTTATTGGCAAGACCATTTTTAATTGGCTGTTCTCAAAGTCCACAACACTCTGATATTTTGACAAGAAATCTATGCCAATTAAAACCTCAATACTGAGATTGTTTACAATTAAACATGGATGATCTATTAAATTACCATTAATGTTAAAGGGTAGTAAAGCTTCTTGCTTTACCGTTTTTGAAACCTTGCCAGTAGCACCAATTATTCTTAGTCCTGATACTCTCATTACTGTAAGCTTATCTTTACCAGGTAATGCATCAAAGAAGGACTGAGATATTGCACTTACCTCACTTCCACTGTCTAAGAAACAACGTACATTGATACCCAACATATTTACTATTATTATAGGGTGGCTTATTCTAGGTTGTACAGGTGGTTCCTCAAATTCATCTAGTAGTTCCTTTTTGATTTGCCTCCAACTAAAGTGATTGACATCTGTCTTCATTACATTTAGGTCACAGTGTGTAGGGGTTTCCTGAATTACATTTTCAGCTGCCTTTTCCAGTCGGTCTATTAATTTTAAATCGAAACACTGCACAACTTCATTACATTTAGTTTGCTGAACATAACCCAAATTACTGTAGTCTGAACGATTCTGCGTCTCCAGACCGGGCATAACACTAGTTACAGCTAAACCACTTTTACCATTATCGTCAGTTTCCTTCTCAAGTGACAACTGGTCACAGCTACTGGGTTCATCGACCCTCAACAGCCTACCCTCTACATTCTCACTTATCTCCTGTCCTAAGTCTATTAGTATATTATCAACATCCTGCACAGGCACTTTAGATAAGAGCACATCATCCTCATCGTAAATATAAGCATGAATTTCTTCTGCTTCTTCACCTGTCAATTCAATATTTTGTAGCTCTTCCCTATTGTTACACTGCTGCGCCTTCTCTTTCTCTTCCCACTTAGAAAGCGTTTCTAACACGGTATCTGTCAAATACTGTGAGTGATCTAATATTTCTGTTGTATCTTTAGATGCTACCGACTCTTCATCCACATGTTCAGTTTGAGTATTCTGATCTGTCTTACCAATTCCCTTAACTACTGGCTTAGGAAAAGTAACCGCCTGGTGAGCGCCAGTGTCCTCATAGACGGAAACTAGTTTTCCTGCCTCGGCCTATTGCTGTTTTCTTTAGTTTCATTATAATTGACTGGCACAGCATTGCTGTCCGTACTGTTGTTTACATGCATATTTCTGTTCGGCACAAAATTATTATCTCTTGGACGCCATTGTTAGTTCTGATAATTATTTCCCCAATTCCTACCTCTCTTAGGATGGCGAATACCTACTGTTCTGATGTTTACATTACCATTTTGCTCATTCCTAAAATTACTATTATTGTTAGTGGCATTTCTGTTATTACGTGCCTGCTCCTCATTGGCAGCAACACGTTCTACACGTTCCAAATATTCCATGAAACGATCAAGATTGTCTCTAGGGGCCGATGTAATTCTGGTTTGCCAATACCATGGCAGTTTGGCTTCAAGACCTAATATAATCATTTCTGGCTTTAGCTTTTCCGCTAAATGTGACAAACGTGAAATCCATGACCTAGCAAATTCTTTAATTGATTCCTTGCCTGCACTGAAGCGTTTTCCACTCCAAAATTCTCTTAACACTTCATTTTGCTTATTGCTAGACCAATATTCATTAATGAAAGATGTTTTGAACTCCGCTAAAGTTTTACACTTCAACATAACATCAGCGGACCAACGCAAGGCGTCACCTGCTAAATGGCTTTTAATAAATGAGATTTTCTCTCGTTCAGACCAATTTGGTGGAATTACATCTTCAAAATCGTTCCAGAACTCTAGCGGGTGGATATTTTTATCTGGATCAAACCGCAAGAACTGCCGACACCCGATAAATGCGGCGTTCGCAGCTACAACTTGTTGTACACTACCATTACCAGAAGTTACTGAAGCTACTTTACTCTCAATGTTAGCAATGTTAGTACTGATATTTTCTACTCTCAATTCAACATTATCTACTCTTTGTACAATATGAGTAGTATCAGTTTTAATTGCCTCTACGTCTGCTTGACATATGTTTACCTTTATATTAACATCTTTAAATCTATCTGAGCACAGTTCAGATTCCGCCTCGATCTTTTCTGTTAACTTGTGCTCCAGCTTCGCATCTTCCATTTGGAAGTCCTTGCGAACCTCAGCAACTTCGGATTTTACTGTTTTATACATTTCAGAAAATTGTTGAGCAACCTTTTTCTTAATATACTCATGGTTGTAGTCCATTTTATAATTCAAACTGTCTAGATCCTCTTTCAACTTATTGCAACCAGCCTTGAAGATATCGTCCATTACCTCCAATCGTTTATTAAAATTAGTTTGACTGGCCACAATCCTGTTATTTACCTCAATTATATCAGATTTTAATTCAGCATTACTGGCAGCTATTTTTGCATTACCGGCAGCTATTGCTTGTAATATAACATTTAAATCAATAGCTCCAGTATCCTTGGGTTGCTCACTAGCTGGCTTTTTATCACACTCTGGTGACGAAAAACTAGCTCCAACACCAGAATCATTAAAACTAAATGAAACTTCTGATTGATTAGTCTTATCTAACTTCTCCTTCTTAAACTCTACCATCTCTGATGACTGTTTCATTTTTAATTCATCAGAGAAACTATCATCCAATAAATTTACAATTTCTACTTTCTGCTTTACTACCGGGGTCTCTATTATTGAATCATTGCCCCTTCGCACACTACTGTCAGGAGACAATACTTCATATTTCACTTTAACATTACTACTTTCATGCATATTTACACTTGAACCGTTGTCTGGATTTACAGTTCCTTCAACAGACATAGGTTCTGATTTAAGTTTAACCTCAGTTTCTTTTGGCGGTTCCATCGCAGACAGTCTTTTAGTGCAGGTTAGTAAAATTTTTAACAGCTTTTCACTTAACTTAGTTCCTTCTGCACGACGTATGGCGTTGCCGGCGCGGCGTACCAGGAATCCTGATGCGACGTGGCACGTTGAACTGCAGACGGCACTCCGACGGCTGTGGTGTGTTTGCGTGGCCCGTAACTGCAGGCGCGGCCCCGGCTGCTGTGGCGGACGACTGCGGTACGGCGAAACTGGCTTCTCGCGATGCCGGCAGCACCGCTAGACTCAGTGCCAGCTCCGTCAATCCAGATGCGTTGTTAATTCAATTGCGTCGTCCCCATGCCCACGTAACACTTTCACTGTTCTATTACTCAGCTGCGTGTCGCATTCCACTCGCGAATCCGAATAGTTAAAAATCACTTTCACTTAGTTGATTTCCCGGCCGATGCACCATATGTGGGGCGGCGAGTGAGTACTGCATATTTGCTTGTGAAATAAAGTTTGTTATTTAAACGTGGGAAAAACACTGCACTTCCCGGCTTTTGGAATGTTGTATAATGCTGTCTTTCGCCGTTCTCAACACTGGCTCTCTCTTTGCTTTTTGGCACCCAGAAAGTGATTTAACGAAACGTGGAGCCTGTAATGAGAGTTCCTAGTGCCCACTTAACCTGAGAATATTATTATAGCTGCTGCTTATAGCTCTGAAGAAGTAGGAGATTGTTCGGGATTTCTAATCAAAAACAATTTTCCAAAATAGTTGAGTATATTCTGAAATTCACTGATAACATCACAATTATCCCAACAACCTAACAACCAGAGCAGTTCAGAGTCTAATGCGCTGATGCAACTATAAAGGTCCGAATTAAAAGTCAAAAGAATGCTCGCCAAAATTTGATGAGAAAATCTCATCAAACGCCACGCTAAAATGATTGGTAGAATGTCTGTACCGCGACGGCACGTGAAAATACAACAACACGCAAACTGAAGCTAGATAATGAAAATCATTCCAAAAATAATCCTTCATTTGAAATGTTTTCACAGTTACACGTATACATCGTAACTCAATACGGCACCCGAGGCAGTTTGTAGCAGCGCTACCGTAGCGAAGCGACTCCCGACACAACTGACGTGCTATTCAGCGTCTGGAGAGAACTGGGGCCTTCCTTACTCGCGCAGTGCTCTTATATATATAGCCTCGGTGCGGACGGCTAAGAGAACGCCGGCTCTAACTTGGCTCTCATGACTGGCCGCTGGGCTAGTAACGCACCACTTCAAGTTACATAATAATTTATAGCTTCTTTTGCTGATGGCTTATGAAGCTGTTAATTTAATCGTGCATTTAGCACGCAGGTAAGTATTTATAATAAAATTATGACGTGGCTAAGTTAAATATCTTGGGCGAGAGAAATAATTAAGTTACGCTGCACGCAGCATATGAGCTCTGAACTGGCCCTTTTGAGATCCGCTATCGCTATAATTTTATAGGTATTCAAAAGAAACTTTTCACATCTTCATAGTCATAGCGGACCTCCAACCTATTTAAATCTAAACATCCTAGTCTTATTCATCAGCCTACTTAATCTATCTTGCTTCCTTCAGTTTTGAGATGAAAACCAGAAAATCATGAATTTCCACTAAGGTCTTAACCTGTGAAATCTAAAGTACTGTTTTTATTAAATCATTATGAAAGATGAGTCTAAATATAAATTTTGAAGTCTCTAGCTCCTTTCTGTTGCGCCAACTATTTTTTTAGAAAAACGTCCAAATTACAAAAATGGCTGAAGTTATCGAACTGATATTTAATACACATTAATTTAGTATTATTCCTTATATGCTGGAAAAGTTTCAGATCATTTGCTTGAATTTTAAGGTATTGCGCAACATTTATGACGTCAGAGCTAGTTACAGCAGACTGGCTGGCACACAATGGAAACTGATGTGAATTTACTACAGCGTGAGTAGGCTGCTTCCCTACATCACCCTCTACTTAAATTTTTTTTATGAATGTTAATGAATGAGAAAAAAAAATTTAATTACAAAAAGGGAAGCAAGAGTACAATTTAACTCCCTATAAAAATCAAAATTGAAATATAAACATGTAGAAACATTAAAGAAAACTGATTATCTACATTAATTATTTAAATTGTGGGCATGTTCACTGCCTTTTAAACAATGTCAGTACTCAAAATTTTAAGCGAAGTCACTGAAATATTTCGGCATACATATTGCCTTAGACCAACAAACACATAATAATTGAAAAATTATGAAAATCTTAGACCCATTAAATACATTAAATACACTTTTACATACACAAATTCAAAGAAAATAACATGATACATAAACAGATGATTATCTCTTAGCAGTCTTTTCTAAATCTGAAAGAAAGTTCACAAATAATTTTTACACACGTGGTTGTAGCCGCTTTGGCTGGCGTCCTACACTTCCATTCACAAGGATAGAGGAGGGGAAGTTGCTATGGTGTGCGTCCTTCACGTTCTCTCTAACTTACATGGGGGAAAGGGGAGGGTCACTGTGAGTTGTGTCCAAGTCACTCCACGCTTTCACGCAGCTACCAGGCTGCCATTATCTGGTTTGTCCTGTAGAACAAACAAAAGAGTGCCTCAGACTCTGTTCACTTAATATCTAAGGGTGGGTCACAATGAAATGGGGATATATACATTTTAACTTCCAATATATTACTGGAACAAAGTTAACAGAACTTTTTTTTCAACATTACTCTTGCGGTTACTTAAATGTCATAAAATCGGTAAATAAATGGCTCAAAACGCCGTTAGTCACGTACTAGAGAAAATCTATGCTCATGGCATACAATCATGAATCCTATTTAACGTCAATTTATTATTTCTGGGCCGGAACACTGAACCAATGCTCGGTACATTCCTGACATTTGTATATTAAGCACTTAACTGAATCATCTTTGATTATCTTATTCTTAGAGATAGTATGAGTATGATTAGTGGTTGTTTTCTCAGCTTCTTTGTATATGTGAGTAACTTTTGGTAATAGTACAGTCCTGAGTGTTCAAAACACACTACGTTTAGTTGCCTACAAAATTCACTTATTGGTCCTCTGCTGTTGTGTTAGTTCCACATCTGCAATTAGGTACTTACTTACTTTGAAGTGTATTTATGCTGAGCTAAAATTACTGTTTCACGTCTGCTATTATGTTTCTTATTTATATTGCTAGTGTATGTACTTATTTACCACTCACTCCATTAATATTTAAAGCATAGGATAGCACATTTATTTCATATTCATAGTGTATTGCGGCTGATTAGTTTGTTCACGTGGCAATCCATTTCCACTCGATCGGATGCTGAAACCTCAGGTAGTCTCTCTCGGACCTACCACTAAAGTGCATCAAATAATTATGGACGAGCGTAATGCTAAATTCCTTAAACCTATAGGACACCATGAGCTGCTCTGTCTCATCTAACATAAGGGTACCTATGGTCGCATTCACGCTTCCAACTCATAACCTCAATACGCGTAGGTGTATCCTGTCACACACTACACTAAAATAATGGCCAGCTCCAACCTTATAAATACTTCAGGGACGTGTCCTTCACGACTCAACCACAAACACTGCTCACTTCTATTACACTGCCTTTCCTTGCTACATCAGGTGAGTTTAAACTTACAACTTATCTGCATATTTTTCATAACACTTAGCAATCTCTTTTACTATTTCTTAGTTAGCTCTAATGCATACACTAGGTTTCACTACCACTTCAGATCCTGCTTGTATATGAATTCATATATCTTTTTAAATTACTGTTGGTGGACAATTTCCAATAAAACAACACTTTGTACTTACCATATTACCAGGGTTCTATACATACTTGTTACTCAAATACATTGTATCTTAATTACATCATACTTCTCTATTGTTTGTCACTATTCAGTTTATCACATTAGGTATCTTTCTTCACTGATCGGTAGATAGAATGGTAACATAACTCATGGCCTGATAGTCATGACAGAAAAATTTCATGTCTGAAAGACGAGATCTAAATTTTGGTGGATAGGAAAGATGAAGAATGAGTGAGACCTGAAAGGGAAAGAAGATCTCACACAGCTGGGACTGCACAGCTGCCACACTGTGTAGAGGTTACAGAACAACCTCCTCCCTACAGCCTTCATTGGCTGAATGCTGGCTTGATAGTCATAACGGAAAATTTTAGTATGAAAGAAGAAGTCGAAATTTTTGTGGATAGGAAAGATGAAGAATGAGTGAGACCTGAAAAGGAAAGAAGATCTCACACAGCTGGGACTGCACAGCTGCCACACTGTGTAGAGGTTACAGAACAACCTCCTCCCTACAGCCTTCATTGGCTGAATGCTGACTTGATAGTCATGACGGAAAATTTTAGTGTATGAAAGAAGAGGTCGAAATTTTTGACGACAGGAAAGAGGAAGAATGAGTGAGACCTGAAATGGAAAGAAGATCTCACACAGCTGGGACTGCACAGCTGCCACACTGTGTAGAGGTTACAGAACAACCTCCTCCCTACAGCCTTCATTGGCTGCCTATGAATCTGCCACCTCGATCTGAAAATACTTTATGATGCCTCTCTAGAACCTGTCTCAGTTCTTCCTTCTGATTGTCTGAAATCTTATCTATTTCCTGCAATTTAGCTTCTATTTCGTCCAAAATAATTGCTTCTTCTTCTTCTGTGTTCAGCTTATTGTTACTAAGATTAACACCTTCGTCCCAATACCTCCTATTTTTCAGAACTCGTATAGGCAGCTCCCAAGTTTCATGATCAGTTACTACATGTTTATCACTAAAAGGTACTATAATTACTCCGGTTATTGGCAAGACCATTTTTAATTGGCTGTTCTCAAAGTCCACAACACTCTGATATTTTGACAAGAAATCTATGCCAATTAAAACCTCAATACTGAGATTGTTTACAATTAAACATGGATGATCTATTAAATTACCATTAATGTTAAAGGGTAGTAAAGCTTCTTGCTTTACCGTTTTTGAAACCTTGCCAGTAGCACCAATTATTCTTAGTCCTGATACTCTCATTACTGTAAGCTTATCTTTACCAGGTAATGCATCAAAGAAGGACTGAGATATTGCACTTACCGCACTTCCACTGTCTAAGAAACAACGTACATTGATACCCAACATATTTACTATTATTATAGGGTGGCTTATTCTAGGTTGTACAGGTGGTTCCTCAAATTCATCTAGTAGTTCCTTTTTGATTTGCCTCCAACTAAAGTGATTGACATCTGTCTTCATTACATTTAGGTCACAGTGTGTAGGGGTTTCCTGAATTACATTTTCAGCTGCCTTTTCCAGTCGGTCTATTAATTTTAAATCGAAACACTGCACAACTTCATTACATTTAGTTTGCTGAACATAACCCAAATTACTGTAGTCTGAACGATTCTGCGTCTCCAGACCGGGCATAACACTAGTTACAGCTAAACCACTTTTACCATTATCGTCAGTTTCCTTCTCAAGTGACAACTGGTCACAGCTACTGGGTTCATCGACCCTCAACAGCCTACCCTCTACATTCTCACTTATCTCCTGTCCTAAGTCTATTAGTACATTATCAACATCCTGCACAGGCACTTTAGATAAGAGCACATCATCCTCATCGTAAATATAAGCATGAATTTCTTCTGCTTCTTCACCTGTCAATTCAATATTTTGTAGCTCTTCCCTATTGTTACACTGCTGCGCCTTCTCTTTCTCTTCCCACTTAGAAAGCGTTTCTAACACGGTATCTGTCAAATACTGTGAGTGATCTAATATTTCTGTTGTATCTTTAGATGCTACCGACTCTTCATCCACATGTTCAGTTTGAGTATTCTGATCTGTCTTACCAATTCCCTTAACTACTGGCTTAGGAAAAGTAACCGCCTGGTGAGCGCCAGTGTCCTCATAGACGGAAACTAGTTTTCCTGCCTCGGCCTATTGCTGTTTTCTTTAGTTTCATTATAATTGACTGGCACAGCATTGCTGTCCGTACTGTTGTTTACATGCATATTTCTGTTCGGCACAAAATTATTATCTCTTGGACGCCATTGTTGGTTCTGATAATTATTTCCCCAATTCCTACCTCTCCTAGGATGGCGAATACCTACTGTTCTGATGTTTACATTACCATTTTGCTCATTCCTAAAATTACTATTATTGTTAGTGGCATTTCTGTTATTACGTGCCTGCTCCTCATTGGCAGCAACACGTTCTACACGTTCCAAATATTCAATGAAACGATCAAGATTGTCTCTAGGGGCCGATATAATTCTGGTTTGCCAATACCATGGCAGTTTGGCTTCAAGACCTAATATAATCATTTCTGGCTTTAGCTTTTCCGCTAAATGTGACAAACGTGAAATCCATGACCTAGCAAATTCTTTAATTGATTCCTTGCCTGCACTGAAGCGTTTTCCACTCCAAAATTCTCTTAACACTTCATTTTGCTTATTGCTAGACCAATATTCATTAATGAAAGATGTTTTGAACTCCGCTAAAGTTTTACACTTCAACATAACATCAACGGACCAACGCAAGGCGTCACCTGCTAAATGGCTTTTAATAAATGAGATTTTCTCTCGTTCAGACCAATTTGGTGGAATTACATCTTCAAAATCGTTCCAGAACTCTAGCGGGTGGATATTTTTATCTGGATCAAACCGCAAGAACTGCCGACACCCGATAAATGCGGCGTTTGCAGCTACAACTTGTTGTACACTACCATTACCAGAAGTTACTGAAGCTACTTTACTCTCAATGTCAGCAATGTTAGTACTGATATTTTCTACTCTCAATTCAACATTATCTACTCTTTGTACAATATGAGTAGTATCAGTTTTAATTGCCTCTACGTCTGCTTGACATATGTTTACCTTTATATTAACATCTTTAAATCTATCTGAGCACAGTTCAGATTCCGCCTCGATCTTTTCTGTTAACTTGTGCTCCAGCTTCGCATCTTCCATTTGGAAGTCCTTGCGAACCTCAGCAACTTCGGATTTTACTGTTTTATACATTTCAGAAAATTGTTGAGCAACCTTTTTCTTAATATCCTCATGGTTGTAGTCAATTTTATAATTCAAACTGTCTAGATCCTCTTTCAACTTATTGCAACCAGCCTTGAAGGTATCGTCCATTACCTCCAATCGTTTATTAAAATTAGTTTGACTGGCCACAATCCTGTTATTTACCTCAATTATATCAGATTTTAATTCAGCATTACTGGCAGCTATTTTTGCATTACCGGCAGCTATTGCTTGTAATATAACACTTAAATCAATAGCTCCAGTATCCTTGGGTTGCTCACTAGCTGGCTTTTTATCACACTCTGGTGACGAAAAACTAGCTCCAACACCAGAATCATTTAAACTAAATGAAACTTCTGATTGATTAGTCTTATCTAACTTCTCCTTCTTAAACTCTACCATCTCTGATGACTGTTTCATTTTTAATTCATCATAGAAACTATCATCCAATAAATTTACAATTTCTACTTTCTGCTTTACTACCGGGGTCTCTATTATTGAATCATTGCCCCTTCGCACACTACTGTCAGGAGACAATACTTCATATTTCACTTTAACATTACTACTTTCATGCATATTTACACTTGAACCGTTGTCTGGATTTACAGTTCCTTCAACAGACATAGGTTCTGATTTAAGTTTAACCTCAGTTTCTTTTGGCGGTTCCATCGCAGACAGTCTTTTAGTGCAGGTTAGTAAAATTTTTAACAGCTTTTCACTTAACTTAGTTCCTTCTGCACGACGTATGGCGTTGCCGGCGTGGCGTACCAGGAATCCTGATGCGACGTGGCACGTTGAACTGCAGACGGCACTCCGACGGCTGTGGTGTGTTTGCGTGGCCCGTAACTGCAGGCGCGGCCCCGGCTGCTGTGGCGGACGACTGCGGTACGGCGAAACTGGCTTCTCGCGATGCCGGCAGCACCGCTAGACTCAGTGCCAGCTCCGTCAATCCAGATGCGTTGTTAATTCAATTGCGTCGTCCCCATGCCCACGTAACACTTTCACTGTTCTATTACTCAGCTGCGTGTCGCATTCCACTCGCGAATCCGAATAGTTAAAAATCACTTTCACTTAGTTGATTTCCCGGCCGATGCACCATATGTGGGGCGGCGAGTGAGTACTGCATATTTGCTTGTGAAATAAAGTTTGTTATTTAAACGTGGGAAAAACACTGCACTTCCCGGCTTTTGGAATGTTGTATAATGCTGTCTTTCGCCGTTCTCAACACTGGCTCTCTCTTTGCTTTTTGGCACCCAGAAAGTGATTTAACGAAACGTGGAGCCTGTAATGAGAGTTCCTAGTGCCCACTTAACCTGAGAATATTATTATAGCTGCAGCTTATAGCTCTGAAGAAGTAGGAGATTGTTCGGGATTTCTAATCAAGAACAATTTTCCAAAATAGTTGAGTATATTCTGAAATTCACTGATAACATCACAATTATCCCAACAGCCTAACAAAAAGAGCAGTTCAGAGTCTAATTCGCTGATGCAACTATAAATGTCCGAATTGAATGTCAAAAGAATGCTCGCCAAAATTTGATGAGAAAATCTCATCAAACGCCACGCTAAAATGATTGGTAGAATGTGTGTCCCGCGACGGCACGTGAAAATACAACAACACGCAAACTGAAGCTAGACCATGAAAATCATTCCAAAATAATCCTTCATTTGAAATGTTTTCACAGTTACGCGTATACATCGTAACTCAATACGGCACCCGAGGCAGTTTGTAGCAGCGCTACCGTAGCGAAGCGACTCCCGACACAGCTGACGTGCTATTCAGCGTCTGGAGAGAACTGGGGCCTTCCTTACTCGCGCAGTGCTCTTATATATATAGCCTCGGTGCGGACGGCTAAGAGAACGCCGGCTCTAACTTGGCTCTCACGACTGGCCGCTGGGCTAGTAACGCACCACTTCAAGTTACATAATAATGTATAGCTTCTTTTGCTGATGGCTTATGAAGCTGTTAATTTAATCGTGCATTTAGCACGCAGGTAAGTATTTATAATAAAATTATGACGTGGCTAAGTTAAATATCTTAGGCGAGAGAAATAATTAAGTTACGCTGCACGCAGCAAATGAGCTCTGAACTGGTCCTTTTGAGATCCGCTATCGCTATAATTTTATAGGTATACAAAAGAAACTTTTCACATCTTCATAGTCATAGCGGTTTCTGGGCCGGAACACTGAACCAATGCTCGGTACATTCCTGACATTTGTATATTAAGCACTTAACTGAATCATCTTTGATTATCTTATTCTTAGAGATAGTATGAGTATGATTAGTGGTTGTTTTCTCAGCTTCTTTGTATATGTGAGTAACTTTTGGTAATAGTACAGTCCTGAGTGTTCAAAACACACTACGTTTAGTTGCCTACAAAATTCACTTATTGGTCCTCTGCTGTTGTGTTAGTTCCACATCTGCAATTAGGTACTTACTTACTTTGAAGTGTATTTATGCTGAGCTAAAATTACTGTTTCACGTCTGCTATTATGTTTCTTATTTATATTGCTAGTGTATGTACTTATTTACCACTCACTCTATTAATATTTAAAGCATAGGATAGCACATTTATTTCATATTCATAGTGTATTGCGGCTGATTAGTTTGCTCACGTGGCAATCCATTTCCACTCGATCGGATGCTGAAACCTCAGGTAGTCTCTCTCGGACCTACCACTAAAGTGCATCAAATAATTATGGACGAGCGTAATGCTAAATTCCTTAAACCTATAGGACACCATGAGCTGCTCTGTCTCATCTAACATAAGGGTACCTATGGTCGCATTCACGCTTCCAACTCATAACCTCAATACGCGTAGGTGTATCCTGTCACACACTACACTAAAATAATGGCCAGCTCCAACCTTATAAATACTTCAGGGACGTGTCCTTCACGACTCAACCACAAACACTGCTCACTTCTATTACACTGCCTTTCCTTGCTACATCAGGTGAGTTTAAACTTACAACTTATCTGCATATTTTTCATAACACTTAGCAATCTCTTTTACTATTTCTTAGTTAGCTCTAATGCATACACTAGGTTTCACTACCACTTCAGATCCTGCTTGTATATGAATTCATATATCTTTTTAAATTACTGTTGGTGGACAATTTCCAATAAAACAACACTTTGTACTTACCTTATTACCAGGGTTCTATACATACTTGTTACTCAAATACATTGTATCTTAATTACATCATACTTCTCTATTGTTTGTCACTATTCAGTTTATCACATTAGGTATCTTTCTTCACTGATCGGTAGATAGAATGGTAACATAACTCATGGCCTGATAGTCATGACAGAAAAATTTCATGTCTGAAAGACGAGATCTAAATTTTGGTGGATAGGAAAGATGAAGAATGAGTGAGACCTGAAAGGGAAAGAAGATCTCACACAGCTGGGACTGCACAGCTGCCACACTGTGTAGAGGTTACAGAACAACCTCCTCCCTACAGCCTTCATTGGCTGAATGCTGGCTTGATAGTCATAACGGAAAATTTTAGTATGAAAGAAGAAGTCGAAATTTTTGTGGATAGGAAAGATGAAGAATGAGTGAGACCTGAAAAGGAAAGAAGATCTCACACAGCTGGGACTGCACAGCTGCCACACTGTGTAGAGGTTACAGAACAACCTCCTCCCTACAGCCTTCATTGGCTGAATGCTGACTTGATAGTCATGACGGAAAATTTTAGTGTATGAAAGAAGAGGTCGAAATTTTTGACGACAGGAAAGAGGAAGAATGAGTGAGACCTGAAATGGAAAGAAGATCTCACACAGCTGGGACTGCACAGCTGCCACACTGTGTAGAGGTTACAGAACAACCTCCTCCCTACAGCCTTCATTGGCTGCCTATGAATCTGCCACCTCGATCTGAAAATACTTTATGATGCCTCTCTAGAACCTGTCTCAGTTCTTCCTTCTGATTGTCTGAAATCTTATCTATTTCCTGCAATTTAGCTTCTATTTCGTCCAAAATAATTGCTTCTTCTTCTTCTGTGTTCAGCTTATTGTTACTAAGATTAACACCTTCGTCCCAATACCTCCTATTTTTCAGAACTCGTATAGGCAGCTCCCAAGTTTCATGATCAGTTACTACATGTTTATCACTAAAAGGTACTATAATTACTCCGGTTATTGGCAAGACCATTTTTAATTGGCTGTTCTCAAAGTCCACAACACTCTGATATTTTGACAAGAAATCTATGCCAATTAAAACCTCAATACTGAGATTGTTTACAATTAAACATGGATGATCTATTAAATTACCATTAATGTTAAAGGGTAGTAAAGCTTCTTGCTTTACCGTTTTTGAAACCTTGCCAGTAGCACCAATTATTCTTAGTCCTGATACTCTCATTACTGTAAGCTTATCTTTACCAGGTAATGCATCAAAGAAGGACTGAGATATTGCACTTACCTCACTTCCACTGTCTAAGAAACAACGTACATTGATACCCAACATATTTACTATTATTATAGGGTGGCTTATTCTAGGTTGTACAGGTGGTTCCTCAAATTCATCTAGTAGTTCCTTTTTGATTTGCCTCCAACTAAAGTGATTGACATCTGTCTTCATTACATTTAGGTCACAGTGTGTAGGGGTTTCCTGAATTACATTTTCAGCTGCCTTTTCCAGTCGGTCTATTAATTTTAAATCGAAACACTGCACAACTTCATTACATTTAGTTTGCTGAACATAACCCAAATTACTGTAGTCTGAACGATTCTGCGTCTCCAGACCGGGCATAACACTAGTTACAGCTAAACCACTTTTACCATTATCGTCAGTTTCCTTCTCAAGTGACAACTGGTCACAGCTACTGGGTTCATCGACCCTCAACAGCCTACCCTCTACATTCTCACTTATCTCCTGTCCTAAGTCTATTAGTACATTATCAACATCCTGCACAGGCACTTTAGATAAGAGCACATCATCCTCATCGTAAATATAAGCATGAATTTCTTCTGCTTCTTCACCTGTCAATTCAATATTTTGTAGCTCTTCCCTATTGTTACACTGCTGCGCCTTCTCTTTCTCTTCCCACTTAGAAAGCGTTTCTAACACGGTATCTGTCAAATACTGTGAGTGATCTAATATTTCTGTTGTATCTTTAGATGCTACCGACTCTTCATCCACATGTTCAGTTTGAGTATTCTGATCTGTCTTACCAATTCCCTTAACTACTGGCTTAGGAAAAGTAACCGCCTGGTGAGCGCCAGTGTCCTCATAGACGGGAACTAGTTTTCCTGCCTCGGCCTATTGCTGTTTTCTTTAGTTTCATTATAATTGACTGGCACAGCATTGCTGTCCGTACTGTTGTTTACATGCATATTTCTGTTCGGCACAAAATTATTATCTCTTGGACGCCATTGTTGGTTCTGATAATTATTTCCCCAATTCCTACCTCTCCTAGGATGGCGAATACCTACTGTTCTGATGTTTACATTACCATTTTGCTCATTCCTAAAATTACTATTATTGTTAGTGGCATTTCTGTTATTACGTGCCTGCTCCTCATTGGCAGCAACACGTTCTACACGTTCCAAATATTCAATGAAACGATCAAGATTGTCTCTAGGGGCCGATATAATTCTGGTTTGCCAATACCATGGCAGTTTGGCTTCAAGACCTAATATAATCATTTCTGGCTTTAGCTTTTCCGCTAAATGTGACAAACGTGAAATCCATGACCTAGCAAATTCTTTAATTGATTCCTTGCCTGCACTGAAGCGTTTTCCACTCCAAAATTCTCTTAACACTTCATTTTGCTTATTGCTAGACCAATATTCATTAATGAAAGATGTTTTGAACTCCGCTAAAGTTTTACACTTCAACATAACATCAGCGGACCAACGCAAGGCGTCACCTGCTAAATGGCTTTTAATAAATGAGATTTTCTCTCGTTCAGACCAATTTGGTGGAATTACATCTTCAAAATCGTTCCAGAACTCTAGCGGGTGGATATTTTTATCTGGATCAAACCGCAAGAACTGCCGACACCCGATAAATGCGGCGTTCGCAGCTACAACTTGTTGTACACTACCATTACCAGAAGTTACTGAAGCTACTTTACTCTCAATGTCAGCAATGTTAGTACTGATATTTTCTACTCTCAATTCAACATTATCTACTCTTTGTACAATATGAGTAGTATCAGTTTTAATTGCCTCTACGTCTGCTTGACATATGTTTACCTTTATATTAACATCTTTAAATCTATCTGAGCACAGTTCAGATTCCGCCTCGATCTTTTCTGTTAACTTGTGCTCCAGCTTCGCATCTTCCATTTGGAAGTCCTTGCGAACCTCAGCAACTTCGGATTTTACTGTTTTATACATTTCAGAAAATTGTTGAGCAACCTTTTTCTTAATATCCTCATGGTTGTAGTCAATTTTATAATTCCAACTGTCTAGATCCTCTTTCAACTTATTGCAACCAGCCTTGAAGGTATCGTCCATTACCTCCAATCGTTTATTAAAATTAGTTTGACTGGCCACAATCCTGTTATTTACCTCAATTATATCAGATTTTAATTCAGCATTACTGGCAGCTATTTTTGCATTACCGGCAGCTATTGCTTGTAATATAACATTTAAATCAATAGCTCCAGTATCCTTGGGTTGCTCACTAGCTGGCTTTTTATCACACTCTGGTGTTTCCGCCCGGGAGATGTAGGGAATCAGCCTACTCACGCTGTAGTAAATTCACATCAGTTTCCATTGTGTGCCAGCCAGTCTGCTGTAACTAGCTCTGACGTCATAAATGTTGCGCAATACCTTAAAATTCAAGCAAATGATCTGAAACTTTTCCAGCATTTAAGGAATAATACTAAATTAATGTGTATTAAATATCAGTGCGATAACTTCAGCCATTTTTGTAATTTGGACGTTTTTCTAAAAAAATAATTGGCGCAACAGAAAGGAGCTAGAGACTTCAAAATTTATATTTAGACTCATCTTTCATAATGATTTAATAAAAACAGTACTTTGGATTTCACAGGTTAAGACTTTAGTGGAAATTCATGATTTTCTGGTTTTCATCTCAAAACTGAAGGAAGCAAGATAGATTAAGTAAGCTAATGAATAAGACTAGGATGTTTAGATTTAAATAGGTTGGAGGTCCGCTATGACTATGAAGATGTGAAAAGTTTCTTTTGAATACCTATAAAATTATAGCGATAGCGGATCTCAAAAGGGCCAGTTCAGAGCTCATATGCTGCGTGCAGCGTAACTTAATTATTTCTCTCGCCCAAGATATTTAACTTAGCCACGTCATAATTTTATTATAAATACTTACCTGCGTGCTAAATGCACGATTAAATTAACAGCTTCATAAGCCATCAGCAAAAGAAGCTATAAATTATTATGTAACTTGAAGTGGTGCGTTACTAGCCCAGCGGCCAGTCATGAGAGCCAAGTTAGAGCCGGCGTTCTCTTAGCCGTCCGCACCGAGGCTATATATATAAGAGCACTGCGCGAGTAAGGAAGGCCCCAGTTCTCTCCAGACGCTGAATAGCACGTCAGTTGTGTCGGGAGTCGCTTCGCTACGGTAGCGCTGCTACAAACTGCCTCGGGTGCCGTATTGAGTTACGATGTATACGCATAACTGTGAAAACATTTCAAATGAAGGATTATTTTTGGAATGATTTTCATTATCTAGCTTCAGTTTGCGTGTTGTTGTATTTTCACGTGCCGTCGCGGGACAGACATTCTACCAATCATTTTAGCGTGGCGTTTGATGAGATTTTCTCATCAAATTTTGGCGAGCATTCTTTTGACATTCAATTCGGACATTTATAGTTGCATCAGCGAATTAGACTCTGAACTGCTCTGTTTGTTAGGCTGTTGGGATAATTGTGATGTTATCAGTGAATTTCAGAATATACTCAACTATTTTGGAAAATTGTTTTTGATTAGAAATCCCGAACAATCTCCTACTTCTTCAGAGCTATAAGCTGCAGCTATAATAATATTCTCAGGTTAAGTGGGCACTAGGAACTCTCATTACAGGCTCCACGTTTCGTTAAATCACATTCTGGGTGCTAAAAAGTAAAGAGAGAGCCAGTGTTGAGAACGGCGAAAGACAGAATTATACAACATTCTAAAAGCCGGGAAATGCAGTGTTTTTCCCACATTTAAATAACAAACTTTATTTCACAAGCAATTTGCAGTACCCACTCGCCGCCCCACATATGGTGCATCGGCCGGGAAATCAACTAAGTGAAAGTGATTTTTAACTATTCGGATTCGCGAGTGAAATGCGACACGCAACTGAGTAATGGAACAGTGAAAGTGTGACATGGGCAGGTGGGCAACGCAGTTGAATTAACAACGCATCTAGATTGACGGAGCTGGCACTGAGTCTAGCGGTGCTGCCGGCATCGCGAGAAGCCAGTTTCGCCGTACCGCAGTCGTCCGCCGTAGCAGCCGTAGCCGCGCCTGCAATTGCGGGCCACGCAATTGCACCACAGCCGTCGGAGTGCCGTCTGCAGTTCAACGTGCCACGTCGCATCAGGAATCCTGGTACGCCGCGCCGGCAACAACAACGTCGTGCAGAAGGAACTAAGTTAAGTGAAAAACTGTTTAAAATTTTACTAACCTGCACTAAAAGACTGTCGGCGATGGAACCGCCAAAAGAAACTGAGGTTAAACTTAAATCAGAACCTATGTCTGTTGAGCAAACTGTAAATCCAGACAACGTTTCAAGTGTAAATATGCATAAAAGTGGTAATGTTAAAGTAAAATATGAAGTATTATCTCCTGACAGTAGTGTGGGAAGGGGCAATGATTCAATAATAGAGACCCCGGTAGTAAAGCAGAAAGTAGAAATTGTAAATTTATTGGATGATAGTTTCTCTGATGAATTAAAAATGAAACAGTCATCAGAGATGGTAGAGTTTAAAAAGGAGAAGTTAGATAGGACTAATCAATCAGAAGTTTCATTTAATTTTGATGATTCTGGTGTTGGAGCTAGTTTTTCGTCACCTGAGTGTGATAAAAAGCCAGCTAGTGAGCAACCCAAAAATGCTGGGGCTGTTGATCTAAATGTTATATTACAAGCAATCGCTGCCAGTAATGCACAAATGACAGCTGAATTAAAATCTGAAATAACTGAGGTCAAAAATAGTAATGCTGAATTAAAATCTGAGATTGTGGCCAGTCAAACAAATTTTAATAAAAGATTGGAGGTAATGGACGATACCTTCAAGGCTGGTTGCAATAAGTTGAAAGAGGATCTAGACAGTTTGAATTATAAAATTGACTACAACCATGAGGATATTAAGAAAAAGGTTGCTCAACAATTTTCTGAAATGTATAAAACAGTAAAATCCGAAGTTGCTGAGGTTCGCAAGGACTTCCAAATGGAAGATGCGAAGCTGGAGCACAAGTTAACAGAAAAGATCGAGGCGGAATCTGAACTGTGCTCAGATAGATTTAAAGATGTTAATATAAAGGTAAACATATGTCAAGCAGACGTAGAGGCAATTAAAACTGATACTACTCATATTGTACAAAGAGTAGATAATGTTGAATTGAGAGTAGAAAATATCAGTACTAACATTGCTGACATTGAGAGTAAAGTAGCTTCAGTAACTTCTGGTAATGGTAGTGTACAACAAGTTGTAGCTGCAAACGCCGCATTTATCGGGTGTCGGCAGTTCTTGCGGTTTGATCCAGATAAAAATATCCACCCGCTAGAGTTCTGGAACGATTTTGAAGATGTAATTCCACCAAATTGGTCTGAACGAGAGAAAATCTCATTTATTAAAAGCCATTTAGCAGGTGACGCCTTGCGTTGGTCCGCTGATGTTATGTTGAAGTGTAAAACTTTAGCGGAGTTTAAAACAGCTTTCATTAATGAATATTGGTCTAGTAATAAGCAAAATGAAGTGTTAAGAGAATTTTGGAGTGGAAAACGCTTCAGTGCAGGCAAGGAATCAATTAAAGAATTTGCTAGGTCATGGATTTCACGTTTGTCACATTTAGCGGAAAAGCTAAAGCCAGAAATGATTATATTAGGTCTTGAAGCCAAACTGCCATGGTATTGGCAAACCAGAATTATATCGGCCCCTAGAGACAATCTTGATCGTTTCATTGAATATTTGGAACGTGTAGAACGTGTTGCTGCCAATGAGGAGCAGGCACATAATAACAGAAATGCCACTAACAATAATAGTAATTTTAGGAATGAGCAAAATGGTAATGTAAACATCAGAACAGTAGGTATTCGCCATCCTAAGAGAGGTAGGAATTGGGGAAATAATTATCAGAACCAACAATGGCGTCCAAGAGATAATAATTTTGTTCCGAACAGGAATATGCATGTAAACAACAGTACGGAAAGCAATGCTGTGCCAGTCAATTATAATGAAACTAAAGAAAACAGCAATAGGCCGAGGCAGGAAAACTAGTTCCCGTCTATGAGGACACTGGCGCTCACCAGGCGGTTACTTTTCCTAAGCCAGTAGTTAAGGGAATTGGTAAGACAGATCAGAATACTCAAACTGAACATGTGGATGAAGAGCCGGTAGCATCTAAAGATACAACAGAAATATTAGATCACTCACAGTATTTGATAGATACCGTGTTAGAAACGCTTTCTAAGTGGGAAGAGAAAGAGAAGGCGCAGCAGTGTAACAATAGGGAAGAGCTACAAAATATTGAATTGACAGGTGAAGAAGCAGAAGAAATTCATGCTTATATTTACGATGAGGATGATGTGCTCTTATCTAAAGTGCCTGTGCAGGATGTTGATAATGTACTAATAGACTTAGGACAGGAGATAAGTGAGAATGTAGAGGGTAGGCTGTTGAGGGTCGATGAACCCAGTAGCTGTGACCAGTTGTCACTTGAGAAGGAAACTGACGATAATGGTAAAAGTGGTTTAGCTGTAACTAGTGTTATGCCCGGTCTGGAGACGCAGAATCGTTCAGACTACAGTAATTTGGGTTATGTTCAGCAAACTAAATGTAATGAAGTTGTGCAGTGTTTCGATTTAAAATTAATAGACCGACTGGAAAAGGCAGCTGAAAATGTAATTCAGGAAACCCCTACACACTGTGACCTAAATGTAATGAAGACAGATGTCAATCACTTTAGTTGGAGGCAAATCCAAAAGGAACTACTAGATGAATTTGAGGAACCACCTGTACAACCTAGAATAAGCCACCCTATAATAATAGTGAATATATTGGGTATCAATGTGCGTTGTCTCTTAGACAGTGGAAGTGAGGTGAGTGCAATATCTCAGTCCTTCTTTGATGCATTACCTGGTAAAGATAAGCTTACAGTAATGAGAGTATCAGGTCTAAGAATAATTGGTGCTACTGGCAAGGTGTCAAAAACGGTAAAGCAAGAAACTTTGCTGCCCTTTAACATTAATGATAATTTAATTGATCATCCATGTTTAATTGTAAACAATCTCAGTATTGAGGTTTTAATTGGCATAGATTTCTTGTCAAAATATCAGAGTGTTGTGGACTTTGAGAACAGCCAATTAAAAATGGTCTTACCAATAACCGGAGTAATTATAGTACCTTTTAGTGATAAACATGTAGTAACTGAGGATGAAACTTGGGAGCTGCCTATACGAATTTTGAAAAATAGGAGGTATTGGGACGAAGGTGTTAATCTTAGTAACAATAAGCTGAACACAGAAGAAGAAGAAGCAATGATTTTGGACAAAATAGAAGCTAAATTGCAGGAAATAGATAAGATTTCAGACAGTCAGAAGGAAGAACTGAGACAGGTTCTAAAAAGGCATCATAAAGTATTTTCAGATCGACGTGGCAGATTCATAGGCAGCCAATGAAGGCTGTAGGGAGGAGGTTGTTCTGTAACCTCTACACAGTGTGGCAGCTGTGCAGTCCCAGCTGTGTGAGATCTTCTTTCCCTTTCAGGTCTCACTCATTCTTCATCTTTCCTATCCACGAAAATTTCGACCTCTTCTTTCCAGACATGAAATTTTTCTGTCATGGCTATCAAGCCATGAGTTCTGTAACCATTCTATCCACCGATTAGTGAAGAAAAATACCTAATGTGACAAACCTAATAGTGACAAACAATAGAGAAGTATGATGTAATTAAGATACAATGCATTTGAGTAACAAGTATGTATAGAACTCTGGTACTATGGTAAGTACAAAGTGTTGTTTTATTGGAAATGGTCCACCAACAGTAATTTAAAAAGATATATGAATTCATATACAAGCAAGAGCTGAAGTGGTAGTGAAACCTAATGTATGCATTAGAGCTAACTAAGAAATAGTAAAAAAGATTGCTTAGTGTTAGGAAAAATATGCAGATAAGTTGTAAGATTAAACTCACCTGGTGTAGCAAGGAAAGGCAGTGTAATAGAATTGAGCAGTGTTTGTGGTTGAGACGTGAAGGACACGTCCCTGAAGTATTTATAAGGTTGGAGCTGGCCATTATTTTAGTGTAGTGTGTGACAGGATACACCTACACGTATTGAGGTTATGAGTTGGAGGCGTGAATGCGACCATAGGTACCCTTATGTTAGATGAGACAGAGCAGCTCATGGTGTCCTATAGGTTTAAGGAATTTAGCATTACGCTCGTCCATAATTACTTGATGCACTTTAGTGGTAGGTCTGAGGGAGACTACCTGAGGTTTCAGCATCCGATCGAGTGGAAATGGATTGCCACGTGAGCAAACTAATCAGCTGCAACACACTATGAATATGAAATAAATTTGCTATCCTATGCTTTAAATGTTAATACAGTGAGTGTTAAATAAGTTCATACACTAGCAAAGTAAATAAGTAACATAATGGCAGATGTGAAACATTAATTTTAGCTCAGCATAAATACAATTGAAAGTAAGTAAGTACCTAATTGCAGATGTGGAACTAACACAACAGCAGAGGACCAATAAGTGGATTTTGTAGTCAACTAAACGTAGTGTGTTTTGAACACTCAGAACTGTACTATTACCAAAAGTTACTCACATGTACAAAGAAGCTGAGAAAACAACCACTAATCAAATATACTCATACTATCTCTAAGAATAAGGTAATCAAAGATGAGTCAGTTACGTAAATAAAATGCAGATTTGTCAGGAATGTACCGAGCATTGGTTCAGTGTTCCGGCCCAGAAATAATAAATTGATGTTAAATAGGATTCATGATTGTATGCCTTGAGCATAGATTTTCTCTAGTACGTGACTAACAGCGTTTTGAGCCATTTGTTTACCGAGTTTATGACATTTAAGTAACCGCGAGAGTAATGTTGAAAAAGTTCTGTTAACTTTGTTCCAGCAAAATATTGAAGGATAAAATGTATATATACCCATTTCATTGTGACCCACCCTTAGATATTAAGTGAACAGAGTCTGAGGCACTCTTTTTATTTGTTCTACAGGACAAACCAGATAATGGCAGCCTGGTAGCTGCGTGAAAGTGTGGAGTGACTTGGACACAACTCACAGTGACCCCTCCCCTTTCCCCCATGTAATTTACAGAGAACGTGAAGGACGCACACCATAGCAACTTCCCCTCCTCTACCCTTGTGAATGGAAGTGTAGGACGCCAGCCAAAGCGGCTACAACCACGTGTGTAAAAATTATTTGTGAACTTTCTTTCAGGTTTAGAAAAGACTGCTAAGAGATAATCATCTGTTTATGTATCATGTTATTTTCTTTGAATTTGTGTATGTAAAAATGTATGTAATTTATTTAATGGATCTAAGATTTTCCTAATTTTTCAATTCGTATGTGTTTGTTGGTCTAAGGCAATATGTATGCCGAAATATGTCAGTGACTTCGCTTAAAATTTTGAGTACTGACATTGTTTAAAAGGCAGTGAACATGCCCACAATTTAAATAATTAATGTAGATAATCAGTTTTCTTTAATGTTTCTACATGTTTATATTTCAATTTTGATTTTTATAGGGAGTTAAATTGTACTCTTGCTTCCCTTTTTGTAATTAAATTTTTTTTTCTCATTCATTAACATTCATAAAAAAAAATTTAAGTAGAGGGTGATGTAGGGAAGCAGCCTACTCACGCTGTAGTAAATTCACATCAGTTTCCATTGTGTGCCAGCCAGTCTGCTGTAACTAGCTCTGACGTCATAAATGTTGCGCAATACCTTAAAATTCAAGCAAATGATCTGAAACTTTTCCAGCATATAAGGAATAATACTAAATTAATGTGTATTAAATATCAGTGCGATAACTTCAGCCATTTTTGTAATTTGGACGTTTTTCTAAAAATATAATTGGCGCAACAGAAAGGTGCTAGAGACTTCAAAATTTATATTTAGACTCATCTTTCATAATGATTTAATAAAAACAGTACTTTGGATTTCACAGGTTAAGACTTTAGTGGAAATTCATGATTTTCTGGTTTTCATCTCAAAACTGAAGGAAGCAAGATAGATTAAGTAGGCAAATGAATAAGACTAGGATGTTTAGATTTAAATAGGTTGGAGGTCCGCTATGACTATGAAGATGTGAAAAGTTTCTTTTGAATACCTATAAAATTATAGCGATAGCGGATCTCAAAAGGGCCAGTTCAGAGCTCATATGCTGCGTGCAGCGTAACTTAATTATTTCTCTCGCCCAAGATATTTAACTTAGCCACGTCATAATTTTATTATAAATACTTACCTGCGTGCTAAATGCACGATTAAATTAACAGCTTCATAAGCCATCAGCAAAAGAAGCTATAAATTATTATGTAACTTGAAGTGGTGCGTTACTAGCCCAGCGGCCAGTCGTGAGAGCCAAGTTAGAGCCGGCGTTCTCTTAGCCGTCCGCACCGAGGCTATATATATAAGAGCACTGCGCGAGTAAGGAAGGCCCCAGTTCTCTCCAGACGCTGAATAGCACGTCAGCTGTGTCGGGAGTCGCTTCGCTACGGTAGCGCTGCTACAAACTGCCTCGGGTGCCGTATTGAGTTACGATGTATACGCATAACTGTGAAAACATTTCAAATGAAGGATTATTTTTGGAATGATTTTCATTATCTAGCTTCAGTTTGCGTGTTGTTGTATTTTCACGTGCCGTCGCGGTACAGACATTCTACCAATCATTTTAGCGTGGCGTTTGATGAGATTTTCTCATCAAATTTTGGCGAGCATTCTTTTGACTTTTAATTCGGACCTTTATAGTTGCATCAGCGCATTAGACTCTGAACTGCTCTGGTTGTTAGGTTGTTGGGATAATTGTGATGTTATCAGTGAATTTCAGAATATACTCAACTATTTTTGAAAATTGTTTTTGATTAGAAATCCCGAACAATCTCCTACTTCTTCAGAGCTATAAGCTGCAGCTATAATAATATTGGCTGGCTCTGAGCACTATGGGACTCAACATCTTAGGTCATAAGTCCCCTAGAACTTAGAACTACTTAAACCTAACTAACCTAAGGACATCACACACACCCATGCCCGAGGCAGGATTCGAACCTGCGACCGTAGCAGTCCCGCGGTTCCGGACTGCAGCGCCAGAACCGCTAGACCACCGCGGCCGGCTATAATAATATTCTCAGGTTAAGTGGGCACTAGGAACTCTCATTACAGGCTCCACGTTTCGTTAAATCACTTTCTGGGTGCCAAAAAGCAAAGAGAGAGCCAGTGTTGAGAACGGCGAAAGACAGCATTATACAACATTCCAAAAGCCGGGAAGTGCAGTGTTTTTCCCACGTTTAAATAACAAACTTTATTTCACAAGCAAATATGCAGCACTCACTCGCCGCCCCACAAAACGTTCCGTCAGATCTTTTTCAAAGTGGTGCAACTTGATCAACTGTTTTAAACATTCCGAAATTTATGATTTGGCACTTCGCAAAACGCAAAAGCATAGTATCGTATGACCACATCACTACTGAGTCATAATTATAACCCTTCAATTGATAGAAATAGCTGAGCGTAACAATCTGAATGGATGTAAAAGAGGATAATCATACAGGCTCAATCAAACACGAAGCTGAAGGTTTGGCTGGAAAATACAACAAGTCTGCAAAGGAGACTGCTTACAAAAAGTTCGTCCGTTTCATCCCCTGACACAGCTAAAGTGTGTGGGATCCATACTAAATATGACTGATAGACGTAATTGAACGTGGACAGCACAAATGGCCACACATACTACATTTGACCCACGGAGGAGCGCCACGGAGATGCTGAAAATCTGAATTACCAGGCGCTTGAAAATTGACACTAACTATAAGGGACAGTCAATTGAAAACGAGACAGACGGAAGAATGTACGTAAACTGTTCGTTATTTGAAAAGTAATCGCCATTACTGTTAAAACTGTGGAACCACGTATTGGCAAGGTTGTTTCGACTATGTAACAGACGTTTCCCTGGGAAGCCCTTAGAAAACCTCCATACAGTCTCAGTCTCTCCCCATGCGTTTTCTATATTTTTAGAACCTGTCCCCCCCCCCCTCTCCACCCGGAAAAAAAAATCATTCGTGACCGTCCATTTGTTTCGGACGAAGAAGTGCCCGCCTGGGCGGAATCATGGTTCCTCGAGCAACCGCAAACGTCTTTCCATAATGGTGTTGTACATCTTGTCTCTCAGTTGAGTAAATGCATTCACATGTATTGTGAGTACTTTTGGAAAATAGATTCCTTAGTTTTCCATATGACTGCTCTGCTCCTTATATAACACGAAAACCCACTAACAAATTCACGAAACGGTGTCGAGGACCCTAGGAACATCCTAAAACCAGCATTTATCATTCGTGTTGAGACAGAGGGTACACGTTTAGGCTATTGCAGCGCGCAATTGGCGTTGAACAACATTCCATGTGTGAATGAATCTGAAATAATTGCTAAGAAAGAGTACAATGGGAAAATCTTCTCCTACGCTTTTGACGGTGGCTTGCTGACTGGGTAATGAAAAATTACATATTTGGTTACTGTCAGCATTTGAGGAGTCACGAAAATAACAGAAATGAAAGAATTCTGTTACGGAGGACACAAAGTTACGCAGTGTGACCGAAGGAGACTGGAAGATTTAAGAAATAAATTCACACAAACGTAGCAAGTTATCGAAAAAATGAGTGGAAATAGAAGTAGATACTGACATGAAATTCGGAAACACTATATTACTGCTGCGTTGGTCAGTTGCTAAAAGAAATGCTATATAAAATATACTGCATGCTGCCGCTGTTTCCAGTTCATTCCTCTAGACGCATCAGGCGTCTCCTAATATGTAAAACAAGCCAAGCGGATAGTTGGAAGATGGGATAAATGTTGTAGTTCATCTGCTAATAGAATGTTCATTTATTTGTCTCTAGCTGAGTACCCACGTTGCCTGGGGATGTATTTATTCCAATCTTCTATTAGTTCATTTCCTCCTTCCTCCTCTCTGTGCATATGCGCCACCTCCTCTCTCTGTCCTCCTCCTCTACCCCTCTCTCTGTCAGTCTGCTCCTTCTCCCTCTGTCCGTCTGCTCCTTCCCCCTCTGACCATCTCCTCCTAAAAAAATGGTTCAAATGGCTCTGAGCACTATGGGACTTAACAGCTATGGTCATCAATCCCCTAGACCTAGAACTACTTCAACCTAACTAACCTAAGGACATCACACAACACCCAGTCATCACGAGACAGAGTCTCCTCCTCGTCCCTCTAATTCCACCTCCTCCTTCCTCTCTCTTTGCAAATATACTCCTGCCCCTCTCTCTGTCTATCTTCTCCTTCCCTTCTCTCCGTCCATCACTCCTCCTCCCACCTCTCCCTATTCATCTCCTCCCCTTTCCTTTCTGTATCCATCTCTTCTCTGACCATCTCCTTCTCTTCCTTTTCTCTGTCCATCCCCTCCTCTCTCTCTCTGTCTTTTCATCTCATCCTCCCCCATTTCTGTGCATGTCTCTTCCCACCTTGTCTGTCATCTCCTCCTCTTTTCTTTCTCTGTCCATCTCCTCCTCTGCCCTCTCCCTATTTCCCCTTGCCTATCCCTGTCCATGTCCGCATTGTATCTTTGGTTATCCCTTTCTTCCCATTCGTTGTCTGTCCATCGCCTCGCCTTCTCTCAACACCTTATCCTATTTACTCCAATACGAGGCTGATGGTTCTTACCCTTACAATATTTCTTTCCAGACAGTAAATAGTATGTATGTGCGCCAAATTTGACTGAAATCGTTCCCTGGGTTTAGGATGAGCTTTCTAACCGTGGTTTTGCTCGCATACGCACAAGTCATATACATTTTACACATATTTAATATATTTAATGTGTATTTGTACACACTATTCGCGTATATGTGTAGCGAATTTCAACCTGAAGCAGCTCAATGTATATGCCGTCATATCTTCTTAGCTATGTGCTGTACAGTGCTATACTTTCGCAGGTACACCCAATGGTATATTAACCTACTGTTTGCAAAACGTGTTGTGACTAGAGCTTGTAGTAAAGGAGTAAAAAATTGAAACGTTAGTATGACGTGGCAGTTTCACACTCATTTGTTCATGACGTCATAACTCCTAAACTATGTGTGTTAAAATGATTTATTTTTCTGGGTACATTCAGCAACAAATGTGGATACTTTCTGCGAAATATGTTGCTAATAAAGTTAGTAGCAAAGAACTAAAAAATAAAAACTTCACGCATGATGCAGCAGTTTTTTCTCGCATTTCAGTATTTGATGACATATTTTCTGCAGTAAGTGCCGTACAATGACGTAATTTTTCTGCTACATTCAGTAGTATATTCAGTGTTATACACGGAAGAGCTAAAGAGACTGGCATAGGCATGCGTATTCAAATACAGATATAAGTAAACAGGCAGAATACGGCGCTGCGGTCTGCAACTCCTTTAGAAGACTACAAGTGTATGGCGCACTTGTTAGATCGGTTACCACTGCTACAATGGCAGGTTACCAAGATTTAAGTGAGTTTGAACATGGTGCTACAGTCGGCGCACGAGCCCTGAGACACAGCTCTCAGACGTAGCGATGAAGTGGGGGTTTTTCCGTACGAGGATTTCACGAGTGTACCGTGAATATCAGGAATCTGGTAAAAGAATGAGATTTTCACTCTGCAGCGGAGTGTGCGCTGATATGAAACTTCCTGACAGATTACAACTGTGTGCCCGACCGAGACTCGAACTAGGAGGTAGGAGACGAGATACTGGCAGAAGTAAGGCTGTGAGTACCGGCCGTGAGTCGTGCATCGGTAGCTCAGATGGTAGAGCACTTGCCCGCGAAAGGCAAAGGTCCCGAGTTCGAGTCTCGGTCGGGCACACAGTTTTAATCTGCCAGGAAGTTTCAATCTGGTAAAACATCAAATCTCGGACATCGCTGGGCCCGCTAAAAGACCCTGCAAGAACGGGACGACGGACGACTCAAGAGAATCGTTGAGCGTGACAGAAGTGCAACACATCCGCAATTTGCTGCAAATTTCAATGCTCGGCCATCAACTAGTGTTAGCGTGTGAACCATTCAACGAAATATCATCCATACGGACTTTCGGGTGCCGAAGGCCCACTCGTGTAGCCTCGATGACTGCACGACACAAGGCAGTGCGCCTCGCTTGGGCCCGTCAACACCGACATTGGACTATTGATGACTGGAAACAAGTTGCCTGGTCGGACGAGTCTCGTTTAAAATTGTATCGAGCGGACGGCCGAGTACGGGTATGGAGACAACCTTACGAATCCATGGACCCTGCATGTCAGCAGGGGACTGTTCCAACTGGTGTAGTTGGAGTGATATGGGAACCCTGTTACGTCTAGATACGACTCTGATAGGTGTCACGTACGTAAGCATCCTGTCTTATCACCTGAATCCATTCATGTCATTGTGCATTCCGTCGGACTTGGGCAATTCCAGAAAGACAATTCGACACCTCACACGTCCAGAACCGCTACAGAGCGGCACCAGGTACTCTCTTCTAAGTTTAAACGCTTCTTCTGTCCACCAAACTCACCAGACATGAACATTACTGAGCGTACCTGGGAAGCACTGCAACCTGTTGTTTAGAAGAGATCTCCACTCCTTTTTAACCGCTCGTACTCTTACAGATTTACAGACGGCCATTCAAGGTGTCCATTCTTTACAGCGCTACTTCAGACATTATTCGATTCCCTGTCGCGTCGTGTTGCGGCACTTCTGCGTGCTCGAGGGAGCACTATACGGTATTAGGCAGGTGCACCAGTTTCTTTGGCTCTGCAGTATATGTGAATACTGCCTGTAAAATGTGTCACCAATACAGTTTTAGATGTACGAACAGCGAATCTGTAGCACACAACAAGATTTTCTCCTTTCATCATTTTATGGAGGTCGTCAGCTAGAAAATGTTTGGTTAAGTTTTGAAATTGATTGCAAAATTAGTTGCAAGTCTCCAAGTGTTCTCATTCTCAAATGTTAGATGACTAGATTATGGGTATTCTAGCAATGTGGCCGGCACAGTCATTCTTTCAACACACTAAATGACATGTGTACCACGTTTGGTTGAAATTGGTCTAGTGTTTTAGGAGGAGATGTGGAACACTCATACATTCATACGTTTTTATAATTTGTATGGATCAATTACATCTCAGAAGTCATCACAAAGGTCTTTGGCCTTTGAAACCTGCTACCCAAGCAGTGTCCAGCACAGTTAGTTGTAGGCTGTCTAGTACCGGCACGGAAGTTACTGAAACGTGAGCTCACATCACGGTTGGAGGGAAAAGGGAGAGTTCGTCTTCTTGCGTGACTGCCACGCGGATTTAGTTCACTTCGCCCGAAGATAGAAAATACAAAATGTGGTCTTGGATAGAGTGCACCCACTTACAGGTGCAGTTCTGTGCCCTTATTCCAAGCTACTCGGAAATGTTGGAGCTGTGTCAGACCAATTAAACGGCTCAAGAAGTCACCTGTATTGTCCTGACACAGACGCAATATTGCGATAGCTGCCAAAATGAATTACCACACGATATTCCACTTCATCAAAGATCAGTGGGCTACAAGAAGAAGGTATACTTCTGATGGCAATTGTAATAGTGTTTCTGGAATGACTGGGCGTGGGCGGTGGTTCTCTGCCTCAGATAAATGCAGGTGCAACAGGGGAAGGCAGTTCGTAGACACAAGTAATTTTTAATTACTGTTTCTTTAAAATTAATGGACTTCCGAGCTGCTAGCGTAACTTGAGAGCGAGGCTAATAGACGTAGCGGCATCTCCAGCTCGGTGGCAGTAAGTGATAGCATGTGCCTCCACTAAGGCTGCCACATTAGACAGCGCTCACTTTTGATGTACCGAACCAGTGAATATGCTGTGCTGTGAATATATCCCTTGATAGCAGTGATGGGTATGGCTGGATGATGCGTGTCGTAGTTCCGTGAAGGTGGCTGTATGCACAGCAGACATTCACCTGAATGCTCCGGCAGCGGACACACGTCCGAAGCCAGCTGAGGTTGGAGATGACTGCATCATCAAGACGACGTTGAACATCATAGGTTTCACGTTATATTGCTGCCCAGCTGATGGCTGATCTGTAACAGTATGCGAACAAGTCTCGGAAGATTCAACGGTACCGATTGGCCGCTCTATCATCCACAGCTGAGAGGTGTCACTGGATCTGGACATGGAGAGGCATGTGGTCAGCACGCCGCCCTCCCTACAGCTGTCAGTTTTCGTTGGTTGTCCCAACCAAGTAGCTCATCAATTGGATTCAAAAAGGCTGGGTGCACCCCGTTTGCCAACAACGCTCGGCAGACCTGGATGCCATCAATTCGAAGTGTCCGACAGTGCTTAACTTCGGTATTAGGAACTGGTGTGCTAGCACTGCGGCAGTGCTGCTGGCATAGTTGATCTGAGAGGCGATTTAAATGCTGCTGCTCCCGTCTGACGTTGTGGAAACGACTGTTTTTGTGTGCCATGTAGAAATGTTCTGAAACAGAGGCAATGACCAAAGCAGCTGTTGCCATGTTGCAGTGCGTCTACTAATAGAATCTTTCTGAGGGCGCTGACACAGGAAGTCTGACAGTATAGGAGTTGCGATCTCTGTTCTGGTGCTGAGCATGCAGGATGGGGGATGATGGTGGTACTTTTCTATTTCCTGGTGTACTGTTCTCTGCTCAAACCTCTGCTACAGTTAATCCTGGCACAGTCCCTCCCGCCTAAGGAAAGTCCGGTCTCCAGGCATCCAGGAAAACTGGCTGTAACATGACTATTGACCTGTACTTTACTCACGGTGGCACTTGGTGATTTCCATTATTTACACCTTTTTCTTGACTTCCCATCAGTTGGCTCACACATGGAGCTTTTCTTGGAAAATGATTCTATCCTTTGTCAGACAATTTCTCGTTGGCGCCTTTATTACTGGCATGAACTTTTAGGATAAAGATTGGCGTGAATGGATTTTGGGTAACTTTCTGCTTTAAGTCACACACCGTCAGGTGGCTTGCGGAGTATGGATGTAGATGTAGATGAAGTGGTAGTAAACAATACCTATTGCAGCCAAAATCATGCTCGCAGCTGGGAATGAGGTTCCTGTAGTTACGAGTTGGTGCTGATGTTCGAATGACACGCTTTTACGTGGTCTAAAAGGTGCTCCTCTAATATACGGCCGTTTTACACAGCTAACATCTGATCCAGGGATGCTAGCAAGGTCGGCTGTATAGTGTTATTCAACTAAGTCAAGTTTTCAGTGGTAACTATCTTCCAGAAGGGTCGGATAAGTAACCAAATGTGTGTTCTTGTGTGTGTGTGTGTGTGTGTGTGTGTGTGTGTGTGTGTGTGTGTGTGTGTGAGAGAGAGAGAGAGAGAGAGAGAGAGAGAGAGAGACAGAGAGAGAGAGAGAGAGAGAGACAGACAGAGACAGAGAGACAGAGAGACAGACACAGAGACAGAGACAGAGACAGAGAGACAGAGCAGAGACAGAGACAGAGAGACAGAGACAGAAACAGAGAGACAGACACAGAGACAGAGACAGAGACAGAGACAGAGACAGAGAGACACAGAGACACAGAGAGACAGAGAGACAGACACAGAGACAGAGACACAGAGAGACAGAGAGACAGACACAGACACAGAGACAGACACAGAGAGAGAGAGAGAGAGAGAGAGAGAGAGAGAGAGAGAGACAGAGACACAGAGAGACAGAGAGACAGACACAGAGACAGAGACAGAGACAGAGACACAGAGAGACAGAGAGACAGACACAGACACAGAGACAGACACAGAGAGAGAGAGAGAGAGAGAGAGACAGAGACAGAGACAGAGACAGAGACAGAGACACAGAGAGACAGAGAGACAGACACAGAGACAGACACAGAGAGAGAGAGAGAGAGAGAGAGAGAGAGAGAGAGAGACAGACAGACAGAGAGACAGAGAGACAGAGAGACAGACACAGAGACAGACACAGAGAGAGAGAGAGAGGGAGAGGGAGAGAGAGACAGAGAGACAGAGACAGAGACAGAGACACAGAGAGACAGACACAGAGACAGACACAGAGAGAGAGAGAGACAGACACAGAGACAGACACAGAGAGAGAGAGAGAGAGACAGAGAGACAGAGAGACAGACACAGAGACAGACACAGAGAGACAGAGAGACAGAGAGACAGACACAGAGAGAGAGAGAGAGAGAGAGAGACAGAGAGACAGAGAGACAGACACAGAGACAGACACAGAGAGAGAGAGAGAGAGAGAGACAGAGAGACAGACACAGAGACATTTGGGATGTTGGTTCCAGTGATGATGGCAGGTAATCGCAAACCAGGTCAGGAAATATCGCATCAGGTGCTGTAGATTAATTACCTTCGATTCCGTAGCTCTTTGCGCTACGTTCCTGTGTAACGTTCTTACTCATAACAACAAAAAATTCACTGAAGAACCAAAGAAACTGGTACACCCGCCTAATATCCTGTAGGGCCCTCACGAGCACCTGGAATTTAGTCGACTAATGTCTGAAGTAGTGCAGGGGGGAACTGACATCATGAATTGTGCAGGGCAGTCCGTAAATCCGTAAGAGTACGAGGGGGTGGAGATCTCTTCTGAACAGCACGTTGCAAGGCATCCCAAATATGCTCAATAATACTCTTGTCTCCGCAGTCTTGTGAGTTAACGAGCATTTCGCTCTCATTTAAGTATATGACCGAAAGATACAGCCTTCCAAGAGTTGTGAAACGAGTCCTGTCGTCCAGAACCGTGTGCCACATAGAGCGCAGATTCACCACGAGATGGGGAAATTCACAGGTGTCTATTGTGCTGAATGGGGCCAGGCTGATCAGGCACAAGCGCTGTAGTGTGCAAGTGAGGCAGACGAGAACCTACGTCATAGGGAAACTCCGTAGCAGCTGTTTGTGCCCAGGTAGGCGTAGCAGTGTTAAATATGGCGGATCTGAGATTGGCCATAAAGGGAAACATTTATGAAAATTATTTTAATTCTGTTGTAATTCAGGGAATGAAGCCACAGTAATTTTAATCTGCCATCCTCCATAAATTTTCAAGGTGATCCCAATAAAACTTGAATGGTTATCGTATCTATAATAGCTTAGGATTTACTGCTAAAGTGATATTAACAAGCTTTGTAACAACGGCCTGAATGCTAAACTCTGAACGCTTGGGACGATCTTAACTATCGATATTTCATTTAAAAGCGCATTATCAAAATTACAAATGTTGTAAATATCAACTCTGTAATTTGTTTAAGAGATATAGTAAATTTAAAGTATCACTATTTTCAGTGAAGCACCAGATCATCATTTCCTCCACACAAAACACATTGAAAGATGACAGCGTGACACGTTATCGAATCATTAGGTAATAGAACATTTGTTGTTAAGTTTAGAGCATAATAGTTATTTTTGTTCTTTACTCATTTATCAGAAAGCACATTGGTGCAAGGCTACTGGCCGTGACATTCAAACGTAAGAAGGTTAAGAAGATTTTTGAATCTCTGCATGTTAATCTAGCTTCTTAGACACAGTTCTTCCGCTTTCGTCAGGGTCTACAATAGAGTTGCGCAGCACATTCTGATAGTCCGTTTATCTGCATAGTTTAGTTTTTTGCGGTCTTTAGTATGGACAGTGATTGCGATAGTTGTGTGCGGATGCGAGCCGAGTTGGTGACACTTCGGTCTCAGCTTCAGTGGACAGTCCAGTTACTGCTCGCACTGAGGTTGACCCCTCATCTGTGGTCGAGTGGGAGATCGTCCAGGGACGTAGCAGGCGGCGAAAGACTTCCCAGGCGGCCGCGCGTAAGGACTCCCCGGTTTGTCTGACAGACAGATTCCAGGCACTGTCTGTGGCTGACGCTGTCGCTGAGCCAGATGCTGTTGCCCGCCCTGTTTCAGAGGAAACCTCACAGCCTGCAAGATCCGTAAAATCACAGAAGGTGGGATTATTGACAGATGGGAGCTCCAACGTTAGGCGCATTATGGGGCCCCTTAGGGTGTTGGCTGCCAAGAAGGGAAAGAAATCCAGTGTGCACTCCGTGTGCATACTAGGTGGAGTCATTCCAGATGTGGATGCCATGAAGAGCACAGGGTGCAGCCAACTGTAGGTGGTTGCTTACGTGGGTACCAGTGATGTGTGTCACTTTGGATCAGAAGAGTTTCTCTGTGGTTTCGTGTGGCTAACAGAAGTGGTAAAGGCTGCCAGTCTTGCTTGCAAAATGAAAGCAGAGCTGACCATTTGCAGCATAGTCGACAGGACCTCTGGTACAGAGAAGATTGGAGGGTCTGAATAAGAGGGTCATATGGTTCTGCGACCGTGTAGGCTGCAGATTCCTCGACTTCCGCCAAGGGTGGCTGGGTTTCCGGTTCCGCTGAGTAGATCAGGTGTCCACTATACGTAGGAGTCGTGGACTGGGCAGTTTTTTAGATCACAGGGTCTCGGGAAAACACAAGAAGGGTTTCAGCCACAAATGGTGCAGGCTGAACACAGGAAGAACATAGATACAGGAACCATCGGTATAAGTGTTGTAAATTGTCGTAACTGTAATAGGAAAGTACCAAGCTGTAATGCCGCTTCCTTTGGACGCAAAGATGAAAATATAAAAATAGTACCCAAAACCCAATACAAGCCCCAAACCCAAGATCCAAATTTCATAAAAAAATAAAACAAAGTCCCACTGTGATATCACCACTTGAACTGTAGCAAGTATACTGAAGAGAAACAGTGTACAAAGAAATAGAAAAGAAATCCAGTATAAAGTAACTTAGTATTTCTGTAAAAGAAAGTAAAATAAAATCCCTTTTGTATCAAATTAAAGCGAAAGTGTATCGCAAAGTAGTGTACTTATAGAACAAGTGACCTCAAAGAATACTCCTTGTGAGTACTCTTTGAGGACACCGCAGAATACTGGAGATAAGGTTATATATTGTAAATGAACTTCTAGCGCTTCCTTGATTGTGTCGTAACTTAACGTGTGCTCTTGTACGTAGGTGCTACGACATTGGTTTTACATTTTGGAGTTTTGCGATCTGCTAGAAATCGTTAAGCATGAAATAGGTAGATCAGCAACTTTGAGTATATCATTACGTAAAGTCAAGATAGGAAAAGAACCGAAATATGTCTTGAATTGATTATTACCAATGGAAGACTGAACTTTGTCCCAAAGTGATAGACTACTAGTAATTTAACGAAAAAGGAAGTGAATATTAGTATCGAATTGTGGGAAAATACTTAGATTTCGTTAAAGTGATTGGTGAAATCTATATCTTATTGCAAACTCTTTGACTGAAATTTACGTAACTAATTCCACCCAGCTTAGGGAAAGGTTACTTCTTTAAGACAATGATAGGATGAGCTTAGACTATAATAAACCAACATAACGAGAATTTACCGCGTTTGACATTTATTTCAAACCAAATAATATTACATGCTTCGGAAACATTTTATCAGTGCAACGATACAGATTAACAACAGAGCGCGCTGTGTATATATATATATATATATATATATATATATATATATATAGAGAGAGAGAGAGAGAGAGAGAGAGAGAGAGAGAGAGAGAGAGAGGATATAAAATGTAGACTGGCAGTGGCAAGGAAAGCGTTTCTGAAGAAGAGAAATTTGTTAACATCGAGTATAGATTTAAGTGTCAGGAAGTCGTTTCTTAAAGTATTTGTATGGATTGAAGCCATGTAAGGAAGTGAAATACGGACGAGAAATAGTTTGGACAAGAAGAGAACAGAAGCTTTCGAAACGTGGTGCTACAGAAGAATGCTGAAGATTATATGGGTAGATCACATAACTAATGAGGAGGTATTGAATAGAATTGGAGAGAAGAGAAATTTGTGGCACAACTTGACTAGAAGGGATCGGTTGGTAGGGTATATTCTGAGGCATCAAGGGATCACCAATTTAGTATTGAAGGGCAGGGTGGAGGGTAAAAATCGTAGAGGGAGACCAAGAGATACACTAAACAGATTCAGAAGGATGTAGGTTGCAGTAGGGTCTGGGAGATGAAGAAGCTTCAAAAGGTAGAGTAGCATGGAGAGCTGCATCAAACCAGTCTCTGGACTGAAGACCACAAGAATATATATATATATATATATATATATATATATATATATATATATATATATATATATATAAATACTTTAAGAAACGACTTCCTGACACTTAAATCTATACTCGATGTTAACAAATTCCTCTTCTTCAGAAACGCTTTCCTTGCCACTGCCAGTCTACATTTTATATCCTCTCTACTTCGACCATCATCGGTTATTTTGCTCCCCAAATGGCTCTGAGCACTATGGGACTTAACATCTATGGTCATCAGTCCCCTAGAACTTAGAACTACTTAAACCTAACTAACCTAAGGACAGCACACAACACCCAGCCATCACGAGGCAGAGAAAATCTCTGACCCCGCCGGGAATCGAACCCGGGAACCCGGGCGTGGGAAGCGAGAACGCTACCGCACGACCACGAGTTGCGGGCAAGTAAAAGCCTGCATCCAAATAGCAAAATTCATTTACAACTTTAAGCGTCTCATTTCATAATCTAATACCCTCAGAATCACCCGATTTTATTCAAATACATTTCATTATCTTCGTTTTGCTTCTGTTAATGTTCACCTAACATCCTCATCTCAAGACGCTGTACATTCCGTTCAGCTGCTCTTCCAGGTCCTTTGCTGTCTCTGACAGAATTACAACGTCATCGACGAACCTCAAAGTTTTTATTTCTTCTCCATAGATTTTAATTCCTACTAAGAAATTTTCTTTTGTTTCCTTTACTGCTTGCTCAATATACAGATTGAATAACATTGGGGATAGGCTACAACACTGTCTCACTCCCTTCCCAACCACTGCTTCCTTTTCATGCCCCTCGACTCTTACAACTGCCATCTGGTTTCTGTACAAATTGTAAATAGCCCTTCGCTCCCTGTATTTTACCCCTTTAGAATTTGAAACACAGTATTCCATTCAACATTGTCAAAAGCTTTCTCTATGTCTACAAATGCTAGAAACGTAGGTTTGCCTTTCCTTAATCTATTTTCTAAGATAAGTCGTCTCTCTAAAAACAGTTATCGTACTGATTCAGATTATTTAGCTGACGTAAACTGAAAACTTTAGTGGAGATACTATTGCTGTATATAGACTGTAATTGCAATTATAGCAGTTTGTATGCATCTACGTGTAGCTGTGCTCGTACACGTCGGGGAGCATACGATTATTTGAGCTGGCTGGTACAATTAATACACATTCGGCGTGAACATAGTGCAACAGGACAGACTTCTTTTGTAACGTTCCTTATCACACAGTACACAGAAATTCTACCGCTAGCTGGTCGGAGCACGAACTTCCATCAACAAACATTTTCAATAGAAGGAGCAGTTACAAAGAAATGGCGCCCATCATGGGGTCCGATTCCATTGAAAAACTAGTATACCACGTTTAGGACTAAAGTTACAAAACTAGTGCCCTTAAAGCGGGGCCAGATTCTATTAGAACTTCAGGTAGGCATCACCTTACGCCATACACACATACTACTACGCAGAACTTTTTTGTCGATGTCGGGGTACGCAGTGCTGACAGAGCTACGATGACGCACCGACTTCGACTACGCGGAGGCCGCCGACTGCTGAGAGCTACGACTTCCGACGCCGTGAAGACTGGGGTGCTCTGTTGCTGTCAAAGGTGACTGCGCTTCCGCCGCCTCTACTCAACAAAACACTAGTAAGTAATAAACTGAACAACTCAGGTTACTCAGTTCTAGTTAAATTTTCTTCTGCGTGGTGCAACACCGAAATCCTTGTACTATTATTTGTGTATATGTGTAACACTGTGTGTACCATCAGAAAGACAAATGGCTCTGAGCACTATAGGACTTAACTTCTGAGGTCATCAGTCCCTTAGAACTAACCTAAGGACATCACACATATCCATGCCCGAGGCAGGATTCGAACCTGCGACTGTAGCGGTCCCGCGGTTCCAGAGTGTAGCGCCTAGAACCGCTCGGCTGTACCGGCCGGCTCAGAAAGACAATTTCGTACTGAGTGTGCAGGGAGATTCACTAAATTGTTAATTGGTATAAGGGTTGGAAATGTCAAAGAGGGCAAGAAAGGGTATATTTGAACACGAAAAAGACGAATCTAAAATCAGAGAAGAAGCAGTAGAGGAAATGAGTCAAACTGTTGAGAACATTCTTTCTCTTGACACAGATAATGAGCCAAGTGAAAGAATGGATGACACGCGACTTCCGAAGATGAGATAGAAAAAATTCCGGATGTCGTGGCGGCTCAAGTGACAGTAATTAATGATGAAAGAGAAACGTCTTGGTTGACGAATGTTTCTTCCATGCAGCACTTTGATATGAGTGTGTTGTTCAATTTTATGTCCCGTGTGGAACAACGTGATTCGCGTCAAGATGAAAGAGATAACACGTTTCGACTTGAAATGGTGAAATGTGATAAAGAAAGAGAAGGTTATGTGGCACAGATAGAGTTAGAAAGGGAGGAATATTTTAGAAAGAGGGAAGAGGAAAATAGCAAATTTAAACAGTAAATGTTAGAATTACAGAAGACTTGTGATGTTAGGTATAGCCAGAAAATTGAAAAATTACAGACTGAGATCAATGCCATCCCTGGGACTGTACAAAAACTAGAAGAAAATCTCGCTGTAGTAAAATCAACTCAAAACGCTGTAATTCAGCAGATTTCGGAATTGTTTGACAAAATGAATCAACTTGAGTTAAATACTAAACAAAATGTTGATTTGTTTCTACTTGAAAAATCTAATCAATGGGAAAAAGAAATGTCCATATGGATAGATGGAAAATTAAAGGAGATAAAGATCCAAGTAATCGACACTGTTGAACTTAAATTAAATTCTACTAGTGAGACAAAATTAAACAGAGTCAATATACACTCCTGGAAATTGAAATAAGAACACCGTGAATTCATTGTCCCAGGAAGGGGAAACTTTATTGACACATTCCTGGGGTCAGATACATCACATGATCACACTGACAGAACCACAGGCACATAGACACAGGCAACAGAGCATGCACAATGTCGGCACTAGTACAGTGTATATCCACCTTTCGCAGCAATGCAGGCTGCTATTCTCCCATGGAGACGATCGTAGAGATGCTGGATGTAGTCCTGTGGAACGGCTTGCCATGCCATTTCCACCTGGCGCCTCAGTTGGACCAGCGTTCGTGCTGGACGTGCAGACCGCGTGAGACGACGCTTCATCCAGTCCCAAACATGCTCAATGGGGGACAGATCCGGAGATCTTGCTGGCCAGGGTAGTTGACTTACACCTTCTAGAGCACGTTGGGTGGCGCGGGATACATGCGGACTTGCATTGTCCTGTTGGAACAGCAAGTTCCCTTGCCGGTCTAGGAATGGTAGAACGATGGGTTCGATGACGGTTTGGATGTACCGTGCACTATTCAGTGTCCCCTCGACGATCACCAGTGGTGTACGGCCAGTGTAAGGAGATCGCTCCCCACACCACGATGCCGGGTGTTGGCCCTGTGTGCCTCGGTCGTATGCAGTCCTGATTGTGGTGCTCACCTGCAAGGCGCCAAACACGCATACAACCATCATTGGCACCAAGGCAGAAGCGACTCTCATCGCTGAAGACGACACGTCTCCATTCGTCCCTCCATTCACGCCTGTCGCGACACCACTGGAGGCGGGCTGCACGATGTGGGGCGTGAGCGGAAGACGGCCTAACGGTGTGCGGGACCGTAGCCCAGCTTCATGGAGACGGTTACGAATGGTCCTCGCCGATACCCCAGGAGAAACAGTGTCCCTAATTTGCTGGGAAGTGGCGGTGCGGTCCCCTACGGCACTGCGTAGGATCCTACGGTCTTGGCGTGCATCCGTGCGTCGCTGCGGTCCGGTCCCAGGTCGACGGGCACGTGCACCTTCCGCCGACCACTGGCGACAACATCGATGTACTGTGGAGACCTCACGCCCCACGTGTTGAGCAATTCGGCGGTACGTCCACCCGGCCTCCCGCATGCCCACTATACGCCCTCGCTCAAAGTCCGTCAACTGCACATACGGTCCACGTCCACGCTGTCGCGGCATGCTACCAGTGTTAAAGACTGCGATGGAGCTCCGTATGCCACGGCAAACTGGCTGACACTGACGGCGGCGGTGCACAAATGCTGCGCAGCTAGCGCCATTCGACGGCCAACACCGCGGTTCCTGGTGTGTCCGCTGTGCCGTGCGTGTGATCATTGCTTGTACAGCCCTCTCGCAGTGTCCGGAGCAAGTATGGTGGGTCTGACACACCGGTGTCAATGTGTTCTTTTTTTCCATTTCCAGGAGTGTAGAAGATATTGAACAACTGAAAGAGGAAATTCACGTGATTAAAAACAAAGGTAACAGCGAAATACCTAAGGATATGGAGAATTCAAGTCGTTTTGGCTGCGTTCCGAATAATGATTGCATGAAGGATCGTAACCAAAATGTTCGTGAATTCTCTGTCAGAAATGAACATCGTGACTCTAGTCTAGAGAAGAAAAGCCATCTTGAGTATAGAACTGTTGGAATCAATAGTGATGAACGCTGTTTACCTGAGTCTGAGCCGTTCACTTAGAATACGTCTTTGTCGTCCATTAAAACTGAAAACAGCATATTTAAAAGTAGACAGTTTCCGCTATTCTCGTCCGAAATGAACACAACCCACCCTAGAATTTTCATTAATAGTTTCAAGAGAATATTTCCAAAAGTATGGACCGAGTATGATAAAATTAAATTTATAGTTTCAAGGATTGTTGGTGAGGCATCGCCCTGAGCGAATTAAGTTAGTGAAACATGTAGGACACGTCACGAGTTCGAGAAATTATTTTTGGCTAAGTACTGGTCCACAAGCAAGCAAGAGCGTTTAAGGAAGGAGGTATACAATCCCGAGTTTTATAACCCGAAGAAAGGAACGTTGTGGTCGAACTTTAAAAAAGGTACATTAATAAAGCTCGGTATTGGACCGAACCTATATCTCACCACGAAGTTATTCGGAACCTAAAAACCAGGCTTCCGATGAACCTCCGTGAAATGACTTCATGCACCTGACGATGATTTTGAGCAATTTCTGTCCATGATTGATTCGATAGATATCATCCAAGAGGATTTCCGTCAGTTAAACGGCATAGTTGTGCGTTACAACAATGGTAAAGGACATAATAATAGTAATGACCACTCTCCGTCTAACGGCAACAATCATCGGAAATCGAATAACAGTGACTCACAACGTAGACAGAACTTCAATATTCTAAACTTTCGTAACCTAAATTACAACAATCAAAATAACAGAAATGCATACAGCCAGGGACCGGCTTCATCGGATGTAAATAAGACACATTTTTGCGGGGCTAATGTTCAAAATCGAAAGAGAAAATTCAGTGACACATGGCAATATTCTGACCCGGAACCAAACAATCCTGGGAATCGAAATCAGTCATATCACTGGGGTCAACAAATTCTCTTTGGAACAACCAGATGAACCGAAGCAATATAACGAACTTTCTGCGTCAAAACACTTCTGCAGCGATTCGGTTAGGAAACGGTGCAGCTGGTGTTCGGAATATAATGTACAACTCACAGAATCACAACGTCCATGTAACGGAGATAGTAGAGGAGCCACATCGTGAACCGAATAACACAACAATCTAGGACCAGCCAGTCCTAGACTTCCAGGGGTGGCTAGTGGGCTTAATGGAAGTCAACATAATCAGTCAGTATGTTTACTAAGGTACAATTCTGGAGTGGAAATTAGAGATGAATTACTTAATAAGGCAACTTCGCACCAACCTGAATCCAAAGCATACGCACAAGCTGTAATAACTGGAGCTACAAGTGGTATACCTGTACACGTCCTTTTATAGACACAGGAGCTACCACTAATGTTATGTCGTTTGACCTGTTTAATTTTATTAGTAAAATAGAGAAAGTACTTACATTTCCTGTAACAGGGTGCACTATTTCCGGAGCTTTCAGCACAGGTATTAAACCCATTAAAGCTCACGTGCTGGCGGAATTAATCATACAGGAGGAAAAACTTAAGGCCACCTACCTGGTAGTCAAGAATTTATCCATACCATTTATTTGGGGATGGGACTATTTAGTCGAAAAACGGGCAGTCGTTGACTTACAGAAAGGGTATGTGGTTTAAATACAATCAAAGGGATCGTTGAATTGTCTTTCTTAAGCGAAACAAGGATTCTCAATAAATACTGTCATAATCTGCCGTTGTTATGTAATTATAATAATGTAATGTTAACCGACACGATTAGTTTGCCTGTAGTCGATTCCGATTCAGATTTCGAGCAAGTTATCAAAGACAAAATAATCGAATCTGAATATTTGTCAAGTGTACAGAGACAGGATCTGTCAAATTTACTAAATGAATACGCACCAATTTTTGGCAACAATCCTGGTGTTATCAAAGGGTTGAAGTATAAGATGTGTGTGTAGCCTCACAAAACATATTGCAAAACAACTTACTCGATACCCTGGTCTAGATGAGAATCCATTAGACTAGAAATTCAGAGAATGCTGGAGTGGGACATAATAGAACTGTCCAACTCAGTATTGCAGCTCACTCCTAGCAGTTGCGAAAGCTGAAAAGTCCCCTTAGAAAAATTATGAAAGACTGTGCTGGTAAAACTCTTACGTTATTTGATTTTCAAACAGCTGAGCAGAACTGATTATATTCAGACATTTCTCTCTTTACTTATTCTGATCAACAGTAAAACTGACACACAATATTTTTAGCGCAACGCAATCTGACTTTCAATAATCCCTACAAAAGAATGACCGTGACTAACAATAACCTATACCTTTCATGAATCACTTACCTCACAAAAATCTTCGTTACTCGAGCTACTGCAATACAGCAAGCACCAATATTGCCAGCTAAATAGAGGATTGTAACTACTGAAGGCACTAACTACTGATAGGCATATTTAGCAAATGAAAGATTTTGATAGAGAACAAACAATGTATTTACATTAATAGTGTTCAATAGTCCATGACATCCAGTCTTACAAATTTCGTTTTTCTGACAGACACACGTCCAGATCGTCCACTCTCAAAACTCTGCCATCTCTCTTCCCACATCCACCACTGCTGGTAGCTCACCTCCAATACGTGGAACTGTTTCAGTGTTTCGGAACGGCTGTGGGTCACTGTTTCGAAACAGTAGTGTTTCATTCCACCCGTGTCTCGGATAACCGGAACAGATTCGATCTCGAGCCAGACACAGAAACTGTATCGTTGTTTCAAAATAAGGCTGTTTCAGTCCACCTGTGCTTGGAACGGACTAATTGTATCGAAACAGTGATGTTTCATTCCGCTCTGTGTCGGACGAGATTCGGGCCGGCACAGGTACTGAAACACAACATACCACTTCACGAAACACTTTCAAGAGTGTCGAAATCTTTTTGACAGGCAATAGCATGAAGCTTAAGATATCCGAAAATAAAGCTTCGTTTATAGCTGACTGTCCTATTCTGAAATGGCGTAACATCTGCTTTATAAACACTAACCAAACAATAAAGCAACGCATACTATTCGCATTCAAAATAATAAATACGTGAAAATCATTCAGTTAAATTACGCTTTTTTTTATTACATACGCTTCTCTGTTCATGTACAGTAATCATATTAAGAAACACAAGTAAACCTACAACATTTTGAATAAAGAAGGCGTAGAGTGACAGTTATTAGACACATACATAAATCTGACGTAGGTATAATTGCAAGCAATCTGCTTGACATATCACTTATAGTGTAATGGTGAACGGGAAGGGCTGGGGAGCATGGTGAATTTATAGTAACGGTTCGAAACACCTTGAAAGACAAAATTTTTTTTCTGTTATATTTTGTTACTTATTCGAATTATCTGTGAGTCTATAGTCAATGTGCCTATTATTCACAACGATTCCCTTTGCGTGGAAATTAGCAGGATTGGTATATTACCCGTACTAACGGAATGTGGGAATCCCAGTAGCACGTCCGTAGTTTCTGCAGTTTGCTCCCACCTCCAGTTCCGTTCGTGGTGGTTCTTCTGTCTTCAGCTATGGCTGTCCTTAGCCAATTGAAAAGTATGAAAGTCACACGACACGAAAGCAGTGCATTTGCTGCAGGAAATACGAAATGCCTATACGCCTAAGTGATAGTTTCATACTTTCTGCAATATGATAAGCGCTCTCGCTCCTCATTTGTGTTTATATGGACATACTTATACAGTAGACATTCAAGATGATAAAATGTGTAGGTTTACTAGATTACTAAACATAAACTGTTTCACTGTTTCGAAACAGCGTATCGAAACATTACATTGTACTGTTTCATTTGTTTCGAAACAGTTACGTGTTTCAGTTTGCCCATCTCTACCTCCAACTGTGCAATGCTACACGCTGTTCACATCCAACTGCCCAACACTACAATAGCGAATATTCCAACAATGCCAACCAGCCACAGACTGCACACAGTACAGCCAGTGATTTTCATACAGAGCGCTACGTGACGTTACCAACATAAAAACCTAAACAGTCTACTTACAAAGCTAATGGTGATATAAGATTTGTGCTTGACGCCACAAACATCAATAAAATTATAATACCTGTTCAGACAAGGCCAGAGAACTTAGACTAAATACTAGAGCAGTTCCTTGGGGTAAAATATTTGACCTCCATTGACCTCTGTCTCCTATTGGCAGGTTAAGTTGGATGAAGAGTCACGGAAATATATGGCTTTCGTTTTCATAGGAAGAAGTTTCCACTTTAAAGTCATGCCGTTCGGTCTCAGTATTAGTGGTGGAGTTTTTATTTCTGCATTATACACAGTTTTAGGCCGGACTTGTTAAACAAGGTAACCTTCTACATCGATGACCTCCTCATGGCAACCGACATCTGGGAGTGTCATATAGAACTGTTATGTCGAGTGTTCGTAGTTTTCAAGATTACGGAGTAACTGCATACCTTTCTAAGTCCGAACTTGGTAAAGAAAGAATTAAGTTTCTTGAGCATATTATCTCTCCCTTGGGTATTACATCTAACCCTAAAACGATGGAAGCTATGAGTGAGTGTCCATACCTGTGCACTCGTAAACAACTAAAGTGTTTTCTCGGTTTAGCGTCTTTCTTCAGGAGATTCCTTCCTGATCAGACGCCAAACCATGAGTGTTTACTTAACCTGTTGACAAAGAACATTTCATGGCATTGGACAGCTGAATGTTGCAGAGCATTTGACAGAATGCGAAACACTTTGCTGAACACACAGATATTATCCACCTGCAAATGGATGAGCAATTTTATGTAGCCAGAGATGCTTCATACACTGGTCTTTGAGCAACACTTTTTCAAATGGATATCCCAGATGACATTAGTACTATCAAAATTATAACTTTTGCCACTCGCACCCTCACAAACTTTAAGAAACTTTATATCACTATGGAATTAGAAGTATTGGCTTTGGTTTGGTAGTTAAAGAAATTTAGGCATTTCACATATGGAAAACCAATAATAGCGTATTGCGGCCACCAAGCTGTGACGATTTTGATGACATGTAGATTGCTACACGCACAGCTAACCAGACGAGCATTACTTTTGCAGGAATATTCGTTGGAAATGCGACATATTCGTGGAAAGGATAATGTTATTGCTGATGCACTCTATAGGTTACCACATGGTATCGTTGGAACAAATGCCGTAGTTAACAGACGTGACAACTTTCTAGTAATGTTGATACAGAACTCTCAATTTGAAAAAGACATTGAATTAATGTGCAAAAACATTACTAAACTTCAGAAACAATATTGTAAATGGAAAGACAGTCACTAATAGGAAACAACAGTAGCTGTCATAACACGAAATATTGCCTGCGGGACAATATATTGTTCTACATAAACGCATTCCTCAGATTATTTGTACAAATTTCCGTGGTATACACATATCTCGTGGGGACATGCAAGTGGGTATACATGTGCTAAACTTATAAAGGCGTACGCACATTATCCAAATTTAAAACGTATTGCACAAAGGATTTTAAAAACTTAAGTAATTTGCCAAAAAGCTAAACCTATCAATTACACGACGAAAACAGAATTGCGACCTATTGTAGTCGACATTGTTCTTGATCTACTTTCGTGTGACATAATGGGTCCTCTACCAGCATCAAAGGGTAATTGTAAATGTATGCTTGCATTTTACGATCTGTTAAGCAAATACATAAATGTGTATCAATTAAATTCAGTATGGGTAAAGCCGATGTTGAAGATCCTTACAGAGAAATACACAGTTCAAGTGAGAAAACGGAGAGCCTTGTTTCCGGACAATGCTTCGTACTTTTCGTGTAGATCCTAGAAAAATTGTCTGCGCGAAAGAGGCATTAGTCACAACCAGATTTCTCGGTTCAACCCGAAAAGTAGTCCAACTGCGCGCGTTTTTAGAGAATTAAATAGATTCATGAGAACGTACCTGTCCAGTCAGCACTATTGCTGAATAGAGTATCTGCAAAAATTCGAGGAAGTGTATAATCATTACCTCATTCATGTACTGATATTACTCCTTACAATATCTTGTTTGGTATTAGTCACATGAACAAATGGAATGAAAACCTACCAAAAGTCAGTAACCCATTCCTGTAGATAAATCTTCCCTATTTAACCAAGTGCGTGCTGCCATTCAGCATCACGCAAACTAGAGAAAAACTTATGATAAATGTCTAACCAAACCTTTTACTTACAGAGTTGGAGAACATATCCTATTAAGGTCTCATTCAAAATCCTCATCCATAAAGAAGTTAAATAAGAAATGGCAATTAAAATATGAAAGTCCATTGAAAATAGTTAGAATACCGCATCCTGGAAGTTACCTTTCATGGCATTGCAAAGAAAAGAACAAAGGAATCTACAGTCACCAGGATTTAAAACGATTTTGGTAGTAGATTTAAGCTTTATTTAAAAGATGACAAATATTTGTAAATTTAATTTATTGTTTTGTCCTGTGAACAGAATTGACGATGTATAAGTCATTTTACCTGGGGGCTTGTCTGTCGGAGAGAAACTACAGGGAAGAAGATATTCAGAAATACTGATAGATAAAATAGCCTATTCTGAAAACCTTTGAATATAATATTGATAATCTAACGATATACTAAGAACCTACAACCTAACAATATTATAAACTGTTGTTGTGCACCAATAGCAGAAAATTCGTGTGCTTAACAACACTGTGAAAAGAAGAGAAACAAGAAACTTGGGCTTTATTGTAAAGAGACTTCACAATTTGTGGAATAAGACATTCTATAATGAATAAAACTGTTTTCATTTTCTGTACTTTAATAGCAGATTTGATTATTTAGCGCAAGGGAAAGAATTTAAGTCATAGTTGCATTCTGCAACAAGAATGAGAGCTAGAATATTTTTCAGCAGTTAAAATTGATTTCAATTTCAATATTTGTTATTAGTATAAGTACTTCAAGGTTATATTTTGTACTTAGAATAAGTAAAGTGAAGTACTTTCCTTTTTCAGACCCACAATGGCATTAACTTTGGATTTTCAAACGAGTGTTAAAAAATAATTTCGCCTGTGCACGATGTACTGGTTTAGAACTTTCAGTCTATTATGCAAGTTTATGTATCTCACAGAATACTATGAAATTATTTAAGCAATAATAGAGTCAAGAGACTAAAGATGAAAGAAATTCATGAGAAAGTGACTTACGTGGATAATAATTACATGTGATGGAATCGTAACAGTAAATTATTTGTAGCCATGTTCGTAGAGATAGGAAATGGTACAATCATTTCCGTGTTCCTATTTTACCAGGAAGGAACTGTAGGGATAGATTAATTTTGAACACGCTGACTTTTTTCACGTAAAGGTAACTGAACTTTAACAGTGTTAAACATGAGTGAAAAGCGTTTCGTATGATTTCGTGTAACGAAATAGTGCTAGACGAACTTCTAACTACAAGTCGCTGGGAATGATTACTTTCTCTTGAACTTGGTAAAAGACAAGTCAAGATGCTGTACTGTTACAAGAATTCTAGTACGAACTTACAAACTTGAAAAGCTGAACCAAAGTATCCTCTGACAGACTTACATGAGCAAACAACATAAATGCTGCCAACAATGGAATAATGAGTGTTTGTATTGTTCTGTAATCGGGTGTATTAATAATATTTTTATTTCATATCACTACACGAGAGTGAAGTTAGCAGCTTTGTGGTGGACCGCGAATGTCGTCACGTCTCGCCAACGAAAAGCTTTGAAGAAGGCAAAACCGATGGGGGGGGGGGGGGGGGAGGCGCACACGTTAGCGACCGTCCATAGAAGAAGAAGATCGCTGTTACCTGACCGTGGCAGTATCAGCAGATGAGCGGATCCGAGACTTCGAGCAACCTGTCTACCTACCACTGCAGTCGCTGTTCGTCAAGAAGATAACATCGCCACAGAAGACCTTGAGCCGTCTCTCATCACCCGCAGATACTATTCTTCAAGAAGATAACATCGCCATCGCCATCAAGGAAGATGTTGAGTAGCCTTAGGTCATACTCCATTAACATCCTAAGAAGCAGATGAGATAAGAAAATCACCATAAGCGAGACTTCTGAAGCAGCCACAGATAGAAGAACTTAGGACAACAGTTAACAACAATGCTAAATCCTTCTGCGTCTGTTCGGTGATTGTTCAAGACGGGCGAGTTGAATACTTACCGATGTCTGCTGCTCTATCAGTTATCAAGCAGCAGCAAACAAGATACTTCAACTTCTGCCGCTCGCCAGCAAGTAGGCGGCAGATTAACCAAGATCAACCTGATCCTGCTACTAGCCAGTTCAAGAGGTAGCAGAGGAGAAGACTGCGCAATGGCTGGGGTTCCTGTTGCCCTGTCATCGGAGAGGCAGCGGAGGTAGCGTATGATCAGACTGTGATCCCAGCCTGCACAGTCTGGTCTATCTGTCATGCGAGTAAAACGACCCGATGGTGAGCTGAGCGCTGGTTGCATACAAGACGTACTGTCTGCCTGTCTGCCTACTCTTCGAGCGTCGCACAAATGAGAAGACAACGAAACTGATTATTGTACATACCTTGTAACATCATTATTATGTGTAGTCTGATTAATTTATTAATGAAATTTTTAAACGTGGCAAATAACATAGGAGATTCTTAAGTTAATTAATCACAGTTTGAATTATTTAAGACCTAACTTACTTAGTGGGCACGTTCCTTAAACCCAAAGTACTTTAGCATTGAGATAATTAAGAAATGACATTTTAAACAGGGAAAATTCTTAGGCCTTCGTAACATTAATTGTGAAATACCTAGTAACTAATCCTAGAAAATTTGAAATTTTTCAACGGGCCGCCTTATTAGGCCCATAGGCTAAAATTCTTGATAAATACCAATGTAGTTTTTAGCAATGTATCTATATTGTAATAGGGAGGTAACTCAGAAAGTCCAAACATCAGCGCAACCCACAATAAGGAGAGGATTGTGCTGAAATCGTCCGGGGGACGGATGTAACGCTGCTTCCTTTGGAGCAAAGATGAAATTATAAAAATAGTACCTAAAACCCAGTACAAGCCCCAAACCCATGATCCAAATTTCCCTCTGTGATAGCACCACTTGAACAGTAGCAAGTATACTGAAGAGAAACAATGTAAAAAGAAATACTAAACAAATCCAGTATAAAGTAATTTAGTATTTTTACAAAATAAAGTAAAATAGAATCCCTTTTATATCAAAATAAAGTGGAAGTAGATCGCAAAGTAGTGTACTTATAGAACAGGTGACCTCAAAGAATACGCCTTGTGAATACTCTTTGAGGACACCGCGGAATACAGAAGACAAAGTTATACATTTTTAATGTGCTTCTAGCGCTTGCTTGGTCGTGTCGTAACTTAACGTGTGCTCTTGTACTTAGGCAACACGAGACTGTTTTTACACTCTGGAGATTTGAGATCCGCTAGAAATCATTAACCTTGAAATACGTAGATCAGCAACTTTGAGTACATCATTACGTAAAGTCAAGATAGGAAAAGAACCGAAATTTGTCTTAAATTGATTATTACCTATGGGAGACAGAACTTTGTCTCAAAGTGATAGACTGTTAGTAATTCAAGAAAAAAGGAGGTGAATATTAGTATCCAACTGGTGAAATCTGGATCTTAATGCAAACTCTTTGACTGAAATTTACGTAACTAATTCCACCCAGCTTAGGGGAAGATTACTTCTTTAATACAATGTTGGGATGTGCTTAGACTATAATCAACCATCATAACGTGAATTTAGCGTGTTTGACATTTATTTCAAATCAAATAATTTTACGTGCTGACGAAACATTTTATCAGTGCAACGATACAGATAAATAACAGAGCGCTGTATGTATACATATATGTAGTACGATAACTTTTTTTAGAGCGACAATATATATATATATATATATATATATATATATATATATATATATATATATATATATATATATATATATGTGTGTGTGTGTGTGTGTGTGTGTGTGTGTATTTTTGTCGCTCTAAAAAAAGTTATCGTACTGATTCAGAGTATTTAGCTGAAATAAAATGAAAACTTTAGAGGAGAAACTATTGCTGTATACAGACTGTAGCCTATAATTGGTGCAATAATAGCAGTTTGTATGCTGTTTGGCTGTGTGGCTGTGCTCGTACACATCGGGATGCATGTGGTTGTTTGAGCTGGCTGGTACAGTTAACACGCACTCGGCGTGAACAGAGTGCAGCAGGACAGACTTTTATTGTAACGTTCCTTATCAGACAGCACACAGAAATTCTGCCGATAGCTGGTCGGAGCACAAACTTCATCAACCAACATTTTCAATAGAAGGAGCAGTTACAAAGCGCAAATAGCAAGCACTGATGCTCAAAGCGCTATAGGCACTGATAACTGACTAAAGCTGGAGATAAGCTCATTTGAAATTTTTGCGAAGAACCTAAGGGTGTTCCGAAAGGATAGGCTAAACACGGTTGGCGGTGGCGTGTTTGTTGCTGTCAGAAGTTAACTTAACGCGAAATTGAAGCAGATACTTCCTGTGAGTTCGTATGAGCAGACGTCATTGTTGGCAACTGCAGTAAAATAATAATTGGATCCTTTTACCGACCTCGCAATTCAGATGATACAGATGCTGAATGGTATGAGTTTGATTTCAAAAATGTACCCAATTAATACTATTATATTTGGTGGTGACTTTAATTTACCCTCGATATGTTTAATTCCAGACATACGCATAAAACATCATCCGAAATGGAGCTAAACGCATTCTCTGAAAATAATTTCGCACAGTTAGTTCATGAGCTCACGTGAATAGTAAACGGTTGTGAAAACACACTTGACCTCTTAGTTACAAATAATCCTGAGTTAATAACGAGCATCAAAACGGTTACAGGTATTAGTGAACACAGGGTTGTCGAAGCGATATTGAATATTCTAACCCCCAAATCCTTAAAAAAGAAACGAAAAATATACCTATTCAAAAATGCCGATAAAAAATCACTTGACGCCTTGCTAAGAGACAATCTCCACTCCTTCCAAATTAATAGATCAGATGCAGCTTGAATTCAAAGAAATAGTATCGGCAGCAATTGAGAGATTTATACAAATAAATTAACAAACGACCGAGCTGATCCTCCTTGGTGCACAAAATGGGTCAGAACACTGTTGCAGAAACAACGGAACGAACATGCCAAATTTAAACAGACGCAAAATCCCCAAGATTGGTGATATTTTACAGAAGCTCGAAATTTAGCGCAAGCTTCAATGCGGGATGCTTATAACAATTTCCACAACGAAACTTTGTCTCATGAAACCTGGCAGAAAATCCAAAGATATTCTGGTAGTATGTGAAGTATGTTAGCGGCAAGAAACAATCAATGCCTTCTCTGTGCGATAGCAATGGAGATACTATCGAAGACAGTGCTTCCAAAGCAGGGTTACTAAACACAGCCTTCCGAAATGCCTTCACAAAAGAAAGATTCCAGAATTCGAATTAAGAACAGCTGCCAACACGAGTAACGTAGAAGTAAATATCCTCGGAGTAGTGAAGCAACTTAATAAAAGCCACTCTTCTGGTCCAGACTGCATACCAATTAGGTTCCTTTCATAGTATGCTGATGCATTAGCTCCATACTTCACAATCGTGTACAACCGTTAGCTGGACGATAGAGCCGTACCCAAAGACTGGAAAGTTGCACAGGTCATACCAATATTCAAGAAAGGTAGTAGAAGGAATCCACTTAATTATAGGCCCATAGCATTAACGTCGATATGCAGCAGGATTCTGGAATATATATTGTGTTCGAACATTATGAACTACCTCGAAGAAAACGGTCTGTTGACACACAGTCACCATGGGTTTAGAAAACATCGTTCTTGTGAAACACAACTAGCTCTTTATTTGCATTAAGTGTTGAGTGCTACTGACAAGGGATTTCAGATCGATTCCGTATTTCTCGATTTGCAGAAGGCTTTCGACACTGTAGCACACAAGCAGCTTATTGTGAAATTGCGTGCTTTTGGAGTATCGTCTCAGTTATGTGACTGAATTTGTGACCTTTCAGAGAGATTACAGTTCGTAGTAATTGACGGCAAGTCATCGAATAAAACAGAAGCGGTAGAGCACTTGCCCGCGAAAGGCAAAGGTCCCAAGTTGGAGTCTCGGTCCGGCACACAGTTTTAATCTGCCAGGAAGTTTCAAAACAGAAGTGATTTCTGGCGTTCCCCAAGGTAGTGTTATAGACCCTTTGCTGTTACTTATGTATATAAACGATTTGGGAGACAATCTGAGCTGCCGTCTTAGTTTGTTTACAGATGACGTGGTCATTCGTAGTCTCTGAGTGGGTTGAAATGGCTCTGAGCACTATGGGACTTAACATCCATGGTCATCAGTCCCCTAGAACTTAGAACTACTTAAACCTAACTAACCTAAGGACATCACACAACACCCAGTCATCACGAGGCAGAGAAAATCCCTGACTCCGCCGGGAATCGAACCCGCGAACCCGGGCGCGGGAAGCGAAAACGCTACCGCACGACCACGAGCTGCAGACAATCTCTGAGTGGTGAGCAGACGCGTGCCTGGTGTGAAATCTAAGTTTTCGCGTAGGTAACGAGATGGAGTATTGGACTTTTATTTCGCGATGAGACCGTGAATGATCGAACTGTGTCAAACGCATATGCGCTCGAGTGTAACAGAAACTCCAAATACGACCACTTTCGCTATTAGTTTGCTTTAAGAATAATCATTATAACATTATTCTAACCAAAATCGTAACTGTGTGCCTACATCATTTAAGGGTCGCTAATTTAGCTCCCGATATCGTTATTACCGTTATTATATGCTGTATTGACTTTGTACGTTTCATACAATTTTGCAAACCTCCCACCAGCCAGACAATTTAATCAAAGGGTCACAAGAGTCTATTTTAGGGAGTGAAATGCGACACGTGTGGTTCCCCCCTAGACGAGCTTGAAGAAAGACATTTCGATTAAGAGGAACCGCATGTGATCCCGACCACCACTGGGATGTTAGCTCGATGATGATGATGATGATGATGATGATGTTTGGTTTGTGGGGCGCTCAACTGCTCGGTTATCAGCTCCTGTACAAATTCCCAACCTTTTCTCAGTCCAAACTTGCCACATTCATGAATGATGATGAAATGATGAGGTCAACACAAACACCCAGTCATCTCGAGGCAGGTGAAAATACTTGACCCCGCCGGGAATCGAACCCGGATGTTAGCTCGCAATTGGGGACTCGTCCAGGATAGGAGTTCGGTAACTGTTAGTTGAGGGACAAGAATCTTGCGAAGTGTTGGAACAGGATTGGATTTTGGGGAAGTTTTATTTGCGGAATATGAACTCTGGAAAGTTTTAGAATTGGATTTGAATTCTGCAATGTGTTTTCAAAAGTATTATCTAAACGTCGATATGCAGGATCTCTCGCATAAGATAATGTGATATCGGTTCAGGACTGAACATTAGGTTTCTTTAATAGATGTGAAATTACAGTTGTAATTCTCACAGCTAACGACATTCTGTGATCTAGCTCCCAAGTCTGTGACCGTTTAGGCAGTTTGTATGGGAGCTCTGAGCTACGAATTTTGCAACAGTTGTGTGCACCGAGTTTTATCAGTGGTTAAGAGTGACAAAAATGTAACGCTGAAGAAGAAGCGACATCGAAAGCACATCGTTCCAGCCAACAGCGACATCTTCAACGGTGATTCATCGCGCAGCGGCGGTTGCAGTACCACAGCAGAGGCTACGAGATCTTCAGCGTCGGCTTCAACATCGGCAGCAATACCATGGCAGAAAGATCCAACACGACAAAGCTAAGTACCTGCGCTGATAGCGAGATTACGTATGATTCTGTAGTTCAATCGCCAATAATAGACGTCGCTAACATTAAGCAGTCGGCCAATTTGTGTGGGTCCGTAAATACCAGCGAGATGCTTAGCCCGGGGCGGGAGAGCGTAATCGGCGGTTAATTTAATAGGGCAAATAGTCCGAAATCGGGCAAGGGAGGTGAATTTGGGGGGGGGGGGAAAGAAATATGTCGCAATTAACGCAAATGATAATATGATTGGGATTGGGATCCAAAATTGATTCTATTACAACCGATATGGGTGACATAAATGGTTGACGTAAATTTAAAAATTGATTCGGTTCAACCGAAGTAGCTTCGATTGTGAAAGACGAAGTAGGTAAAATTGCTACTGGAGAAGAGGAATTGATAGACGGAAAATTAAAAACCATTCGGAATGAATTGGGCAAAATTTCTGATGAAGTTGGGATACTTGACTCTAAGGTAGATCGAGAGGGGAAAAATTTCAGTGATAAGGTGGAGAAGTTGCAGACAGATCTGGGAGGAAACGTAAGAAATTGTATGAGGGGTAAGATGAGCTAATCGCTGAGACGACAGAGGCTATTAACAAATTATTCGGTGGAACAGATAAAGGGGAGAAAGAAGTAGATAAAATAAACAAAAGTAGAATTTGGCATTAAAATTGAAAATGGTGAAGTTAGAAAGCAAATCAATGAAATAAAAATCGAATTGAATTCTTTATCTGCACATAAAACCTCTACATTGATCAGTGTTCCGTGGATGAACTCGGGAATGTTTTGGAGACAACGGAACATATCAGCAAGTAAATTTTTTAGCAGCACGCAGGGTAGGTTTTATAATGGGAATGCCCGACGAGGCGAAGACAAAATTCGTGAAAAGACACTTGGAAGGTGAGCCGCAATCGTGGGCAAATATACACATTGATACGTTCACTACCTACGAAATATCTGAAAATAGTTTCCTGAACAACGTCTAGAGTGAAGCCAATCAAATGCGACTCCAAAATGAGTTTCTCAAAAGAACAAGCACTGAAATTACGACTCGGAAAAGGTGGTTACCGGAAAATTTGCAGTGGGATCAAGTGCACCTCAATAGATGAGTTTTAGGACTTTGTAGAAAAATTAGTACGGACGTTGAAATTTAAACCGCAAAGTAAGCAGACAAAGACTTTCAGAGTAGAAATTGTAACTACAGTCCGAGTAACTACTATGAAAGACATCCGTGAAGTAATCAAAGAACTCAAACAGCAGTTTTGGTAAGGGAAACGGTAACAGGAACACATCCAATGATAAATTTCAAAGAGGTAATTGGAACAGCTACTTCAGTAACAGGGACCGACACCAAGAATGTAGATTTGAGGGACCGGCACCAGGCGAAATGAACCAGCATGATGTGAGATCGGGAAACTAAGTTTCGCCGCATCTCAGGTCCGGAGATGGCAAAATAAACTGGCGATGAATAGGACGCGAGTAAATGGAAAAGTGAAAGGTGTCAATAAATCTGCAGAAAGGCGTTAGAATTTTGAAATGAAATTAGTAAGATATGAGAATCAAATAGGTAAATTTTCAAATCCGATCGTACGTAAAAGGCGTAATCCCAAGATAATGAAAGATATCGATAAAGTCGATGACAATGACTTAGGGCTAAATGATCTGTTTTATGAATGTGAGACGAAAGAGTGTGTGAATGTTAATAAAATGAAAAATTCTACATGCCAAAAGGAGACTGAGGTGGAGCTGAATTTGGTGGATTTAGATGGTATAGAAAATTCTAATGAGGTACTAACCAGCGGTAACGATTATACTGATGAGGTTGATGATGTTTCAGGTGATGTCGTGACGGCGAAAGTTATTAAGGAGGTTAAAAAGGACGGCATAGCGTTAGTCTCGACCTCAGATTTTAAGTTCCATAGTGCTCAGAGCCATTTGAACCATTAGTCTCGTCAGCTGTTGATGAATTTGTTTGTGTATCGACGGATATTTCCTTTTTGAAGGAAGGTAGTAACGATGTTTTATGTGCTGAAGTTACGATAGTTGAAACTGCTGGTATTTTCTGCTGGAGGGAGGAATCTGTGCATATCTTTCTACAAATGGAAGTGAACCCGAAGTTCTGGATGGATCTGTGGGTCTTGAATGTTTGTTTGAGAATGAATGTGGATTCGAATTTGACGTGCGATATGAAATTATTGTGGTGCAGGAGTGTGCAGGAGAGGAAAAGGTATTATGCTCACGTTTAAATCAAAACACAGCAGAATTTAATGGTACTGTTAATTCTGAAAATGCACGACGCTATAGCTACAATTTATCTGATTTAACGGCAGAGGATGGTGAAACTATGAATGGTTCTTGTATTGGTGATTTGTCGACGGAGGTAAATGAGTTTTTAGGTTGTATGATGTATCAGCGGCAGTTGAAAGTGCTGTTTCTGAAGGTGTTTGTAATGATCTGGAAGTAAGGAGTAATGTTTTATTTCATGATAATGATGTTGTAGCTACTAATGTCGATAATTTTAAGGGCGAATACAGTGAGTTTGAATCTAATATAGGAAGTGATATTTGGACAGAATGGTATCTTAAGGATGAATGTGATTTTGCTGTGATTAGCGATGGTACAGTAGAACATTACGATCGTTATTGGGACATTTGTAGACTTGAGAGAAGTTAAAGATAGCGAGAGCTCTAGAAGGGAGAAAAAATGAAATTGGGGTGAAAGAAGCATTTACTGAATTATTTTGGGACGACTACGAAATTGAGGGGTGGGTCGAACAGGATATGTGTACTCTAGGGATGGAAGAAGAGGGACGAGACATAGAGAATGATTTATAGAGAGAACAGTGTTTAGAGCGAAAGTAATGGTACTGTTCAGCCTATTATTGAAATTAAAGTAAATGACGAGAAAGCAGACGATTCTGGAAGCAATGTGTCGGCAGTCTTGCAAGGTTTTGTACGTAAGGTAAAGAATAAGAAATTGATATTGCTACCTGTAAATAGTGTAAAAATTAAAACGGCAGTTGGCAGTTTAAGTACGCCGATAAGGCAAGAAGTACTCTTGTAATTCCAATGCGAGGAAAATCATTTGAGTATAGGATGTTTTGTGATGAATGGACTTGATATGTGGTACCGGGAACAGATTTGTTATGTAAATACAAAACTTCGCTTCACTCCGTGGGAAGGTGCTTGGATTTTGAAACTGAGGGTGAAAAAAAGGAAACTAAAATTTAAGAATCTTTTGATGGGGAACAACCAGATTGCGCACACCGTAATTATACATGGTTGGGATGAGGAGAACAATATGTGAGGGTATGTCGGAGGTAGCGAAAAAGGAGTTATGTGAATTGCTGTGCCGTTATAAGGACATATTTTCTGATCGTCCCAGTAAAGTAACAGACTTCGAATACACCATTAAAGTGAAGCCGCACGAACCGATTAAGTGCAAGCCTTATATACTTCCTATTGCTGATCGGTAAGCCATCAGGGCCAGAATGGGATATTATAGAGCAGTGTAGGAGCGATTACTGTAATCCCATTGTAATTGTAAAGAAAAAAGGCAAATCGGTTATAATCATGCTAGGCGCGCGCGAGATAAGTAAGGTAATTGTGACAGAACTCGACCAGCCCGGTAATATGGAGGAACTGCTGCAAAACTTCAGGAACATAAAATTGATGTCTAGTGTTGACTTGAGCTCAGGATTTTGGCAAATCCAGTTGGCAGAAGAAACCAGACGTTACACAGATTTCTTATTCGAAGGACGAAGCTACCGGTTTGAGGTTGTACCGTTTGGCCTCACGGTTTCAGTGGTAGTATTTGTGAGAGCGCTAAGCCATGTCTTAGGAGAACTCTCGATGAGTGAGTTGGTGATCCATGTGGACGACATTTTAATAGCGACGGAATCCTGGTACAAACATACGAACAGTGTAAATTGCTGGAGGAAGTGCTAGTGGCCTTAAGACGAGGCGGGATGACGTTAAAGATTGCCAAATGTAATTTATCCGAGCGGAAATTCAGTTTCTAGGACACACTCTTACATCTGAGAGAATTTTACCGAGTACCAAGAAACTAAAATCAATCACGGAGTGTAAAAGCCAACCAACAGAAAGCCGTTAAAATCGTACCTCGGATTATGTTCGTTTTATCGAAAGTTCTTAGGGGATAGGGGAATGAATAACCCAAAGTTATGAAAATTGTTAAAGAAAAACGCACCCTGGAAATGGAACGAGTAACGTAAAAAAGAATTTCAGAACATAAAGGTTAAACTGTATGCGAGCAAGATGCTCTATCATCCCGACATGACACTTCCGTTCTGTTTGTCGTCGGACATTTCAGTTATGGGATCGGCTGCGAAATCTTCCAAGAAAAGCAAATCGACAGGAAGATAGAACACCGGAATGTGGCTTTCGCCAGCCGCATACTCAATAATCACGAAGGCGGATACATCATATCAGAGAAAGAGCTGCTTGCAATCGTGTATGGATACAAAAAATTCCGTAAGTATTTGGAAGGCAGAGAGGTAACAGTGCTATCCGACCGTAAGGTCCCTAGCTTTCTGCAAGACTGAAGAATACTAAACGACCGTTTCATGCGCTGTGCAATGTTCCTACAGCTATTTATTTACCAGATACGCTATATTAAAGGGACCGAGAATTGTGTTGCCTATGCTCTGTCGCGGCTACCCGTTGGACAGGAAGACAATGAAGGGGAGGAGACAAAAGACGAATTTCAGCTACTGTACATGAAAGGAGTACCGGGGGAAAAGGCAATTCGTTCGGTCTGCATAGATATGCGGAGAGCGCAAAATGATTACCCTGAACTGAAGAACATCAAAATCAAGTTTGACAGCAAGGGCTGCGAGAAAATACCGAGTTACTTCAAGATACACAGGGGTGTGCTGCTCCACAAGAAAGACGAGAAGACGGATCACTGGAGACTCTGCTTCCCAGACAAATATGTGGAACAGCTGATAGATTACGTGCATGTAAGTCACGGTCATTACGGGGCCCAGAAGTGCACAGTCGGCAGCTCGTGGTCTCGCGGTCGCATTCTCGCTTCCCGAGCACGGGGTCCAGGGTTCGAATCGCGGCGGGGTCAGGGATTTTCACCTGCCTGGGTGCTTGTGTTGTCCTCATCGATTCATCATTATTCATGAAAGTGGCGAGACTGGACTGAGCAAAGTTTGGGAATTTATACATCCGCTGATAACCGCGCAGTTGGGCGCCCCACAAACCAGACATCAGAAGTGCACGGAACTTATAGAGTAATACATCCACATTAATAACTTCGCCACACCAGTACGCGCACAGCTGGCTGCCTGTGATCTATGCCAGCGAGTAAAATATTGCACAACAACTCAACCAGGGTAAATGCAAAGTATATTACCGACCAAGGTAGGAGAGTTACTGGCGGTTGACAGTTCTGGCCCAGTGCCCACAGGACGTGGCGGTATGAAGTATATATTTGCTGCTGTTGACCTCTTTTCAAAATTTATTAAACTTTATCCGATACGGAAAGCTAACAGCAAGGCGAAGGATTTCTTTAAAAACGTAATCAAACCAGAAAGGCTATTATCTGACAAGGAATCACAGTTTAGATCAAACGTCCGGAACAAATTTATGAACGACCAGGGTATAAAACACATTAAAATATCCGTGTACCTTCCGGTGAGTAACCCTTACGAGCGGTATGTGCGAGAAGTTGGACGAGTGTGTCGGACTTCAGCGAGTGATAAGACACTCAAAGTGGGTGGAATACGTACGTTCATTTGAGGACGTTCTAAACAGCGTGAAAGGTAGCGCAACTGGATATTCGCCCTTGGAGGTGATGGCGTGAGTCAAACCGAAATTTCTGTTAATGGTAACTGTGGAGTCCCCGCAGCGCCAAGCTGAGTCGGCCACTGAGAGGGAGCAGGCGGTAAAATCCCGTATGGAGAAGTTCGCAGCGGAAAGGAAGTAACAGCATGATGGGCGGTAAAAACCAATTAAATACAAAATAGGAGACAAAGGTCCTAGTACGTACGAAAGAAAAGTCCAGCGAAGTGGATGCAGAAATAAGAAAGCTGTTTGAGCTATACTATGGGCCATTTGTAGTGCCAGAATGTCCGCACCGACTCAAATACCCTGTTTCAGAGAAACTTCTAGGATTAAGAAATGTGACAGAATTGAAACTGTACATTGAGAAAGGGAAATTAGGTTAAGAAATAATTGTATCTGTGTTTAGATTATAAGATCATTTGAAGGGGTAATTTGCAGTGTTTTATTTCAGGATTTATTAAAGCTTGTTTGTTGTTTCGTCACATAAGTATTTTTTTTTTTCTGGCACAAGGTCTGTGAAATTATAAAGAGATAGTTTATGGTTCAAAGGGCTCTAAGCACTATGCGACTTAACTTCTGAGGTCATCAGCCGCCTAGAACTTAGAACTAATTAAACCTAACTAACCTAAGGACATCACACACATCCATGCCCGAGGCAGGATTCGAACCTGTAACCGTAGAGGTCGCTCGGTTCCAGACTGTAGCGCCTAGAACCGAACGGCCACTCCGGCCGGCGAGATAGTTTAGACACGCACATTTGGGTCTGAGGAGGTCGGAGAACTCGATTATTTGGTGAACGGTGTCAAGTCAAAATCAGTGCACAGTATGCATGTTAATTAGGTTTTTGGGGGTATATAAGTGATTTACTTTTTGTGTATGTATCTGTTAGACTTAAGTTTCTGGATTGCTTAATGTTTGTTGTAATTTCCAAATTATAAGTTATGGTCACGGCAGTTTAGGTGCATGGAGATCGGAGAAATATGGAAAACGAAAATTAATCATGCTTATTTGAGAATATTTTGGGGAATAATTTATTGTTGTGTAGAGTAACGATTTCCGTACGCAGCTTCACTGCACGGAATTAAACGAGGGGTGAGATTTGTTCATATTTGTTGTTCGTTTTGAGTCCAAGTGAGTTATTTAAATTGAAAGAAAACATTAATTTGTCGATAAAATCGATTGGGAATCTGTCACGAAATGCGTGTCTCTAGTGGTACTAGAAAAACGAGTCAGAATCACTGAACAATTTACGAGCATCTTCAAACGCTGTAAATCAGTTGTTTACTGTAAAGTTTAGATCTGTTTGTATCGATTCCACTGGGAGAAGTTATCAGTGCAGATCCCGAATGGTTTCGGAAACTGTTTGCTTTCTGGTATCTACACCTGATTCGGATTTGTTTGCGCAAAACAATGGCGATGGAATGCAGAGCCATAAAGAGTTTCGGCGCGGTACTCGGCTCCAAATCTGGAGACCGCCGCTGGTGACTTCGTTGTGACGGAAAAGTTCTGTGAAGTGAGCGCAGTGGCGCTGATATTTCTGCGGCATTTCAGGAGACAATCGATTTTGATAAATGTATAGTTTTATTTGGCTTTTAATCACAGTTCATAATATACACTCCTGGAAATGGAAAAAAGAACACATTGACACCGGTATGTCAGACCCACCATACTTGCTCCGGACACTGCGAGAGGGCTGTACAAGCAATGATCACACGCACGGCACAGCGGACACGCCAGGAACCGCGGTGTTGGCCGTCGAATGGCGCTAGCTGCGCAGTATTTGTGCACCGCCGCCGTCAGTCTCAGCCAGTTTGCCGTGGCATACGGAGCTCCATCGCAGTCTTTAACACTGGTAGCATGCCGCGACAGCGTGGACGTGAACCGTATGTGCAGTTGACGGACTTTGAGCGAGGGCGTATAGTAGGCATGCGGGAGGCCGGGTGGACGTACCGCCGAATTGCTCAACACGTGGGGCGTGAGGTCTCCACAGTACATCGATGTTGTCGCCAGTGGTCGGCGGAAGGTACACGTGCCCGTCGACCTGGGACCGGACCGCAGCGACGCACGGATGCACGCCAAGACCGTAGGATCCTACGCAGTGCCGTAGGGGACCGCACCGCCACTTCCCAGCAAATTAGGGACACTGTTGCTCCTGGGGTATCGGCGAGGACCATTCGCAACCGTCTCCATGAAGCTGGGCTACGGTCCCGCACACCGTTAGGCCGTCTTCCGCTCACGCCCCAACATCGTGCAGCCCGCCTCCAGTGGTGTCGCGACAGGCGTGAATGGAGGGACGAATGGAGACGTGTCGTCTTCAGCGATGAGAGTCGCTTCTGCCTTGGTGCCAATGATGGTCGTATGCGTGTTTGGCGCCGTGCAGGTGAGCGCCACAATCAGGACTGCATACGACCGAGGCACACAGGGCCAACACCCGGCATCATGGTGTGGGGAGCGATCTCCTACACTGGCCGTACACCACTGGTGATCGTCGAGGGGACACTGAATAGTGCACGGTACATCCAAACCGTCATCGAATCCATCGTTCTACCATTCCTAGATCGGCAAGGGAACTTGCTGTTCCAACAGGACAATGCACGTCCGCATGTATCCCGTGCCACCCAACGTGCTCTAGAAGGTGTAAGTCAACTACCCTGGCCAGCAAGATCTCCGGATCTGTCCCCCATTGAGCATGTTTGGGACTGGATGAAGCGTCGTCTCACGCGGTCTGCACGTCCAGCACGAACGCTGGTCCAACTGAGGCGCCAGGTGGAAATGGCATGGCAAGCCGTTCCACAGGACTACATCCAGCATCTCTACGATCGTCTCCATGGGAGAATAGCAGCCTGCATTGCTGCGAAAGGTGGATATACACTGTAATAGTGCCGACATTGTGCATGCTCTGTTGCCTGTGTCTATGTGCCTGTGGTTCTGTCAGTGTGATCATGTGATGTATCTGACCCCAGGAATGTGTCAATAAAGTTTCCCCTTCCTGGGACAATGAATTCACGGTGTTCTTATTTCAATTTCCAGGAGTGTATGTTAGATATAAGTTTCTTTAAGTTTGAAGCGTACTGCATCAACACCACTACAAATAATTACACCGTTGACCTGGCGCTTAGGATATTTATGTTATTCTATTATGAATTTGTGATTTCTAAATTTTGGTGCTACTACATAACGTATATAGTTGTTCGGCTGGAGACACCAAAGTGGACAGTTCTGGTCTAGGCACCGAAGGGTACAGTTCAGATTGAGACACGAAAGCGGACTGTCGGTCTTCAGGTAGCTAGGAAGTGAAACGACTTAGAAAATTTCGCGTTGTGTGGTATCGAGGGACTTAGTCTCTGAGCGGTGAGTAGCCACGCGGCTGCTGTGAACTGGTGTGAACTCTAACTTTTCGCTTAGATAACGACATGGAGTATTGGACTTTTATTTCGCGATTAGACTGCGAATGATCGAACTGTGTCAAATGGATATGCGCTCGAGTGTAACAGTAACTCCAAAATACGACCACTTTCGCTATTAGCTTGCTTTCTGAATAAACATTATTCTAACCAAATCGCAACTGTGTGGCCTACTCATTTATGGGTCGTTAATTTAGCTCCGATATCATTATTACTTTTATTATATGTTATATTAACTCTGTATGTTTCATACAATTTCGCAAACTTGCCATCAGCCAGACAATTTAACCAAAGATTCACAAGTGTCTAATGTAGGGCGTGTAATGTGACAGGTGTTGTTCAACTCCTAGACGAGTTTGAGCCAGGAAATTTCGACGAAGAGGACCATGTGAGCCCGAACATCTTTTGATTGTTAGCTCGCAGTCTGCTGGCCAGCGGAAGTGTTTAAACTGACAAGTGTGTTCCTGGCGCAACTCTTCAGCAGTTCTGGACTTGTGGGGTGTCGCATTATCCTGCTGGAATTTTTCGTCCGTTGGAATGCACAATGGACATGAATGGGTGCAGTGACCAGACAGGTTGCTTATGTACGTGTCACCTGTTAGAGTCGTATCCAGACGTATCAGTTATCCCATATCACTCCAACTGCATATACCCCACACCATTACAAAGCTTCTACCAGCTTCAACAGTCCCCTGCTGACATTGAGGGGCCATGGGTTCAGGAGGTTGTCGCCATAACCGTACACATCCATCCGCTCGATACAATTTGAAACGAGACTCGTCCGACCAGGCAACACGTGTTCGCACGGACACTGTTGATGGCCCAGCATTGAAATCTGCAGAAAATTGCGGAAGCGTTGCACTTTTGGCACGTTGAACAATTCTCTTCAGTCGTCGTTGGTTCTGTTCTAGCAGGATCTTTTTCCGGCTGTAGCGATATCGGAGATTTTATGTTTTACCGGATTCCTGATATTCACGGTACACTCGTGAAATGGTCGTACCGAAAAAATCGTCACTTTATCGTTACCTCGGAGATGCTGCGTCCCATCGCGCGTTGCCGACTATAACACCATGTGCAAACTCACTTAAATCTTGATAACCTACCATTGTAGGAACAGCAAACGATCTAACCACTGCCCTAGACACTTGCCTTCTTATACTGGCGTTGCCGACCGCAGCGCCTTGTTTTTCCCGTTTACATTTCTCTGTTTTTGAATACGCAATGCCTATACCAGTTTCTTGGGCGCTTACGGTAATCGCTGGGTTTGCCGTGGAGTATAACCAACGTGATTCTATCCTTTGGAAAAATTCTGTTCTAGCTGCGACTATCCCTTCAAGACGTTTTGTTACAGATTTCTGGGAGTAGAGCAAGATGAAGTCACACGATCTAGTGACGGCGTATAGTCGTTATGTAGGGCAGATGGTGATCGACCCAGCTCGGCAATTAAGTGGTCCCTGTGTGAAGAACAGCGCATGGGGCTCTCTGGCTATTGCTATCCATTACCTTTCATGCACAAATTGATTTATAACTACAGTCCGTTCCAAAACAAAAACATAGATATGACATGCATATACACATGAATCTAATGATTGCTAAGTAAGTATATAAAATTCACAATCGTATTGCATCTTCAGTTAATTTTCAATTCTCTTGTTAGTTTGGTATTCCCTCTCTTGGCCAAAGTGACATGTCGGGATAATAGCAGCAGTGTCCTACTTTTCTTCCCCATTTCATCCTTCTTTTCCTTTTTCCCAGACACCCCTCGCCCTCCTACATTTGCTGCCGGAAGTGGAAGGAGCGTCCCTGGGGTTCCTTTATAAGAGTGTGTCGGCTACCTGTTGAACTACAGTGGCGCAAGTCGGAAGTCTCTAATTAAACATTAGCGGGTTGCGTCATTTCTATCATTTCATATGGTCCTTGGAACACGTCACAGAAACTTCAGCCTTTCCCTTGGGTAGATGGCGGGGTGGTAACTATCATCTATTGTCCGTTGTCCGACATGACATTTTGGTAAGTCTGCTTTTTTAATATGAGTACTTCTCTGTCGTTCCAAGGGTTTTGTTTCATCTTTTCGAAATGGGAGACAATAGTTATTAACCTTTTCGAGAAACTTTTTAGCGACGATACATCTTTTCATGGAGAAGTCTTATATTGCTCAAAGACTACATTTTCTGACTGATAACAAGCTCATATGGGGATGAGCCTGTATTCTCGTGGATTTTTTAATTATATGCTGCACCCACATGGTGGAATAAGGTATCCAAATCAATGTTCTATTGGCGTAGAACGTTTCCTCAGAAACGGCCGAAGATCTAAAGATAAGCCGAGACACGTGTTCGCTTATTCTGAACTCTCTTCCACTGAGCGCATTTTCAGCGAAATCCGATCGCGGCACATGCCGTATTCTTCTCTCGAGCTGCTGTGCCCAGAGCTCGCGGCGCGCGGTCACGCCGGCTGGCAGAAACACACGGCGAGATGAGGCGGGGCAGCGGCGGCCGAGGGGCGGTCGTTAAACGGAGGCCCATTACGGACAGGGAGGAAATTAAACACGGCTCGGGGCCGCCTTGATTGCTTCATCGCCGCCCCCGGCGCGCGCGTCGCTTTGTTTTTAATTTCGGCGTGTCGGCGACAGCGCACGGGCTCTCCAGCGGCAGTTATCGCTCCAGCTCCAGCGACCGGCCCCGGCCTCCAGGCTAGCGCAGGCCGGTATCGGCGTGCAGAGCGACCGTTAACGCTTCGGGCCTTTCCAGCTCTCGACGGGGATTTGCTGATATAACAGCGGCGATAACCGACGAGGCCAAACTTTAACACCTCCGCCAAGAGCCCTCCATCTGTGGCGCTCCCAGAGTAGTCATCGGTGGAGAGAGCTGCTTAGCAGAGTGTTTGCGAGGCTTGTCCAATTCACGCCAGAATTCTGTTTGCAAGCAAGCAGAATCTCGACGCAGTTGCATAGGAAAAACGAAAAGCTTATTAACATAAAAGTTATCGGGGTATAATACTGCGTCATATTGTAATGTAATCTTAACTGGGTAAAAACTACGTTTTGGCCACTGTGGCAATGGCATTTCTATGAGATTATTAGTATTTATTACAGCGCCATTAGACACGAGACTCTTCAAACAACCCAACTCTCATGTATAGAACAATATCAGACATATACAATAAAGGCCATTAAAATTGCTACACCACCAAGATGACGTGCTACAGAAGCGAAATTTAACCGACAGGAATGATTAGCCTTTCAGAGCATTCACACACGGTTGGTGTCGGTGGCGACACCTACAACGTGCTGAGATGAGGAAAGTTTCCAACCGATCTCTCATACACAAACAGCAATAGACCGGCGTTGCCTGCTGAAACGATGTTGTGTCGCCTCGTGTAAGGAGAAGGAACGCGTACCATCGCGTTTCCGACTTTGATAAAGGTCGGATTGTAGCCTATCGCGATTGCGGTTTATCGTATCGCGACATTGCTCCTCGCGGTCGTCGAGATTCAATGACTGCAAGCAGAATATGGAATCGGTGGGTTCAGGAGGGTTATACGGAACGCCGTGCTGAATCCCAACGGCCTCATATCACTAGCAGTCGAAATGACAGGCATCTTATCCGCATGGCTGTAACGGATCGTGCAGCCACGTCTCGATCCCTGAGTAACACATGGGGACGTTTGCAACCATCTGCACGAAAAGTTCGACGACGTTTGCAGCAGCATGGACTATCAGCTCTGAGACCATGCCTCCGGTTACCCTTGACGCAGCATCACAGACAGGAGCGCCTGCGATGGTGTACTCAACGACGAACCTGGGTGCACGAATGGCAAAACGTTATTTTTTCGGATGAATCCAGGTTCTGTTTACAGCATCATGATGGTCGCATCCGTGTTTGGCGACATCGTGGTGAACGCACATTGGAAGCGTGTATTCGTCATCGCCATACTGGCGTATCACCCGGAGTGATGGTATAGAGTGCCATTGGTTACACGTCTCGGTCACATCTTGTTCGCATTGACGGCACTTTGAACAGTGGACGTTACATTTCAGATGTGTTACGACCCGTGGCTATACCCTTCATTCGATCCCTGTGAAACCTTACATTTCCGCAGGATAATGCACGACCGCATGTTGCAGGTCTTGTACGGGCGTTTCTGGATACAGAAAATGTTCGACTGCTGCACATTTTCCAGATCTCTCACCAACTGAAAACGTCTGTTCAATGGTGGCCGATTAACTGGCTCGTCACAATACGTCAGTCACTACTCTTGATGAACTGTGGTATCGTGTTGAAGCTGCATGGGTAGCTGTACCTGTACACGCCATCCAAGCTCTGTTTGACTCAATGCCCAGGCGTTTCAAGGCCGTTATTACGGCCAGAGGTGGTTGTTCTGAGTACTGATTTCTCAGGATCTATGCACCCAAATTGCGTGAAAATGTAATCACATGTCAGTTCTGGTATAATATATTTGTCCAATGAATACCCGTTCATCATCAGCATTTCTACTTGGGTAGCAATTTTATGGCCAGTAGTGTAAATAAACGACGCATCACGTACGAATTATCCAAATGACACTGAAATCGGTAGATGGTGCAAAAAAGTGATTATAGTTTCAGATAAATCGGATGATTTATTTGAGAGAAAGAGCTTCACAAATTAAGCAAAGCAATAACGAGTTGTTCCACCTGTGGCCCTCATGCAAGCAGTTATTCAGCTTGATATTGTGTGACGGAGTTGATGGATGTCCTCCCGAAGGATGTTTAGCGAAATTCTATCCAACTGGTGCGTTTTATCACCAGAGTCTCGCTCTTGTTGGAGAGCCCTGCCCATAATGTTCCAAAAGTTCTCAACTGCGGAGAGATCTGACGACCTTGCTGGCCAATGCAGGACTCGGCAGCCACGAAGACAAGCAGTAGAAACTCTCGCCGTGTGCGGGCGGTCATTATCGGGCTGAAATGTAATCCCAGAATGGCTTTCTATGAAGGGCAACAAAATGGGACGAACAATATCATCGTCGTACGGTGGTGCTTAAGGGTGCCGCTATGAAAATAAATGGTACCACAGTCGTCACGCCAGTCGGCTTGGTATCCCACCGTCGTCCTTCATGTCTCCAGACATGTTTCCAACCTGGAGTCTCATCGACAGTAGTAGAACTGTCTTCAGTGAAAAGTCTCATTGAGCTCGGACGATCAGCGAAGTGTGGTTTCAGCGTTCGATACCACACATTAGGGGTTGCAGATATCGACCGCGGTCGGTAATGATATCGCTGGGCCCGCGAGTCGCGACTAGCACCGATAGCGCCGCTTCGCGTCTTGTGACAAGTATCTAGCGAGCTCTCGTCCACTCTTGCTCGGGACGTCAACTAGGAATGCCTTCAGCTGATAGGAAGCAACCTCTAACAAGGCGCTTAGTCAAGTAAGGAGCTTAGTCAAGTATGGCATGAGTAGTGCCTCTCTAGATAAGTTTGTAATTATATGTATGCAGCATATGAAGAAGCCTCTAACACAAGTTAAGTACAATATTTATTATTTTTTTTACCAACGACTACTAATTATTTCCGTCGTTCCAGATACAGACTACGCAGCCAGCTCCTTACCGGCTTCCTTGCCAAACCTGCAATATATGTTTCTATTTAGCATTGGCCAACTGTCATCATAACAACTGACGACGAGAATCATAACACGAAGACCTTTCTAGAAATGCCCCAGACAGCGCCATACGGCCTGAGAACCAGCAGTGATGGTCTGCGGTCAGAATTTAGCCGACATCCTTCAGGAGGACGTCCAACATTTTATCAATCAGTGCCGGGCCGAATGACTGCTTACCTAAGAACTACAGGTGGATCAATGCTTTGCGGACTTGATAAATTTGTCAAGCTCCTTCTCTTGCATAATTCGTACATTTTTATCTGAAATTGTAATCAATTGTTTGTCTGCAAATATACATCACATCAACCGATTTCCGTCCCATTCGAATAGTTCCTTCGTGATGCACCGTTTTCTTTCTTCTTCTCGTAGTTTACGTTAAGTATAAAAGCACGACAAAGTTTAGAAAGGATTTGAAATTATGTTTAAAGTGTGCTGGAAGTCGTTATGTGCTCTTACTATCAAAAACAGGATCAATATAGTCAGGGTAATTAGCATTGGCTTTAAGCTGTTTTTCATGTATCTAAATGTTTTCGCCGTCATATCTCCTGAACTACGCGTCGTAAAACGATGTATTTTTGCAGTTACATTCAGTGAATACTGTCTGCAAGTGTTGCGACAAAGGTAGTAGTAAAGAAGTAATGCATTACAACTTTATGCCCGGTGCTGAAATTTTACTGTTGCACAGTAAAAATTTTGTTAGGGATAATTTTTTTTTTCCTTTCATAATTTTGAGGGAAATATCTTCGTGAAAAAATTCGTAATCATTTGAAAGTATGTGTTACGTTTATTTTAAGTCGTTAAGTTGCTCTTATTCTACAATATTTCGTAAATATGATCTGTGTAATCTGCAATACAGACGGAAGACACGTTTCCCAGGTTTAATACTTGCTTTACGGTGTTATACCTCTAACATACGATTATACCTCTTAATGAATAAATTACAGTTCTAAATTAACCCAACAATTATATGAAATAATGAAAATCACATATGTTTATTTGTGTAACTGGAAGCCGTTAGTTAGATAGGCAACCAAGAAATGGGACTGGCCTACTGTTTTAGCCATTTAGCAATATACATTTTTCGACGCCGCATTTGTAATACAATAACAGTCACACGCCGCTTGTTGATGGGACACATACTATGAATGAACGTGGCTTGAAAATACAGTTTTTTCCACGTTAGTCCATACCTTGCAACTCTCATCTCGCTATAGCTATTGCAACTATATCCACTTAAACATGCTTATTGTAGTCTAACCTCGATCTCCCGCAACAGTTTTTATCAACTCCACTTCCCTCCACTGCCAAACTGACGATTCGTTGATGCCTGAGGATGTGTCATATGAACTGATCCCTTTTCTTAGTCAATTAGGGACACAAATTTCTTTTCCTTCCAACTTGATTCAATACTTCTTGATTAGTTATCAGATCTACCCAGTTAATCCGCCGCGTTCTGCTGTAGAGACATATTTCAAAAGTTTCTATTTTCTTCTTGCCTGTAGCACAAATCTCCAGTTTTCACTTTGCTAAAATGACATTCTCCGCAAATACATGAAGAAAAAACGTCCAAAATCTTAAATAACTTCTCTTCTTCAGGAACGCTACTCTTTCTCTTGTCAGTCCATCTTACAGCCTCCCTACATTTGCCATTTTCGTTTATTTTGCTGTCCAAATACTGAAACCCGCCTATTACTGCTGGTGACTCGTTTCGTAATCTAATTACTTCAGAATCGCCTGATTCAACTCGACTATGCTCCAATAGCCTTGTTTCAATTGGATGATGTTTACCTCACAACCGTACTTTATAGACGCTACATGGTCGTTGAACGTAGTTATGCCGGATTTGTTGTCAGCGATTAATTATTTGTCTGCATACAAAGGTTATCGAGGAGATACTGCCATCACTATTAACTAGATCTTCCATCATTCGCATTTTCACAATTAACTGGGTCCCAGAAAGCCGAGAGTTTTATTTTACTCTAGAAATAAATTGTTCGGTTGCGATACACATACACTAGATCGTAAAACGTATCTACAACGACGATGTCCAACTAATCCTTCAATAAGCGTACTGTACGTGATCTACGGATAGCGCCTGACTAGTAATCAAACCTTTCTGGACCCCGAGCTCGAACCAAGCCACTGCTTAAATCTTGAATAAAAATCATCAACAATGAGAGCCGAAGAATTCCATCATAAGAAGACAACCTCGTTCTGCCAAAAGAGGGCAGGGGAGTGGATAGAGGTTCAGGGTACTCTCTGGCGTTAGGGCTGGCAAACCGCCTTTAAAATGCGGAAAAAATTAGCAACGGTCAACGACTTATGGCTTTATCTGAAAAAGTGACGATCTTGCAGTTGGAAAAAGATTCTGGATTAGACCCTCATTCGGATCTCTTGGAGGGGACTAACAAGGAGCAGGTGACAATGAGAAGAAGAGGGAATAATCAATGACGAGATAATATTCTAGAAGTCGGAGTATGGCATGACAAAAGTGTGAACGTACTGGGGAACTAGAGAATCTGAACCGGGCAATGCAAGGGCTCAATTTAGATGCAGTAGGGGTCATAAGGTGGAACAGAAAGAAGACAAAGATTCCTGGTCAGATGAATGTAGGGTAATATCAACACCAAGAGAAAATTGCACAATGGGAGTAGGATTCCTTATGAACAGTGAAGTAGGGCAGGCAGTGAGCTGCTGTAAATAATTCAGTGATAGGGTTGTTCTCTTCACATTCGACAGTAAATCAAATTCGACAACGATAGTTCATGTACACGTTCCAACATCGCAAGCATTAGATGAAGAGATAGAGACAGTATATGAGGCTATTGAATGGGTAATTCACAATATAAAGTGAGGCGAAAGCAATTTAGGGGTTACGGGAAAGTGTTTGCCTGGAAGTAGGAATTAGAGAGAAGAAAGACTAATTGTGTTCCGTTATCATCAAGAATCCACAAGAGGACGACGTATACTTGGAAAAGATCCGGAGACAGGGGAAGATTGCAACTGGATTACATCATGATTAGAAATTACGAAATCAGATACTGATTTTTAAGGCGTATCCAAGTGCAGATGTAAATCCAGATCACAATTTATAAGAGAATCTTCCGAATGAATCAATGTCGTAGGATGTGGGACACTGAAGTACTGAGGAATGAGGAGACGCGTCTGAATTTCGCTAAGGATGTGGGTACTGTGGTAATGAACATCTGAGGAGGCAGTTCAGCTGAAGATCTAGTGTCTTCAGAGAATATATTACTACCTTTTATGTTATTATTAGCGTCTTTTGGAAGGATCAAGCATTATTGTAATGGACACCACATGCTTTTCCAAGTGGTGTACGTTATAAATGTTTAGAAGTTGTAAACTCTTTAAGATTATAAAGTTTAATACTTCGTCTATAAATGTGAAAGTAATTGCGTACATTCCTGTTAGTACACTTGTGCCTCGCACATAGGCCACAGAAATAACATCTATCCACTTTCTTACTCTGTACTTCGTACACTGAAGAGTCAATGAACCTAGTACGCCTGCCTAACATCGTGTAGGACACCCGCGAGCAAGCAGAAGCGGAAAAGACGTGGCATGGACTCGACTAGTGTCTGAGGAAGTACTGGAGGGAATTGACACTATGCATCCTGCAGGGCTGTCCATAAATCCCTAAGAATACGACAAGTGGAAATCGTTTCTGAACAGCATGTTGCATATATGGGGAGTATGGTGGCCAGTGGAAGTGTTTAAGCTCAGAAGAGTGTCCTTGGAGTCACCCTGTAGCAATTCTGGTAGGTGCGGTGTAGCATTGTCCTGCTGGAATTCCCCAAGTCCGTCGGAATGCGCAATGGATGTTAATGGATGCAGGTTATCAGACAGGATGCTTACGTATGTGTCACTTCTCAGAGTCGTTTCTAGACGTGTCAGGGTGTCCCATATCAGTCCTACAGCACACACCCCACACCATTACAGAGCCTTCACCAGCTTGAAAAGTCCCCTGCTGACATTCTGGGTCCATGGATTCATTAGGTTTTCTCCATACCGATACACATCCATCAGCTCCATACAAATTGAAATGAGACTCGTCCGACCAGGAAGCATGCTTCCAGTCACCAGCAGTCAAATGTAGGTGTTGACGACCACAGGTAAGGCGTAAACCTTTGTGTCGTGCAGTCATCAAGGGTACCCCGAAAGCCCATATCGATGATGTTTCGTTGAATGGTTTGCACGCTAATACTTGTTGACGGCTCAGCATTGAAATCTGCAGCAGTTGGGGAAGGGTTGCACTTGGTCACGTTGTCTTCAGTCACCGTCGGTCCCGTTCTTGCACGAACTTTTTGTAGGAGCAGCGATATCGGAGATTTGATGTTTTAGCGAATTCCTTATATTCACGGTACACTCATGAAATAGTCGTATGGGAAAATTCCCATTTCATCGCTAACTCGGAGATGCTATGTACCATCGCTCGTGCGCCGACTGTAACACCACGTTCAAACTCACTTAAATCTTTATAACCTGCCATTGTAGCAGCAGTATCCGATCAAACAACAACACCAGACACCTGTTGTCCTATGTAGTCGTTACAGACCGGGCGCCGTATTATACCTGTTAACATATTTCTATGTTTGAATACTAGTGCCTATTACAGTTTCTTTGGCGCTTTAGTGTATACTGAAAGTAACTGGAGCTTAAGTCTTTATCGTATCCCGATACAGGTGTCTATGCAAGAAAAATAACCTCGCAACGTCAAGTGTCTGTACCTGTGTGTGCATTATGTACACACCTTGGTTCAAACGGTTCTGAGCACTATGGGACTCAACATCTTCGGTCATAAGTCCCCTAGAACTTAGAACTATTAAACCTAACTAACCTAAGGACATCACACACACCCATGCCCGAGGCAGGATTCGAACCTGCGACCGTAGCAGTCCCGCGGTTCCGGACTGCAGCGCCAGAACCGCTAGACCACCGCGGCCGGCCTATGTACACACCTGGCCATTAAAATTGCTACCCCAAGAAGAAATGCAGATGATAAACAGGTATTCATTGGACAAATATATTATTCTAGAACTGACATGTGATTACATTTTCACGCAATTTGGGTGCATAGATCTTGAGAAATCAGTACCCAGAATAACTACCTCTGGCCGTAATAACTGCCTTGATACGCCTGAGCATTGAGTCAAACAGAGCTTGGATGGAGTGTACAGGTATAGCTGCCCATGCAGCTTCAACACGATACCACAGTTCATCAAGAGTAGTGACTGGCGTATTGCGATGAGCCAGTTGCTCGACCACCATTGACCAGACGTTTTCAATTGGTGAGAAATCTGGAGAATGTGCTGGCCACTGCAGAAGTCGAACATTTTCTGTATCCAGAAAGGCCCGTACAGGACCTGCAACATGCGATCGTGCATTATCCTGCTGAAATGTAGGGTTTCGCAGGGATCGAATGAAGGGTAGAGCCACGGGTCGTAACACATCTGAAATGGAACGTCACTGTTCAACGTTCTGTCAGTGCGAACAAGAGGTGACCGAGACGTGTAGCCAATGGCACCCCATACCATCACTCCGGGTGATACGCCAGTATGGTGATGCCGAATACACGCTTCCAATGTGTGTTCACAGCGATGTCGCCAAGCACGGATGCGACCATCATGATGCTGTAAACAGAACCTGGATTCATCCGAAAAAATGAAGTTTTGCCATTCGTGCACCCAGGTTCGTTGTTGAGTACACCATCGCAGGCGCTCCTGTCTGTGATGCAGTGTCAAGGGTAAGCGCAGCCATGGTCTCCGAGCTGATAGTCCGTGCTGCTGCAAACTTCGTCGAACTGTACCTGCAGTGGGGTGTTGTCTTGCAAACGTCCCGTTCTGTTGACTCAGGGATCGAGACGTAGCTGCACGATCCGTTACAGCCATGCGGATAAGATGCCTGTCATCTCGGCTGCTAGTGATACGAGGCCGTTGGGATCCAGCACGGCGTTCTGTATTATCCTCCTGAACCGACCGATTCCATATTCTGCTAACAGTCATCGGATCTCGACCAACGCGAGCAGCAATAACGCGATACGATAAACCGCAATAGCGATAGGCTACGATCCGGCCTTTATCAAAGTCGGAAACGTGATGGTACGCATTTCTCCTCCTTACACGAGGCATCACAACAACGTTTCACTAGGCAACGCCGGTCAACTGCTGTTTGTGTATGAGTAATCGGTTGGAAACTTTCCTCTTGTCAGCACGTTGTAGTTGTCACCACCGGCGTCAACCTAGTGTGCTCTGAAAAGCTAATCATTTGCATATCAAAGCATCTTCTTCCTGTCAGTTAAATTTCACGTCTGTAGCACGTCATCTTCATGGTGTAGCAACTTTAATGGCCAGTAGTGTATTAATTAGACACCACAAAAATACAGTTTCAATAGTGAAAAATATCGTCTATAGAACAGTAATGTTGTTAAGATTCAATGTCTTTCACTTTTATACAAGCATAAATTGAGAATTATTTATCTTACCTTAAGCCTCGAGCCACGATGTTATCGACTCTGAAATTTTTACTTACATCAATCCTATAAATTTTGTTGATAAATATTTGTGCCGCGCGGGATTAGCCGAGCGGTCTCAGACGCTGCAGTCGTGGACTGTGCGGCTGATCCCGGCGGAGGTTCGAGTCTTCCCTCGGGTATGGGTGTGTGTGTTTGTCCTTAGGATAATTTAGTTTAAGTACTGTGTAAGCTTAGCAGTTAAGTCCCATAAGATTTCACACACACACAAATATTTCTGATAGTCAGATCTCAGAACTCCTGTTGAATGATAGCTGCCTGTACGCTTTAGGTTCCGCTATTTCAGCAATAATTACCGAAAATTAAAATTTCCGCGTAATGGCGGAGATCAAGGACACCAGCGATGTTAAGTTCGTATCCGCAGTAGCGTCTGCTAAAAATGCTGAAAACTCAAGAATGTGGCATATGGGAATTACGTTTCTATAAATGAAAATTTTCAACCACTACGTCAACCACTACGTCTCTATTTCAGAATAAACCAAATTTGAGAAAATAACAGACCTGGGTACAGCAATGCGTTAGTACTCACGTCGAGTACATCAGAACAAATAGCAAGCGACCAAAAGGACGAGACAATACCAAGAACGGGCAAAACGAACAGAACCCAGCGCTATAATCTAATCGCACGATTATATGTATTGAATGACAGCAGCCAGCGGTTACATGTTGGCTTCTTCTGCGATTGCCCTTGTCATGGTCTTTACTGATCATAAACGGAATATTTCCTAAATGAACATAATTATAGATTTCATCACTACTTCTAGTATCAGAGTAATATTTCACTTTTAACAAAAATGCTTATAGTTTGTATATCTTATATTTAGTTGTCAAAAGTATCCACGGGGACGCTATTAAGTCTCGTGGACATCTTTAAAAAAGGGTACTCACGGGTGTAAGACAGACAGACGTAGGAACAAGGAAGGTAAATGCAAAGAACCGTTGGTTAACATGAAATGCTTAAATTGATCAACGAAAGAAAAAAATAGAAAAACTTTTAGGGAAAGACAGGAATGAAGCTACATAAACCCCTTACCAATTAATTAAATAACAATTACTGGCAGCCAAGATGTTTATAAGTGGAAGGGCTTATTTGATGGCGGTGAGAGTAGGAAAATCTGGGGTCGATATGGATGACATAGCGGATTCAGCATTAGAATTTAAGAGTTCCGCAAGACTTGAGATCAAATAACTCACAAGGGGTAGATTTGATTCCATTGGAATGTCTAAAATCATTAGGGAAAATGGCGACCAAACGACTGTTACAATTAGTATTTAGAATGTATGAGACTGGCGACGTACCATAAGAAAGATATCGTCCACTGAGTTCCGAAGTCACTAAGTACAGTTAAGTGGGAAGAGCGGTAAAGTCATCAGACTGTCAATTGTCGCAATGCGCTTGATACTGGAAGCAAGACTTAAGAAAAATCAAGACATGCCCATAAAAATCGACGATCCGGAAACAGCTTTCGACATTGTCAAACTATGCAAGATATTCGAAATTCTGAGGAAGAACAAGGAGTAACCTATATGGAAATACAGGTAATATACGAGGGCTATCCACAAAGCACATTACGTTTTGGAATTAAAAATAAATTAAGTATTGGAAATTTTTTTTATTTTATACAGATGAAAGCCACACTTAAATACTACCTTTCTACATATTTTCCATTTAAATTAGGGCACTTATCGTAGCGATGGACGAGCTTGGAAATTCCTTCGTCGTAAAATTCGGCCGCCAGCGCCTTCAACCACGTGGTTACCTCCTCTTGAAGCTGTGCGTCATCATCAAAACGGTACTGAAGTTCTTAATGATTTAGTGCAGCTGGCGGTCGCGTAAAGCAGTTCGAGCAGAGCGCGAATCAAATACAGAACTTGTTTTACATGTTGTTCAGCCGATTTATGATTTTAATGCAATAATGACATTCGTAAAGGAAGGCTTAAGGTATTTATCGATTTAATTTGTGACAGATGTCTAAAACTGGAGGCAAATATGGATTAAAGTACAGCAGAAAGGATTTGGAAGAAGCTGTACGAAGGGTGTTAAAGGATGATTTTGGCATATCTTACAACACCCTAAGGATAGACTAAGAGTTTGCGCGATCCTGCGGACTATAGTCTTATGAAAACGTGAGCGTCCCTTCCTTTTAACAACGGAAGAGGAAACTAAATTGGTGAAGTACGCAACTGAAAAGCAAGAACTGGGTTTCGGATTGTCGGCGAGTAATATGCGTTATTACGCTCCCAAATTAGCATCAAAGAGACATCAAAGAAACCCATTCGAGGAAGGAAGAGATATGACAAGATGGGACTGGTGGAGTTCATTTAAGAAACGATATGGCTTAAGTTTAAGTCAACCAGAAAATCTGTCATATCATAGAGCTGCAGCTTCGAATCGTTCTAATTTGAATGATTTGTGAAATGTGCTAAGTACTGCGTATGAGAAAACAGGGCTCCGGGCGAAGCAAAATTTAATCTGGAATGTAGATGAAACGGGATTTTCAATGGTGAATAAATCGAGCGAAATTGTTACACCGAAATGCGTCTACCAGCAGACGACTGCTGAAAAGGGCAACAGTTGTGATTGCTGCCAATGCTATGGGACCATCAGCACTTCCTACGTTTATTTTCAAGGGGATTCGTGTTACCGATAGCTTGAAGGAAAATGCTCCTCCACTGAGCCAGGTAGCAGTGTCAAAAAATGGCTGGATAAATTCGGAAATTTTCGTGGAGTTTTTGACGCTCTTCATTAACCACATTCCTCCCACTCATCCTGTTCTGCTATTGATGGACACACATTGAAGCCATGTTTTCAGGAGGTCTAAAATTCAGACAAGAAAATGGCATTATTTTTGTTACCTTTCTATCACACACAGATCTTATAGCCGACTGATGTGTCCATGTTTGGTCCTCTAGAAGTGGCTTGGAAAAGGAATGTGAGAGACTTTATGAAAACTTGTGGTTACAAGCCTACAAGGACGGATTTTTACCACCTGTTCAAGAAGTCCATGGACGAAACTATAACTTCAACCACCATCAATAGTGGGTTTTTAAACTGGAATTTTTCCCATGAATAGAGATGCCACTCCGGATGTCGCTTTGACGATTTCCCAAGTTCATGAGACCTATAATTCTGGGCAAGTAGAGCTACGTGTTAGAACAGTAGATGGATGCCTATCAGCAGAGCAAATAGAAGCTGTTGATATTATGCTATCTGAGATAGAAGCGTATACAGATCAAATTGAATATATCCAGGAGGAAATTAACACGCCTCTTCCAAAATCATGGAGAAAGAGGAAATATGTAGCTACTTCAACCAGAGTTAATGGTGATGAAGGTATATTGGTTCCAATGTGCCTAAAGACCTGTGAAGAAAGTAAAGTAGACCCAGAAAATTCCATACCAAAGGGGAATGTTCTAGCAGAGAGACACAAAGAAAAATGAGCACCTCAGAAGCTAGAATGAGAAAACAGCAAGCGTGCGCACAAGTAGTTCCTTCAACAAGACGATGTATGCCTGTACGGAGGAGATTAATAAGAAATGTAGGAAAGAATGATAAAATTTGTTTGGTATGTGGTGGAAATTACGTAGATGATAATGATGGCCAAGAGTGGATTTGATTTAGCGAACAAGTTAACACAACAAACAGAAGAAGCGTAAGATGACGGCCTGCAAAAGAGGCAGCAAGAAACAGAGTCCAGCTGTCATAATGTCCTCAAGCAAAAGAAGCTTTGTACTAAGGCACAAATGATGAAGTTGGAGTTGCGACCTGGCGGCGTCTGCATAGCAGCATGTAGTGAAGTGGCTCCAAGCGCTATTGAATGGTTTCGGAGCCGCCGGCCCTCCAGTATTGCACTGGCAGAGGACGCTCGTGGTGCGGAGCCGTTGAAGTCGCGGCCCAGGGGGAGCGCACCATTGGTTCCGCCAGATCCCGCGAGACCGCTATCAGCGTGAGAAGGAAACATGAACTTACGTTGCTGTGACGACCGTTGGGTGGTATCGATATGTGATACCACACATGCAGTTTGTGAATTATGTGACGAAGTGAACTAAGGGTGTGGAGAGAACATTATTTGCAGACAATGTTAAAATAAACAAGAAATCGGTCAGTTTGCAAACACAAGGTGCGAAAATGCTTATAAATTAAGGTACCAAATTCCCACCTATGAAAATGGAGACAATGTTCACATCTCCAGAATGAGATTTTCACCCTGCAGCGGAGTGTGCGCTGATACGAAACTTCCTGGCAGATTAAAACTTTGTGCCATACCGAGACGCGAACTCAGGACCTTTGCCTTTCGCGGGAAAGTGCTCTACCATCTGAGCTATCCAACCACGACTCACGTCCCGTTCGCACAGCTTTACTTCCGCCAGTACCTCGTTTCCTACCTTGCAAACATCACAGAAGCTCTCCTGCAAACCTTGCAGAACTAGCATCCCTGGAAGAAAGGATATTCAGGAGACACGGCTTAGCCACTGCCTGGGGGATGTTTACAGAATGAGATTTTCACTCTGCAGCGAAGTGTGCGCTGATATGAAACTTCCTGGCAGATTAAAACTGTGTCCCGGACCGAGACTCGAACTCGGAACCTTTGTCTTTCGCGGGAGAGCTTCTGTGAGGTTTGGAAAGTAGAAGACGAGGTACTGGTGGACGTAAAGCTGTGAGAACGGGGCGTGAGTAATGCTTGGATAGCTCAGATGGTAGAGCACTTGCCCGCGAAAGGCAAAGGTCCCGAGTTCGAGTCTCGGTCCGGCACAGAGTTTTAATCTGCCAGGAAGCTTCAATGTTTACATCTGTATGCCAGATGTTGACAGAGGTGGTAGCGTTCCCAGAAGCGTTTTCGCTAATGTCATGAACGTCGAGAGTGGTTTCAATAACGCGGGAACGGAGAATGACGTTCTAAAGCATTTCGACTCCAGAAGTGTATTTTCCTTTCTGCACGAGAAAATCCTAATGCTGGAATCAGAGGGAACAGAAGAAATATCTTTATGAACTATCTCTTCTTCTCAACCATTCACCTGTCCGCAGCTCGTGGTCGTGCGGTAGCATTCTCGCTTCTCATGCCCGGGTTCCCGGGTTCGATTCCCGGCGGGATTTTCTCGGCCTCGTGATGACTGGGTGTTGTGTAATCTCCTTAGGTTAGTTAGGTTTAAGTAGTTCTAATTTCTAGAGAACTGATGACCATAGATGTTAAGTCCCATAGTGCTCAGAGCCATTGGAACCATTTGAACCATTCACCAGCGGCCACAAGAACACTCGATTCCACTGCCCTTGTAAATGCACAACAAATCGCTTCAAATGTTGAAATACGAAGCTGTTGCGCAATTTCAAATATCATAAAACATTATCTTGTTGTAATAAATGATGACTAATTGTAATAAATGAGATTAATAAAGTGAAAGGATTGTATAAAGTTTGAAATTATACAGACTCTTCAGATCGGTTCAACTTCTTTCTTCCAACTTTGGCCGATTGGTCCACACTATTTCGCGAATTGGTCGACCAAATCTCAAAAATCAAGAAAAGATCGGATATTGGCCTTTCAGTTTAGAGCGACACTGGCTCTTTCCAGACTTTATCGCAGCTACTCGCTTCGGCCAATTTCGTACTTTGACCGCAACATAGACTCATAAAAAGTAAAATTTTATTTGTTATTATTCTTCTTATGCTACAGTTTTAATAGCACTGTATATTCGATCTGGTTAAAATTTTTTAAAAAAAGTGTAAAATCTTATGGAACTTAACTGCTAAGGTCATCAGTCCCTAAGCTTACACATTACGTAACCTAAATTATCCTAAGAACAAACACCCAAGCCCGAGGGAGGTCTCGAACCTCCGCCGGGACCAGCCGCGCAGTCCATGACTGCAGCGCCTGATACCTTTCGGGTGATCCCGCGCGGCGCTAAAATCTACGTCCGTCAACTGTGAAGTAGATTTTTCATGGTTTTCATAGCTCGCTTAAGGCAAATATCGGAGTTATATGAAAAGAATACAGACGGCTTCCTTCCCCGCCGTTGCTCTGTCTTTAATGACCACTTCATTGACAGAAAGTTGAACCCTAAACCTCCTTCCTTCATTTTATTCATTCCTTGAAATGCGGTTTACGGGTATCTACTAACTTGCCTCTTTTTTTAGTGACAGGCGCCTATATTTGGTTTGTGGTATTTGTGATTCTACATATATTGTTATGAGGTATCTTCAATAAGCAGTGAAGCAGTTCTTCGGATGGATAAATTTCTTTTCTTTCTTTCATAAGTGTGTTTTACTCTCTGACGTGGCTCTTTGGAGACAGTTTCCAACAAGATGACTTTTCTTCCGATCTCGTGTTATTTCGGGCCATGGAAGTCAAAGTGATTGAAAATGTAACCTACAATTTCCCTTCCGTGATATGATTTTGGTCAGTTAGAATTATGTGACCTTGCTGTCGACTAAGCATTAGAGCGAAAGGAATTCGTGATTTCTTACACAGCGAACCGTACCATAAGTTTGAGTGATTATCAAAAGTAAAAGCTTCAGTCTGAGATTAGGACAGGCTAATCGTATCGAATCTTACAAAGCGAAAGTGTGTGAAGTATTTATTTAGTTCTTTACAAATGTCGTCAGATGGAAGATTACAAGCTGTATAAGTTAATAATTTTTTATACGCTCTGTTCAAAAAGTACTATACAGCTTTGGTAAGTTAATTTATAGAAGCTACGTTTTATCGTCTGCATTTTGAATTATTGCTTTAATAGATACTCAGTTCACTTAGCTGTTACTCCGAGGAAGACGCTATCGTACGAAAAATATCGATTTCTCACGAGCGCTATCGCAAGGAAACTATCGTATCTATAAAGGAATTGAAGATAGTATCGAAACCTTGAGATATCGATATTTACATTTGAATAAGAGATTAGATTACATACAGACTATCGACTACATTCTCACCGATTTAGTCAATTTTTACGAATTTTAAAGAGAGTAACACACGACATCGGATTTTTGTGGGGCAGGTTTGGCTTGCTATTGGGCGAGCGAACACTCTTAACCAACTACAATTTAATTTTAATAACAATATGAACCATCCAATTACCAAAGCGCATGCCGCACACAAAATAAATTATGAATTATTGCTCAATTTTCCGTGTGACGTAATATCTCATATAGAAGTTCAGGAAAATAAGCTCTTGTCCAGAATAATATTAATTATCTTCAACAGGAGCAAATGAATATAATAACAAAATATTAACCTAATATACATTATCAATAAATGTAAATACCCCGCGTGGTCTCAGGCGACTTGTCAGTGTCCGCGCGGCTCCCCCCGTCGGAGGATCGAGGCCTCCCTCGGGCATGGATGCGTGTGTTGTCCTTAGCATAAGTTAGTTTATGTTAGATTAAGTAGTGTGTCAGTCTAGGGACCGATGACCTCAGCAGTTGGGTCCTATAGAACCTTACTTAAATACTGCACACACATAGACAAACTTTTAAGAAGGTGCACTCATTAAAACCTGCAACGCCACACACCAGTCAACAAGATAGTAATAGATACCCAACCATACAGCCAGTACGTTAAAGAAACACGATCCAGCAACACGGACGATGTATCCTTATACTTACTCTTGAATATGAAGGGTAAACTATTACGAAGGGTATCTTTACAATTACTCATGAGTGGTAAACAATTGCGTCAATAAAACTGCCGCGCAGAAGATATGCAGTAGATCAGACTTGGATTAAGCGAGGATGTTTGATGTTTGATTTGCAGGGCGCTCCACTGAGTGGTCATCAGCGCCCATACAAAGTCCCAAATTTAAAACAGACCAATTTCTTTTACACAGTCCAGTCCAGCCACTGTCCCGAATGATGATAATGATGAAGTGATGACAACACAAACACTCAGTCCTCTGGCAGAAAAAATCCCCAACCTAGCCGGGAATCGTACCCGGGACCCCGTGATTCAGAGGCAGCAACGCTAGTCACTTTTTTTTAAACTCATTTTGTTCGCTTTCGTTCGTTGTATGTGCTCGGGGCGGACGTCGTAAGACATCCGTTTAAGTTCGTTGTTGATCGATTAACTCTTTTTTTTATTACAGAGGGCAGTTAACCCTCTGACCGAACACGCTGAGCTACCGTGCTTTCAGGGCCATGCTAATCTTCTCTGTATCGTTCCAGTTTTAGTATATGTACCACCGAAGCGAGTACGAATCGTACCCGGGACCCCGTGATTCAGAGGCAGCAACGCTAGCCACTAGACCACATGAAGAATGGAGTGGCATTTTAACATTGAGACCGTAAACACAAACGCTGGCAAAAGAACACTTATTTGATCAGTAAATTTAATTCCACACACGAATATATATGGTAAATATTATGATGGTCGCAGTTCCCTGAAATCTACTACGTTGCCTATTAATGAAATCTAGAACTTTACTTTGAAGTCTCCCGCAACGTTTATAATCTATAGAAAAGACATGATCAAAGGATGGTTTAATCACAAACAGTTACATTCACACGCACTTCAGAGACCAACTGGAAGGAAAAGAACTAAAAACCTTCGCCACAACTAGGCTAGCAAGCGGGGCTTTCCCTTGATTTTTAAACACGCAGGATAAAAGAACAAAATTACTATTAAAATGAACTGCTAAAAAATGAAGCTTAAATAAGAATCTCAATTAATTCAGACACGCCGTGGCACTGTAGATTACGTCATTAGAAAATGACCAAGTGGTCCTCACAAAAAAAATGACGCACAAAATGTCTGGAATTTTAAATGAAGGAATGAGTTTCCACAGAATTCACTATAGGGAAACCAGATCTACGAGCTTAAAACTCATAGAGCTAAACGCTGACACATGGTAACAAGAACAAGCAAATACTAAAGAATAAAATCATCAGATGAGACGAAAGACGAATATAAATCAGGGAAACCATACACAATATAGATGCATTCGTGAAAAGAACAATAAACTAGATGAACTGAATCACAAACGCACTGAACGCAGCTCCACGTATTTGAGTAACGATGGAGCTGAACAGTAGCCTACACGGTCCTGGAAATAAATACATTTAACACTCGCGGACTAGAAAGTGAAATTTCTCACACACGGTAATAAACCATGAACAATGAAAGGAATCATTAACATTGACTAGCGCTAAAAACAAAGATAAAACAAAAAATTCGCTAAGCATTGAAGAGGACCTCTTCCGCACAGCCGACCTTACCCATTTTGCATACCACGGAACAGAAGCGAGCTCGCTCTCCTATAAACGGGATTTGTTGTGCAGCGGAAGTGACCAAGGCAAACAGGTACCTCTGTGCTCGACGTGTCTTCTGAAGTTTGCTATACTGTCACAGTAGCAGAATACCTTACTCCCGTGAATGCACAAATCGAAATCTTACTTCCACACTCTCATTCATACGTTATATTCTTCAGCTAAGAAGAGGAAAAGACAGGTACAGCGTGATGTAGTACAGCAAAATCTTAAACATGTGTCTGGGCCTCCGGGATTCGGCAGTAACTTAATGAACTTCTCACTAGTTCACCTGGATCGGGCGATTAGCGCACAAATATAATATGAAGAAAGAAAAATATGCTAATTGTCGCCTATATGAACACACTCAACTGCTCAGTTTTTTTTTAATATCGAAGGAAACTAACAGCCTCGAGAATTAAGGCGTCAGAAATATAGCAATGAAGTTATTTTTATGCAAAATCATGAAGAGGTTCACATAGAGACCCTTCAGCGACTTCCATGATCCACAGTCACACAATAACCAAACGCACATCAGTAATCAGCGCATACAGAATGGCAACTGGAATTACCAAAATCACTTAAATACAATTACTTAGATAATTCACAGCTTTACCTTACCCAAGCCTCACCCAGCCTTATGAAGCTTCATCAAACTACGGTACATTTACACAAGGAACTACTCCCCAAATTACAGGCCCAATAGTGGCTCCACCGCTTCAACGATTCAAAATCTTGGCAATATGTTAAAAGAACCGGAGACACAAAGGTCGGCGCAGCAAAATGGCACAAGTGACTTACTGTCTCCCAGCTGCGGTGTCCTGTGGGCATAAGGAGGTAAAAACGGTCTGCTGCTCCAGCCAAACGGTGCCTAGTGTTAACAGCTGTCCACAGCAGGAGTTGATGCTCCACAACCCTAAGGACTTGCTGCTTCCACACTCTCCAATGTTACTTCAGGCAGAACTCCTGAGCTTCTGCCAGGATATATTGACTCTCACCGGCGCGTCGCCACTGTTCTTGAGTCGTGGCTGCCTCATGTCAACCAGTTTTCAACCATCCCCCATCTCAAGTAGTGGTGCGGACACCGGCAAATAGTACTCCGGCCCAGCAGATAACAAACGAGCTCGGCTCTTCATATTGGCAGGGTGTATGGAGCAGGACTAGGACTTCAGTATATGTAAACAGGAAGACGGGACTGTCAACTGTTTCAGAAAATTGTGGTCGAAAATTTTAGGCGTAGTTGTATAGATCTGGTTTGCAGGGCCTTTAGTGTTAACGGAGTCTGCAGCCGATCGAGTAAGCTGTTGATTTCATAAACGCAAGGTTTCATGATCGAATCTCGCTCTCTGTACATTCCTCCAGTCCCACTTAATTCTAACAACAGATTTATTACAATCGTGCTTGTTATCAAAAATGTTCAAATGTGTGTGAAATCTTATGAGACTTAATTGCTAAGGTAATCAGTCCCTAAGCTTACACACTACTTAACGTAAATTAAAGTAAGGACAAACACACACATCCATGTCCGAGGGAGGACTCGAACCTCCGCCGGGACCAGCCTCACAGTCCATGACTGCAGCGCCCAAGACCGCTCGGCTAATCCCGCGCGGCTCTAGTTATCAATTCTTAATCATTCATTTATTGATTTCCTGACTGTATCATGAAAAAAAAAGAAACAAGTTTATGTATACGACGTAACACAACATTTATTTTGTGAACGGTTACACATATCGAAACGCGGTTTTCGGCAAATGTCAGAGCGTAGAGGGGCGCGTTTGTTTCGTTAACGTTTTAGTGCTGACATCAACGGAGATATTGAAGCAAGTACTTTTTTTAAAAAGTGGAACCTATTATTTTTATAGCTACATTCGATAGCTCTTGAGAAGAGAATTACAGTGAAATAGCGTTTGTTAATATTATCGTTGAAATCAATCGTGAAAAATTCGAGAAATGTCTTAGATTATGCCGGAAACGGCATTTGCGGTGTAATCACTGCCAAGCGGGTCTCTCGGGGAGTAGTTGTATGCCGCGAGCTAACATCCAATAGATGTTGGGGTTCACATGTGGTTCATCTTCGTCGAAATGTCTTGGCTCAAACTCGTCTAGGGGTTGAACCACACATGTCGCATTACACGCCCTAAATTAGACACTTGTGACCCTTTTGGTTAAATTGTCTGCCTGATGACATGTTTGAACTATATAAATTTAATACTACGTCAATAACAGTAATAATAATATCGTGAACTAAATTAACGACCCATAAATGATGTAGGCCATGTAGGCCACACGGTTGCGATTTGGTTAGAATAATTTTTATTCAGAAAGCAAACTAATAGCGAAAGTGGTCGTATTTGGAGTTACTGTTACACTCGAGCGCATATACATTTGACACAGTGCGATCATTCACAGTCTCATCGCGAAATAAAAGTCCAATACTCCACCTCATTATCTACGCGAAAAGTTGGAGTTTACACCAGGCGCGTGGCTGCTCAGCGCTCAGAGACTATGTCCCTCGATGCCACACAACGCGAAATTTTGTAAGTCGTTTCGCTTCCTAGCTACGTAAAGACCGACCGTCCGCTTTCACGTCTCCACCAGCACTGTGTCGTTTGGAGTCTCCGGCCGAACTGTCCGCTTTCACGTCTCAATCCGAACTGTTCCCTTTGCCCGTCCCCGGTCGCGCTTCCCGCGCCCCGAACATACTCGCTTAACTGACTAGTGCATTTCTCTTTCCTGGAACCGTCCATCTGATTGGCTACAGCTTATTCTACATTATTTTACATTTTAACATATTCAAATAATCAAAGCTTGACCACTTTCACGTTCTAAATAAAGTAACAATAACACCCATTACGTAATAAACGATAATTCTTTTACATAAAACCAATACAATTCCCTTCTTAACTTTGAATGTCACGAACAGAAGCCTTGCTCAATGTGCTTTCTGATAAATAAATAAATAAAAAAGTAACTATATGCACTAAACTTTACAACAAATATTCTATTACCTAATGATTCAATAAGGTGTCATGCTGTCATCGTTCAATGTGTTTTGTGTGGAGGAAATGATGATCTGACGCTTAACTGAAAACACTAATAATTTAAATTTATTATATCTTTTAACATATAAAGTTACAGAGTTGATAATTACAACATTTTTCATGTTAAATATGCGCTTTTATATGAAATGTCGATCGTTAAGATCCACCAAATCTTTCAGATTTTAGCATTCAGGTCGTTGTTACAAGACTTGTTAATTTCACTTTAACAGTAAATCCTAAACTATTGTGGATATAATTACTATTCAAGTTTTATTGGGATCAACATAAAAATTTAAGAAAGATGGTAGATTGAAATTACTGTGGCTTCATTCCCTGAATTACTACAGAATTAAATTGTTTTCATAAACGTTTCCCTTTATGGTCGATCTTAGCTCCGCCATATTTAACGCTGCTACGCCTCCCTGGGCACAAAAGCCTTCTACTGGGTTACCCTATGACACAGGTTCTCGTCTGTCTCAGTCGCACACTACAGCGCTTGGGCCTGAATAGACAATAGACGCCTGTGAGTTTCCCCATCTCGTGGTGAATCTGCGCCCATTGTGGCATCCGGTTCTGGGCGGCAGTGTTCGTTCCACAATTCCTGCAGGCTGACCCTTTCGGCCGTATACTTAAATGAGAGGGAAATGCTCGATAACTCACAATGCCCTAAGGTACACCTGCGCTACGAGAAAAAAACTCTGTTCCCTTTGAACAAATTTACAGCCTAGATGCAGGTTCATCTACGAATGTTGTAAATGGAATTACGACATCGGCTAGAATCTAGCGTATCACAAAGGGATTATGAAGATTATTTCTCATTCGTGTGTCCACCAAGATTTACTTGTGCTGAAACAGAGAAATCAACTGTTCATACTTCAAAAATAAAGACGTCTTACACGCTGCGAAAAGTAAAATGCAATTGCTGTATTAAATATCTAAATCTTAGAAGGAAGATCTGACCTATCTTTTCCTTAGAGGTAAAATTAATGCTGACGGACAGATGTCACTATGTACACTGCTCTAGATTATATGATATGGAATGAATTCGTTGAACCACACATTTTATTATAAATTTTGTTGACCACCTGAACACAGCAAAATGAATATTCTTCTGAACGAAACGTCGTTTCATGCTGAACTTAAGCAGGTAATTTCGTACACACGTATATGAAATAACCAATTTACTAACAATGATTTGATAACAACCCAAATAGCATAACACAAATTTTGTCTTAAAAAAAAAACTTTTCCCTTTATTGGGGCACGTATTCAAAGTGTTGCCCATGTACTGAAAAGCACATTTCCAGTCGCTGTTCGAAAGAACTATGAACAGATGTAATTACAGTGGATGATATTATGGTAGAGCATGCACTGCCGATTCGACGACACACATAGTTTGGCGTAGTTGGGGCATCGTCACAGACTGCCTTTTTGAGTGCTCCCCAAAGAAAGAACTAGAGAGGAGTCGAATCGGGGGACCTCGCAGGCCACTTGACAACAGAATTTTGTTCTAGGCAACGTCCACGAAAGTCCTCATTCAGTATTTGCGCTGAAAACGCGGCGATTGATATAAGAAACTGTCGTGTTGCAGCAACATACACTGTTGAATATCCAGTGGTACATGGTCTAGAAAAACCGGCAGAATGTTCATTAGGAAGTTTGTACGAATGTCCATTTATAACGCCTAAGGTGAAGTAAGGTCCCACAGTATAATTTCCTATGATGCCGCATCATATGTTTGCGGTCCACGGCCTTTCATGTGGCACCTGACGATGTCAGAGTGGATTTTCGACAGCTACCAGTAATGCATGCTATGCAAATTTTCATTAGCGTGGTTAGTAAACGTTGCTTCACCGGTAAAGAGCACACGTTAGAAAAACGTAGGGTCGTCCCTCAATTGCTAAAGGGCAAAACGACAAAATTCAATACGATGTTAGAAATCACTATCGTCGAGTGCCTGATGAAGTGACAGATGATAGGGATGGAAACTCTGTCGATGCAGGATGCGAATGACACTCTTCTGGCTGATTCCACATCCCTTGGCAATATGTCTTGTACCACTGTGCGGATTCATTTGCGTCGTAACCAGTTACTTTCTTGCCCTCTTTTTGACGTTCATGCAGCCTGTCCGCACTAGCGTCTTAATAATTCGTGCAATTGCCTGACGCGTCGGACACTGGCAATCCGAATAGATAGCCCTATACCGATGTACTGCTCTTGCGGCATTTCTGTAACATTCGCCATATGGAAATGGAAATGAGCGTTTGGCGTCATTGGCCGGGAAGCCCCTTGCGGGGCAGGTTCAAATGGCTCTGAGCACTATGGGACGTAACATCTATGGTCATCAGTCCCCTAGAACTTAGAACTACGTAAACCTAACTAACCTAAGGACAGCACACAACACCCAGCCATAACGAGGCAGAGAAAATCCCTGACCCCGCCGGGAATCGAACCCGGGAACCCGGGCGTGGGAAGCGAGAACGCTACCGCACGACCACGAGATGCGGGCACGGGGCAGGTCCGGCCGCCCTGGTGCAGGTCCTATTACATTCGATGCCACATTGGACGACCTGCGCTCCCGGATGGGGATGAAATGATAATGAAGACAACACAACACCCAGTCTCTGAGTGGAGAAAATCTCCGACCTAGCCGGGAATCAATCCCGGGCCTGTAGGACGGCAATCCGTCACGCTGATCACTCAGCTATAGAGGCGGACATTCACCATTTGAAAGTCATATATCCAGCTTCTCGTCGTTGGCATACACGGCTGCACGCAACGAATGTTGGAGCAGAAATGAGTGGCCTGCAGTGCATACAAGTAAACAGACAAATGTGTTTACAGTCTGACACCGTAGCACGAGAGCTCCGCTCGGTCCTGTTTGCACCACTAATGACGACTCCGGCCACCGCGCTCTCACATTGTCGGACATTTCTCGAATTTTTTTCACGGCAGGGCACAGCATCAACATTAACAAACGCTATATTACTGTAATTAATTTCCTTCTCAAGAGTTGCCGAATGAAGTTATAAAAAGCATACCGTAACATTTTTTTTTAACTGTTCTACATTCAATATCTTTATTGATGTCAGCGCTAAAATCATTAACCAAACAAAAAAAATACTTTCCCCTCGACACTAAAATTTGCCGAAAACCGCGTTTCGATATGTGTAACCTTTCACGTAATGAAACGTGTGTTACTTCTTACGTCACTCACCCTGTATATAGGAGATTGGTAATAAAAACGAATACACGAGAACTTGCAATCATCTCAGTATAGTCATTTTATTTATGTTTCTGTAATTAAGCTTGTTACTGTATAATGTTTAAACCATGAGGCACAAAACGAATCAGGATTATATGGTAGGAACACGGAAAACAATAATTTTAGTGACATACATCACTTGTCGAACGGCGAATTCTAGCAACTGCATGTTGTTTTCAGTGCGTCTGTTGCAAAACTCACATGGTTTACAGTCTTAAACGGTTCACGGAAGCTACACAATTTCGCGGCGTACCATTCGTATCGAAGCATATCACTGGATATTGATGCAGATAGCTCACAAAAAAGAAGTTCAATCAGTGGGAATAATACCCGAGACCTCACCCCTCTTATGAAACTAAGAGCTTACTCGCTCGGTTGAAAGTTGCGTCTTCTTGTTTATACATGGATTTTACAATTCATGTTGTACACTTCTAGAGGTTCCACAGGGGACTTAGTAGATCAACTTTTACGTAGGAACCCATGTCCAGAAACAATTCGTGTCGAGGTTACAAGGAAAACAAGAGGTGCTCAATGACGAGCTAGATATTTCTAACGCAGTTTGCCTTTTATGATGGGCTACCCTCATTCAAGAATGGTACTATAACGCGATGTCGCGCGATGTCCTCTCTATTTTCATTTGCCTTGTTTTCATGCTTCCTGGTGACTAGTACTGCAGTAACAGGACGTCTGACTACACGTTCGCAGTGCACACCGTTATGTTGTTATTATACGGTGCAGCTCGTCGTAATGGAAGAAAAGCTCAATGTCTGCACCACGAGTACTTTCAAAATCGTGTGACTCCACCTCATCCCACGAAAGCGAGAGCAGAACAACAACTGCCGTTAAGTGGAAATTCATAGGCGATAGAGCAAACTGTGGTGTTCCAAGTACGCAGAGCTCTGTCCTATTGGAAGAGGAAGTGCTTAATGTAGTCGAAGAGAACCCGTCAACGAGTATTCGTGCCACTGCTCGTGACCTGCGTATGTCTCACTCGCCTTTCTGTCGCGTTCTGCCTGAACAGCAACTCCGCCCACATCACTCTCAGAAGCTACAAGCCGTCGATGGGACTGATGACCTCAGATGTTGAGTCCCATAGTGCTCAGAGCCATTTGAACACACCATCGACCCGTCCAGTTTATGTACTTAGTTTTTACACCGTTGTGTAGATTTTCCTATTTCCAGTGCGAATTATGTTCACCGACGAAGCACATTTCGGCCGCTTTTTGGATCAAGAAAACCCAAAAGCCACGTGTACGCGAAGATTTCAGCGCATCTTCGGCACCAGTGTCTGGGCAGGTGGGTGCGATGAGCGTGACAGTGGGCCCTACCTCCTTCCTGACCGCCTATGGCTGCCAGGTACTTGATATTCCTTCAAAAAGTGCTGGCGCAGTTTCAGGAAGATGTGCCATTGGACCTTCGGCACGAATTATGGTTCCAGTGTGATGGTGCGGCAGTATATTTGGTAGATCGCGTCCGAAACCGTCTGAACGTTGTCACTGGAGACAGTTGGATCAGTCTAAATGAACCACATACTTTGCCACCAAGGTCCCCAGATTTTACTCCTTTTGAATTATTCCTGTGGAGCCACATGAATTGTCTAATTTACGAGACCCCCTATCCAGTCGGAGGAAGATCTGGTTGCACGGATCATGTCTGCAGCAGAAGTGGTGAAACATACCCACGCTTGTTGGACAGAGTTTATGCGAACTTACTACGCAGAACTCGGTGGTCATCATATCGAACAACTGTTGTAACACCACAGTAAGTAGAGGTGAAATCTGTACATCTTGTTTTCCTTGTAACATGGAAACGAACCATTTCCGAACATGGATTCCTATGTAAAACTTAATCTACTAAGTCCCCACTAAGACTTCTAAAAGTGTGTAACATGAGTTATGAAACACCCTGCATATGTTGAAGCTCTAGTCGGGCCCTACACACCCTGTCAACATGAATCGAATCGATGAGGGGAAGTTCTTACTGTCCTATTGTGGGCCGGAAGTGTTATCCACTTCCCAAGGCAACACAGTGCTGACTCCCAGAAGATATGGCCAGTTCCGTAAATATCGCGCAACTCGTCTACACCGAATTGCATTCACTGACACGACTGTATGGGTTAGCTAAGCCTACGCAAAACGAATTCGACAAGTGTGGCATGCAAGCCCCCAGCCACCGTACCGAAATGTCTCATCGTTCCACCATTACGCTCACCGCTGAATAGCTCCAGTTCTTCCCCCTGTTGTCATTAGCAGCCAATATTCTGACTGCATGGTGGATTAGACGTGGGACGTCGAATGCCGTAAACATGATTGGCCTTTTGCGACCTCGTACTCAAGGGGTTGCTTGTAAGTTCGACTAAGTAGGTAGAAATGTGAGACAGCGTCAGAACAACGTACGCCACATTGATGAGTGGGACAGGTGCGTCCCGCATGAAGATTTCCAAGCTGCAGTACGTAATGGACGGTGAAGGCTCTCGCCAATGTCTTAACAGGGTGTGTATGTATAATTCGGTGGCTCTCACCCAAACGTGGACAAGAACGAGGCCATCTTACTAAGAGGGAGGGGGAGGGTCTCGTATGGGGTTTTGAAGATGGTGACAGCCGAAACGAAATATCCAAGGGCCTGTCCGAGTTGACGTCCCATGATCTATGATAGAGGGAGTACTTAGGCGACATGGTCCAGTTTAACCGCCATGTATGTGATGACACAAGTCAGTATCTGTGTCGGAGGAGATTGTGGCGAATGTGGTTACAGGTGGACTGCAGCAACGGACGACGGTGGTAGATTTTCAATGCAGTTCACTGGCTGGAGTGGGTAACGGAGGTAATAGAGCTTCGTCGTCTTGGAGTCCGTGTCCGCTGTTGATGATCATAGATTTGGTAAAGTTGAGGTGACCACCCGACGATTGTCCGTAATGTAGTACCCTTTATGCAGTTCACTGGTTGGAGCGGGTAACGGAAGTATCAGAGTTTTGTCGTCTTAGAGTCCGAGTCCACTGATGATGATCATAGATTTGGTAAAGTTGAGGTACCATCCGACGATTGTCCGTAATGTAAAACTCTGTGCCCTGCACTTAAGTGTGTTTGGCAGAGTATCCATGTAGATGTAGAGTCATGCTATGGCTTCGTGCATTTCCACAGGTGAGCATACAAGATGCAGGAGGTCGTCTGCAAAAGCCTGGCTGTGGAATATGTGGCCTCGCAATATAAGTCCCATAATACAGAGTAGGAGGCCCTTGATGAGAGGCTCGAGGGGGATTGCATACAAAACAGTTGTAAAGGCTGAACGAACACCGCTCCAGCTCCAGCCAGTCGTCCATTCACGATATGGCATTGTGAAGTAAGCTGGAGAGGATCCCATTTGTTCTGCCACGAAGAGGAGAAAATGGTGGGGAACGCGGTCGGAGGTGCTATTGAAACCGTATACCAGATGGAGGCGGCACGGCGCAGCCAGCGCAATAGGGTCCCGACGCAGTGACCATCTAAAGGGTGGCATCGCTGCCTCGCGATGTTTGATCTGGAGAAAGCACTGCAGGTAACACTGCACGCACGCGCGCCACCAAGAGACCTAAGTGGATTTTATAATCTTCTTTGAGTAATGTGAGGGGTCGAAAGTGGGTGATATGCATTGCCCCTATGTCTGAGCACCGGTATGAGTATGCCATTGACAAAGTCTGGTGGTACGGGGAAAGAAGGATTGAACAACTCCTGGAACGTATCGGTCCAACTAGGGAGCATAAATGCACTGTATGTCCGATAAAACTGAACCGAAAGGTCGTCGAGACCTGGGAATTTGTTCGTCGCACCTTTTGAGATCGCGTCCGCTACCTCGTCCTGTGCGATCGTCATCATCCAGGATGCCACCTCCGTATTGTTGAGGTTACGCGTCAAGAGTTGAACATCATCGGAAGCTGCAGCCAGTTCGTCATTGTAAAATCGTTGGTATAATGTTCAGCAAATGCTGAGACGACAGCTGCTTGGCTGTTGACACTATTGTTACATTGGAGGGGGGGGGGGGGGGGGGAGCGTGAGAGTAGAAACGAAGGAACGTCGAGGAAGGAGGTCGGATATGATATGAGGCATGGGTGGAGAATCGGTGGTGGTGTCTTTAGGACGTGACCGCACCACCACGTCTAATAGTTTGTGCGTTGAAGGGACCGATTTATGAATCTGATACCTGGCGTTCGCGAAGGTCATTAGACGAAGGCTGGAGAGCATCAAGTTTGTGCAAGGCGGTGTAACAACAGTGCGTAGTGTCCTGATGGCATGCCACGGCGTCTCTGCTGGATTGGATGGATTCCTTCTTGATTGATGGCTTCGCACCTGTGTTTGTAAGAAGTTCAATGCTATATTCCTTCGAATACATATGCATACGGTATCGAATTTAATCGCCGATACTACCCTAGCGACTTCCGATCAAATATCTCCCCTATACGGGGGAATTGCAGTAAATGTATAGGTGGAGGTTAATGATCCATGGACCACGACATATGGACGTTTGGCTGGCCGTGAAGTGTGAACGGATAGCCGAAGCTATTAAGATGACCACTCGCGACAAATTGGAAATACACCTTCGAGGAGTGTCGTCATGCCATTCTACAGCTGAAGGTTGGACGTATTCGCAATTGTAAAAACATTTCCTATATTTCGTAATGGATGTAGTCGTCACAGTGCCTGTTCCTTCGGACACTCATACATGTCTGAAGGAACATTGCATCACACTTCTTACAAAGATAGGTACTACAATATCGTGTTCAACCCTGATACCAGGCTAGTGACTTTCGATTAAATGTCTTCCCCGTACAAGCATTACATTACGCGTACGAGGGCAGGTTAATGAGACATGGACCATGACTTATGGAAGTTTGCGTCTGGCGGTGAACCGTGCGCAGATAGCTGAAATTGTTAAAGTGACCGCTCACGAAAAGCGGGAAATCCGTGTTAGCGTCCCATTTCGGCACAAATTTTCAATGTCGTCTTTTCATTACACAGCAGGAGATTTCCTGTAGTCACAACTGATAATAGATTTGTTGCATAACATTGGAAAAGAAGTTACTCATCTAAACTGAGGCACAAACGCACAGTAAATATCATCTTTAGAATCCAATGTTATTACAAAGCTAAAAGTTGAATAAAAGTAAAAGTAAAGGGATCAGACCAGGAAAAACATTAATAATAAACTCGAAAAAAGTGTGTATATAACAATTAACATTAATTATCAATCACAACGAATTAATACTCTACAAGAATACTAAAGAATAGCTCGAAGAGCAATTATGTATGGAAAGTGATCCAAAAACAGAGTAAAAGGTGAAATTGACGACTGAGCAACAGAAATGTGGAGTACAATAGACAACGGAAGCAAAATGAAAATAAATAAACACCGGAAATATAGGGAAAAAATGAGCCGACAGTGTGGGAAGTAATGGCGAACTGAAAGGATTAAGTGAAGTTTAGAACATGTTCAGTATCATGCTGTGTTTAGTAATTTAAAATTAAACGAGGACTGTGGGCCAGATGTTCGTTAATTCCCAGAACTTCCAACAGATTGAGTTTTTGGCCTTTGTTTAGTAAACGACACTGTGGCTGGGTTGCTGCAGCCCTCGCTCAATACAAGCTGAGCAAGAGTGGAGTCGTAATTCTGCAACACCCAGCTGCAGTTATGGACAGCCAGACTATTTGCTACGTCTCCTCCCAAATGACAAAAATAAAACTTACCAGAAGCAGGACAATTAATCTTGTATGCCCCACTGTTAGCTACTATCTGGGTCTTATCTTTGCTACTGAAAATACACTGGGCTATGGTGTTCTTCAAATAATAGGAAATCCCATAATTACAGGATATCACTGTGTTTGCTACGCTCTGAGTTCATCAGTCCCCTAGAACTTAGAACTACTTAAACCTAACTAACCTAAGGACATCACACACATCACAACGATAGTGTCGGAAGTTCCATGCGGCTTTTCGCGGATGATGCTGTAATATACAGAGAAGTTGCAGCATTAGAAAATTGTAGCGAAATGCAGGAAGATCTGCAGCGGATAGGCACTTGGTGCAGGGAGTGGCAACTGACCCTTAACATAGACAAATGTAATGTATTGCGAATACATAGAAAGAAGGATCCTTTATTGTATGATTATATGATAGCAGAACAAACACTGGTAGCAGTTACTTCTGTAAAATATCTGGGAGTAAGCGTGCGGAACGATTTGAAGTGGAATGATCATATGAAATTAATTGTTGTAAGGCGGGTACCAGGTTGAGATTCATTGGGAGAGTCCTTAGAAAATGTAGTCCATCAACAAAGGAGGTGGCTTACAAAACACTCGTTCGACCTATACTTGAGTATTGCGCATCAGTGTGGGATCCGTACCAGATCGGGTTGACGGAGGAGATAGAGAAGATCCAAAGAAGAGCGGCGTCACAGGGTTAGTTGGTAACCGTGATAGCGTTACGGTGATGTTTAACAAACTCAAGTGGCAGACTCTGCAAGAGAGGCGCTCTGCATCGCGGTGTAGCTTGCTCGCCAGGTTTCGAGAGGGTGCGTTTCTGGATGAGGTATCGAATATATTGCTTCCCCCTACTTATACCTCCCGAGGAGATCACGAATGTAAAATTAGAGAGATTAGAGCGCGCACGGAGGCTTTCGGACAGTCGTTCTTCCCGTGAACCATACGCGACTGGAACAGGAAAGGGAGGTAATGACAGTGGCACGTAAAGTGCCCTCCGCCACACACCGTTGGGTGGCTTGCGGAGGATAAATGTAGATGTAGATGTAGACATCCATACCCGAGGCAGGATTCGAACCTGCGACCGTAGCGGTCGCTCGGCTCCAGGCTGTAGCGCCTAGAACCGCACGGCCACTCCGGCCGGGGCTTACTTTATCCCATGGACTAAATCCCGAACTACACGGCCTGTAAGGAAATAGGCATCGTTATTCAACTTCATCACTTGCACGACGTATGGGGAAAGGTACAAAGCGACAGCTCAGAACACATGCATTCACCAGTCATTCAGCGAGTCGATTGGATTGCATATATGTGTCATATGATCTTACACATGGAGTGGTGGCCGCCGAACAATGGACTCTGGCCTTCTGCAATCACTATGTCTATTTCTGTATGTCCTACAGGTTTGACATGGTAACAAATTTTGGAAAATAAACGTAACTCAACCCAGATAGACATCAGCAAGTGATCACAACGTGGGCCAAATGTGAACTACGTCACTTCCGATGCCCATAGACTTTGGCATGGCGACTCCTCTGATCCAAATCGCAATCCGCAAAACATTTATGAAGTTTGGCAAGGACATAGCTGTGTGGCACCAGCCGTCCCTGGACTTTTACTGCGCGGCGCTCAGTGACCTCGACGTGCTACTGCAATCGCTGCATAGAAAATGAGAATGACACCGAATGAAGGCTCAAGTACTATAGTTGAGAAATGACTGATTAAAAGGCGTCGTGTATTAATGTGTATGTGCATGCGCGCAGTCGTGTGTGATTCATTTCTGTTGCGTGTTTTTCTCTTTGTGGTGTGTGTCAGTGTGTTTTCAGTTGTTCGGTTTTCGATCTAGATGAGAGGGTATTGGTATATCTGTTGTTATAGGTTCCATTGTGGGACCAAAGTCAGGGTACTCTTTAGTGGTGTTGTCTGCTATTGTACACTCTGGCTGTACGTATTTCAATTTGGGTCACCTGGTTGGTCGCGGCCTTTTTGTCAGGATATCTTTTATGTCTATACTGTTAGTGAGAATGTGTCTTCCTTAGTTATCTCTTAGTCTGGTTGGTCGTGTTTGGAGGAGTTCCACTTCGCTAATGTCGTATACTCCAATACTGGGTACAGGACTCTGGAGTTTGGTGTCATCTCCCCGGACGAGTATAGTCGTTCTGCTACTGACCCTTTTTTTTATGCCTCCTAAGGAGGCTGCGGCATATCTATTCCTTAAGTACGTCTTGTATGTGTGTATGCCTCTTCGGTCGTCACATCCGTATAGTCGTCCATGAACCTGTCATATTATGTTTACTCTTTTCCTGGTCTTGTCGAGCAGGTATTTTAGGTGCGTTTTCCAGTTCAGGTGTTTGTCCAGGAACACACCAAGGTACCTACCTTCGTCTTTAATGTCGTTGTCCTGCTTTTTGTAGGTCAGGTATCTGTGTCTGGACAGGATTGTTTGGGTCTTGGAAGGGTTTGACCGAACGCTCCATGAGGAAATCGTTGCAGTAGGTATGACGGTAGCATACAGTGCATACAGTACCAGGGACAGGATGGCCCCTTGTGATACTCCTGCCTGTGGTGCGAATTCTTCGGTGTTGCATCGGAGACATGTACTTTGCAAATCAAATTTGAGATGTATCTCCATATTACGTACGACTTTGTTCATGAGGCCGATTTGTGTCATATTTTGTAATAGTCTTGTGTGTCAGAGCTTGTCAAATGGACATTCTATGTCTTAAAAGACTGTGAGTGTGCAGTGATGTCTATTGAAACCCTTTGGGATTCCGTCAGTCAGTTTAATCAGCGGGTCGCTGGTCGAGTGCTTTTGTCGGAAGCCTGATTGTGTCAGTGGGAGGAAACCTTTGATTTCTATATCTATCTTTAGGATGTCGGTTGGACTTCGTTCGTCTTTCCTATGACGTCGAGCAGAGATATCGACCTACAGGAGCGCAGGTCACCCTTAGATTTGTCGGGTTTTTGTATCATCATTGTCTTGCCTATCTTACAACTGTTCGGTATGGTCTCAGAGGGTGAGTGCTGGGGTTTTATGTAAATGTATTCGTTTTATGTCGTTTTGTACAGGGATTGTGTTCCGTTCTGAATGGATTCCAACAGTAATTTCTGTCTCAGTTATTTCATTAGCTGGGATATGCTCATCTGTTTCTATCGTTGGGGTGGCCAGAGTCTGTACTAGCTGTTTCTCCATTTGTATTTTGAAATTTTCGTCATATTTCTTATCTTGCTGTAGTACCTGTTTGAAGTCTTTCGCTTGTTCCGTTTTGTATGTTGTTGGTTCGTCATTTATCAGTAATGTGGTAATCCTCGATTGTCTTTGTCCTGACAGCGCTTCGAAGCTCTTCCACAACCTGGCTCCCTGTCCGTAGTTTAACTGTCCGTTCGTACCGTCCCACTGCCGTTTTGGTGCAACGAAATGTTTCATTTTATCATTGCGTTTGAAAAAAGGAACAAGGCTACTTTCATCCCCAAACCTGAGGTGGACGGGCGGGACGATTTAAGATTTCTGACTCTTGGGGCCATTCTTCTGAGTTCTTTATTTTGGGTCACTGTTTATTACGAGATAGAAGAGTGGACTGGTTGGGAGAATATCTTCTAATCAGAAACTTTGCGGAGAGCTTTTTGGGGCAACTCTGGTATTCGCCTTACCGCTGAGGTCAAACCTCCGTAAACTCTGGCCAGAGCTGCTTGAGTTGACACCTAACGTATACACGGATTTTCGATTGAATTCCTTCAGCTCGTGAGGGTTCATCAGGACGTTGAATTTGTTGAGCACGTCAAACGTCAGCACTGCTGTTGTTGACATCGCTGGATGTTCCTTCTTTCGTTGTTCAAGGTGGCCCTCCATTTGGCACGACGACGTGACGAGAGATGTGCGCCGGTTTGACACGCTCGTGACTCCATTACCGGCCGATGGTGGTATGCCTCGCTCAGTAGGGGACACCCAACCTCCACAGTGCCATGGGGTGCCATCCTAAAGCGGGATTCGACTTCTTATAGGGCGGCGCCACTGCTGGTGCTTCAGTTTCCTTCCTTCGCTCTGGCTGATGCGCCGTCTACTGAAATAGCCGCGTCTTGTCGCTCGCGGCTGCCAGCACAGACTGCCTTGACTCAGCGCCGAGCAGCCGGCTGCGCAGCTTGGCTGCTACGTTCCCAGAACCAGCACGCAGTAGTCGTTTCTCGACAGTCGCCTCGTCACATATCGAGGACAACTTGCGGAGGAACGCCGTGGTCCTGTTGACGCGCGTCTTTGGTGGCATCTTCTTCATCTCAGGCGTCTCCACGATGTGAACGGCACAGAGCTGTTGATTGCATTGTGTTGGGCTATATTTTCCGCCTGCAGCATGATTGTAGCCTCAGAGTCGACAGACGCGATGCGAGCCTCGTGTCTGCAGCAACTGACTGTGTCATCGTACACCTCTGTCCAACCTGCACATCTGCATTTGTTTTACAGGTGACGGACAAATGTACGATCGTCTGCTGTCGTTTGTCGATCGGCAGTCTCGATGACGTGCAGGAACGAAGTCCCACTCCGCTGAGTCAGTTGTCTTCTCTCCGCCTGCGGTGCGGAACAGAACAAATATCCGTTGCGTCGTGAAAACGATAAGCGACAATCCGCTCTTCACGTTTGCCACAGCACAATCACGCGGTCAGAGCTCTCTGTCAGCCTTACAAGCCTAGCAGGGTGCAGGGAAGAAGCACTCGCCTCGCTGGCTCAAGCTAAACAGAAGGAAAAAGAAAAAAAAAAGCATTCTTATAAAAATATTTAGCACGTTTCAATTCTCTTCTCCCTGAAGGGGAAAGGAGCGGCCTATTTTAGTAGAGCGTGCTAGTGGTAGTATTTATTAGCTTCTCTGTCAAGTTTTAAGTTTATGTTTATTTATTTCACTGTCTGCAAAATGTGCTGTGTTGGGTTATGAATAGGGTGGGGGGGTGGGGGGAGGGTTAGGGGGGGGGTAGAGTGTGTGCATGTGTGTGTGTGGGGGGGGGGGATTAATGTCTCCCAATGGAGACTGTAGGAGGCGTTTCAAGTGCCAATTCTGAGTTCTGTTTCTTTTTCTTTTTTTTCATATTTCATTCTTTCCTCTTATAGAGGAAGATTGGCCTTGGTAGTGCATGCTTATTCGCACTTAATACGCCAATCAATTGAACTAAATTCATTCCCTTTTGCATCTTATTGTGGCAGCAGTCGTGCTAAGAAGGGGTATTTGGTGGAGGGAACATTTACTACTGTCTCCCACTTCGGAGTGTAGGAGGAGTTGCAAGACGCAGTTGTGACATTCGACTTACAGCCGAAAACCCTGGCCAGAACTGTTGGTGTTTCCACCTTTTGGTCGTCTGTTCACCATCCGCAGTAAGACCTGCTGTCTCGCCGTCCCTGAAGATTATCTTCGTATTCGGCCCTCCGTTCGACTGTCACCGGCCTACTTTCGTAGGTGACTAGTGTGGTCTGCACGCCCTTGTCGAGCTGCTCTGGACGTTGACTACTCTCGTCAGACTTAGCTACCTCGAAGACTGGCGTCGCTTGCACATCTTTGTTGACAACCATCTTCTTCAGACGGGCCTTTCGCTCCGACTTCTGGGTCGTCTGTGTCTTCTTCCCTGGTCGCGGCTGGTCCTCACACTGTGAGGATGGCGCTGCGTTGGTGCACTCGACAGTCTGCTCCGCTCGCGACTATGTTCTTAGCCACCGATGGTGTGTCTCCCGCAGCAGCAGGAGGTGGGCAGCCTCCATCTACGCGTGGCACGTTGTCCTGAATCTGGACTATTCCCGCTTCCAGGGCGGCGTTGTGTATGGCACACCAGTGTTCCGCCAAGCCAGGTGTTGTTGCACCGCTTACTGCTGCTGCGGCGACTTGCTCTTCTCGGCGAAGACTGCCTCTGCTCTCCGGCCCGCAGCCGTCTTATCCCTACCCCCTCCAAAAGGAGTCACTCTGGGGGGTGGGGGGTGGGGGGGTGGGGGGGTGAGACTGCTGCTGGCTCGCCTCTCATCGGTCCGAGTTCACCTGGATCGTCTTCTTGGTGCTGCGGTGCGAGAAGTCCTTGCAACCCACGCCATTTCGCAACATGCGGTCCGCCGCAACGGGCACATGTCGGTCGATCCTTCCCTCAGAGTGTATTCTTAGCTGGCGTGACTGACGCACTTTGCTTCATTGCGATAACATTCTGCCGCATGACGCTCAAAAATGGTTCAAATGGCTCTGAGCACTATGGGAATCAACATCTTAGGTCATAAGTCCCCTAGAACTTAGAACTACTTAAACCTAACTAACCTAAGGACATCACACACACCCATGCCCGAGGCAGGATTCGAACCTGCGACCGTAGCAGCCTCGCGGTTCCGGACTGCAGCGCTAGAACCGCACGGCCACCGCGGCCGTCCGCATGACTCTCCTCTTGGCCCATCAAGCATTGTGGCTTCGTGTCGAGTCCCACTGGAAGATGCTCCGTCTGCACGCTGAAGCCCAGGAGCTTCTTAAGCTCGTAGAGTTGGTCAGCTTCCTTGCTGCATCGCTGGCTCACAGCCCTGTACGCAGCTATGATGAAGAGCGGTTCCTTCTTCCTATTTGTTAGGTCATGTAGCTTGACAACCACTTCCACGTTTCCAGCTTGCACCAGTCCCTTGTGGACCACGTCTTTGGTACAAATCCAAGGCACCTTCGGTGTCATCATCTTCTGCCTCGACTTGTAGAGCGCAGGCTTGAGGGCCTCACGGACAGACGAGGATTACATTTGGACCTCCACCACAGTGTTGTTACCAAGCACTTGACTGTAGTGTCGTAATCAGTGCTGCCTTCGAGCGAATGTAGGAACTCGTCCAGTCATCACCGGTATATCGGATGTAGACAGGTGATGGCTCTACTAGCCCATTGTCGTCCTGTATAATGGCCATGTGATCATTCAATCGTTATGATTCGTCTTCAGTGCCGGTGTGGCAGGAGACATTGTACCCGCCGGAGATGCCACCCTCAGTGAAACTGCCAGTCCACCTTCCCAATGTTGGTCAGTTGATTAAGAGGGCAAAGCCTACTTTTCAGCTACGTTTCGGAAAGGAGTTCTGATTTTTTTACACTTTTCATTCATCACCCTGAGAGAGACGAATGTTTCATATTTTTGCTTGAGTGCAGTTAGTCTTTCTGTACAACATTTTCAATGTTCTGTTTTTCAGTGTATCAAAACAAAAATTTTAAATTACACTACTGGCCATTAAAATTGCTACACCATGAAGAAATGCAGATGATAAACGGATATTCATTGGACAAATATATTATACTAAAACTGACATGTCATTACATTTTTACGCAATTTGAGTGTATAGATCCTGAGAAATAAGTACCCAGAACAACCAAATCTGGCCATAATAACGGCCTTGATACGGCTGAGCATTGAGTCAAACAGAGCTTGGATGTCGTGCACAGGTACAGCTGCCCATGCAGCTTCAACACGATACCACAGTTCATCAAGAGTAGTGACTGGCGTATTGGGACGAGCCAGTTGCTCGGCCACCATTGACCAGACGTTTTCAATTGGTGAGAGATCTGGAGAATGTGCTGGCCAGGGCAGCAGTCGAACATTTTCTGTATCCAAAAAGGCCCGTACAGGAAAAGGCCCGTACAGGACTTGCAACATGCGGTCGTGCATTATCCTGCTGAAATGGAGGGTTTCGCAGGGATCGAATGAAGGGTAGAGCCACGGGTCTTAACACATCTGAAATCTAACGGTCACTGTACAAAGTGCCGTCAATGCGAACAAGAGGTGACCGAGACGTGTAACCAATGGCACCCTATACCATCAAGCCGATTGGTACGCCAGTATGGCGATGACGAATACACGCTTCAAAAATGGTTCAAATGGCTCTGAGCACTATGGGACTTAACTTCTGAGGTCATCAGTCCCCTAGAACTTAGAAATACTTAAACCGAACTAACCGAAGGAGAGCACACGCATCCGTGGCAGGATTCGAACCTGTGTCCGTAGCGGTCGCGCGGTTCCAGACTGTAGCGCCTAGAACCGCTCGGCCACCCCAGCCGGCACACACGCTTTCAATGTGCGTTCACCGCGATGTCGCCAAACACGGATGCGACCATCATGATGCTGTAAACAGAACCTGGATTCATCCGAAAAAATGACGTTTTGCCATTCGTGCACCCAGGATCGTCGTTGAGTACTCCATCGCAGGCGCTCCTGTCTGTGATGCAGCGTCAAGGGTAACCGCAGTCACGGTCTCCGAGCTGATAGTCCATGCTGCTGAAAACGTCGTCGAACTGTTCGTGCAGATGGTTGTTGTCTTACAAACGTCCCCTTCTGTTGACTCATGGATCGAGACGTGGCTGCACGATCCGTTACAGCCATGAGGATAAGAGGCCTGTCATCTCGACTGCTAGTGATACGAGGCCGTTGGGATGCAGCACGGCGTTCCGTATTATCCTCCCGAACCCACCGATTCCATATCCTGCTAACAGTAATTGGATCTCGACCAACGCGAGCAGCAATGTCGCGATACGATAAACCGTAATCGCGATAGGCCACAATCCGACCTTTATCAAAGTCGGAAACGTGATGGTACGCATTTGTCATCCTTACACGAAGCATCACAACAACGTCTCACCAGGCAACGCTGGTCAACTGCTGTTTGTGTATGAGAAATCGGTTGGAAACTTTCCTCATGTGAGCACGTTGTGGGCGTCGCCACCGGCACCAACTTTGTGTGAATGCTCTGAAAAGCTAATCATTTGCATATCGCAGCATCTTCTTCCTGTCAGTTAAATTTCAAGTCTGTAGCACGTCATCTTCGTGGTGTAGCAACTTTAATGGCCAGTAGTGTATTAATTAGACACTACAAAAACACAGTTTCAATAGTGAAAAATATCGTCTATAGAACAGTGTTGTTGTTAAGATTCAATGTCTTTCACTTTTGTACAAGCATAAACTGAGAATTATTTATCTTACCTTAAGCCTCGAGCCACGATGTTATGGACTCTGAAGTTTTTACTTACATCAGTCCTATAAATCTTGTTGATAGATATTTGTGCCGCGACACGTTTCCTAAAAATTTTGTGGAGTAAACTAGTTGAACAGAGTAAATATGTGTAAGAAATGAGTAGATTTAAATAAATATTTCCTGGGTAAGTAATTCATTAAGGAGAATCAGTATAGGCATCTTTGGATATAGGTGATACAATCTTGGACACTCATACGTCATTTATTACAGACGGTAGCTAGTGGTGTCAGTTAGGTGATGACTGTTTCGACTAACCTTCGCTAATTATTACTGTGGGTAAGGAACGGTGTTGACGTACTTACAATGCTACTCTTGGTTTTATAGTTATCTTAATCCTAAAAACTATACTAAACTCCTCCCGACCAGGCCATGAAGGCCCGACCGCCGTGTCATCCTCAGCCCATAGGCGTCATTGGATGCGTATATGGAGGGGCATGTAGTCGTCATACCGCTCTCCCGGCCTTATGTCAGTTTCCGAGACCGGAGCCGCTACTTCTCGATCAAGTAGCTCCTCAGTTTGCCTCACAAGGGCTGAGCGCACCCCGCTTGCCAACAGCGCTCGGCAGACCGGATCGTCACCCACCCAAGTGCTAGCCCAGACTGGGCTGTCTTAGTTCTAGTGTGTTTATATGTAGTGTACTTGGTTTGTGTATGTGTGTGTGTGTGTGTGTGTGTGTGTGTGTGTGTGTGTGAGAGAGAGAGAGAGAGAGAGAGAGAGAGAGAGAGAGAGAGAGAGAGAGAGAGAGAGAGTGAGAGAGAGAGTGGTGTGAGTGTATGTATTAGTGTGTTTTTATTCATTCTGTCTTTAATGTAGATGATGAGGGGTACTGGTACCTCTCTTTTTCGAGGCACCATTATGGGGGCTAGGTGCAGAATACACTTCGGTGGTTTGTGGGTTAAGCCGGCCTTTGTGGCCGTGCGGTTGTAGGTGCTTCAGTCCGGAACCGCGCTGCTGCTACGGTCGCAGGTCGGAATCCTGTCTCGGGCATGGGTGTGTGTGATGTCCTTAGGTTAGTTAGGTTCAAGTAGTTCTACGTTCTAGGAGACTGATGACCTCAGATGTTAAGTCCTATAGTGCTCAGAGCCATTTGAATCATTTTTGTAGTGGGTTATCGTATGCGCTAGCTGCATGCATTTCAATTTGGGTCGCCTGGTTAGTTGTGGTCTTACTGTCAGGATTTCGTCCTTGTCTGGTCGGTTTGTGAGAACGTGTCTTCTGTATTTGGATCTTAGTATGGTTAGTGGGGTTGGCAGAGGTTCCACTCCAGTGATGTAGAGTACTCCAACTCTGGGAGTAAGTCTTGGGTGTTTCGTGATGCGACGTAGAAGTCCCCTTTGGGTCGAAATAAATCTTTCTGCTATTGATTTTGTATGCCTCCGAAGGGGACTGCGGCATTGTCTATTACTCTATTACCTCATGTATATGTTTATGATTGTTTGATCGCTACATCCCTATAGTTGCCCTCGAACCTGTTTTATTATGTTTTGTCTTTTCCTGGTCTTCTCGAGTAGGTATGTTGGATGCGTACCCCGGTTTAGGTGTTTGTTCAGGAACACGGCAAGTCTGAACAGGACTGTCCGGGTCTTGGATGGGTTTGCCCGAATTCTCCACCTAGCCATCCAGTCTTCAAGTCATTGAAGGTAGGTCGTTATCTTCCTTTGTATAGTGGCTGTTTTAATGTCTGTGCAACAGTATATAATGTCGTCAGCGCAAATTCCTACCGTTCCTGACGGAGTTGTTACAGTGGGTATGTCAGCCGTATACAGCGCGTATAGTACCACCTTGTGGTACTCCAGTCTGTGGTGTGAATTCTTGGTATGTTGCAATGGAGATGTGTATATTGCGCATCCAGTTTGAAATTTGTGACCATATTAGACGTACAACTTTGTTCGGGAGGCCCATTTTTTTGTGTTAGCTTGTGGAGTAGTGCCGGCCGCGGTGGTCTAGCGGTTCTGGCGCTGCAGTCCGGAACCGCGGGACTGCTACGGTCGTAGGTTCGAATCCTGCCTCGGGCATGGGTGTGTGTGATGTCCTTAGGTTAGTTAGGTTTAAGTAGTTCTAAGTTCTAGGGGACTTATGACCTAAGATGTTGAGTCCCATAGTGCTCAGAGCCATTTTTGTGGAGTAGTGCGACGTGCCAGAGCTTGTCAAATGCATGTTCTACGTCTAAAAAGTCTGCGAGCGTGCTGTTAGCTTTACTGCAGCCCTTAACGATTCAATTAGTCCGTTTAATCAGAGTGTAGGTATGTCGGAAGCCTGACTGTGTCAGTGGGAGGAGGTCTTTAAGTTACATCTATATCTTTGGACGGTCGGTTAGTAATCATTCATCGGTCTTTCTATGACGTCGAACAGAGATATAGGCCTGTAAGAGCGCGGGCAGGTCAGTCTTTGGTTTGTCGGGTTTTTGTATCACGATTGTCTTACTTGTATTCCAGCTGGTCGGTTTGGTCTCATTTGTCAGGCAGTAACTGGAGATGAGGGGGAGGATGGGTGCTAGGAGAGGTCTGGGGCTTTCTGTAAACATGTGTTTTAGATATCGGTTTGTTTGTCCTCTGTATCAGATGCCCCTGACGAAGACCTCTATGGCCGAATATCGGTCTGGCAGTTAAATATTTTACATTCAACTCATGTTGTACAGCAAGATTTCTTCGACAAATATTTACAGACTGTGGAGCAACAAGCATACAGGATTTTCTAAAGGCTTTCTGACGAGGATTTTTTTTTTACTTTTTTTATTTTCATTGGCACCTCGCTAACAGCTTCTGCCTCTGTACTAATTCCACTTGAATTTACAGCGGATATATGTCGAAACATTGTAAACACATACGGTAATATGAAACCAAAGTCGAGAATAACTTTATAGCTATGACCTCATATTACGAGGCTACCAGTTACCAATTTTGCAAGGCAATGACCATGAAACAAATGAAAATCACAAAAACCTATGACAACAATAAATCGTCTCATGATGTGTGACTAAATCACTATTACGGGAAGACAATGGATTATGAAATCAAAGAAAGTGGTTATCTTTTTAGGAGAAATCGGTTTTCAAGAACTTTTCTGAAGTGTCATCAGTCTTCTGACGCCGTTTCTTTGGGGTACTGCCCCATTCCTTAACTTACCAGTCAACCTAACATTCAAGATTAATTTATAACACCATCCTGGAACACTTCCATTCTCTTAAGTTTTTCCAGCTGTTCTTGATTCACCCCCAATATAATGCTGTGTTCGAAACGTACATTCTCAGAAATTTCTTCCACAGTCCTAGGCGTACGTTTCGTACCAGTAGACTTCTATTGGACAGGAATGCTCTCTTTGGCTGTGTTAGTCCCGCTTTTTGTATTCTCCTTGCTCCGTCCATCATGGGTTGTTTTGCTTCTAATGTGGCATAATTGTTTAACTATTTCGTGATCATCGACTGTGATGTTAGGATTTCCACTAATCTTATTTGTGATACCCCTCATTACATTCGTCTCTATATATGTGTGTAGTTGCATCAATCGCTGGTGGCGATCTGAAGGTTATATTATTCTTGAAGAATCAAGGTTTCCAAGATCACTAGCAATTCTTTTTGCTAATTTTACTGTTAAAACAGGTAATAATAATAATAAAAATAATTACTAATGATCTCGGCAAACTTGGTCCTTGAAAAACAATACACTTTCGTCTTTCTTCGGTTTACTCTCAGTACTTAGAGTGTGCTCGTTACAGCGTTCATTCCATTCGACAAATCCTACAATTCTTCTTCTTCTTTACTGAGGATAATAAAGTCATCTGCGAATGATAACATTGATATCCTTACACCCTGATTTTTAACCTTACTCTTAAAACTTTCTTTCATTTTCTTGTTTCTTCAGCGTACAGTGTGAACAGTAAAGGTGGAACACTATATCCCTGTCTTACACCCTTTGTAATTCGAGCAATTCGTTTTCATCTCCCATTCTTGCTTGTTTTTGTACATGGTCTAAATTATCCTCCTTTCCCTATAGCTTAGACTTACTTTCGTGAGAATATCGAACAGCTTGCACCATCTTATAATTTTAAATGATTTTTGTACGAAGGTGCCTTGATTTTTTAAAATCACTGATTTCATTATCAAGCGCAACGTCAGAACTACCTCTCTGGTGCCCTAACGTTTCCTAAAGCCAAACTGATCGTCATCCAACCGATCCTCAAGTTCCTTTTCAATTTTTCTGTATGTTATTCTTTTCAGCATCTGGAATGCATGAGCTGTTAATCTAGTTGTGCCGTAGTTCTCACACTTACCTGCCCTTGCTGTGCTAGGATTTATGTGTAAAACAGTTTTCCCAAAATCTGTGTCTCCGGACTCATAGATTCTACAACGAATCTGAATATTTGTTTGGCAGCCACTTTTCCCAAAGTTAAAACGTGTAATAGTGAAATCATAAGTGTTTGGCGGCGTTATCAGACTTCATAGTCGATGAGATGAAAATCTAGGACAGTAATTATCCTGAGTAGCGTTTAGAACTAAATTTCTAGGCAGTATCGGTCAATTCTCGATCCCCTAAGTTCTTCGACCACTGAATGGGATGTCATTTGAGTTTTCGTTATGTTCTACGCAGTCAACTCGCTCCTTACTTAACTGTCACGTTGCAGGTGACGTTTACCTACATCTGCATCTACATTGGATTTTATTTTTATTATAAAAATTCTGTTAAAGGTTTGAAGTAGAATTTGCTCCTTGCGTAATGGTTTTTTGTGTAACTTTTAATTCGCGTGTATTCCGAATCAATTTTTTATTACGATGCAGCACTGATACTTTATGTGTTTTCACTGTTCGTAGACAGTATCCTAAAATACATGAAACCAGGAGATGATATCTGTAGGAACGGTGAAGAAAGGGATAAGTGGAATACAATGACTACAAGAAGGGACAGGATGACAGGGCATGTGCTAAGACATCAGATATGAAAAGATTTGCGCAGGAGATGCGGTCGATGCATGTTGCATCAAACCAGTGAGGAGACTGATCACTCAGAATGGCCGGATGGCTACACGAGGTCCGTGGATGGGCTCAGACTTTCTGGATACATATACTTTGCGCTGTACAAGATCTCTGCCAAAGTAAGATCAAAGGCAACGGTGAAGAAGTCGTTAGAGTCGGAGAAAGTTTTAATTTCACAAGTTGCTTCTTCAAAGGAACGTTCCTTGCATTCATCTGAGCGATTTAAAGACACAACGTAATTTGTAAATCAAGGTAAACGGATAGAGATTACCACGAATGCTGGCAGAAATTCGCAACTACTGCACCGATTCGTTGCTAATTTTTATCACCTAAAAAAAAATCGAGCTTCAACCGTCAAACTTGGTATTAGTCCTCCTCTTCATAACCATCCTTCCATACCATACGTTTTCCCCAATAACAGGCGGGAACCTTGCCTACAGTTGTTTGCATTTATGATGTTGAGGAAACTTTCCAACTTGAAAATCCCCACCCTTTCGTTCTGGAAATGCCTGCCATGCAATGGATTCTTCATGCGAGAAAACAGGAAAAATTCACTGGCTGCCGTGTCAGGAGAAAGCGAGCGATAAGTGTAGGTAAAATTTTATTGCCCAAAGCAGCAGTAGTTTTCATTTTTTCCACATTTCTGACCAAGCTCAATATTCTTGCCACGCCTGTTGTTTCGTTATTAATGATAAGCCGCTAGAGGGATCACATATTCCATCTGAACCTAGTGATTTTGTCTCGTGGTGCTTCCGCTTTCCGTCAACGAAGGTTAAGCTTGATTCGGCACTCCGTACGACGCTTGGCACCTTAGCAGGTGGGTCGGAGACACCTTCGCGACTAAACGGAAGCCTTTGGAGTGAGAGGTCTTGTGTTTTACATATTGTTCATAAACTGTTGTTTTGGTATGAAGTTGGCTGAGGTTCCTTATGGGTTTCCCGGGATTTGGTCCGTTGTCCAGCCCGGGCTAGGTCTCGTTTTTTTAAAGGTCAGTTCTTGTTTTGGCTTAGTACGATTTTGGTTTCCTGGTTCAAATGACTCTGAGCACTATGGGACTTAGCATCTGTGGTCATCAGTCCCCTAGAACGTAGAACTACTTAAACATAACTAACCTAAGGACATCACACACATCCATGCCCGAGGCAGGATTCGAACCTGCGACCATAACGGTCACTCGGTTCCAGACTGTAGCGCCTAGAACCGCACGGCCACACCGGCTTTGGTTTACTGCCTCGTGGTTCTGGTAGTACGCCTGGTCGTAAATTTTGGGCTAGTATTACTTTAATTTCTTACATTGGTAAAATTGGGCGGCCTTTATTATGCACACTATCATAATGTCTCATATATCATGATGTGCGTGTGTAATGGTGCAATAAATGTATGATTGTTATTTCTGTTGGCGCCCTTAATGACTCCTTTCTTGTCCCTATTGGTACGCTATCCTTGTGTTGGTACCCCCCCCCCCCCCCGCACCCTTACAGATAATAAGGTGTAATGGTGCTGTGGGCTATCCCCACTTCTAAACAAAATTTCCTGAAAGCCGCAGAGATAATACAGTAGTCCTACATGGACCAAAACTCCCGAAAATACTCTTCCAACATTTTATAGTGGTTGGCACAGTAACGTTCCTTGTTGGGAGTAGCCAGCAAAAACACGTACATGCATCTACGCACACCAGTGCAAACCGGTTCACCTCCTTTGATCTCGGACCAACGTAATCAACTCGTTGTTGTTGTTGTGGTCTTCAGTCCTGAGACTGGTTTGATGCAGCTCTCCATGCTACTCTATCCTCTGCAAGCTTCTTCATCTCCCAGTATCTACTGCAACCTACATCCTTCTGAATCTGCATAGTGTATTCATCTCTTGGTCTCCCTCTACGATTTTTACCCTCCACACTAGCCTCCAATGCTAAATTTGTGATCCCTTGATGCCTCAAACATGTCCTACCAACCGATCCTTTCTTCTAGTCAAGTTGTGCCACAAACTTCTCTTCTCCCCAATTCTATTCAATACTTCCTCATTAGTTACGTGATCTACCCACCTTATCTTCAGCATTCTCTTGTAGCACCACATTTCGAAAGCTTTTATTCTCTTCTCGTCCAAACTAGTTATCGTCCATGTTTCACTTCCATACATGGCTACACTCCATACAAATACTTTCAGAAACGACTTCCTGACACTTAAATCTATACTCGATGTTAACAAATTCCTCTTCTTGAGAAACGCTTTCCTTGCCATTGCCAGTCTACATTTTATATCCTCTCTACTTCGACCATCATCGGTTATTTTACTCCCTTAACTCAGAGGCGTTAATTCTATGTCCGAGGACAAGAAACCCTACCAGGAATTCACAGCCGGTTTACTAATAGCATAAGCCTTACATTCTTGAACTAATTCCTGAAACTCCTTATCCATACCCCTTCAGATGAATTTGGCACGAATTTTCATCCTAATCTTAAAGATAACTAAATGCCCCCCATCGGTGTTCCATGGAAATATTTAAATACACATGGCACTAGCTCAAATGTCAAAACAACCTTGTCGCCTTTGCGACCTCGAGCAGCGCAACATAAGACATTGGTTCTCATTATATAACGCTTGATTCTCTCCCTTTTTCTCAAACGCCCCTTACTTTGTGCCATTTCAGTATCCTTATCTTGCTGTTGATCAATATCCCGGAAAAGGAGGGATAAACCGGTCAAAATGGACCACACAAACACGTCTTGGTCAACACCAGTGACAGCACTAACTCACTGGCACCAGCATACTTTTCATAGTAATCACCAAACGTAAGGCTTAGGACGTTTGCAGTTACGTTCACAGTTATTCTAATATGTTCTTCTTTCAAGTAAAAATCGGATGTCCTTACGGCCTACCAGGCAATACGCCCTGTACACTTCGGCCGTGCGAGCACCCAGCTGAGAGCTTGGTTATCTTTCTCTAATTCGAAGCTTCTGTGTTCCAGATACATTTTAAATTTCTCTAAAGCGAACAAAACCACCAAAGCTTCAAATTCGTGCAACGAGTGTTTAACTTCCAGTGGTGACGGATTACGAGAGGCGTGTGCCAACGGCCTCCCTCCACGAGGATATTCTTGCAGCAACACGGCGGTCACGAGCGTTGCCGTCGCGTCCGTCTGGACAGTAAATTATTTAAATCTGGTATAGCCAATAATGACCCACTTTCCAGTGTAGTGTTGAGAGTTTCGAAAGCTGTCTGCTGAGAGGGACCCTACCCAGATCTTTTTCCCTTCTTGCGCAACGCGTTGAGAAGAGTCGTCAGTTGCGCAAAATTAGGGACGCATTTTATAAAAAGACTTGCCATGTCTACAAAACAAGCGACTCCTTTAACATTCTTTGGTGTAGAACATGTATGAAGAGACTCGGTTTGCGTCTGATCAATCTGCCCCAGAAAGGAAATTTCGGGCCGGGTGAACTTTATCTTTGTGGATTTATCAGTAAATCATGTGTCTCGTAATCGCTTTAACACTTCCCTAACATGCTCTACGTGTTCTTGAAAATTCTGACTAAAAATAGTGTAAACACAACAGAACTTCAAATAAGAAAAAGTATTGTCTGAGATACGCGAGGCACTGCCGCCCCGTGGACAACCCAAATGATACTCTACGTATTCAAAAACCCTGACAGATTCTTCAGAAAAGGGCCACATGAAATATGCTTGACTGAGATCGAAATTCGTAAGCACCGTTGCCTTGTGGAACAAAGAAAAACAGGAGTGCAGAGCTGGCAAAGGACTATACTGCAAAACTATTTTCTTATTAAGCTCCGATCTAACTCCGCCCTGTGACTTTGGAACTAAGAAAACAGGCAAAGTACAGGGTGACAAGGAGAGTCTAATTACGCTATCTCTCAACATTTGTTCCACCACTGACCTCCGTTAGTTCATGTGCAGTGGGGAGAGGCGGTACGGGGACTGTCTCACTGGGGTGCTTTCACCCACTTCTAGTTTGTATTCTTCACCACGCTCTACCAGACCCAACTTATCAGCAAGAACGTCGTGAAGTTTTTGTCACAGGTTTTCCAACTGTTGCTGTGGTTGTCTATTTTAAAGACTCAAATCATAGCCAATGTATCTAACATCATCAGTAGTCTCAACAGCCATGGGCATACTCATCTGCACCTCATGCTCACAAAATTCAAGGACCGAACGTGGCTCAAAATGAAATGAAAACTTCTTATAACGCCAATTCGGCGCCAGTCCCACATGACCAACAAAAGCTGCCCCTCAAAACCATATGAACCGACAAGCCGTCAACCACCTTCACCTAAAAGGGCCGCGTAAACCTCCGAATGCGCAACCTTACCTTCAACTCCCAAGTAACAGCATTTCACTGCAGATACTAACTTGCTCATTTGCTTCTTCCCATTTAACGAACAAATTTACAAACAACTTTAAATGTGTCATAAAACACTATCTGTATACAAAGGACACAGACAGCCTCTCCATTAATTTTGCCAAAGAAAAAAGGCAGTCGAGCTGCGGGTGCCAAAGTTACGTTGTTACAGCTTGGGACTAACCGCGGCGCCCCCTTCCTCTGTCGTCATCTATTAACTTCCCCTGCTTACTATGGCAATTCCTTGCTAAATGTACTGAACGATTACACGCGTTACATTTCATTTCTTCCCTCTTATATGCAGTACTCAAGATCATTTTTCCATTCTACTCTTACCTTGCTCCCTCTGGGGCGCTTCGTATCACCTTCCCTAAGAAGTACAACCTGTGTTAAGAGCTGCTCCAGTTGAGTAAAATTAGTCGGACGTGTGCTGAATATCACCTGCATCCTGTCCTCAGGGAGCGTGCCCTCCAAAACATTGTTGGCAATCTCTTTTTCAGAGACGCAGAGAGAGGCAGACACCGAGCGCCTGTTTTAATTCTACGCACAAAATCCTCTAAGGTTTCACCGGAGAGCTATACTTCCAAATACAGCTTACTCATTAACTCATGATGCATTCTACTGGAAACGCACCGATTGCAGATCAGTTGACGAAATCAGTAAACGGTAGCATCCTTTCCTTATCCTCCCGTAAAACACACTCTAAACGCCCTGAAACCATCGGTACCAACACCTGATGGTGGTGAAAATCGCTGAAGCCCAATACCTACCCCTTGTGTTGTAAATCTAAGAAAACCTGCGAGGTACTTTGAATGTCCAGACTGCTTTTAAAGTACAGGACGCCACCCTCAGGAATTAATCCAGTGAGAGCGTTCGGCGGTGTAGCGAATAAATCAGACTTGCGTTCACCTTCTCCCATGTATGTTCGATCGATACCTTACCAACACAATACCTTTCATTACCTCTACCGTCTGGAATTTTACACAGCAACACCTGAATTATGTCTTGTAAACAATTCACTTGATCGCACAGTGGAGAAATGGACTTATCAAATGTTTGCATACCCTTGACGCTATGCAGATCCTCGATTCTGTTCATATAATGCAACGCGCAAGACCTAACTCTACCAATTTGCGAACGTGAGGGTTCACTTACTTCAAATACGAATGTCACTGAATGTATCTCAACTAAACCAGACTGAACGGCGACGATAGACTCACTCACCTCCAACAACCATATGTATGGTGGGGCCACAGGCTGGTCGATTGCCTCGCGAAGTTGCATTTCCACCAGTATCTGCATTTCTGATGTCCAGTCTCAATGCAGTTCGGCCTTGCGCAAATCCATCACTTCAGTCACCTCTCTTGCAGCTATTCTGAAATTCATCGAGAAACGAGTAGTATTTGTCACAGCTAGGAATCCATACCAAAACACTAAAATACTACCTAAACATTCAATTCACCCAAGGACAGCTCGCCATAACCGAAACCATGCTCTGCTACCAAGGTTATGCCGCTAGAGGAAGTAACAGGACTGGACTGAACCGTGAGTAGTTCTTGCTCCTTGCTAACATAATTTTTATTCTGTTGAAATAAGTTCTGAATATTTATTTTCTCGCGAAAACGTAGCACAACTTAGAAATTTAAAAGACAGTTACATTTTCCAGACCAACACTGTTACAGTATTGGGAATCAAATCAACTATTTAGCTTTTTCAAAAAGAAGAATTTTTTCCAACACCAAAAGTGTTCACGTAACACTATGAAATTCCACTACAGTAATGAAATTTGACTACAGTGAAAAGACATGATGTATCAAGGCTGCTTGGTAATAAAAAATTGATTTAAAATACACATATATTTAAAAGTTACACAAGAAACCATTACGAAAGGAGAAAATTCTAATTCAAATCCTGTCAGTTGAATAAAACGAGCGGGTTATTTGCATAGAACATAACAATCCAGTGACATCAAATCCAGTGGCCAAGGGAATGCGCATCTGAAAAACATAGTGAGTCGAGAATTGACAGATATGAAGCACAGTTAGAAGGCAACTACTGGTTTTATAACATGTGATTATCAGGCTGAGTTCACCCAGTACACACAGCAGCGCACGCCACATAACATCTGCAGCCCTCCAACATAAGGGAACGCGCTCATACTGGTAGTTTCGGTGTCTCTCGGTTCTGCTTCGGTAACAGCCAGCCAGACAGCCCAGAAGCACACTGCGCCCAGCCTCGCCGTATGGCAACTCCCCGGCTGACACCCTCTCCCTTGTTGTTACCGTCCAACAGAGCAGCCACGGTGTACGGTTAAATCCAACGTCCACTTCCACTACTGAGCTCTGGTCCTGGTAGATATTCGCTCGCCGTCCAAAACCAGCCTCCTCGTACTACTAGCTGTTCTGCGAAGGTCCGCTCGATGGCACACGTGTTACGATGCATGCGGCGCACCGCCGCCACCGAGCTGATCAACCATGTACGCCGTTTTAACGTGTGGATGCTGCGTGATCTCTTGTGACGGCACACATGAGTTCACTTCAGGCAAGTCCTCTGAGATTTTGGACTGTTTTTAAAGGCTGCGCTTACATGTATTCTTTTTATTTCTTTTTAGAGTGATGGGGCCCAACACGAATTCCTCTCCTGTGCCGTGTCTTCATCTCAGAGTAGCTCTTGCAACCTACGTCCTCAATTATCTGCTGGATGTATTCCAATGTCTGTCTTCCTCTACAGTTTTTCTATCTACAGCTCTCTCTAGCTCCATGGAAGTCATTCCCTGATGTCTTAACAGATATCCTATCATCCTATCCCTCCTCCTTGTCAGTGTTTTTCACATGTCCCTTTCCTCTCCAATTCCACGCATAAACTCCTCATTCCTTACATTTACTAGTCCACCTAATTTTCAACAATCTTCTGTAGCACCACATTTCAAATTCTTTCTCGTCTGTTCCGGTTTTCCCACGGTCCATATTTCACTACCATACAATGCTGTCCTCCAGACGTACATTCTCAGAAACTACTTCTTCAAATTAAGGTTTACATTTGATATTAGTATGATTATCTTGGCCAGTAATGCCATATTTCCCAATGCTTGCCAGCTTTTGAAGTCCTTCTTGCTCCGTCCGTCATTGGTTATTTTGCTGCTTAGGTAGCAGAACTCCTTAGCTTCATCTTCTTCGTGACCATCAACCTTTATGTAAAGTTTCTCTCTGTTCTCATTTCTGCTAATTCCCATTACTTTCGTCTTTCTTCGATTTACTCTCAGTCGATATTCTGTACTCATTCTACCGTTCATTCCATTCCGGACATAATGTAATTCTTCTACACTTTCACTTAGTACGGCAATGTCATTAGCGAATCGTAACATTGATATCCTTTTACCTTGAATTTTAATCCTCCTCCAAAACTTTTCTTTTATTTCCATCATTGCTTCTTCGATGTATAGACTGAACATTAGGAGCGAAATACTACATCCCCTTTTAATACCTTTTTAATTCTAGCACTTCGTTCTTGGTCGTCCACTCTTATCATTCCCTATTGGCTCTTGTACATATAGTACGTCACCCGTTTCTCCCTATAGCCTAATCCTATTCTTATCAGAATTTCGAACATCTTGCACCATATTTAATTTTCGAACCCTTTTTCCACGGCGACAAATACTATGAAGCTGTGCTGATGATAGGCGGCGTCTACAAGGAGGAAAAGGCCTTAAGCTAATTAGCAGAGGTTGAAAATACCGCTTCAGTTGTAAATTACTTTATTTTCGCACGACCGGTTCCGGACAGTTATAAGCCCATCTTCAGGTGTCGGAGCTGTGCTGTGGTCCCCGAGCGCCGCGTGTACCAGGCGCGGTGTGTTGCCTATGAGCGCAGAACAGGGAGTTCCTGTTCTGCGCTCATAGGCAGCACACCACGCCTGGTCGTGTGAAAATAAAGTAATTTACAACTGAAGCGGTATTTTCAACCTCTGATATAATGCTCAGTTGCGGATGTCCTTCCAAGAGGATTGTTTAAGCTCATTATTTCTACAGGGTTATTACAAATGATTGAAGCGATTTCACAGCTCTCCAATAACTTTATTATTTGAGATATTTTCACAATGCTTTGCACACACATACAAAAACTCAAAAATTTTTTTAGGCATTCACAAATGTCGATATGTGCCCCTTTAGTGATTCGACAGACATAAAGCCGATAATCAAGTTCCTCCCACACTCGGCGCAGCATGTCCCCATCAATGAGTTCGAAAGCATCGTTGATGCGAGCTCGCAGTTCTGGCACGTTTCTTGGTAGAAGAGGTTTAAACACTGAATCTTTCACATAACCCCACAGAAAGAAATCGCATGGGGTTAAGTCGGGAGAGCGTGGAGGCCATGACATGAATTGCTGATCATGATCTCCACCACGACCGATCCATCTGTTTTCCAATCTCCTGTTTAAGAAATGCCGAACATCATGATGGAAGTGCGGTGGAGCACCATCCTGTTGAAAGATGAAGTCGGCGCTGTCGGTCTCCAGTTCTGGCATGAGCCATTTTTCCGCAGGCTACGCGTGAAATTTGCCGCACGCGTTCAACCGTTTCTTCGCTCACTGCAGGCCGACCCGTTGATTTCCCCTTACAGAGGCATCCAGAAGCTTTAAACTGCGCATACCATCGCCTAATGGAGTTAGCTGTTGGTGGATCTTTGTTGAACTTCGTCCTGAAGTGTCGTTGCACTGTTATGACTGACTGATGTGAGTGCATTTCAAGCACGACATACGCTTTCTTGGCTCCTGTCGCCATTTTGTCTCACTGCGCTCTCGAGCGCTCTGACGGCAGAAACCTGAAGTTCGGCTCCAGCCGAACAAAACTTTATGAGTTGCTCTACGTATCTGTAGTGTGTCGTGACCATATGCCAATGAATGGAGCTACAGTGAATTTACGAAATCGCTTCAATTATTTGTAATAGCCCTGTAGCTGCGGACATTTACCACAGCATGCTGCGGAATAAGATTACGTCTCTCGCTGTCCGATGCTGAGAGAAACATTTTCCTTGGTGCGGGGCAGTGCCCGCCAGAACGTAAAAAAATGATACACGTATTTTTTTTATAATTTGATAACTGTACGTGATTGTGATTGGAGCCCTACCTTCTGACACTTCTCCCTAATTCCATGGAAATTTTGTGCTGTTGAAATAGAAAAATATTTCAGCATTTAAGAAAAGTTAGTTTTTCGCGCTACTTAATGTTTATCAATGAACAATTTGGTTTCAGGCGAGGAGTGGGGCATAGAGATGCCATTGGGTTACTGAGAGTGGTAGGGGAGAGGTACATGGAGAAGAAAAGGAAGGTGTATGTTGCGTTCATTGATCCTGAGAAGGCTTTTGACTGTGTCAGATGGGACAAACTGATGGACATCCTAAGGAAACATGGAGTTGACTGGAGGCGTAGATGGCTAATTAGAAACTTGTATTTGAACGAGAGAGCAAGAGTGAAGAAATTCAGCTGGGAAGAAGTGTAACACAAGGTTGTCGTTTATCACCAACACTGTTCAATATTCATCTGGAGTATATTATTAATGAAAGTTTTGATCGTAGGAGAGGAGTTCGTACAGGGGGTCGGAGAGTGGAGATTTGCTTACGACATGGCTGTGATGGCAGAGAGTACAAAAGAGATGGAACAAATGTCAGATGATCTAAACACAAAATTAGAAGAATATAGAAAGAAGATCAACAAGAAGTAAACGAAAAGTATGGTAATTGGAGGAAAGGGGAGAAAATGCCGTATGAAAATAGGGGGAGAGGAAACAGAGCAAGTGAATAGCTTCAATTACTTGGCAAGTGTAATAATGGATGATACGTATTGATCAACAGAATTTAGGAAAAGAATTGCGATGATAAAAGAAGGATTCAAGAGGAAACAGAAATTACTTTGCGCAACACTAAACAAAGATCTGTGGAAAAGACTTTCCAAGTGTTACATCTGGAGCTTTGCACTGTATGGTGCGGAGACCTGGACGTCGAGGAAGGAAGATGAAAAAAGATTGGAGGCACTAGAGATGTGGATATGGAGAAGAATGGAAAAAGTGAAATGGGAAGACCAAGTAAGGAGTGATGAAATATGAAGAAGAGTTGGAGAAGAAAGGAACATGATGAAAATCATTAGAAAGAGAAAACGTAACTGGATTGGACATTGTTTGAGGAGGAACTGTTTATTGAAGGAAGGAATAGAAGGAATGTTGGAGGGAAAAAGGGGAAGAGGAAAAAGAAGTTACCAAATGCTGGAAAATATCCAAGGAGACAAATGTTCAAAAATTAAAAGACTGGCTGTGGGCAGACAAAAGTGGAAGAGACCTACCGTAAGGCAGAATACCTACTACTACTATTACTACTACTAATATTCATCATGCCATATATACTAAACTATATGTCGTAAAACAACGTAATTTTATAGTTGGCTTCAGTAGAACATGTAGAAAACGGCTGCCAATTTTATGGCCCGTTGTCAGTAATAGCGAAGTAATTTTTACCAAACAAACACCGGAAATGTAAAAACTGAAAAACATTTCCTCCGTACTCTTTTTGTGGGGATTTTCGAAATTTGTGGTAAGGACTATGGGACCAAACTGCTGAGGTCGTCGGTTTCTAGGCTTACGCACTAGTTAATCTAACTTACGCAAAGGACAGCTCACACACTCATGCCCGAGGGAGGACTCGAACCTCCGACGGGGAGGAGCCTCGCGAACCGTGACAAGACGCCCTAGACCGCATGGCTGACCCGCGCGGCTCGGAAAGATTGAATTTCATTTTTATAGTGTGTTGGAAGTCGGTGGATACTACAGTTTCCCCTAGACAATAGCAGCATTGTGTGGTTCATTGGCACAACGCGAGTTCCAGAGCGCTACGAGGAATATTTTCCTAGGCGCGGTGCATTGCGGCAAGACAGTGGTAGCGAAGCCAGTCAAAGCAATACACACAGCGCAGTGATCCATCCAAAAACCTGTTAATTTGGCGCTCTGAAAGCACACGGAAGTTAGGGAAGAGGAGGAAGACTGTATGTTATTGGGAAGAGTACTCGGAAAGTGCAAAGCCGTCTCACTAATGTTACATCATGACGAAGAACGCACGTAAAATATTTTTGTAACAAAACAGTTGCTCGATGATGCGGAGGAACGCCAGATCCTACTGTCTTAAAACGTAGACATAACAAAGGTTAATGAACTGCCCAAGGACAACTAGATACCCTTGACAGGTGCCAACATAACCAAAAACGTTTCTTTTTACATATTTCATTAATTTTTCTTCTGACTTGTGTCCAAATTAACTCATTTTGCATTTGATTTTTCTACTCGGTGGCAGCCTTGTTCCACAAAATATTTTGTTTGGATACCAACTCAGTAAGCTGCTCATCCCCTGAGGCAGAATAGCGGTCAGCCGACGTATTTGGTGAATGTTTCAGTAATTAGATCAGAAGTATTACCTTCTCTCATCCTGCCCGTGCGCGCGGAACACATAACGCACCTGTCGCCTAGTAGTCGTTGCTGCTCAGTTCGACTTCCCCCATTTCTCCAACAAAGGAATACTCTGAGACGTGCGGGACAGACTCCTTCCGAAGACCGCAACCGTTTCCCGCACGTTGAGCCCGCAGCGGCTCTGTACCGCCCGCACCCTAGGAAAACGGTCTGGCATGTTTGCGTTGTGTGAAGTGGGTGCGCGATCTCGCACGCATTTTACGCAGCACGTTGCGGGAAATTTCCGTAGCACGTAAAACGTAGCTTTACGTAAGTACACGTGTTGGCCGTGTTAACACAACTACCTCAACTACCTGTTAGAACAGAGATTTCTAAGTCTGAGCCGCGATGGGTTCCTACTGTAGCTGGAATGAAATTACTTTGAATGGTGGCGGGGAGCGGGGGGGGGGGGGGGGGGGGGGGTATGGTTGCCGCCGCGCAGGTAACCACAATTGACAGTGCTCTTCACAAAACAGGCATCACAGTGAGCGCGTAACGCTCGAGAAAAAACTACGATTCGCTGACCCCTACCACTTGAGTCGCTGAAATGTCAATCACAAAGTCACTTTATACAAAGTATAAAGAGATAACTTTTGAGGCTGCGACTAGCGGCCAATAATACGTCCCAGACGGTAAATTCATTTTTAAATGGAAGAGTAACTGCGCTATACACCGTAAACTCCAGAAACCTATCAGTAGTCTATGTTATAGGATCTGTGATAAGATCTTAAGGCATAGCATTTCCGCGCAGGGTGTTCCTGATAAAAGATAAATTTCTGTTAATGTTGATAGATTACGTGTTAGATGTTTCATAGCAAAATTCTAAAATAAGCGAATTTCTTTTTGCACTGACGGACATATATCCTGATCATCGAGAACTTTATGATCACCTATCTAATAGTCGGTATAGCTACCACTGACACGGATAGCAGCGGCGACGCACGGTGGCATGGGAGCAATGTGCCCTTGGTAGGTTGCTAGAGGGAACATGCACCACATCTGCACACATAAGTTACCTAATTCCCGTAAATTCCGGCAAAGGGGGCCGATGAGCCCTGACGCAACTTTCAATAACATCATAGATGTGTTCGATCGGGTTCAGATCTGGCGAGCTAGATAGCCAGCACATGAATTGTAACTCCTTCCGACATGGTCCATTATCTTGCTGAAAAATGTCACTGCTGTCGGGAAACATGAGCGCCATGAAACGATATACGTTGTCTGCAACCAGTGTACGACACTCCTTCGCCGTTGTGATGCCTTGTACAAGCTCCACTGGACCCATGGACGCCCTGTGCAAATTCCCCAGAGCATGATGGAGCCACCGCCAGCTTGCCTCCGTCCAGCAGTACAAGTGTCAAGGAGCTCGCACCCTCCCATCGGCATGATGCAGAAGGTAGCGGGATTCATCAGCCCCCAGCCATTACGCCAACGTCCAGCGCCGATGGCCACATGCCCATCTCTAGTGAAACGTATGCGCTGATGAATATTTTCCTCTATTTGATTTTAGTTCGTTATTTACAACTGAAGGTCTGCCTGATCGTTCTTCCGCATGAATATTCGCTCGTCCGCAAACAAGGTACACCATTTTCGAACTTACGTTTTATTCATCAAGTTTCATTAAACTTCGGTTATCTGTCTAAATTTTGACAGGGCAGACTTTTTCCCATTTAGAAACCCTATAATACTATAAATTTCACCTTTTACGTGATCGTTAATTTTGTTGCATATTTTAAAACCGTACAAACAAACAGTTAACGACTGTTCCTGCTCATTTTAAACGTCATATGGGCGTCAGCGGTTAGAAAGGTCTTTGATATGGCAACAGGGGTAAGCGAAGAACTGTGCGGTTCACAAATCAAAACGTTCTTTAGTCTTAGATTGACCCTGGTATTATAATCAGAGGCTGAGTAATAAGTAGACCTCTGCAGTCTGGAAGAGGTCACTTGGTAGTATTAAAATTCTCTATCGACCAGTTCGATGGACTGCTACAAATAGCTGAATGACTACTCACTGGCATTCCTCCTAATGCGTTCATCAGAGACGCAACTAAAAAACGAAGCTCTTCGGTTCGACATTTCGTCGTAAGGTTTTTAAAGTTTCAAACCCAACTTGAAGAACATGGTTATATACTAACATTCCTTATAATAGGGGACAAATTCTGTACCTCTAAAAACGTATTTCTGTATTCCTGACGAGTTATGCAGGAGGCGAAATTACTGAGTACAAGAGATAAACGATAAACTTAGTAGATGTGAATTGCCAGTATAACCTTGGTGACTGATAATTGGGGAACAGCGAGTCACTACCGTGACTGCTTGTTCCCATTTTTTACCGTTCTTTCACGGAAACGGCCAGTGCTCTACGATTACCTTGAATAATGTTGAGGCTGTCACAAAAGAAGTTGAGTGCTTGTACGAGAACAAGTCAAAAAGTAAAGATACTGTTGTCAAATAAGCTTTTAGTTGGGGAACAACATTGCTGTGCTGTGTTGGCTGCGAACAGGATGACATAGTCTGTTCTAAAAATATTTTCATGAGTGCAACTACATGAAAATTGTAACTGCACATACTTGAAGAGGTTGGAGGGATGATAATATGTTAAATCTTCTAGCGTCCTCAGTGGACTCATTCTTCCGAAATAACGTCGGTCAAATTCTCCATTTGTGTACGTGGCATCAGAGCTGCTGTATCAATAATGTATTGCGCCTGGGGCTATGTATCCAACTACTGAAATCTGTTTTTTTCGTTACAACACATGTTTCTGTGTTAAGTTAGAACGTCACCTGCCCCTGTATGACACCGTTGACAAGGTCAGGTTTGTTTCTAGCTGAAACAGCTAGGTACCGTTCCTAAATGATGTAACGCCTGTTCTTGTTGAAGTTGGAACATTTGCTGACATGTACGAGTTGCAAAGTAAGATTTAGGACATTTCTCAGGTGTACACTGTAATTTACCACCCTTTGTTACCTGTTACTTACTGTGATACCTGCCTTGCAACCTGAGAAAACATCTCTACACTGCACCACACTGCTATGAAACTCCCGCGACTCGAACCGGAATCTTGGTTTTGACGGGCAATGTTCTTCCCGAATTAGGCAACTAGGCACCTTTCACAACAAGCCCCACAACTTCATTTCTGCCAATTTTCTCCACTGATTTTCAGAACTGTTCAGAATAAGACTAAAGTTATTCTGCCCCTGTGGATTAATATCGGAATGCTGATCTAACTTCGCGCTACTTGCGGTAAACAGATAAACTCTGTATAGTATTACGCCACAATATTATGAGCATGTTGCCCAGCGTCTGGTTCAAATGGTTCAAATGGCTCTGAGCACTATGGTACTTAACATCTGAGGTCATCAGTCGCCTAGAACTTAGAACTACTTAAACCTAACTAACCTAAGGACATCACACACATCCATGCCCGAGGCAGGATTCGAACCTGCGACCGTAGCAGTCGCGTGGTTCCGGACCCAGCGTCTGGTGTTCAAAATAACAGCAAGCTCTCTGGTATGGAATGCTCCAGAATGTATTAGGAGATAAACGTAAAAACAGAACAGTCATTTCTCATAGATTACGAAGTGATAGTTGTGATTTCTGTGGTGATGGCGTTTTATGCCATTCTATATGTTTGGGTAGCGTAGAAGCTCATGACTCGTAAGCTAGAACACTGATTTCAGTGGTTGAAAAATGTAGCACCCTGTAGGAACGACATAATTGAACGTTAGAGGTAATATTACAGCCTTCTGAGCGTATCAGATTTCAATGTTTCCCACACGGTAATACTGTAGCATCTGCGCCTGCCCCAGATACGTTTATCGAATAGGTATCCTCGTGGAAGACGTGGAATTCTGATGCGGCCAGTTACATGATATAACATATTCACTATTCCAAATCGCTTTTGCTGTCTCGGTCATTGTAATTCTCTGTCACTTCTGCCTCATGTTGCTACGCACTCTGCTTCATGCAACGATCACAACTATGACATCGATTTTCGTCGATGGGTTGTGGACATCTGACACTTTTCCAAGTTAACTATTTCAGAGCTTGACGGCGACTTACGTAAGACACTACAGGAAAGAGCTTACAATATTTGCCACTCCTCACAATTTTTGTGATACTCTTTTAGAGTTCGTAAATCAGGACGATCTGACTGACAGATGTAACGGATAAACAACAAATTTCTCCTTTCTCTGATCAGGTAGTATGGCTAATGACTGGTCTGCACCTCTAGTGTTGTTATATTCTCATTGTATTACGTGATACTGCCTGTGTATTATCTACACGAATTTGTTTCAGTGGTACAGCGTTGGACTTCGTGTTCTGACTCATTACACGACATCATTTCACACACCGAAATTTCTACAAACTTATCGAAAGATTAAACAAAAATCGGTGTTTATGTTGCTTATGTGTTCTCAATGTAACGTAGTATCAATTTCTCAGTGTCTACAGAAGTAATCTCTATTTTCCGGATGTAATGAAATGAGAGCAGGTGCGAGTTTTCTCATGAACGATAAGGTATTTCATTTCACACAGATTACGAATCTAGTGGCGTATTTATTTTTCATCCAAAACATACAGACGACAAGGATTTTAGAAGTTTAGAGGAATGTCTGCTGCTTTCGACGTGAAAATCCGAGCAGATGTTGCAAAATTATTATGAGGATCAAGATTAGAGAATATGTTCCAGCATTGCTTACAGGTTGCAAATCGTTATCAGCAATTAAATAGATCGGAACAGCTGAAAGCTTACGTCCTCGGAAATGTTTGGATCAGCTGTGACGTGAAATATATTATTGATTATTGTAATATTAGTACCAGGGCGGTTAAGCAACAATATCGCACCCGGTTTCCGCGGAAACGGCCGCTCAACAGAGGCGCGATGGCTATATAAGGAGGTACGCTACCCCTGAAATTCAGTCCAGTTCAGATGCAGGTGAGGGCAACATGGGGTCACGGCAACTGCGAGTTTTCACGTGGGTGCAGCTTCGTCTGTGTCTCGGCAGGTTCGTCGGCGGATACGAGTCCGCGCCTCATCACATCTGCGGCTCTTCACATCTGCGACTGACACACCTGCACGACTACACGCTGGTGACTTCACGCATCTGTGGTTCAACACATCCGTCTGGGACTGCTCTTCTGTGACTCCTGTTTACTAGGGCAGTGCTACGTCTAGGATTCTACCATTTGAGGTACAGCGCTGTGACTTAGACGCATTTAGGACTACATATCTAAGCAGCCTGCTTCTATATTCTACATGTCTGTGAATTAAGTCGTTCGGGACTCAAAGCTGCGCGTCTGAGAATCTGTCAGCAGTCCGCCGTCTGCTAGTCTGTGCTATTTACCCACGAGTCTACGCATCTGCTACTCTTACGTTACGCATCCGTGAGTACATGCTTTGCATCCAATTGCCTGCACTAACCGTCCACGAGCCTACACTGTGTGTCCGCGAGCTTACGTGATGCTTCGGTCAGGAGAAGAACACTGCAAGGGCAATGGCAAACGCCTTATAGCCGCGATGCCAGTCCTGTTGCTGCCACGTGTAACACCCAGAAGACCTTACGCTGGACCTTCTAGGCCATGCGCCACCTTGCTGGACCGTTCGTCGGTCTTTCGCAGGAGGGTCTTCACGGTTAGTGCTTCAGACTGTCGGGGCTGACCGTTGGTGAGTGGACAAGAAAGCGTAGTCTCGTGAATGTGTAGCGTAGACAGCATAGCGTAGATTCGTGGATTTGGAGGGTAGCAGATACTTAGGTTCGTGGATACTTAGGTTCGTGGATGCATAGCACAGACACTCAGAACGCGGGCTCACAGCGAAGATTCTCTGACGCACACCGTAACTGTCCCCGACGAATTGAGACGCAGAGGTGTAGAGTACAGATACGTGGGAGGGCTACACGTGTAGTCCTAAATACGTGAGTCCCAACCCGGTAGCTAAAAAGTAAAGTGTGTCCCAGATGTACCGGTCCAGTCGCAGAAGAGTAGTCCCAGTCAGATGTGTTGTACCAGAGGCGTTAAGTTTCCAACAGGAAGGCGTGCAGGCGTGTGAATCTCAGATGTGTAAGGCTGCCGTCACCCCATGTTGCCGTCTTCTGCTGGACTGAACTGGACTGAACTGGACTGTGTTGGACTGAGGTTCTGGGCGGCGCGACACAACGCTGCGGGTCGGCGATAGTCTGCTACGCGTCGGCCGCTCTATGCAACAGCTGAGACTACCTACTCCTCACATCTGTCATACATCGATGGCCGACGTGACCAGTACCAAGCGTCGTGGCCCCCCTGCAGTTCGTCGAGGTGTCTAAGGGCAGCCGGCCCCTCAGTTCCGACCAAGGTTTTCGGGAGGTTTTCCTTGGTTGTAAGGCGAATGCCGGAACTGTTTACCTCCTCCCATCGACGCAGAGATAACTCATGTAAAGAAGACAGCGGAAAATAAATGCTAGGATCTTACATTTCTTGTCTTTTATTTAATATAAATGAATTGAGTAATAAGTGACAATCCCACTTACAGCACCTGTAACAGGTGTATAGCTATCTGACTGTACTGCAGGAAGCTAGTATGAGAAGAGATGAATGGACACATCCGCAGTTGTGAGAGAACGGTGGCAAACAGCTTTTGAGACACACACACACACACACACACACACACACACACACAGAGAGAGAGAGACCGGGGAGGGGGGGCGGGAGAGAGAGGGAGAGGGAGAGAGAGAGATAGATAGATAGATAGATAGATAGATACAACGCTCCTTTCGTTTTCTTAGATTTTTTAAAGAAACATTATCTTAATATTTAGCTGGAGTTCGAAGAAGCTTCGAATGTGGCCTCTTGACTACAGCAGTCTCTGGCACATGCACACGCTACAGTAACAGTTTTCTTTTATATAAAAAAAAAAATAATGATTTTAAGGTACATGTATATTCTTTCCGGAGCCAAACGGGACGTACAACTGTGTTTACATTGTGACCGTCATAAACTGTTTTCGGTAGAGCTGATGTGCTAAACCTTATTCAAACATCACAAAGCTTAGCGGGCTCTGAGCACTATGCATCTTAACTTCTATGGTCATCAGTCACCTAACTAACCTAAGGACATCACACACATCCATGCCCGAGGCAGGATTCGAACCTGCGACCGTAGCGGCCACCCGGCTCCAGACTCTCCAGACTGTAGCGCCTAGAACCGCACGGCCACTCCGGCCGTCTTAAGCGTTTTCCTACACTGCCCTGCCATTGTAGTAGAGGTCGCTAAGACACGTTTCTGCGACGGCTCTCGATTCGTGGAGGCGCCGATTCGAATCCTGATGGTAGAAAATTTACACTGCCAGTATTTACCCGGACAGGAGAAGAGAGGTGTCATTGTGAAGTTCCTGATTGCTAGCCTTCACAGCAAAGTCCCTGAATTTCAAAGCTCTCCGCAGTGTGTCATGAAATGGGGCATGCGACATTGTTCTTCGAGATCCATCCGTCATACGTGGATGTCAAGCTCGACTCCCCCCCCCCCCACCCCCACCTGGCGCTATTCGAGAGGAGTAAGCTATATGTCCGCAACAGGCTTCACACTCTCCCTTCAGTTCGTCCATAACAAAACAAACCTCCAACTCAGTACAAGCACAACAGACATCCAGACGACACTTCATAAGACGTCGAAGGAAGGCGCTGGCGAACCACCGCCTCCAGAAGCTAGTCCAGGACGGCAACACAGGATTCCTTCGTCTGCGCTCTACGTCCATTTTCTGAGTATGGTACTCTGTTATGCAAGCGTCTTACGTTTACTTACGACAGAGGAGCAAAAGAACACATATTGCGATACGTGAAATGCAATGAACGGCCAGCTAGTTGTGTGCAATACCAAGGTGAGCAAAAGAACTCACTGTCGTGAGGCAATACTCTAATGTTCAATTACAGAATATTTGCACTGTCAGATAAGGAAATAATCTGTAAATAGAATCGAATAAGAGCGCCTCGAATAAGAGCGCCTTTTTTCGACTGGCGCTGAGGTATTTTAACAGTATTGTACTGGTTTGAGGTCCCTATCACATAAAATTGACACTACAGGTTTATTTGGTTGGACATTTGGAAATTTGTGGTAAGGTCTTATGGGACCAAACTGCGGAGGTCATCGGTCCCTAACCTTACGCACTACTTACTCTAACTTGCGCTAAAGACAACACACACCAATGCCCGAGGGAGGACTAGAACCTCCGACTGGGGGAGCCGCGCGGACCGTGACACGACGCCCTAGATCGCGCGGCTACCCCGCGCGGCCAGGTTTATTTATCGGTCTACCTCTACACCTGCGTCTCTATCGCGCAGGCCACCTTACCATGTGGGGTAGAGAGTACTTTTGGTAGCAGTAACATTTCAATTGTTCAGAGCTTATAAAAGGGGTCCGTCTTTTATTTAGGAACATCTCTGTTACATTGTGACCATAGTAAAGTGTATTTTCGGTGGAGATGATGTGGTAAAACGTATTCAGCCCTCCTAAACCAATTAATCGAAGCGCTTAGAAAAAAACAAGACACTGTTCATTTGGTTTAGAAATGGTCTTCTTGCATTTACTTACGACAGCGAAAAAAAAGAACACACACTGCGACATGTTCAGTGTTTTAATTTCCAGAATCTGTTGCAGGTACAGAGCACAGAGCAAAATTCCCCCGTTTATAAGAATATTGTGCCGGTATTGTCATTTCCAGTAACATGAATGATTTGAATAACACGAAAGTTTGTTTACCGGTCTATCTGTATGTGTGTACACCGCAAGCTACATTACGGCGTGTGAAGGAGCATAATCGTGCTACCAGTATCCCCCCCCCCCCCCCTCTCTCTCTCTCTCTCTCTCTCTCTCTCTCTCTCTCTCTCTCTCTCTCTCTCTGTGTGTGTGTGTGTGTGTGTGTGTGTGTGTGTGTGTGTGTGTGTGTGTGTGTGAGTGTCTCTTCCTCTCTCCTCCCCCCTCCCTAACCCACTGACGAAAGGTGCATGTGAATAACGACTGTCGGTAGAGATCCGTGTGACATCAAATTTTTTCGTCGTGGTCATTTCGCGAGATCTATGTGGGAGAAAGTAACGTATTGTCCGGCTCTTCTTAGAAGGTACGCTCTCTAAATTTATACAAAAAAAATCTCACAATGACGCACGACGACTCCCTTGTAACATCTGCCACGGGAACGTATGTTGAGAGTCTGTTGTAACACACTTCCGCCGATCCCGTCACGAAACACGTTACTCTTTGTTGGATCTCCTCCTTATCTTCTGTTAGTCCTCCTTGGCGAAAGTCCCAGATTGATCAACAGTATTCAAGAATCAGCCGAACGATTGTTCTGTAAGCCCCTTCTTTTGTGGGTGAGGTACATTTCCTTTTTTACGATAGTTAGCGTAATCGAACAGTAGTGGATCTCTTCAGCTACCTACGAGCTCCATGCTACGTCTCAATACGCTCCGGATCAACTAAATATCACTGCACCAATCGTCGATCGCCTGCAAGTCTCTGTTTTTAGCTACAGACTTCTGCAATTGCAGCCTTCCTGTAGAAAAAGCATCAACGGGAATAGTGTCATGGAGCCTGCAGCGCTATCCACCAGTTCATCATGATGAAATGTAATCAGAAGCGGCCCCGCAACACGCGTCTTCCACTGTATCTCAGTAGTCAGCGTGTCTGGCTCCTAAGCGAAGGACCAGAGTTCGAATCTCGCTACTGCCAGGGATTCATTCTAAGTGGAAAGTCAGTACCCGGGTGCCGACTGACAGCTACTCGAGTGAGAAGTAGCGACTCCAGGGTCAAGAAAGCCGACAAAGAGCGGGATTACAGTGTGGCAACCCCGCACCATTTCAAATCACAGCCGCAGAACGTCATTGGCAGAAGATGACACAGTGGTCGGACGGTCCCAATTGCCTCATCAGTACTAGAACGCGATGATACTATGATACTTCCTTGAGGTACTCCCTAATACACCTTAACGTTTGTCGACTTTGTTCCGTTAAAAACAACGTGTTGAGTTCTAACTGCAAAGACGTCCTTATCAAATTAAAAAACTAGTCCGATACTCGGTAAGCTCCTTATTTTATTCTCTAAACAAATGTGCGAAATTGTGTCGAACGCTGTCAGGAAATCAACAAATACGGAATCTACTTGAACGCTTTTCCTTCGCCGGTCTGAATGTCGCGGACGATTGGAGCAAACTGAGTTCTGCAAGACCTCGTTTCAGGCATCCATCAGTATCCACAGCATCCAGCTAATGAAACACATTATCAACAAAGAAGTGATTCGAATTTTAATGTTCAGAAATAACTAGTTTGTACAAAACAACAGGATGTTAAATGCAGCTCTCTACCTAACGGAGCTCCCTTAAAGACTAGATTAGCTTAACCGTGCAGAATCGTCTCACACAACAAGCGTGCAGCATCATGTTCTTTTCTTTTTTCACTTACGCAAGATACTACCAGACATGAAAAGTACGGTGAAAGAAAAAACTGTACAGCCGTGGATGAACTCGAACCCATACCCATGGATGTGGTGCATGACACCAGTGCAGCTGTCATGCACCTTGTTTCCATTTTATGGAAATATCAGCAGACGAAGTAGAGGCTTTACTTCGGTAATGATTCCCAAATGCACTTTTCCATTAATCTCAGAGAGCTCTACAGACTGGAATAATGTCTAACCCGTTTCAGTGACCTGTTCATAAAACGCTTTTTGTTACGAAACTGGTCTTGATAAAGCTTCGAACAATAACAATACAGTACATAATTTGGGAAATATTCACGAAAATGTGATCGCCTTTTCATTAAAACGACGAAGAGTGGATAAATTAGCTATTATTTTTATCTCCCTCCTCTCGATGGACACGGAGGCAGCGTAATCAAGAGAATTCAGCTGAAAATTTAGGCGGGAATTACGATCACATCCACCATACCGTTCAGGTGTTGCTTCCAACTCGTCTTAGATTTCAAGAACTGGCTTCTTTCTCAAAGGTTCGAATAAACTGAAAATTTGGGCGATTTTATTAACGAACTGGCTAAAACACCAGGAGAAACTGTTTTAGACGGTTTCAAAATGCTTGTTTCACTTCTTTTAAAAAAATATTTAGAAGTAAACGGAAATGCGTCAGAAAAACGGGGAAACAGTGTGTGTACTTTACAACAGTGGTACGTTTAAATAGCTCTGAACGTGCCGTAAAGATTCACCACTCGATCACGAGACTTTTTAGTTGCGTTGCTCCTTTTTAGGGGCTTTAGTTGGTCAACATGCTTCCCGAATGAATGTCAATTGTCTTAACGTCTGCGTCATCTCGCTCGTTGTAAAACTAAAGCTTTGTATTTTTGTAGCTACGTTTCTTGTCGTACAATGGAATACACAATATCCGCAAAGAATCGTGACTAATTCCGGTGTACTGAAAGAGAATAACCATCTAGCTCACATCTTTACTTTATTGGACATCGCGTGTTCGAGCTTTTCTAGGTCATCTTCAGAGCTATTAATTCCGAACTACTGCAAAGCACTAATCAGTTGGCAAAGATCCGGCTAATAATAAATAACTGAGTTAACTGATTCTTTGTCGCTTAAATACTCATGTTTCTTATTAAATCTTAACGGATCTGAAGATGAACTAAAAACTGATGGAAAGCGGTTATGCAAAAATAAATAAATAAAAATTGCTCTAGGAAGTGTTTGCCTTTCTATTCCTTACTTGTGCTTCGGCGCATGATCAATTCCTGACGTCTACACGCTACCGCATCAAAGGAAAACATCCTGGACCCACGTATCTCCTTTCCTCAACATTCAATGGACACCATGCCTCCGTGACCCTGATTGGGCACAAAGAACTACAGGGTGGCGAAACAAAACTAGCTCGAAAAATGTTTGACGTACTTTTAAGATAATCAGGGGCCATTTAGGTAAGTTACGTAGTCTATCTTTAAGGGGAGGGGGGGGGGGGGGTAGGACGCCAAACGGGCCGATTTGGAGCACGAGAGGAACCACAGAACATTTTAAATTCCACTGTCTATACTATAACTTCATAAAAATTGTCAACATGACCAGGAAGGATTCAAGTGCAAAAACATAACAAAATAGATTTTTACACGTGAAAGTTCATCATCTTTTTACTTACTATTGCCTGCATTTGTTGCTGTGGGTACACTTTTCTTCATAAGTAAGAGAGATTATTCTATGAACTTTGCACAGCATAAAAACCATACTTACAGGCGTACGAAACTCTAGAATTTTCCAAATCTATTAAAAACTGTGGTAAAAATTGAGATAATTAACTATAAAATTTAATTTTTTTTTCCAAACATGAAATTTAAAATTTAACAGCTCATTCATTTTTCATAAATTGTTGAGTTTTATAGACCTTTAAGTATGGTTTGAATGCTGTGCAAAATTAATCGAAGAATCTCTCTTATTCATGAAGAAAAGTATACCTCTTCCCACGAACGTTGAAATTGTCTGTCTACCTTTTTTAGTCTCAAGGCAATAAATGTTTGAAGGCTGTTCCTTCTTCTTGAATAGCCCTGTATTAGCCACCGTGTATCACCTACAAGAACGTCTTCAAAGACTGTAAATAGCTCTTCTTTACTTCATCCAATACCGTCAATCACCATCTAGTTCCACCTAATTTTCCTGCTCTAAATCTCATAGTCATCAGCCGTTTGAATTAGTTGCACTGACATCAAATGAAAGTAGATGAAATCACTGGATTGTAAGGACATGAAACGTGTCACTGAAATCTATTCACAAAAGCAAAGCTTGCTGTGATGACTATGTCCTCACTAACGTAAATATGTGCCATATTTCGTACTATGACCTCTTGTTTACTGTGAAAAAGACGCTCTAACGACGAAATTTCCATATTTCACAGTTTCGTGGCATGAATTTTCTCTGTCCGTCTAAGTGTCTGAGTTACGTCCGCCAAACGGCAACTGGTTTCGATACTACGTTAACGTCTATACTCAATCAAATCACTTTCCGGTGTATAGTGGAGAGAACTTGTGAGGGTCGTTTCCCACCATCTATTCCCTTCCTTATTTCATTTGCAGATGGTACTTATGAAGAACGACAGTTGAAAATCTTCCCTACCAGCTCTAATTCCACGTTTTTCTCGTCGTGGTCATTTCGAGAGACGTACGTGGGAGAATGTAAATATGTTCTTCCTCTCTTTGTGGAGTGAACGCACTCGGAATTTCAACAGTAAAATATCTCCGTGATGCAAAATGCCTCGCTTGTAACGTCTGAGCATCTAAACAATTCCTTGGCGAGACCTGCTCTTCATTGGATCGTCTTATCCATATCTCCTGTTAATCCAACTTGGTAAGAGTTCCAGATCGATAAACATTACCCAAATGTCTGTTGAGCAAGCGTTTTGTAAGCCGCCTCTTTTGTGAATGAATCTTAACCTAGATTCTGCTTTAACTGCAGTTTGTTTTATGCGGTCATTCCACCTTAGTTCACTCCGAACGGTTACTGCTCTTTACTTTAGATTTATTACTGTTTCCATTGATTTATCGGCATCAGTGTAATCGAACAATACTGGTTCTCTTCGTATTCTGTCGCAAGTGTTGGTTCTTTAAACTTCCTCATAAGCATTTGATGAAAAGTTTTTTTTTCTTTGTCCAGTGATTCCCATCTAATAAGGAGACCACACGGCCATCGTAAATTTGTAAATTTTTATGTCTATGGTACGTGAAGTTTAGGACTCATGTTTTTCCCCAGTGATTCCCATCTAACAAGGATCCCACACAACCATCGGAATCCTTTAAATTTTTGTAGTTATGGTGCGTGATGTTTAGGACTCACTTATCAATCCGTCGATGCAGATGGATGCAACTCTAAAATTCTCGAGAAAGTCGATTTCAAATTTTTCCGAGAGTCTTCAATTCGCTATAACTTTTGGTCGATTTTTCGATGGGTCACATGGCTCTGCGACAAAGTGTTCGCTTCATATCTAGTGGCAGGTGATGCAGATTTTTAATCAAAATTGTAAGTTACGTAAGCATTTTCATTAAGTGTAAAATGCAAAAAGACGAAAAATTTTATTTGTAATGTTTTTTTTAAGTTTAAACAATTCTCACTGACAGTTTTTATAAAAGATAAGTAATTAATAATTTCTATTTGCAGTGAAAACTGGAATGTTTGGCGTCATATTTTATTAGAAAAAAAGACGTGCATTTTTCACAAAAAATTAATTATGTGTGTGTTAATTTTTACATATTTGAGGAATTTTATATTTAAAGGGCGTAGTTTTATTCTAAATAATTTATTCTAAATAAACAGCAAAAAAGGAAAAAATGCCAAAACATCACACGGAGCAGTGATCCAACGATTATCAGTTTCTAGCGCTACTGATGTTCTGATGTCTACCACTTTTATTCATTTTAAGCTTCGGGGAAATGCTCATAGAACATGCACGTTTGTTTAAAAATTTGCTTCAGCCGGGAATCGAATGTGGACCACACACTGTCCCATCGAAAAATCTTCCTAAAGATGGTCGGAAAACATCAAAGTCGATTTTCTCGAGAATATTTGAGAGTTGCATCGAACTGTATTGAACCTCACGTATCACGAATATAAAAAATTACAAGAATTGTATTATCCTGTGTGAAGTATCTGCGCTAGCAGTATAGAAATTCGGAAAACACAAGTCCGAAAATAATTTATCGGACTCACTGAAACGAAACAATAATTCAATCTCCAAAAGAACAATAGAATCGATCCCAACTGCGGATGGTCACAAATACAAAATAACAACTAATAGAAAAGACCGGACTCTTCACGGGGAGAGATCACAATACAACAATAATTGTTTTAAATTTTTCCGAGAATCTTTAATTCGCTAAAACGATTCTACAATTTGAAGATGTTCGTCGACTATACCAAGACCATCTGCAAGAGATCGGCCAGCTAGAAAAGGCGTCTGGTCGTGGCTGTCGGGGTGGCAACTCTGTATACTTCCAAACGGTGCGTCGAACAGCCCTCTGCCGGCAGTTCGCTGCCCTATATAGCCCATTTGGCGGATGAATCTGTCGGAACTATTTGCGATCACGTGCCTGGGGTATCAATGTTGTTCCTGGGCTAGCTGCGACTTCTGGTGAGGGTGTTCTGCAGGCCCCGCCAACGGGTAACCATCCCTGGCGGCCGTTGGTGGAGACCTGCTGTTGCGTTGTGGCCGTCGGTAAATATTTGTGTTGACAACACAGACTGTGATGCAGGCATTCCATGTTGGTTGGACGTGAAGTGGGATGCCGATGCAGTAGGCGCTACGATGTATGAAGTGGACAGCCGCAGCACTGTGGACTGCGTGAAAAAGCTCAATGAGCATTTTCTTAATATTTAATTAGTGACTGAATCGAGCGGTAACAAGTTTAGCAACATGCCTCTGAATTGTTTCAATGGTCTTTTTGAATCCGACAAGCGTTCTGTAGCCAGTCTCCTTTGTAGATGCGCTACACTTTCTGTTAACTCTCCCAGTAAACTGCAGTCGCCCTTTCGTCATATCTGCAACAGAAGAGACGTGCTCGTTTCGCCTAGAAACATAATCGATGCGCCATGGTCAAGCAACAAACCATAATATTGTACTGCTACATCACAGGAGTGTTTCATCCCCATTTGCACTAATTTTAATTTATCCACATTTAAAGCAGTCTGACATTCATAGGATCAAATATAAATTCCTTCCAAGGCACAGTGAATCCACACAATAGTCGCTCAACGACTATACTTTCTCTTTCACTTAACGTCTCTTTGATGTTCAAATTCCAATCTTTAATCTTAGCATGGTCATTTCGGTGTATTATATCACGTTAAAACTCACTTTGCCTTAAAGGAAAAGAAAATAAAAAGTGAGAGAGAGAACTGTTCGAATGCTATGTAAGCGATCGTATAGCTTAGTTCTCAGTAAACATTGTTTTTGAGTCGTCATTTCTGCTGACTGGTTTGATGCAGCCAGCCGCAAATTCTCCTCTGTTAACCTTTTCAGGCATTAGTATCCTACATCCTCAATTATTTGTTGCTCATATTCCAGTCTCTGTCTTCCACTGCAGTTTTTGGCTCTGCAGCTTCCTCTAGTAGCATAGACATTATTTGCTGATGTCTCTACAGATGTTTTATCATACTGTCCCTATTTGTTTTCAGTGTTTTCCGTATGTTCCTTTCACCGCCAGTTCTGCGGAGAACTTCCATGTTCCTTCTCCTATCATGCAAACTCATTTTCAACATTTCAACTGTAGCATCGCATCTCAAATGCTTAGATTCTTTCTGTCCCGTTTTTCCCACTGTCCATTATCCACTGTCATACAATGTTGTCCTCCAAACGTACATTCTGAGAAACTTCTTCCTCAAATCAAGGCCTACGTTTGGTATCAGAAGGGTTCTCTTGGCTGTGAATACCCTCTTCACCTGTGCTACTGTGCTTTGTATGACCTCCTTGCTTCACGCGTCATGGTTTAGTTCGCTACGAAGACGGCAGAATTCCTTAAACTCGTGTACCTAGTGATCACCAATTCTGATGTTAAGTTTCTCGCTATTCTCATTTCTATTACTTCCGCTTTTCGGACGTTTTATCTAACTCGACAAATCCCATTAGCGTGTCTTGATTTTTCTTCAGTCTTGCTTCTCTTACAAAGGGCAACGTCTGAACTGCTTCTCTGGTGCTTTTACCCTTCCTGAAGCCAAACTGACCATCTAACAGATCCTCAGTTTTCTTCTCCAGTCTTCTGTATATTATTCTAGCTATCTGCTTGCATGCATGAGGTCTTAAGTTGATTAAATACTGAATACTAAATTGAAATATGAAATCTGGAAACCTTTTGCGATGGTGTACACAGCATTTTAACAGCGGTTGACTCGGACAGACCATGTTAAATACAACACAAACAGCTTTTCTGCCGATTACCCGTTCAGATACAGAGTACAAATTGAACAAACCATCGTGCTATGGTGGTTTTCTTCTTTGTATTCCTCTATTGTTTTATCACCTGCGATAGTGACAAAAATATCTTTCAATCGGTATTCCATGATACGTCACAATAATGGTTTGTCCCCCGCCTTCTTTCTCCTGTTGTTACCTACAGTTTTTCTGTTTAATAACACTGCACAACCAGTCCGCCTACTTACTGAAAACTGAAGCGTCTTGACCATATTTCATCACGTTCACAAAGATTATTGGTGCTACCTGTCTCTAAGAGATAAATGGCTCCGAATGTGACTCGTTAACTATCTAATGAAACAAGATTATGTTCACCACTCTGTGAAATGTAATACTTCAAATTCTTCAATAATCTGCCTATTCAAAGATAATATTTTATCAAGAACGCGCTTCATATTTGTGCAACAGCCTTGCAGTGGACATGTACTAACAGATAACAGAAATATGCTGATAATGTTCAATTAGCTGATATTGTCTACTAGGTTGCTCTTGAACTCAAATTTTTCCACTTGGATGTGACGAGAAAACACAGTGCCTTAGTACGAGTAAAATCATCTTCACGTTAACGTGATCCTTTACATTTCATAACCAAAAGATGGTTGATCGTTCTGTGTCCACGACAACGTGATGCATGGTACCTCTCAAGAAGTACGGGGTCTGGCTTGTCACTCATTTAAAAAAAGGATTCTGTTGGATCACACGGTGTTTGAAACAGATTACTTTGGTACATGAGGCTTCGGGCATGCGCATCTGTGTACATACTCGGTAACACACTGTATAGTCGTAGCGGAGGGTAAAGAATACGTTTATCAGTAGACCTCCCCCTCCTTTCCTTAGTGTAGTTAACGTTGTGCGAGGGAACACTGTGGGAGAGCCTTGAGGCACGATTTTGTATCTCTTATGTTAACGGCCTCCAACTAAAATGTACTCTAAAGCCTGTAGAAAATATTTAAAGCATGTGACGAACACTGACTCGATAAAAATGTAGAAATTAAGCCTTCTGTCACGGTTTCCGTCTATATGTACAGGCTAACCTCAAGAACTACTGAAGATATTTTGATACGGTTGTTGTTGTCAGAAATATTGAGGAAAATTAGTGTATATGCTTTGTTACCGCTACTAGACACAAATCGTCTGGCAGTAGATACTTAATGTTACCGGTGCAAAGCAGGGGCGGATCGATAATTTGTTGTATAATTAGCCGATTACTTCGCGCTGTCCTGCTGCTTACCTATCAAACAATCTCATACTAGGTAGGAAAAGCCACGAAATCTTTCTATAGTGTAAAAACTAGCTCACATTGCTTGTAAGTTTTAAAGTAAAATGTATATTAAGTTTGGATGAAATTGTACTAGGTATTAAAGAGTCATGCTGGAAGATACGAAGATACCTCAATTCCTATACGTAGTGTGTCCCATTTATCTTTACCACTATAAATAACTTTTCTTCCGGAAGCAACACAGAAAATGTATAAAGCAAATACTTTTTAGTATCAAGGAGACACTAACCAGCATGACTTGCTTCCTGGTAACTTTCTTCGTTATGAAAATACGAGAGAGATTCGGAAAATAATGCATAATAATTTTTCCCCCTTGGTATTGCGGCTGGAATGTTGAAATTTCACTTCGATATAGTTTGGGCCAAAGGGCATAACCGGAGTCAAATTCACAGGGACATGCGTGGCGTGTTTGGGCACGACTATATAGCTGCAACCACGCAGAATGTCGCAGCCACTGAGTCAGCAATTTGGGCGACCGGTGTGTACCTCTGCGAATCTTGTCGCAGCAATTCAACTTTTCCTATGATGATGTCTACGATACTCTTCATGACACGTTGAAATTACGTAATACTAGTGTTTTCTGGCGGACAACCACAAGGGTCAGCGAATGATGAAAAGCTGCGGTCACTTAACGCGTTACCCAGAAGGGCATGACTTTCTGAAAGGAATCCTCACTGGTGATGAATCGCGAACGTACAACTACAGCCCCGAAATTATGCAGGACTCTATCGAGTAGAAAAATGCTGGTTCTCGAGTACGAAAAAAATTCAGAATGACTCAATCTGACGGGAAAGTGTGTGTGACAGTGTTCTGGGACATGCATGCTGTGTTATTGGTGCACTTCACTGAACAAGGAACTACTGTGTATGCCGCAACTTCCACTAAATCCTTGGTTAAGTTGCGTCGTGCCCTTCGTGACAAATGCCTTATCATTAATGCTGACGGTATCTAACTTCGTCATGATAGTACTCGCGCCCATGATGCTGCTCCTCTTCGTGAGGAAATGGCCAAATTTTGTTGTGAGGAGCTCCAGTATCCGCCATGCATTCCGGTCCTTGCACCGTCAGACTTTCATCTGTTTGGTCCCCCGAGGGCGGCTATTCTCCGACCAAACGGACTTCTACGAACTGGGCATATTCAAGGTGGTACCACTATCAATGGGGGAAATGTGTTGAGAACGTTGCTAATTGAAAAGCAGATAAAAGATGTAAATTCATTTACGATTTCTTACTGCTATCTATTAAACTTTTTCGTTCTAGAATTATTGTGCGTTAGTTTCCGACCTTCCCTCATACGAACAGCAGTGAGTTGTGTGCTTTTTCTTCCTTTTTCCTTTTTCTTTTTTTCTGTAATCCACTTCTTGTCGTCAGACCCTGCTCATTGAAGTACCACAGTGCACCATTGAGGTAAACATTACTAAAAAGTAACACAAAATTGACTCTGACTTTCATGCATCGGCAAACAGTGCAGGAATCCTGGGAACCGAAACTCGTCCACTCGCTGGAGCTGACAGTAAACAAATGGCAGTGCAAGGAAAATGCACATCGGTCAATCAGTCAACCGTCTTCAGTTAAAGATTTTCGTGAGGACGTTCTTCATTTCTACCTACTCTTCGTTCGTGAACATTGTACTTACACAAACCTTCATCTAAAGATAGTTGACCGAATGACTTATGAGCAGTTTCCTTGTGCTTCCATTTGTTTACTGTCAACTCCAGCGAGTGTAAGAGCTGCGTTACCTGGGCAACTGCATTGTATGCTAGTAACGAGTGGCAAAGTCTGTTTGGTGTTACGTTTTTAATAACGACATGTTTATGTCAATTGCTCTCTGTGGTTCGTATGTGAACGAGTTTTGAGAAAATATTTTGTCGAATAAAAGATATACAGTGCTATTTTAAATGAGATCTACTACTTTTCATGCCTTCGAAGAGGCAAATCAGTATCTTTACGTGATTTCTTCTCTCATGGGGTGCCCCTGTCTGAACAGTCTAGTGTACACACATGATACCTAAGTTGCCGACACTCACTGTCCACCATGCTTGTGTCAAGCAGTCGAAGCAGTCATTGTTATGCTCCACAATTTGTCCTTAAAGTTACATAGTGTTGCTAGACTTCTTATGTGATGATACTGGCACAAATCTGTGGGGATTTGTTATCAAGGATGTTGGTATTGTGAGTTGCGTATCATTGTGACCACCTGCTTAATAGTTTGTTTGCCCGTCTATCGAACGACACATCTCACTGATCCTGTATATCAGGGATCCGGCAGTTTGGTGATAGGTTTGTGGACGTATGTGGCATTAGACGTCTGCGTACCGTAATTCACGAAAATAACGGGCAGCGGACTTGTGTGCGTGGTGATGGCGCCCAGTAGCGACCCAGTCGAATTTGGTCAGCGACATATCAACGAGAGTTCTCTATAATGCTCCTCATACTAGTGTAAGACAGTTCTTGTTGTGATAGATGGACAATTATATTGCTTAAAAAGGACATCGCCATCGGGGAAGACATCAAGCATGAAGGGATGCAAGTGGTTTGTAGCTGTCAGCGTGTCTTAGATTATTGCTATAGGTCCCAAGGAAGCGCGAAAGAACGTCTCCCTTAGCATAATAATGCTCCCACCAGCCTGCGTCCGTGGCGCGCTGCGCTTTTCGAGCCGCTATTCACCTCGATGACGGCGTCTGTGGAGACAATCATCAACATAGTGTTGCAAAAAGGTGATCCACCCTAAGAATCGACACATTTTCATTCATATACCGTCGAATCTCCATGGTCCCGTACCCGCTGCAATCGTAATTGACGATGTCATTGGTTCAAATGGCTCTAAGCACTATGGGACTTAACTTCTGAGGTCATCAGTCACCTTGCGGTCGTGCGGTTCCAGACTTTAGCGCCTCGAACCACTCGGTCACACCGGTCGGCGACGATGTCATTGGCTTAACATGTGAATACGTAGGCGTGGTCTTACGCAGAGGTCCATGTTCAGCAGTGTACGATGAGCGGTATCCTCCCAACCTCTTCTGCGTGCACCTGCATTGCGCTCTTTCGGCAGAGATGCCACAGATCACCATCTATCCTTCTGTACAGAGCATACAGGCCTCCGAACCCCGCGTTATATGAAGAGTCGTGGACGTCCAACCATTTAGCACCTAGCGGTAGTTTCACTGTCCTTCTATCTCTTCCGTAGATGCTCACGACATTAGTACGTGAACGTACTACCAGCTTTGTTGTTTTAGAGATATTCGTTCGCAGGTTCTGTGTAGCAATAATCTGCCCTTTGTCAGAGTTACTTATCTCAATGGCTTTACCGATTTGCAGTCCATATCTTCGGTAGGATGATCGCCGTCCGTGTCTGCTCCGCTTACATACTTCTGTGTTGCATCAAATATCAGTAACGCCACCAGGCAGCATCCAACGTCACTGTGGATAGTGATCATAATGTTTTGGCTCATCAGTGGACGTGTAAATTACTATAGCTTTTTGTTGGATTCAACCGCAGGTAACATGACGATGCTCTTTCGAACGAAACCGGTCACGACATGATAAATGGGTATCAGCTCAGCTCCTGGAAGAAAGTTGTTTGGTTGGTCTTGATAAATAGGATACCCACTGTACAAAGTTGGCCTTTAAAATTTGACTCCATGGCATGCAACAAATGTCAAATCGGCATGAACTGCAGTACAATGTGCTTAAATACGTATAATGAAAGATGATGCAGTGGGTTTTACATTCAGATATCGCATTCGAATGTAGGCTGTTGTGAGAAGATCGCGTTATGCCTCGTGTAAGAAAGAGCACGTGCCGTAATTCTTCAATGGCAGTGTGATGAAGTATGGGCACAATAGATGTTTTCTTGTCTCTATGGAGGTAAGGCATCGATAAGATGATGCATTGGGTTCTACTATTGGTTTTCATACAGGTTTTTGCACTTACGTTTATGGCCACAGTAGTGGGGTAAGCAGAATTCTGGGACAAAGAGGCCTGTTGTCATAGTGTGCCAAGGTCAGCGATAACAGCAGACACACTTCTATCTGCTCCCCCTCCCCCTTTTCCTGACCCATGACGAGGTTAACGAACCACAGGGCCAGTCCTGGGACAAAAGGCTGTTGTTGCTGAGTCCACGTGGCCAATAGGAATCAAATCACCCATTCCCTTACACTCTGTCATGTGATTCCAATGCTGTGAGATTCGACATTCATTTGAAGTCTGTATTTGGTGGTCAAAGGATCAGGGTCATTCTCTTTGTAAGTAATAACAGCTATATAACAAAATTGTTGCTTATTAGGGATATTTTTTCAGCAAATATTTTTTAAAACATAAAACTTGCTCTCTAAGACAGAAAAGACACCCCATTACGGAATTATCTAGAGGAATGGAAATTGGTAGATGTGATGTACAGATAAACAGATAACTACAATTGCAGAAAAAATGGATGATTTATTCAAGACAAAGAGCTTCATACATCGAGCAAGTCAATAACAAGATGGTCCACCTCTAGCCCTCATGCAAGCAGTTATTCAGCTTGGCACTGATTGACACAGTTATTAGATGTTCTCTTGAGGGATATCATGCGAAATTATGTCCTATTGATGAGGTGGATCGTAAAAATTCCAATTTGATTGGAGCGCCCTGCCCTTAATGTTTCAAACGTTCTCAAGCAGTGCTCCAGCGACCTTGCACAGCAGTGTGTCAACGATATTCTTCGCCCCATTTTCTTGTCCGTCATGGCAAGCCATCTTGGGCTTACATTTCACCAAGATAACACCCGTGCACACACGGCGAGAGTTTAAAATGGTTCAAATGTCTCTAAGCACTATGGGACTTAACATCTGAGGTCATCAGGCCCCTAGACTTAGAACTACTTAAACCTAACAACCTAAGGACATCACACACATCCATGCCTGAGGCAGTATTCGAACCTGCGACCGTAGCAGCAGCGCGGTTCCGGACTGAAGTGCCTAGAACCGCTCGGCCACAGCGGCTGGTCGGTGAAAGTTTCTACTGATTGTCTTTGTGCTTGCCAAACGCTATCCTGGCAAAGAGGGCCGCTGGATTTCTTCCCTACTGAGAACGTTTGGAGCATAATGGGCAGAGCCTTCCAAACATCTAGGAATTTTGATGTCACGCACCAGTTGGACAGAATTCGGTATAATATCCATCAGTAGGGCATGCAACAACACTGCCAGTCAGCACCAAACCTAATAACTGCTAATATAAGGGCCATAGGGGCACAAATACGTTATTGACTTGTTCGATTTGTGAAGCTCGTTTTCTTGTATAATTCATCAGTTTTTCTGAATTTGTTTGTCTCTACATATACATCACACCTACAGATTTCCGTCCAATTCGGGTAATTCTTTCGTGGTGCATCTTGTTTTGTGTATGTGTGTGTGTGTGTGTCTTAGGGTGTATGTTAAAACAGACATCTATCAGACAGATATTACTACATTCACCATTGGAACCTCTTAACTAACCTTGTTCCAACAGCTGCTGCTGCTGTGGCAGCTGTGACGGCCTAGGAGAGTCTGATAAATCTAGAAGTCCACCTGTAGGTTGATGTGATGGTGCAGATAGCAGTATGTTGAACCCATGCGTATCCTGGTCCAGCATATACGCTAGTGTGGCATCAGGAATCTGTTGTGTTGTTGGCTCACAAAAAATATGTAATTTTAATATATAGGATACCAATACTAATAATTTTTCATAATACAGGATGTTTATAAATGAATATCGGGGTTTTAACACTTTATAATATTTATTACATTAAAAAAATGGCTCTGAGCACATGGGACTCAACTGATGTGGTCATAAGTCCCCTTATTACATTAAACTAACAGTTATAAATGATATGTCAAATGAAAGAGCAACTCGAACAGTTTTACTAGGAACCTTATAAAGGTTCATTGTGTGCCCCTTTCGTCACACAGCCCACACCAAGTCTCTACCCAAGCTCTGGATAAGCCGCAAGGGGCCCAGTGACATAGCTTGCTTTGCATGGCTTCCAATTTCACACTACCTAACGCCATGCAGTTTTTTCCTTTGGGGCTTCATCAAGGATCGTGTGTACGTGCCTCCGCTACCAGCAGACCTCCCTGCATTAAGAACCGGATTGAAGCAGCTGTTGACACAATCACTGAAGTACACTTATCAACGTTTAGGAAGAACTCTTCTATAGACTTGATGTGTGCCGTGTAACAAATGGTGCTCACATTGCACATTTATAAGGTTCCTGGTAAAACTGTTTGAGTTTCTCTTTCATCTGACGTATCATTTATAAATGTAAGTTTAATGTAATAACTATTATAAAGCATTATAACCTCGATATTCATTTATAAGCACACTGTACTTTTAAGGGACGGGCAATTACCCACACTTTTTCTTAATGACCGGTCTCTGCTGGCACTTCATGGTGATACTTTTGACATGGTGGACAAATTGTATATGACTATAGCCCGCTAGTATGCTATCTACAGCCTCGACACGCCGTATCTCCGCTTGTTACACCGTGTAGTTCAGCCGGCCGCCGCGGAGCGCTGCCTGCCTACTGTTCCCAGGTACTACTATGTGGAGCGTCTACGTATTAAACACGCTGTACCTTTCGATACAGGTTTTTCTGTAGAGGAAGGTATCTCGTGAATCACAGACCACGTAAGTTTATATACCTGTGCACCAGTAAGCTGTTTAATGAAAAAATACGCTGCTGGCAATCTAAATTTAGATGGAAGTCCACTTACCATGAAACATAACAAGCGATTAACCAGAACTGGTAATTTTCTTTGCCCACATTGATTTGACTCGCTAGCATTTTCAAGCTGCTGCGCCTCCATTGCGTCTCGTTCTCCTAAGAATGCATCTAATTTTCTGTCGTACTGGAGTTGTTGCTTAATTGACAGATCATCAGTTACTAACCTACATAGCATCTCCGCCTTGTTTAGACAGGTAGTTTCTGCTTCCAACGTTGACTTTATCAGAGGCGTAATTCCTGTCTCCTGTGAAATGTCACCAACAAACCTAGAAACAGTACGGTTACCGGGCACTTCTAGCACAGAATCTCTGGCATATTTGTTATCTTATCGAGAGCAGTATTGCCAAATGACGCACTGTTTTATTACATTCTCGGCACATCGCGGCGATTTATTATCTGCATCTTTTATTTGCTCTAACAAAAATTCAGTTTTAAAAGTCTTACTTTCTTATGATATTAACGACCCCAGGGTCTTATGATACTCATTATTTTCATAGAGTGAGAGTCGTTCCGACAGTATGCGGATGTTACTTTCCTGCCTTTTCAGTCTGATCTTTAGTCTCCATGCCTTAGTTTTCTGTGACTTTAGTTCTTTTTCTACGAGTTTCAGTCTGGAAAGCGCGCCGTCTTCTGTCTGAACTCCAGCTGACGTGACTTCATTTGATGGAACATTAGTGCTGGTTTCTTGCCCAGAGTCTGCACTCGTTTTGCGTTTACGGCATATCTGATTATGTAGAGACTCCTTTCCAATTTTTCGTCTCAATATTACTGCTATGGGAATTTTAAGAGGAGGATAGTAAGGAAATTGCTAGGAATGCTATCTATTTTGAGAATATTTATGTTGGAACTTGATTTATAATCAGCCTCCGTAAAATGTTCACTACAAACTACTGATCAGTTTGAAGTGTATTAGGCATGAAGTCATTTCGAGAAATCTTCATGCCTTCGGTGATTATCAATCTGAAACTCGTGGTAACTTATGCCAACTCTTTCGTTTTTGCAGAACAGTAGACAGCAGTACGGCATCTGTAAAAAATTACTGCTTTCCAGACTATTATACGTCGCAGAAGCTAGAAGCAACGTACTTTTATTTCAAATACACTCCTGGAAATGGAAAAAAGAACACATTGACACCGGTGTGTCAGACCCACCATACTTGCTCCGGACACTGCGAGAGGGCTGTACAAGCAATGATCACACGCACGGCACAGCGGACACACCAGGAACCGCGGTGTTGGCCGTCGAATGGCGCTAGATGCGCAGCATTTGTGCACCGCCGCCGTCAGTGTCAGCCAGTTTGCCGTGGCATACGGAGCTCCATCGCAGTCTTTAACACTGGTAGCATGCCGCGACAGCGTGGACGTGAACCGTATGTGCAGTTGACGGACTTTGAGCGAGGGCGTATAGTGGGCATGCGGGAGGCCGGGTGGACGTACCGCCGAATTGCTCAACACGTGGGGCGTGAGGTCTCGACAGTACATCGATGTTGTCGCCAGTGGTCGGCGGAAGGTTCACGTGCCCGTCGACCTGGGACCAGACCGCAGCGACGCACGGATGCACGCCAAGACCGTAGGATCCTACGCAATGCCGTAGGGGACCGCACCGCCACTTCCCAGCAAATTAGGGACACTGTTGCTCCTGGGGTATCGGCGAGGACCATTCGCAACCGTCTCCATGAAGCTGGGCTACGTTCCCGCACACCGTTAGGCCGTCTTCCGCTCACGCCCCAACATCGTGCAGCCCGCCTCCAGTGGTGTCGCGACAGGCGTGAATGGAGGGACGAATGGAGACGTGTCGTCTTCAGCGATAAGAGTCGCTTCTGCCTTGGTGCCAATGATGGTCGTATGCGTGTTTGGCGCCGTGCAGGTGAGCGCCACAATCAGGACTGCATACGACCGAGGCACACAGGGCCAACACCCGGCATTATGATGTGGGGAGCGATCTCCTACACTGGCCGTACACCACTGGTGATCGTCGAGGGGACACTGAATAGTGCACGGTACATCCAAACCGTCATCGAACCCATCGTTCTACCATTCCTAGACCGGCAAGGGAACTTGCTGTTCCAACAGGACAATGCACGTCCGCATGTATCCCGTGCCACCCAACGTGCTCTAGAAGGTGTAAGTCAACTACCCTGGCCAGCAAGATCTCCGGATCTGTCCCCCATTGAGCATGTTTGGGACTGGATGAAGCGTCGTCTCGCGCGGTCTGCACGTCCAGCACGAACGCTGGTCCAACTGAGGCGCCATGTGGAAATGGCATGGCAAGCCGTTCCACAGGACTACATCCAGCATATCTACGATCGTCTCCATGTGAGAATAGCAGCCTGCATTGCTGCGAAAGGTGGATATACACTGTACTAGTGCCGACATTGTGCATGCTCTGTTGCCTGTGTCTATGTGCCTGTGGTTCTGTCAGTGTGATCATGTGATGTATCTGACCCCAGGAATGTGTCAATAAAGTTTCCCCTTCCTGGGACAATGAATTCACGGTGTTCTTATTTCAATTTCCCGGAGTGTATTTCTACCTATCAACAATATGTACAACTGAAGTACGGGTGGAAATACTACCAAATTTTATCATTATATGCTCCCTGTATTCGTTACTGTACCTTCGTTAAAAGATGACTTGAGTTACATGATAATCCTCAAAAACAAATAATGCAGCAAATCACTATTCACAGACAGGTAAGATCACCCACTTTTCACTGCCTACACAAGCATATGTAATTTCAACAACAATTCCTCGATACGGTTCGATAATGTCTTCCCATAGCGTACTATTAGACTGGGAACAGTTGGCCAGTGGCGCCGCGTGCGTAAACTGTGGGAACTTCCACAGAAACGCTAAATCCCATTAGATTCCGCGAAGCGTCGAGGCTGTGAAGGGCATAATAGCGGGCTATGGTATGACAATGCTCCTGCAATCTGATTTGTATTGAGATGGTAGAGGGAACTTGATCCCCACTCGCCCAGTCACTTCGGCATACGAAAACAATATCCCTTTGTCCCAGTACCGGCCTGTGGTTCAGTGAGCTGTCCACATGTCGGAAGGAGGCAGAAGGGATTCTTGACCTTGGTATAATAGGATAATAGGCCGTTTTGTCTTACAACTCTCCATGTCCTACTAACTGAAACACCGGCGTATCGTATACCGACATCTTGCTATCACAAATCATACCGAACAAACGAATTTTGAGTTATCTTTAACGTGTTGGCGTCTTAAACTAAACATTTACATTTTTTCATAGCATGTGAGCTATGCAAAAACCACTAAATACTACAGATTTAACAAGCTGTATTGTGATATGTTGTTTGCCCGGTTCAGTTTGTGACGTAGAAAGCTCTCTTGCGTCTCAGTGGTTCACGTATCGTAGCGCTTTGCAAATATCTGGCGTAGTTTATTCTGTTGTTCACGCTCGGAAACATTAAAGTAAAATTCCACGTTGTGACATGAAAAATGTCGTATTCCACATTCAGTATCACGTTCACATCTCTTGTGAGGACGGCTTTTGGGGCTGTCCGAAGAGTGTTGCGCTACTGTCACTGCGATGTGAATAAAATTCTGGTGCAGGTGAAATCGTTGAAATCGTTGCTGTTGTCATTCGTCTCGCTCGCCTACACATCCCCGACACATCTGGAGGTGGAAGATAGGCCAAAGTCGCTGCCATGGTTAAGTTCATGGTCAGGCTAGCCAAGAACAACCGCAATGGCAAGAAAATTAAGACGAAAGCAGAGCAATGCTACCGCTGTCAGCAACTTCACCACGTCGTCAAGTACTGCAGAAATGCAGTTTTTCGCTTGAAGTATGCGAAAGCAAATGACACACGCAGCTGCACGAAGACTCGTGACGAAGCTGCATCATGTCAGAACTGCGGTGGTGCACACGTGACAAACCAACGCTTCTGCATTTATATCAAGATCTGGAGACGCGACAAGAAGTAAAAGAGGAGGAGTTGCTCCCGCAAGGCTGCAAAGAAGAGGTTGCGGTGCTCTGAAACACCGATGAAGAGGTACCGGCAGTCACCCCACTCCCCCATCACGTTGCCGCTAGCCGAAGATGGGGAAGCGCCGCGCTGCCACTATGAAGGGAACTAAGACTTCCAACCAATGCTGAAGAAAGCCACCGACGACGCAGTTGCTATAGTCGAATCCACCATGGCGGAGGAGGGGACAGCCCTGAAGGCAGAGGTGGATGAGGCGCTCGGCCGATTGCGTCACATATGTAAGACGCTGGCCCGAGTGTCTCACACAACACAAGAGGCGCCCGCCCCCACCTAGAAGGGCGCAGGCGCAGAAACACTGTCGGTCATCACCTTGGTCGATGTGGAAACTCAGGCGGCTGAGGTGGTGGACATGGAGCTGGAGATACCTACCCCAGCCATGCAGGTGTACAGTGTGGACGCAGTTGCCTCACCAGCCCTTGCAGAGAGACAGAGATGCTGGCCTCACCGGCTCCCTCTCCCAAAATGAGGGCGACGAAGACGGAAGAAGAAGAAGAGGAGCCTTCAAGTACCTGCATCTTCTGGACAACAACATGTAACCTCCCCCTCACTTATCGACCTTAATGACAGTGAAAAATGAAACCGCGTGTACCTAATGGGAATTTTGGAAAAGCAATCGTCACCGAAGGTAACCTGTCGGTAAAGAGGGAGGAAAGGGTTACATCTAACTGAAAGGAAAAATGCTAATGAAACAGGTGGGAATTAATTTTGAAAAGGGTTAAAGTTAATAAAGAAAGAAAATGTGCGGCCGTTACGTTAACAGTTAACTAGCGGTAATTAGATATTTGAGATTTGGGGGAAATTACGGTCGCCAGTCCTAAGGACAATTACTATAGTAACTGAAAAAGAAAGGTTATTACACATATAATTAGCACTAGAAGCGTGGCAACTGAAGGTTGACACGTGTAGTGTGAAAACTGAAAGTTTGTCAGAAGTAATAAATTTCGCTACACTCTGACTTAATTTAGCAAGAGAATTAATAAAACCGGAAAATCGAAAGTTAATTTAGTGACTGAAGTTAATAGTGAGCTTTCTTTCTGAAGCACATCGAAATTCAGTAAAATATGGTTAGTCTTGGACTACCTCAACAATCATTTCAAAAGCTACTTGAATCTACGCAATTTAGAAATAAGAAATTTAACTTTGAACTTGAATTAAATGATTCTGAACCATTAACAATAGTAAAATTTAGTACGTACCAAGCTGAGCTGCAGTCACAGGTAAGCCAGAATACGGTAACAAAACTCGCACTCTTAATTTGTGCTTGTGTAATCGAAATATTGTAGCCAGCTATGAATACCTTAACTGAACTTTGAAATTAAAGCAGTGAAATAAAATAATGTTACTTTAATGCTGGCGTTTGAATTTCAACGACAGTCGGGTTCATTCTGGAAAAGGAAGGGACCCTGCTTGGTAATGCAATTGGGACAATGAGCAACAAAGGTTCATGCTACGTTGCTGTAATTTTGTTACGAAAATGGTACAGTTTGAAAAGCTGAGATCTGCCATACAGTTCTAAAACTTTACGTGCTTCCAGTCTTCCTTGTTGGTTGATTGAAGGTTTGAAGCCGTCGATCGAGGAGGTGGCGACAGTCACTCATTGTCGGCCGTCGCTGTTGCAGAAGCTGGATGTTGGCGCGCCTTCTTCTCGACACGGTCACCAGGCGAAACGGGCTCTTGATGTGCGCCAGCTAATGCTTCCCGTCCGCGACACCATGTCAGAAACTATCATCGCGAGTCGAGCGCAATTACATGCTGCCAAACCCCGAAAGCGCGGCAACTCGCGGGAGCGTCACACAACACACCTGCTCCACTGCACTACCTCAGCCAGACTCCCTCTGCTCTGCCCGCGCTCCACGCGGCAGAGTTAACACTACCAAAGATCCTACACACTTTGATTCTTCACACGACCTATCGATGTAATCGTTCGATAGCAGTTTTCCCTTGGCAAGACCCAGCGTAAAAATACAAATAATATTCACAAAACAAACAAACATAAATGCATAAATATATATATATACAAACAGTAAAACAATTACAATACATAAAGAGATAGAAATGTCATATCTTGAGGTAACAAAGCAAGGAGAAAAAATTGTAGTACAATAGATGGAAATAGGAGGATATGCATTTCCGGCGTTACACATGCCCCACATTGTCTGAGCATGTTCGTGTAACCTAAACAGACTCAGAAAATGTCCCAAAAAAAACAGCGGAAATGCATATGCTCAAAACATCAACAAAATTTAGCATTCGTCTAATTAACCATAAACCAATTTTTAGACGATAATAATTAAGTGGGGACACTCCTAATCTTATTCCACTCTGTCATCTTGCACAAAATAAAACAGGTTGACAACATATTAAAATTCATAGAAGACATCGAAAATGGTTTAGCTATTCCAAATATCAAAATTCCTAGCAGTATCAAGAAATGGAATACTATTTACAAAATTAATCAGAGTACATGGTCATAAAAAACAGGTATATCAAAATACGCAAATTAATAATTAATTACATAGAATACACATTTTATATAAACTTTTCATAATTAATAATCTCGCCATGAGAGTCCACTTAATGCTAAACAAGAAAATAATATTCAGCAGATCGAAAAAACCATAAATATTGACAGTAGAATTCTTTCAGCTGTCCAGGAAGAAAAACAATTCCGCCTTCCGTACCCGCAAGTACAAAGAATGCCGACAGGGGCACAAGAGCCGACAGCGGCACAAGAGCCGACAGCGGCTTCGCCTCGCAAGTATTGTTGCGCCCGCCTGTGCGGCACGCTTGATCTCACTCGCCTGTGTAACAGCATTTCCAGAACGTCCGTTTCACTGAATTCTGTAGGAAAAACTCACTCCCAAGTAATCTCAAGGAGTCCCTTAATACTATCACAGTGGATAACTCAACACTGTCCATCATCACACACATGTACGAGCCTGAAACTTAAAACAACGTCTAAGTACATCGGCAATGACTAATAAAGCACACATTCATGAAATCTGACAGCTAGTTACAAAAGCATATTTACATTCCTTAATCTACTGAGACTCAGCTGAAAACTTAAACTAGCAGCTTGGATTTTTAAATTGATTAATATTCAGTAACTCTTAAATAATTTAATCAACATTAATTACTTATTAATTACATCTTTTTAATGACCTCTAGGTCAGGCAAAAGCATCGCAACATGGCACATCCTTAAATCTTACACTCTATATTTACATACTGTACAAATTACCCTTCTGTGGTATTAATCAATCATAGGTTGGTACAGTTTCAAGTCTACAATGTTCCGTATACCTAATAGTTTTCCAGAGCTTGGATACTCTGAGCAATAAGCATTTGTGTGAGGTATACCAATGACTTTATATGGTCCATTATAAACAAACTTAAATTTAGAGATTTCATGGTCTATCTCGCTCGATTTCTCATGAGCTTTTACAAGTACTAAGTCTCCGATTGCAAACTTAGCAAAACGCGCTTTAGCGTCATGACGACGTATGCGAGCATCGGCTTTTAGCTTCATTGCTTCTCGCAAACGATCTTTTTTCACACCAATACTAATGTCAATCCGTGGAGGGAATTTGATTATCTCTTCCAATTCACTTTCTATACTTTTGTCAATGCCGAAATTCCTCACGTTACGGCAGTTCAAATTCATACCTACGTCAATAGCATCCGGCCAGTTAACAATGGGTATAGGCTGGTAGTGCCTATGCACGCAGTCTCATGCCTCGTCAAAAGAAACTACTATTGATTTATCTTGTGACGTACATGTCAAAGTTTTGCTTTCGCAATTAATCACTGCACGATACTTTAATAGCCAATCTAACCAGATAATTACTTCCGTAGTTAAGTCTGGCACAACGACAAACTCTTGTTCAAATCGTGCCCCACATATCTCGAAGTGGACAAAAATCTGTTTTGTGACCGGTTTACTGGCCTTCCCAGTAGCACCGATAATTTTCACTCCTGTTACTGGCATAACTATGATGCCAGGTCTGTCTTTCAGTAACTGAAATATTTTTCCAGATACAGCACTCAATTCTGCACCGGTGTCAATCAACACATTTAGTTGTAGGTCGTGCATATTAACAGACACTACTATCTGTCTACACTCGTCCTCGACCGTTTCTTTATTTTCCCACAGTAAATCCTCGTCTATATCCAGGTCATTCCAGAAAAAAACCATCCGGCTTTGATCCTAAATCCGGCTTATCTGGCGGCTTTTTCAGCCTCTGTTCACATACAGTTTTAACTTCAACACGTTTGTCCTGAGGCTTAGTCTGTAGCTTCGCCTCCAATACCGAAACCTTTTCCTGTAACTCGTCAACTAGTGAGTGTTGCTTTGCTATCATTTCACTAATTGTCACCTTCGTTGATTCCTCTTTGGCCAGATTGATGTCATCCGCCAATCTACCTGGAAGAATGTGCCCAGTAGTTTCTGCAATTACTTCCGCTAGATCTGCGCAACCCACACTGCTATCGTCTGACCGTATAATGTCAGCTCTAACCTCATACACGCTGAAATCTATGTGCTTTTCTACCAATCGTGTCTGGCTATCACTAAAATTTTCGCAATCTTTCTCCTTAATACTCTCGCAATGTTTAAACTGGAGGTTTGCGTCGGATGGGTCGGCTACTTCTACCACTGAAACTTTCGGTAAGGTCTGCCGGTTAGGGCCAGAACTTTCCGTTACTACTTCAACATCCAACTCTTGCGGGACGAAACACGACGAATCTTGCTCGTGCTCCCCATTAACATCAACTATTTCTAGTAAAGTTTGCCGGTTAGGGCCAGAACTTTCTATCATTTCACAAACACTATCTTCCTGCGGGACGAGACGCGGAAAATCCTGCACGCGCTCCCCATAAACACTTCTCCCATACAGACCCCTATAATCTCTTAGTTCGTCGTATAAGCGACCGAACTGCCTTAACCAGACCTCATCCCTCTCTGCATCCCCTCGCTCGATGACGGACGTTTTATCCGACATCTGATCTTCTCTCAACACTTGCGAATCCTTCTTAAACTCAATCTCCAGTTCCGCTGTGGGTATTACAGCTGCCACTTTATAATCGATTTCCGGAACACTACTTAAATTGTTCTCACTGACAGTGAATGTACTTCCTACTGCCGTGTATACAGCTGATCTACTACTTGTGGGCGCACTCCTTTCTCCTAACACTGGCACACTCTCCCGCCGTTGATTATTCCACACGGAATTTTCATAACGACGACACCTGGGTTTTCTCCTGTTATTGGGCCGCCAAAATTTCTCCACGCCCGGTCGGCCCTTCACCGGCGCGGCTAATGGTTTCCCTGTCTCGTCCCAGCAGATACGCTCCCCGGATGCTGCTGAGGCGGCTGATCACACCCTCTGGCGTTATTACTATTCTGTGAAGCCCGTATCACGTTAGTATGATACTGGTTTCCGTCATTCCTGTTATTATTTGCATTGTACCGATTGTTATTACGGCCCGAACCATTATTGTTATTGCTGCCATGGTTGCGGTATGCATTATTCCCATGGTTATCGTTGTTGTGGTTGCTGTGGTACCCGTTGTTGTTACCACGGCCTCTACCACTGTCGCGATTATTGCGCCAATTGTCCTCATCCTCCACTCTTTCCAGGAAATCATTTATTGTCCTGTAATTGCTTCCTACGTAGCGTTTTGTATCATCTGGAAGCTTTTTGTAGAGTTCCCAGACTATTTCGGATTCCGTGCGGCGATCACGCAAATATTCCAACTTGCGGAACCAGCCCTCACAAAACTCCTTCATCGAACCGCGCGAATTCGCATCGAAAGGCCTCGATACGACAAATTCGCGCCAGACACTTTGCTGTTTTTGCTCTGACCAGTATTCAGCCAGAAACAAATTTTTAAATTCGTCAAAAGTCAGGTTCGTAATGTTGAGGTTTAAGCCCCAACGCTTGGCATCACCAGCCAACACATCAATAATCGCATTAATTTTTCTCTCATTAGTCCATGATCTGGGTAAAACTCTTTCACAATTCTTAATGAAATCCGTCGCGTGTATACCGCCTTTTTTCAACGGGTCGAACCGCTCCTCTTTCGTCAACAATTCCGAACTATGTGCATAGATTGGCACATAGCTCTGATTTTCGTCAAGTTTCTTTTCTAATTCCGACACTCTCGTAATTACTTGGCAAGTGGTTGTCGCAAGCGTTTCTACTTCCCTTTTTTTTTCTTAGCAGGTATTAGCCTGCTTCGTCACTTTGGTATCTACTTCGGATACTAAAGCCTTTAAAGTTTCCACCTTCTTTTGATCCTCTTTTTTCACTAATTGAATTTGTTCCGTCACCTTATTCTCGATGATCGGAGCAACTGCTTCTCCTACACTTTTCTCGATTCTGCTAATTTCGGAATAAAAACGAGTATTTATGCTCGCAATTTCCGCCTGAACGCCTATCATTTCCTGTTCAGGATTACCGATTTCGGTATTAATCACAACAATATCTTCTTTGATTTTATCAACTTTTGTGTTAACAACTCCAACATTGTTGTTAACAACATTAATAGCTTTGTTCTGACTGTCTAGCTTTCATTCAATTTTTTCAGACTGAGCTTCTTGCTTGGCCGATTGACTCTTGATTTCGTTAATCAAAAGATTCAATAAATCAGTTAAATTCCCGGAAACTACCGGTTTTACTTCCGTAGCGGCTCCCTCTTTAATTGTCCCCCCCGTATTCGTCATCAAGGGATTCACATTTGATTTTCACTTCCGATTCCGAAACATTTTCTAAAGTGTGGAATTCCATTCCTGCTCTTTGTTGCGTTTCGGCGGTCGCGTCTTTCATGCTAGCCGCCTGCCCCTGAACAATGGGTACCGCGGTGCGCGTTTCCCACTGTTCGACCGATTGTTCCTTATCCAAGTCTACCAAATTTTGGTAATTGTTGCCTTCACTCATTTTAATAATTTTCAATATAAATGCCAAATCTCAAATCTAATTAGGATTCCTCACACTAATATTCTGGCTGACGTATCGAACATTTCGTAACCAGTACTTTGTTACGAGATTTGCACAATGCAAAATTCGTGTCCAGAACAACCTCAAATCCGAAGATTGTCCTGTCACAGTCGCCACGTGTAAACTCCCCCTCACTTATCGACCTCAATGACAGTGAAAAATGAAACCGCGTGTACCTAATGGAAATTTTGGAAAAGCAATCGTCACCGAAGGTAACCTGTCGGTAAAGAGGGAGGAAAGGGTTACATCTAACTGAAAGGAAAAATGCTAATGAAACAGGTGGGAATTAATTTTGAAAAGGGGTAAAGTTAATAAAGAAAGAAAATGTGCGGCTGTTACGTTAACAGTTAACTAGCGGTAATTAGATATTTGAGATTTGGGGGAAATTACGGTCGCCAGTCCCAAGGACAATTACTATAGTAACTGAAAAAGAAAGGTTATTACACGTATAATTAGCACTAGAAGCATGGCAACTGAAGGTTGACACGTGTAGTGTGAAAACTGAAAGTTTGTCAGAAGTAATAAATTTCGCTACACTCTGACTTAATTTAGCAAGAGAATTAATAAAACCGGAAAATCGAAAGTTAATTTAGTGACTGAAGTTAATAGTGAGCTTTCTTTCTGAAGCACATCGAAATTCAGTAAAATACGGTTAGTCTTGGACTACCTCAACAATCATTTCAAAAGCTACTTGAATCTACGCAATTTAGAAATAAGAGATTTAACTTTGAACTTGAATTAAATGATTCTGAACCATTAACAATAGTAAAATTTAGTACGTACCAAGCTGAGCTGCAGTCACAGGTAAGCTAGAATACGGTAACAAAACTCGCACTCTTAATTTGTGCTTGTGTAATCGAAATATTGTAGCCAGCTATGAATACCTTAACTGAACTTTGAAATTAAAGCAGTGAAATAAAATAATGTTACTTTAATGTTGGTGTTTGAATTTCAAAGACAGTCGGGTTCATTCCGGAAAAGGAGGGGACCCTGCTTGGTAATGCAATTGGGACAATGAGCAACAAAGGTTCATGCTACGTTGCTGTAATTTTGTTACAAAAATGGTACAGTTTGGAAAGCTGAGGTCTGCCATACAGTTCTAAAACTTTACGTGCTTCCAGTCTTCCTTGTTGGTTGATTGAAGGTTTGAAGCCGTCGATCGAGGAGGTGGTGACAGTCACTCATTGTCGGCCGTCGCTGTTGCAGAAGCTGGATGTTGGCGCGCCTTTTTCTCGACACGGTCACCAGGCGAAACGGGCTCTTGATGTGCGCCAGCTAATGCTTCCCGTCCGCGACACCATGTCAGAAACTATCATCGCGAGTGAGCGCAATTACATGCTGCCAAACCCCAAAAGCGCGGCAACTCGCGGGAGCGTCACACAACACACCTGCTCCACTGCACTACCCCAGCCAGACTTCCTCTGCTCTGCCCGCGCTCCACGCGGCAGAGTTAACACTACCAAAGATCCTACACACTTTGATTCTTCACACGACCTATCGATGTAATCGTTCGATAGCAGTTTTCCCTAGGCAAGACCCAGCGTAAAAATACAATTAATATTCACAAAACAAACAAACATAAATGCATAAATATATATATACAAACAGTAAAACAATTACAATATATAAAGAGACAGAAATGTCTTATCTTGAGGTAACAAAGCAAGGAGAAAAAATTATAGTACAATAGATGGAAATAGGAGGATATGCATTTCTGGCGTTACAAACAGTGTGAGAGTTGTGTTTAACAAGATCATCGTCTCTGTCTATGACAGCTGCTATCCACATCACGACTTTCCTACCCATTCTCCACTACCTTCATCCCTGATCTCCCACATCAACAATGTGAGTTCCTTTTGGGTGGGAACACTTTATAACAATGTAGCCTTCCCTAAAATTCATACGAAATGTCTGATACAACCTTCTTTTTACATGCATCCGGATGGTTATCGGACAATTCAGTGCTTCCTAAGGCCTTGTATGTATCTCTTTATAGATATCATCTTGTCCTATTTGATAAAAAAACTTGATGTTCATTGTTAAGGCGTGTGGAATGTTCTAGGAGATCGTGCGTGGCCATCATTATCAAGAGATTGTTGTCATTAACAAAATTACGTACAAATGCTGGATTTAATGTATGATAAAGAAACTGAAGGGATAAATATTTGGCGGAAAATATTAAAATGCTGTGGAAGTGTTGCAATAGGTGGCCGGAGCCTCTAATTACCATAATTACAATCGAGTAACGAGTTAAAACAGAAAACACCTTTATCTTAAGTAACAGCTTAAAAGTTATAACCAAGTGATGTAATTTCATTTTGTTATTTATTTTTATGTCTTCTTCTGCAATTAATAGTCTTTGTAATTACATTTCTAATTAACTCTCCAATTATTTACATCTCACAGTTTGGCAATTTCAGAATTTGAGGCTTTATTTGTAAATTTCTCGTATGCAGTCGGATAAAGCACAAGATTTGTAATACCATTACATGTTAGTAACCAAATCGAAACTGTAATTAATTACATAAGTGAAATAATACGAGAGACATTACTGTAATTAAAGTTCAGAATGATTTTCTTATGAAAAACTAAAGATATTACCAGAAAAGTTTGTTATTCAAATATTGCATTTTATATCTTATTCGGCTGTAACATCAATTTCTTCACGTTTTGTAACGTTGAAATTGTACAAATTTAATAATGCCTTATGTTGGAAGCTATTGTTAAAATCCTATATACGTCGATGCAGCAAGACTGTGAGTTGTTGTCGAGTAGTAGTTAGTTGTTGAGTTGTTGTTGAGTCTGCTTGTCAGTCTGTTTGCAAAGAGATCAGTGATGTCTGTGAAGTGCTTTGTTTAAACGTGTCGAGAATGTAGTTCTGTTGTCAATAAGTAATGAGAAGTTTGCAAATTTATGGTCTTTCATCAATATGAACTCCAGGAGAAAGTTAAGTAATTTTATGTATCGATCAAGAAGAATGTAGCATCGTTATAACTTGAACTGGGAATTCATGGGCCAGGAGCTTAACGTGCGAGCAGTCCATGAGCTAATTAATTCATGTTATGCAACTGCCAAGTCTCGGAGAAAAGAAGGAGAATCTTCACTAGTGCCAGCCTGACTGGTACCCATTTCTCTTTACGATTTTTTTCGGATAACCTTCAAGCCAGTCCACTTACGAAAGGTCATCATCGCCAACCCGACAGGAACAGGAGGATCGGCAACTATCTGGTTAAACTCCTAACATCTCAGACCAAGGGCAATATCTGTCAGCCAACATCAGGAATTCCACCCGAGCATCTGTAACGAGTGGAGGTGTTACTGAGCGCTCTGTTACTGCTAAGTTGAGATGAGCGACTGTCCATGGGAGTGCGCAAGTACGGCAAATTATAACTTTGCTGTTTTTACAGAAACTACAAAATTTTCGTGTTTTCTTTCTCGCATCATGGGCAAAAACAGCAGAAGACAGCTCGATCGGCGGACCGTGACTCGGTTGTGCTGCCTGGGGAGTCAATCGAGCATAAGAGAACAGAATATGAACAAAGCAGCACTGCTGGAGAACTTTGCTAACATGATCGACGTCTCATGCAATCCAGAACAGGAAAAAAACTACACTGGACCTGAAGCTTCCTGGCAGATTAAAACAATGTGCGGGACCGAGACTCGAACTAGGGACTTTTGCCTTTCGCGGGCAAGTGCTCTACCATCTGAGCTATCCAAGCACGACTCACGGACCGTCCTCACAGCTCTACTTCCGCCAGTACCTCGTCTCCTACACTCGACCGCTGACCACGAAAAGTTTGAACAGAGCAGCAGACAACTGGGAAAGGCGACCCTCTCATTCTACATCTGATACCAGGATGGGGAATTTTTGGAGTTGGTTGGCCTGCTAGAGGGCACAACGACAGGTGAAGTCTGCGTTAAGTGCATCGACACCCTCTTGGAGCTCCAAGTGGTCAGCTGGTCTGACTATGAGGCCCTGCTGCCTCTGTTGCATAACCGCATCGTCCCGTGCCGGAGCAAATCCCGCAGAAGACGAACGAGACAGCGATATTCAAAGCACTTCTGAGAGGAGTACCCTGGCTGTGCAACAACGAGATGGTCTGCAAAGGAATACATAAAGCTGGGTTCTGTGATGTGATCGTGAGGCCACACAACAGAACAAATAAAGTGAAGCCGCCATTTTTCATCTTGGCTGTGGGAGTTGCAGAAAGTGATGTGCAGGAAAGACACACCAACAACATATTGGAGCTGCATAAGCTTCTGGACCTTACCGTGCAAGTGGAGTCTTGACTGGTGGGACTACACACCGAGCCACAGTGTTTCCAGTGTTAAAGAGAAGGCCACGTTACGAAATATTGACGCAACGTGGCGAAGAGTATCACTTGTGCTGGTAGTCATACTAGTCACTAGTGCACACTTGCCAAAGAAGACCAGCTGACATCAGCCCCTTGCTGCAGGCCGCACCTAGAAAAGTGGTATGGCAACGAACCCTTCAATGACCGCAAGAGCGGCAGCAGGGAAGGCGGTCAGAACTTGCAATGTTCAGTGGATGCTGAGCAACCCAATGGGAGACATCGCCGAAGACGGCGACGACAAGGGTAACCATCGAAGAGGTCCAGATGGAAGTGACCTCCCCTCTCACGTCGCCTGCCGCCCACTCCGCCAGTGAGAGTGGTAAGTAGGGGGCAGTTGCCTCCGACCCATCGTGAAGGCTAAGCCGCAGTGGCAGAAAGCGGCTCAGCAACCAATTGCAAGCAAGACGTTTGGAGCACCGACTTCGATTACGCCTGCAGGAAACGAAACCCGCTTCCGCACAGTCCTCCACGCAGAGATGGAGGGTGCCTGCCACGTACTGAGAGAAACCTTTCGTCGCCAGCCACAAAAGGAGGCGAGGACAACCCAGACCGGCGAGCGTGCTGCCGCAACGATGTCCTCGCCAACTGTGGACCACTCAGAGCGTCAACTAAAGACTCAGACTACCCAGACGTCCGTCCCGAAGACACGACCGACTGAAATCGCCCGAAATGCCAGGCAGAAGAAACGGATGACACAAGCGGTCGGCCCGTCTTGAGCCGAACAACGAAACATGGCGATCACCAAGACAAACCTTTCAAATGACACGCGAGGAACAAGAAGAAGGAGACGCCATAAGCCTCTAGAGAAGAAAAGCTGCCAAAATTGCAGGGAAAACACGACAAGCAGATCGAAGCGTGCGGTGAATTCATGAAAACCTAAAATGCCAACACCAACACTTCCAGCGAGGGTTTTTAGTGGTTTCCCCTCGGCCGTAGGAATGCGAGAACTCCCCCTTACAACTTCTCCTACAGTCACAACTGGGAGACATTATTAAAATCCGCCCCTCGTTACCCTACCATCACTCGAGAACATAATAAAGATGAAAAATAGAATAAACTTATTCCCTTTGGCGATATAGAGCACTCCACCAACCACTAACAAGGCCCGCTAGAATGACAGGTGCTTAAAATAAAAATAAAATAAAATAAAAAACACTGGATTCAGCCTCATGCAGCAGAAAATCCGATTTTTCCAAGAATGCAACGGCTCGCTGGGAAAGCCTGAAGACCTACATGAGAAATAGAAAAAACAAGTTTATTTATAAGCAATCATGAACACAAGTGTGAACTTCGGCGTAAAGAAGAATATTCATATGCTTCAGTTATCCTACATATCCCTCATTTACTAAACTTCACCACACCTAGAAAGTGTATCATCACATAGACAACCGCTTTGTTTAATACTGAGCCAGTAATTGGACTTCTTATTCAAAAACGTAAATAGTGGTCCACATAAAAACTGAATTTATTGGAGTTTTTGAGGGAACATTGCGCCTAATTAATTTAACTATATTATTACGAGTACCGTAAATTTTGTACATTCAGTAAGCCTATTCTAGAAAGACACTTGCTCAGTTTATAGTAACGCGATGGAAAAACGTCATTTCGAGAGCTGAGAGATTGTTGAAATGGCAAAAATCAGTGCGTACATAAGTTCTCGAATGAGGATGTACAATTGAAGAAGTGGTGTGCATGTGTGTATGTGTGTGTGTGTGTGTGTGTGTGTGTGTGTGTGTGTGTGTGAGAGAGAGAGAGGGGGGGGAGGGAAAGAGAGAGAGAGGGGGATGGGGAAAGAGAGAAAGAGATTAGATTAAATTAGATTAGATTAATACTAGTTCCATGGATCAAGAATACGATGTTTCGTAATGATGTGGAACGAGTCAAATTTTCCAGTACATGACATAATTAAGTTAATTTAACAACATAATTAAGTTAATATAACAACTTTTTTATTTTTTGTTTCTTTTTATAATTTTTTTTGTTTGTTTTTTTTCATTTTTTTCTTAATTTATATATAAAAATTCCTCTATGGAGTAGAAGGAGTTGCCATGCAGAAATTCTTTTAATTTCTTCTTAAATACTTGTTGGTTATCTGTCAGACTTTTGATACTATTTGGTAAGTAACCAAAGACTTTAGTGGCAGTATTATTCCCCCCTTTCTGTGCCAAAGTTAGATTTAATCTTGAATAGTGAAGATAATCCTTTCTCCTAGTATTGTAGTTATGCACACTGCTATTACTTTTGAATTGGCTTTGGTTGTTAATCACAAATTTCATAAGAGAGTATATTTACTGAGAAGCTACTGTGAATATCCCTAGATCCTTAAATAAATGTCTGCAGGATGATCTAGGGTAGACTGATTACACGTTTTTGTGCAATAAATACTTTATTCCTCAGTGATGAATTACCCCAAAATATGATACCATATGCAAGCAATGAGTGAAAATAGGCATAGTAAGCTAATTTACTAAGATGTTTATCACCAAAATTTGCATTGCCCCTTATTGCATAAGTAGCTGTACTCAAACGATTCAGCAGATCATCAATGTGTTTCTTCCACTTTAATCTCTCATCAATGGACACACCTAAAAATTTTGAATATTCTACCTTAGCTATATGCTTCTGATTAAGGTCTATATTTATTAATGGCGTCATACCATTTACTGTACGGAACTGTATGTATGGTGTCTTATCAAAATTCAGTGAGAGTCCGTTTACAAGGAACCACTTAGTAATTTTCTGAAAGACATTATTGACAATTTCATTAGTTAATTCTTGTTTGCCAGGTGTGATTACTATACTTATATCATCAGCTAAGAGAACTAACTTTGCCTCTTCATGAATATAGAATGGCAAGTCATTAATATATATTAAGAACAACAAAGGACCCAAGACCGACACTTGTGGAACCCCATCCTTGATAGTTCCCCAGTTTGAGGAATGTGCTGATCTTTGCATATTATGAGAACTGCTTATTTCAACTTTCTGCACTCTCCCAGTTAGGTACGAATTAAACCATTTGTGCACTGTCCCACTCATGCCACAATGTTTGAGCTTGTCTAGCAGAATTTCATGGTTTACACAATCAAAAGCCTTTGAGAGATCACAAAAAATCCCAGTGGATGGTGTTCGGTTATTCAGATCATTCAAAATTTGATTGGTGGAAGCATATATGGCATTTTCTGTTGAAAAACCTTTCTGGAAACCAAACTGACATTTTGTTAGTACTTCATTTTTACAGATATGTGAAGATACTCTTGAATACATTACTTTCTCAAAAATTTTGGATAAAGCTGTTAGGAGGGAGATTGGACGGTAACTGTTGACATCAGATCTATCCCCTTTTTTATGTAAAGGTATAACAATAGCATATTTCAGTCTATCAGGGAAAATGCCCTGTTCCAGAGAGCTATTACACAGGTGGCTGAGAATCTTACTTATCTGTTGAGAACAAGCTTTTAGTATTTTGCTGGGAATGCCATCAATTCCATGTGAGTTTTTGCTTTTAAGCAAGTTTATTATTTTCCTAATTTCAGAGGAAGAAGTGGGTGAGATTTCAATTGTATCAAATTGCATAGGTATGGCCTCTTCCATTAACAGCCTAGCATCTTCTAATGAACACCTGGATCCTACTATATCCAGAGAGAGAGAGAGAGACAGGGCGGGGGTGGGGGGGAGCAAGAGAAAGAGAGAGAGAAAGAAAGAGAGAGAGAGGGGTGAAGGCTGTATATATTTACCTGTCTGAAAGCACACGGGAAAGACACTTCAAAATCAAATTCTGAGTCTATCACTAATTCATGGTTACGAAACTGCATTCAAACAAATGAGCTGGTGAACGGTTCTGGAAAACGGAAAACGTTTTGCGAAAGGGGACTGTAACATTTCAATGGTTGCAAAGCGACTACACAGAAATTAAATCTTATCTCGCTATGTTATTGTTCAGTTTGCATGCTGATTTGAACGAGAAGTGATAAGGATCAATGTTTTTCCAGCATGACAAAACTTGTATCCATCCATAGAGTGTGACTATAGAAAAACACAAACTCATGGCATCGCAGCAGTTTCCAGACATCCCATTTCACACCTGCGCCACCAAGTAGCTTTGGTGCATTTTCTAACATGAAAAAATGGTCTGGAGGAAATAAGTATTCACTGAACTATTTTTTATTTTTATATAACCTGCTTTTTTTCCTAAGCTTTTCATGAAAGCTAAGAGTCCACTTTCGTAATCGTTCTCTACGACATTAATGTTTGGAAACCTACAACAGTCCCTACAATTGCACTCGCTGTTACTAGAAATTGTATGTATGTACGTTTTTGCACCGTGTTCGTGCATAAATATAGAAAATAGCGAATGAACTACGCCAGTGTCTAGAAAAATATACCGAAAAATAACGCCTAAATTCACCCAAATTGGGGGTACGAACAGAACAACTTGCAATAGGCGATTGAGGTTTCTGAAAGGAGACAAAGACGTGGCGCTAGCGGCGCCCTTTCTTGTGCAACTGGAAGGTCAGTATTTTGGAAAATTCGAACAGCAAAGAGCCATGAAACTAAAGGGAATCAGGAGCGAGTATGGGTTGTGAACATCAAATGAAGTAAAACCAACATGTGCGTTGGTAACATAGAGAAATGTCATTTAGGTTCTTACAGGACATGTCACTACAACATTGGAATGAATGGATAGTACACAGCAAGAGGGTTACGAACCACATAATTCATCAACAGTAGACTTTTACCGTCATATTTTGGATCTGGCAGGTTAGTCCAAAGTGTTTGCTGGAATGCAACTTATGAGATCTGACTGCGTTATTGGTTTGTACAACAAAGGACCTTCCCAGGATCGCAAGGGGGCAGGACGCAAGTGTGGGGGGTCGTATAAGGCTGCAAACAATTAAAGAATGGATTAGGAATAAATAAGCAATCAATCAGGTGACACATTCAAGACACTTTGGTAATGAACAACTTACCAGTTTATCCATAATTTCCTTTCAAATTTTATTTCGAGTTCCTAGAAGGTTCAGTCACGGTTAGTGGAACACAATGAATCTGTGGAGGAGATTGCATACAAAACACTCATGCGATCCATACTAGAATATTTCTGAAGTTTGTGAACCCGCACCAAGCAGGGCTAATATCGGATATTAAACGGGTGCAAGGAAGGCTTGCATGTACGGTCACAGGTTAGTTCGACACTTGAGAGAGTGTCACGAAGATGCTGAAAAAACTGAACTGGCAGACGCTTAAGAATAAGCGCAAAATATCTCGTAAAAACCTCCTTCCAAAGTTTCTAGAACCAACTTTAAGTTAGAATTATGTATTAATATCTTCAGATACTGACGGGCGTTGATGTATATGAACGTAAACAGGTGAAAATGTGTGCCCCGACCGGAACTCGAACCCGGGATCTCCTATTTACATGGCAGACGCTCTGTCCATCTGAGCCACCGCAAGCAGAATGGATAGTCTGATTGCAGGGACTATCTCGCCTACGCCTCCAGCGAGACTCACATTCTCACCTTGTATGTCCACACACTACATTTGTAGTGTCCCACCCCAACATACTCATCACTCGTGGAAGACGTTCTTACCATGTCCCGTAAGAGTTCGGGGAATATGTGTGCATCCGCACAGAAGAAGAAGCTCATGGCCCGGTATTGTCAGAATTATATACTTATATGGATATGGTGTCTGTTCTTTCTGACATATCCATACAAGCCAACTTTAAGTGGTGAATCTAAGAACCACTTATGTATCGCTCACATAGGAATTGAGAAGACAAGATTAAACCAATTGCAGATGTGTTCACTTTTAAACAATCCCTCTCCTCGCCCTACATACGGGAACGGAACGAGAAAAAGCCTTAATTTGTTTGTACAAGGGGACGTACCTTTGCCATGCGCTTCTCGGTGGTTTGCACAGTATAGATTTAGTACTAGTACGTCACCATTTCATACATTGTATGTTGTAGCACTCTTCGATAACACTACATTTCAGACGTGTTTCATCTTTGTTGTCTAATCTGATAACATACTCTGGTCACGTGTCCGAGCCATCTTTGGGTGAGAAGAATCATAGCTACGTAAATGGTACGTAATACATCTTCTGATAGAGTAACCTTTATGTGACGTTTTTGTTTGAAATGAGCTACTCTAAGAGATTAACAGATGACCTTCATTAATTAAATAACATGAAGTGAACTTATAATCTTCCTGAGCGTGAAACATTATAAAGGGCAGAATATACGAGCAACAACCTCCTTTAATTTAAGTACACTGTGTTAAAACAATGAGCAAATTAAGGCTGCTGTAAAGTGATCTATACTTCACTTTTTTCCGGTAACAACTCTGCAACTACAAAATTCTTACGACCTAACATATTTCTTAAACATTTCAGAAAAAGGATTATTTCTATACGGTGTTCTGCTTCTATGTACTTGTTATTGTGTGTCAACGTGAGAGTGAGAAACCTATTTATTTCCAGAATACTTTACATTCAGCAGAACAGTCATGTTTGACGTTGTGGTATTCACCAAAGAAGTATGTATATTTTTAATTGAATTTTGTCATCCATATGTAATGAATGATACCAGGAAATTAATGACTTTATTTAGGTATCAGTAGTTCATCTACTGTTTGAACAGCGTCAGATGAGACAAGGCTATGACGTCAGTTCAAACACGTGTGATTATTTGCGTTCCGGTTTCAGTAGTTAATTAGTTATAAAATGCCGACGGTCATGAATTGTTTGACTGTGACGGTACATCGTGTGGGCGTACTAAAGTGTGATAGACATAACTGGATGACACGCGCTGATTTCTGCTACGTGATTACATAATTCGATGAAGTCGCAAACGAATTTCTCACCGTAGTGCATGTACGTTGGTTATGTCGCAACTACAAATCAAGTGTAGTCTTAGAAAGATCAGCCAATAAAATATTTATGGACATTAATCACTGGTTCCTAGCCAATTCTTTGTCACTAAACTTTGAAAAAACACACTACATGCAGTTCAGAACTTGTAAGGGGTGTCCCAAGAGTATATGTCTAACATACGATGACAAGAAGATAGAAGAAGTGGACAGTGTTAAATTCTTGGGATTACAGCTTGATAATAAATTCAACTGGGAGGAGCACACCACAGAACTGCTGAAGCGTCTTAACAAATCTCTGTTTGCAATGCGAATTTTGTCAGACATAGGGGATATAAAAATGAAAAAGCTGGCATACTATGCTTACTTTCATTCCATAATGTCATATGGGATTATTTTTTGGGGTAATTCATCAAGCCAAGCTAAAGTTTTCCGGGCACAAAAACGTGCAGTAAGAATTATATGTGGTGTGAACTCAAGAACATCCTGCAGAAGCCTGTTTAGGGAACTAGGGATACTAACTACAGCTTCCCAATATATTTATTCCTTAATGAAATTTGTCATTAAAAATATATCACTTTTTCAAACCAACAGCTCAATTCATGGAATCAATACTAGAAATAAGAATAATCTTCACAAGGATTTAAAGTCACTTAGTCTTGTACAAAAAGGTGTGAGTTATTCAGGAACACACAGTTTCAATAACTTGCCAGCAGCCATAAAAAGCTTAACAACCAATGAAATTCAGTTTAAGAGAAGCCTAAAGGATTTATTGGTGGCCAACTCCTTCTACTCCATTGATGAATTTCTTAGTAAAACCAACTGATTTGCATATAAGTACAATATAACTTCTGCACAATTTCAGTGCAGTAATGTGTTCACTGAAAATTTGTGTGTCTGTGTGTGTGTGTGTGTGTGTGTGTGTGCGTGTGTGTGTGTGTGTGTGTGTGTAAGTATAATCTAACTTCTGCACCATTTCAGTGCAGTAATGTGTTTATTGTAAATAAGTATTACAGTAGTTGTATTACATGTTTATTACCTTATAAATAAATAAAAAACCTTTTTTATTTTAAATTCAGTGCATTAGTATTTGTAAAATGACTCTTAGTGTTCATTAAAAAATGACGATCATTCCACTTGGGACCTGTGGAATGGTACATTAGCTTATTTGTTTTAGTTGTAAATATTTGTCATGTATTGTTGTTTTTCTGACATGTTCCACATCCTGGAGGACCTCCTCACTACGGATCAATTGGAATGAAAGTAAATCTAATCTAATCTAATCTACAAATCCCTTTTCAGTCCCTCCTCACCCCACACCAGCCCCTCGCTCCTTCACAACCCTTTCCACCAATTATTCCGAATCAGGAACTCGTTTCTTCCGCTCCCAGGTTGCTATATTTTGATTGAAAACAACGAAGTTCTACCAGGCCCCTCCTTACCCTCAGAGATAAGTGTTGAAACGCGAAAAAAAAATTACCAGACGATATGTTTCTGTTAGAAGTGCTGTTACACGGTTCATAGCTCGACTGCACATTAATACAGGGTGTTTCAAAAATGACCGGTATATTTGAAACAGCAATAAAAACTAAACGAGCAGCGATAGAAATACACCGTTTGTTGCAATATGCTTGGGACAACAGTACATTTTCAGGCAGACAAACTTTCGAAATTACAGTAGTTACAATTTTCAACAACAGATGGCGCTGCGGTCTGGGAAACTCTATAGTACGATATTTTCCACATATCCACCATGCGTAGCAATAATATGGCGTAGTCTCTGAATGAAATTACCCGAAACCTTTGACAACGTGTCTGGCGGAATGGCTTCACATGCAGATGAGATGTACTGCTTCAGCTGTTCAATTGTTTCTGGATTCTGGCGGTACACCTGGTCTTTCAAGTGTCCCCACAGAAAGAAGTCACAGGGGTTCATGTCTGGCGAATAGGGAGGCCAATCCACGCAGCCTCCTGTATGTTTCGGATAGCCCAAAGCAATCACACGATCATCGAAATATTCATTCAGGAAATTAAAGACGTCGGCCGTGCGATGTGGCCGGGCTCCATCTTGCATAAACCACGAGGTGTTCGCAGTGTCGTCTAAGGCAGTTTGTACCGCCACAAATTGACGAAGAATGTCCAGATAGCGTGATGCAGTAATCGTTTCGGATCTGAAAAATGGGTCAATGATTCCTTTGGAAGAAATGGCGGCCCAGACCAGTACTTTTTGAGGATGCAGGGACAATGGGACTGCAACATGGGGCTTTTCGGTTCCCCATATGCGCCAGTTCTGTTTATTGACGAAGCCGTCCAGGTAAAAATAAGCTTCGTCAGTAAACCAAATGCTGCCCACATGCATATCGCCGTCATCAATCCTGTGCACTATATCGTTAGCGAATGTCTCTCGTGTAGCAATGGTAGCGGCGCTGAGGGGTTGCCGCGTTTGAATTTTGTATGGATAGAGGTGTAAACTCTGGCGCATGAGACGATACGTGGACGATGGCGTCATTTGGACCACAGCTGCAACACGGCGAACGGAAACCCGAGGCCACTGTTGGATCACCTGCTGCACTAGCTGCCCGTTGCCCTCTGTGGTTGCCGTACGCGGTCGCCCTACCTTTCCAGCATGTTCATCCGTCACGTTCCCAGTCCGTTGAAATTTTTCAAACAGATCCTTTATTGTATCGCTTTTCGGTCCTTTGGTTACATTAAACCTCCGTTGAAAACTTCGTCTTGTTGCAACAACACTGTGTTCTAGGCGGTGGAATTCCAACACCAGAAAAATCTTCTGTTCTAAGGAATAAACCATGTTGTCTACAGCACACTTGCACGTTGTGAACAGCACTCGCTTACAGCAGAAAGACGACGTACAGACTGCGTTGTCTTCTATATCTTTCACATCACTTGCAGCGCCATCTGTTGTTGAAAATTGTAACTACTGTAATTTCGAAAGTTTGTCCGCCTGAAAATGTACTGTTGTCCCAAGCATATTGCAACAAACGGTGTATTTCTATCGCTGCTCGTTTAGTTTTTATTGCCGTTTCAAATATACCGGTCATTTTTGAAACACCCTGTAGCTGGTAACGTACAACCAAATATTAGCAAAGCATTACAAACTGTCGTAATTGCACCTATATTATCCAGACAACTTTAAGGCGGATGGTAGTATACTTCCCACTGTACCACAAACTAGGTTTTATTTCTGATCCATGAACATTTGAACCTTGTGAATTATGATTGTTTGAATGTGTCTGTGCACTTGTATTATTCTCGTATTGCCTTGCTGGTGTCTACGAGAGCAAACCGTAGAGGCTTCCCACATTATTCTCTCTTCACACTGGTTCAAGTAACTTTCTATGTAGACTTTCGCAGGATATATGGCGTGTATTATTACTGAGAACAGAGACATTGATGTGACAAAAGTCATGGGATAGGGATATGTACATTTTGTGTTAGCAGAAGAGCCAACACCGTGTTACGAGGGGAGGCCGAAATGCACGCGTTTTAGCTCACGCAGGCTGGCGTGAGGAGGGAATAACTATACTGACGTGAGGTCTGGAACATGACAAGGAATGAGAATTCAGAAAGCGGACGTAATTAGTTTCATTCTTACTTACGTCGCTCTTGACGGTACATGATTCACAATATTATGTGTTCAGAATACATTCTTGAAGTAATTATAGTAACTGAATATGGCGCCTTGCTAGGTCGTGGCAAATGACGTAGCTGAAGGCTATGCTAAACTGTCGTCTCTGCAAATGAGAGCGCATGTAGACAGTGAACCATCGCTAGCAAAGGTGGCTGTACAACTTGGTCGAGTGCTAGGGAGTCTCTCTAGACTAGACGTGCCGCTCGGTCTGCAATCACTGATAGTGGCGACACGCGGTTCTGACATATACTAACGGACCGCAGCAGATTTAAAGGCTACGATCTAGCAAGTGTAGTGTCTGGCGGTGAAACCACAGTACATGTACAGATGGCGGTAGCATCGTGTACGCAAGGCTTAAAATGGCAGTGCATCGACGGAGCTGTCAATTGTACTCAGGTGCTTACGTGGAAAGGCGTCCTACGTGATTATGTTTACAGGACGGGAATAAACAGACTTTAAAAGAGGAATGGTATTTTGAGCTAGACGCTTGGGACATTCCAGTTCGGAAACCGTCACGGAAGTCAGTACTCAGAGGTCCAGAGTATCAAGACGTGCCGAGAATAGGAAATTTCAGGCATTACCTCTCACCACGGACAAGGCAGAGGCCAACGGCCTTCACTTAACGACTGAGAGAAGCGGCGTCTGCGAAGAGTTAGAGTTGTCAGTGCTAACAGACAAGCAGCCCTGCGTGAAATAACCGCTGAAATCAGTATGGGACGAACGACGAACGTATCCGTTACGACAGCGCGGTGAAATTCGGCGTTAATGGGCTATGGCAGCAGACGACCGACGCGAGTGACTTTAGTAACAGCACGACATCGCCTGCAACGACTATCCTGTGCTCGTAACCGCATCGTTTGGACCCTAGACGACTGGAAAACTATGACCTGGTCAGATTAGTCCCGATTTCAGTTGGCGAGAGCTGACCGCACTATTCGATTGTGGCTCAGACCGCCCCCCCCCCACCCCCCACCCAGACCATGAACCTATATTGTCAACAAGGCACTATGCAAGCCGATTGTGACACCACAATGTTGTGGGCTGCGTTTACATGGAACTGAGTGGATCCTCTGGTCCAACTGTAGGGAAAACTGTGACCTGCTCAGATTAGATTTCAGTTGGCGAGCCGGCCGAAGTGGCCGTGCGGTTAAAGGCGCTGCAGTCTGGAACCGCAAGACCGCTACGGTCGCAGGTTCGAATCCTGCCTCGGGCATGGATGTTTGTGATGTCCTTAGGTTAGTTAGGTTTAACTAGTTCTAAGTTTTAGGGGACTAATGACCTCAGCAGTTGAGTCCCATAGTGCTCAGAGCCACTTGAACCAATCAGTTGGCGAGAGCTGACAGCACGATTCGATTATAGCGCAGACCCCCTGACACCATCAACCTATGTTGTTAACAAGGCACTATGCAAGCTGATTGTGACCCCACAACGTTGTGGGCTGTGTTTGCATGGAACTGAGTGGGTGCTCTGGTCCAACTGTAAGGAAAACTGTGACTTGCTCAGATTAGATTTCAGATCAGATTTCAGTTGGCGAGAGCTGACAGCACGGTTCTAATGTGGCGCAGACCCCCTGATACCATGAACCTGTATTGTCAACAAGGCACTATGCAAGCTGATTGTGACCCCACAATGTTGTGGGCTGTGTTTACATGGAACAGAGTGGGTCCTCTGGTCCAACTGTAAGGAAAACTGTGACCTGCTCAGATTAGATTTCAGATCAGATTTCAGTTGGCGAGAGCTGACAGCACGATTCGATTGTGGCGCATACCCCCCCGAACTATGAACCTATATTGTGAACAAGGCACTTTGCAAGCTGATTGTGACCTCACAATGTTGTGCGCTGTGTTTACATGAAACTGAGTGGATCCTGTGGTCCAGCTGTAACGAACTTCGACTGCAAATTGTTTTCCGGTCACTTGAAGGGCATTTGCAGCCACTCATGGACTTCATTCTCCCAAAAAACGATTGAGTTTGAATGGATAACAATGCGTCACGTCACCGGGCAACAATTGTTCGCGATTGGTTTGAAGAACATCCTGGACAGTTAAAGCCAATGATTTAGCCAGCCATATCGTCCGACATGAATCACGCCGAACAGCTTTGGGACATAATCGAGAGGTCAGTTGGTGCACAAAATCCTGCACCGGCAATTTCGCAGTTATGGACGGCTATAGAGGCAGCTTGACCCAGTACTTCTGCAGGGGACTTACAACGAGTTGTTGAGTCCATGCCAAGTCGATCTGCTCTACTACGCCGGGAAAAAGGAAGTCCGACAAGATGTCAGGAGGTATCCCATGACTTTTTGTTACCTCAAAGTATATACGTAACCACGAAACATTACCTTTGGTATTTAATGAATTATTTCTACCTGAACATCAGAAACTGTTTACCGATTCCTTGAGTTCATAGAATTACTGGTATTACGAGATTCAGACTGTTAAGGTGAACTGATAACTTTTTTTTAGTCAGGTTCAGTGCTTTAGAATTTAAAATACTCTATAGAGAATATTTGGAAGCTATACATTGTTATTGATAATGAACACTAGTACCAATATCATTTTTCTTAGCTTTTATCTTTCCTCAGTCGCAAAACTGACTATCTAACTTTTCTTGGCATATAAATTTCGTTTCTGCGAGTCAATAAAAGGCTGTTTGTGTGTTGTCGTCCAAAGAGCGAAGTACCAAATCAAGGTTTGTATCTCGCAACGCAACCAGAAAAGAAGATAGTCGCTGCGAGCCACACCGACAAATGAGTGACACTGGCGTAGCCATGGTCGGAAACGTATCGTTACGCCTCTGCAACAGATCTTCTACTTATGGCCAAGCACAGGATCGCTCAGCCCAATCCGCGATCATGGACTGAAACAACAGCGGCGTCTTTTAGTAGGCCAGAAAGCTGTGCGATCAACGTATCAATCAGAACTCTACTTGAAAGTTAGTGTTAAATGTACTCTGAGTGGGAGCCTTGTATTTTGTCTGTATTAAGTGATACGGTAATGTTCAGAGACAGTTCAAAATACTCATCACATTCCTATGGAAGCGGATAGTACAAAGTTATGTAATTCTTCTTATGTGTATTATAATACAGTGAACGAATATTTTATATGTTATAGTGTCCACTCGGTTTCCTCGTGGAGCAAAGTAAACAACACATCATTGTACCTACGAGCGTATTTTCATCCGGTACAGTAACGCAGCGCAAGTTTTCATTTGGAAACCCGTTGCAATCCAACTTTCAACGCGAGTTGGAGATGGGACGTAGATGAAGATGAGATGGAAAATAAAAAAGTGCGAGAAAAGTTCGACAGAGAAAGATTTTAAGTTGAAGCAAGGTCTCTTTAGTAGACGACATTCCCTCAGAACTAATGTTACTCTTGGGAGTAACACAGCTATTCCACCAGGTACGCAATATGTATGAGACAGGGGAAATACCTTCAGACTACAGGAAGAATTTAATAATTCTTATTCCAAAGAAATCAGGTTCTGGCTGGAGTGAACATTACCGAACTATCAGTTTGATGAATCATGGTTGCAACATACTGACATGACTTATTTACAGAAGAATAGGAAGACTGGTAGAAGCCGACCTAGGGAAGATCAGTGTGTGTTCTGGAGAAGTGCAGGAACACGCCAGAGAATACTGGCCCTACGACATGTCTTAGAACATAGGTTAAAGAAGGGTAAACCTACGTTTATAGTATTTATCGAGGTACATGAAAGGGAAGCAGCGGTTAAGGGGCGAGAGAGGGTTGTAGCTTATCCCCGATGTTATTCAATGTCTATACTGAGCAAGCTGTGAAGGAAACCAAAGAAAAGTTCATTGAAGGAATTAAAGGTCGCGGAGAAGAAAGAAAACTTCGAGTTTTTGCGATAACATTGTAATTTTGTCGGGGTAGAAAACGACCTTGAAAAACAGCGTCTTGAAAAGAAAGTATAAGGTGAATATCAACAAACTCAAAAGAAGGGTAATGGATAAGTCAGTCGGTGCTGAGGAATTTAGATTAGGAAATTATATGTTAAAAGTAGTAAATGAGATTGCCTGTTTGGGAGGTAAAATAACTGATAATGGCTGAAGTAGAGATGATACGATATTTAGTCTAGCAAATTGAAGAAACGCTTTCCGAAGAAGAGTAATTTGTTAACGTCGGATACAGATTTAAGTGTTTGAAAGTCTTTCCTGCAGGTATTTGTCTGGAGTGTAGCCCTGTAAGGAAGTGAAACTTGGGCGACAAACAGTTAAGACAAGAAGAGAATAGAAGGTTTTGAAATGTGGTACTGCAGGAGAATGCTATAGATTCGGTGGATAAATCACGTAATTATTTAGGATGTACTGAATACAACTGCAGAGAAAAGAAATTTATGGCACTGCTTGACTAAAAGAATGGCTCTGCTGAAAGGTCACATTCTTAGACTTCAAGGGATCGTCAATTTAATATTGGAGGGAAATGTGGGAGGCTAAAAATTGTAGAGGGAAGCCAAGAGATGAACATAGTAAGCAGGTTCAAATGGTTGTATGCTGCAGAAGTAATTCGGAGATGAAGAGACGTGAGCAGGTCAGAATGGTGTGGAGAGCTGCATCAAACTTGTCTTCGGAGTGAAAACCACAACAACTTAATATTGTATCACTTTTGAAATTCTTGCCAAAGGCCTTTGTTAAATTCTGCACAGCTCTGGGAACCAAAATAATTGGAATAGTGTCATCCAAACTTTTCAGGAAACTAACATTAATTTGTTCCAGAAAATATATACATCCAATCACATCAAACAATTTCCAGAACGCAGCAATTAGCACTTTGTTTTTATCTTTTCTGTCTTGTTCTCTTACTAAGTGCCAAATAACAAGGAAAATTATTTTTCTCGCCAAATAATACTGACTCCTCCACTTTTGAAATAATTTTCATTAAACACGTTTATCTATTTATTTTTTATTTATGCATAGTGTAGGGCTGAGAAAGTAAATAGGTTTTGGCTTTCAAATATTTCCTTTCCATATTAGGATAGCACCATCAACAACAGAACCTTGTGTCACTTTTCAATGTGTGACGAAAACAAAACAAACAAGGCAAGAAAGCTTAAGAAGACACGAAAAAATCGATTTCTGTAATACGAGTGAGCTCACCAGAATAGGTGATCTTCCGATGTTGGCAGACGCCGCCAGTCTCTTGTTTCTGCGCATGCGCAGTATACTTTGATATTTAGAGCCCCACACTCGGCACAGTAGTTCACGACGTTATAGATATACTCGTGTCCTGGTTGGGTGCTGACTTACACACAGGCACGAAGGATGCACGAACTTCGAGAGATAGATTTCCATCAGAATGTGGTTCGTGTAAAACGGCCATTAGTAGAACATTATCGACACGAAATGTTCCGTCTTGTGCCGATGTTACACTATGAATGTTAGGGGACAGTCGGATTTCCTTCCGTAATCAAGTTATAGAGAGCAAGACAATATGCTCCAAAGCAAAAAATTTAAACTGAAATAATTAATCGTAATGGTAATCGATTATGCAAAATTAATTGACATGAATGAAATATCTGTATATTCATAACCGAGTACCATAATAAATGCCATTAATCTATTAGTAGCAATTAACAGCTCATCCCTAGTATGAGGGTGGGTAGCTATGAGTGTGAGAGGACTTTGATGAAGAGCTGACCATTTGTTAATGTTCAGTATCAAGAGGTTCGTCTGTATAGATGCTCATACAACTGCGCAAGGAAACAGTACGATTAAGTAAGTGTGGATTTGATCATTGACGAAAACGGAGACGGAGACAATTACAACATTGTTTTACGTGACAAAAGCAGTAGTAACATGTTGAAGCATTGCTAAACCTCCGTTAGACCCAAGTCAGTTTAGCAAATCGTGCACAAGTAACTGTGTATACTTTATAATTGAAATATAGTACTTTTTTGAACTGTGACTGTGTTTTTATCTACATGAAATATTTTATTCCAGATTAAAATCTGTTACTCTGTACTGAACTATTATCAGAGTCATGAGGAATCGTTATTTCAGTATTTGAATATATGAATTATTCTATATCTATTCACATAGTTCAAAAAATGGCTCTGAGCACTATGGGACTTAACATCTACGGTCATCAGTCCCCTAGAACTTAGAACTACTTAAACCTAACTAACCTAAGGACATCACACACATCCATGCCCGAGGCAGGATTCGAACCTGCGACCGTAGCAGTCGCGCGGCTCCGGACTGAGCGCCTAGAACCGCTAGACCACCGCGGCCGGCTATTCACATAGTTACTGGCTCAAAATTTCGTTAACAAACATTACTTTCAATGCACCTGGCAAGCTGTACAGTAGAAATGCGATTATTTTGCTATTGTATTGTGTTATGTTGTATTGCATTGTATGTTAACCGGGGGCCTAGAAACGACGGAGAGGCTCCGTCCCCGCCGCAGCCGCCGTGGTCCACAACCCCACGACGACTACCGCAGTCCACATTACCCCTCTGCCGCTCCACATGGAACCACTCTTTCAGGGTGATTGTGCGGTTCGGTCCCTGGTGGAACCCCCAGGGAACGTCTCACACCAGACTAGTGGAACCCCTGTGTTTGCGTGGTAGAGTAATGGTGGTGTATGCGTACTTGTTTGCGCAGCAATCGCCGACGTAGTGTAACTGAGGCGGAATAAGGGGAACCAGCCCGCATTCGCCAAGGCAGATGGAAAACCGCCTAAAAACCAACCACAGACTGGCCAGCTCACCGGACCTCTACACAAGTCCGCCGGGCGGACTCGTGCTGGAGACCAGGCGCTCCTTCCCACTCCGGAAAGTCGTGCGTTAGACCGCACGGCTAATCGGGCGGGCTTTTTGCTATTACATTGTACATAAGTAAATGGCATTGATCTAAGTATTTATTACCGATGTAGTGTGATTGTTCTCATTCAATTGTAAAAGAGAAATTGTTTTTATCTTTTTTTCTTACTACTGCATTTCATTTGCTGTGATATTGGTGCGATGTGGGTAAAGCGGTGTTGTGGATTAGCGTACCGAAGAATTGTGCTCACTTAAATTACGTTTCATTTATGGAAACTGTTTCACGAAAGTTATTTATTTTGTTTTTGGTATGTTTTTTGTGTATTGTCCTGGAAGGGCTAATTTTATACGATTTTTGTGGCTTGTGTCATTACATAACGCTGAAACTAATGCCCACAACCAGTTCGGGTGGTATATGATTTTAGAAAGCATTCTGTAACTCAAGCTAATCAGCGATCGGTATAAAATGCTAAAATCGGATAAAAACAGGCTCTATCACGTTTTCAGATTTTTGTTCGCTAGTTGCTAACGAATAAAAATCTGAAAACGCTATCGAGATTCTTTTTATTTGATTTGTAATTCGGCTGATAGCTTTATTGCATTCAATCGTTAATTTCATTGGTGAGAAATAGAACCAAATGCGTTTCGCTGCACTGCAGTAAGTGGAATACTCGACGTGAATGAAGCCGCAGTAGCTCACGATAGTTAAATTTTAAGGCAGTTTAGCGTTACTTTAATACCATCTTTCTTTTAATATGCTAACGACATGCTAAGGCAATTTTAAATAGAAATTTCGAAATAAGTTATTCAATACCTTACACATTGTTCGAAGGTTCTTCCTGTACAGCTTGTAATGTGTGTTCTCCTTGATACTTTTTTAATACAGTACACAGGTGGTGGAATAACGTTTAGTCGATTTCGGACTTCGTTTTGCACTGTAAGTTTGTGTGCATTGCATGTTAGTTTTCTGTCGAGTGTATGTCCTAAATACGTTACTGTGTTAGTCAGAGAGAAAGGGAAAGATGGAAATAGAAACGACGGAAATGCCAGGTGATGCAACCAAAGATGGTGGCTTGTCTTTTCCGTTGATTTACGCTCTAAAACAATAAAAAGCAACACATTCTAGTCGATTATAATTTGATATTCATACAGGTATCAGCAGGAAAAGTCAAATTGTAAACATTGGTGTCCGATGGATGAATGTGTGACCACTCAGCACAATTTCACCTCGCACCTGGCAAGTATACTAAACAGGGAACATGTCGGTACCAGGGCGTCAAGTCTTTGCGAATTTCAATCTGTGTACTCAGTTGGACGGTAACTACGGCCCGCAGACAGACGCATGAACGATATACGCAGATGTCATTAGCTGAGAGAGGACCTTTAGTTGGGCTCAAAGAAGCCGGATGGAGTAATCAGCCTATCGCCCACATTATTCTAGATCCGAAGTGGAACAGATGATCCAGTGACGACAAGAACCATTAACAGGCGGGTCACACAAACGAGGCTGAACACTCGGTGTCCCTTGCGCCAAATACCATTGTACAACAACACACCCGTTTACAATGGTGTTTGGCTCATTCGGCCTGGAGTCTCATTTACTGGAGTTGAGAGGTCTTCAGTGATGAGCTCCGCTTCGATTCGAGCCCCGATGACCAGGGAAGGCCAGTCTGGAGACGTCTGTACATATACACACATTATGTCTACCGATTTCCGTCTCATTCGGATAATTACTTCGTGATGCGTCGTATTTATGTATTTAAGCGTATTTGAATTTCTCACTTATTACACCATTCGACCGGGAGATTCAAGTAACATGGGGATGATGGGAGTGGGGGGCGTATGGGAGAACTGAAGAATGTCATCAGCATATTACAGGAGGAGGATGAGGCTTTGTGGGTTGCGAATTTCTACAATCCAAAGGAGTGTGAGACAGGACAGAGCCCTGAGTTACACCTGAGGTGGAGTAAACTATGAAGGATGAGGTGTGATTGATCGAGACAAATGTAGGGCGGTGATGAAAGAAGTATGGTGGAGTGTGCACGTAGTGAACTTGCAGTGCGTAGGTTTGTAGCCTGAAGAGCAGCCCAGAATGCCATACCAAGTCAAAGGTTTTTGGGGTGTAAAGGGAACCAACCTTGCGGATTTCTGTTTACATAATTCAATGAAGACAATGTGGGTAAGGTAAATAAGTTGGTCGTTTATGGAATAGTTCGCATGAAAGACACATTGGCCGCTGGGAATGGGTAAGTGAGTTCCAGGGTGGGTTAAGGTCTGTTTTAAGACTTTTGCTGAAAACAGACTTGAGATTGATGCATCTATAGGGTGATGTCTGGGAAGGTGGTTTATCAGCTTTCACGCAAAGCAGAACTTTGAATGTTTTTCACAGCTTTGGATACTGACCTGTGTAGAGGGTGGTATTGTAGAGGATGGTATTGTAGAGGACGGTAAGGGTTTCGTCGTAATGTCTTCAGCTGTTCAGCTGTTATTAGCGTTTTTAGACCTGTTCGTCTAGTGCTGTGTAATTAATGGAGTTCCGATGCCGTACGTGAGATATTATGTACGTATATTCAAATTCATTTCTGTCGAGTAGTCAAAGTTGGAATGGGATGGTAAAAGTGCCTTCCAGAGCGCATACGAAGTGGTTGGCTTTGGTGAGGTTTTCAGCAAGGGGTCTGATGTTGTATAGGATATGAAACGTGGAAGTGGGGTTGTTTTCAGAGAGCCTGTGGAATACTTCCCAATACTGTGTACAATCACTTCGCTTAATTTATATCGCATCGTATGCGAGTCCTAACATAGTTCGTCCGCTAAAATATCGCTGTAACCTTAGGTGGCTCTACCAGGGAATCCCTATAGCCACAATGAGACTCCCGGAGCAGCGCAAGAATACGTGGACGGAGAGTGGGACATACATACTACACAATCCGGAGTGATTGAAAACTGCACTTGAGTTAGTTGACTGCAGGAAATCAGCCTCATGTTACATGTCATCAGGATTAAGTATGTTGCAGCTGTGAATGGTGTACACTTCACTCCATGTGGGTATAATCTTGGTTTTGTCGGTGTAGATTGTTTGGGGTGACGCGTCAGGTATGGTAAATGTAAAAAAACTGGAGAAGGCCAAGTGGACGATCATTCCAACTTCTGCTGTGGTGCACCTCGATCCAACTTCTGCTGTGGTGCACCTCGAGAGGTTAGACGTAAGCAATAATGGCTTAGGGAGCAGCGTCTGTAGAGAACGTACTCCCTTCCTAGCAGAGCAGATAGCGCAGTAATGAAGAGGACAGCAACAGTGGTGGGAGTTCCCTTTTGGGACGGGACAGTCAGATAGATGAGATGTAGTCCTGCAGTTGAATCTTTCAAACAAATGCTTATCTTGCAACAGCTAGTGAGTCTACAACACTTGTGCTAACAGGTTGTCCCAGAACGACCAATAATTCGATAAATTAACCGTTTACTATTAAATACACGATGGGGTAGAACTTTACAAAGTTATTGAAACAGAAATACCTCCTTATTTTCGCCTCCATTATAAACATTTCTTTCTGCTGTGCACACTATCGATTCCTCAGCGAGAGCGCGAGGCTACATCTCTGACGGCCGCTAAGTGACCCTCCTTTCTGGCGTCTCGCGAGAGGCCACGCGCGAGAACGGCTGTGGAGATTTAACACCAAGCTGTTATGCCTCTTGGTCAGTTCTATCTTACCACTAGCTGGAGAAGGAAGTTCCTGACCTGCTTATTACTTGGGGATGTAAACTGACGTGCATTTCTCGGCTTGCGCTATGTGAGCAGGTCTGCGATTGTTACGCTCACTTGTCTGAGAAACACGACGCTCAGCGGCCACCACGGTCTTGGTTCGCCTTTGCTGTGTAGTCCGTGGGTGTAGGGACAAAGAGGAGCAGCGGACTCATACAGAACTGTTTGGTGAGCATCTTGCTTTTGCTGATTGATTTAGTATAACCACTTCCAAGGGATATATACCGGCAGCATCGATGTTCATTTATTTTCTCACGTGCAACTGCAGTACTTGCGTTTTGGCAGGTATGTGTTTAACAAGTGTGTATAATACACAAGCGACCCCAGGTTTCCAAGCCCACTGCATTGTTCCGTGTTGGCCATATTTACGTGTGCTGTATGAGATGACGCTGTTTCGTTAACCGTGAGGCAGTTGAGTGCGGTTGATCGGGGCCGATTCTTAAACTTCTTGAATGCCGCCTCTCGTCACTATGCCTAAAGTAATTCTTTTCTCTGTCTTAGCATTGCCTGTCAGATATAGATTGAAACAGGGACAGTGCAGACTACAACTAACTACACTACTGGCCATTTAAATTGCTACACCACGAAGATGACGTGCTACAGGCGCGAAATTTAACCAACAGGAAGAAGATTCTGTGATATGCAAATGATTAGCTTTTCAGAGCATTCACACAAGGTTGGCGCCGGTGGCGACACCTACAACGTGCTGACAGACGAAAGTTTCCAACCGATTTCTCATACACAAACAGCAGTTGACCGGCGTTGCCTGGTGAAACGTTGTTGTGATGCCTCGTGTAAGGAGGAGAAATGCGTACCATCACCTTTCCGACTTTGATAAAGGTCGGATTGTAGCCTATCGGGATTACGGTTTATCGTATCGCCACATTGCTACTCGCGTTGGTCGAGATCCAATGACTGTTGGCTGAAGATGGAATCTGTGGGCTCAGGAGGGTAATACGGAATGCCGTGCTGGATCCTAACGGCCTTGTATCACTAGCAGTCGAGATGACAGGCATCTTATCCGCATGGCTGTAACGGATCGTGCAGCCACGTCTCGATCCCTGAGTCAACAGATGGGGACGTTTTCAAGGCAACAACCATCTTCACGAATAATTCGACGACGTTTGCAGCAGCATGGACTATCAGCTCGGATACCATGGCTGCGGTTACCCTTGATGCTGCATCACAGACAGGAGCGCCTGCGATGGCGTACTCAACGACGAACCAGGGTGCACGAATGGCAAAACGTCATTTTTTCGGATGAATTCAGGTTCTGTTTACAGCATCATGATGGTTGCAACCGTGTTTGGCGACATCGCGGTGAACGCACATTGGAAGCGTGTATTCGTCATCTCCATACTGTCGTATCACCCGACGTCATGGTATGGGGTGCCATTGGTTGCACTTCTCGGCCACCTCTTGTTCGCATTGACGGCACTTTGAACAGTGGACGCTACATTTCAGCTGTGTTACGACCAGTGGCTCTACCCTTTGTAGGGAAGCAGCCTACTCACGCTGTAGTAAATTCACATCAGTTTCCATTGTGTGCCAGCCAGTCTGCTGTAACTAGCTCTGACGTCATAAATGTTGCGCAATACCTTAAAATTCAAGCAAATGATCTGAAACTTTTCCAGCATGTAAGGAATAATACTAAATTAATGTGTATTAAATATCAGTTCGATAACTTCAGCCATTTTTGTAATTTGGACGTTTTTCTAAAAAAATAATTGGCGCAACAGAAAGGAGCTAGAGACTTCAAAATTTATATTTAGACTCATCTTTCATAATGATTTAATAAAAACAGTACTTTGGATTTCACAGGTTAAGACTTTAGTGGAAATTCATGATTTTCTGGTTTTCATCTCAAAACTGAAGGAAGCAAGATAGATTAAGTAGGCTAATGAATAAGACTAGGATGTTTAGATTTAAATAGGTTGGAGGTCCGCTATGACTATGAAGATGTGAAAAGTTTCTTTTGAATACCTATAAAATTATAGCGATAGCGGATCTCAAATGGACCAGTTCAGAGCTGATCTGCTGCGTGCAGCGTAACTTAATTATTTCTCTCGCCCAAGATATTTAACTTAGCCACGTCATAATTTTATTATAAATACTTACCTGCGTGCTAAATGCACGATTAAATTAACAGCTTCATAAGCCATCAGCAAAAGAAGCTATAAATTATTATGTAACTTGAAGTGGTGCGTTACTAGCCCAGCGGCCAGTCGTGAGAGCCAAGTTAGAGCCGGCGTTCTCTTAGCCGTCCGCACCGAGGCTATATATATAAGAGCACTGCGCGAGTAAGGAAGGCCCCAGTTCTCTCCAGACGCTGAATAGCACGTCAGCTGTGTCGGGAGTCGCTTCGCTACGGTAGCGCTGCTACAAACTGCCTCGGGTGCCGTATTGAGTTACGATGTATACGCGTAACTGTGAAAACATTTCAAATGAAGGATTATTTTTGGAATGATTTTCATTATCTAGCTTCAGTTTGCGTGTTGTTGTATTTTCACGTGCCGTCGCGGGACAGACATTCTACCAATCAATTTTAGCGTGGCGTTTGATGAGATTGTCTCATCAAATTTTGGCGAGCATTCTTTTGACATTCAATTCGGACATTTATAGTTGCATCAGCGAATTAGACTCTGAACTGCTCAGTTTGTTAGGCTGTTGGGATAATTGTGATGTTATCAGTGAATTTCAGAATATACTCAACTATTTTGGAAAATTGTTTTTGATTAGAAATCCCGAACAATCTCCTACTTCTTCAGAGCTATAAGCTGCAGCTATAATAATATTCTCAGGTTAAGTGGGCACTAGGAACTCTCATTACAGGCTCCACGTTTCGTTAAATCACTTTCTGGGTGCTAAAAGGTAAAGAGAGAGCCAGTGTTGAGAACGGCGAAAGACAATATAAATAACAACAATCTATTAAACTAACAAACAAACTATTTTCATAAACTCATTCGCCGCCCCACATATGGTGCATCGGCCGGGAAATCAACTAAGTGAAAGTGATTTTTAACTATTCGGATTCGCGAGTGAAATGCGACACGCAGCTGAGTAATAGAACAGTGAAAGTGTTACGTGGGCATGTGGGCAACGCAGTTGGGTTAACAACGCATCTGGATTGACGGAGCTGGCACTGAGTCTAGCGGTGCTGCCGGCATCGCGAGAAGCCAGTTTCGCCGTACCGCAGTCGTCCGCCGCTGCAGCCGTAGTCGCGCCTGCAGTTACGGGCCACGCAAACACACCACAGCCGTCGGAGTGCCGTCTGCAGTTCAACGTGCCACGTCGCATCAGTAATCCTGGTACGCCGCACCGACAACGTCTTGCAGAAGGAACTAAGTTAAGTGAAAAACTGTTAAAAATTTTTTTAACCTGCACTAAAAGACTGTCTGCGATGGAACCGCCAAAAGAAACTGAGGTTAAACTTAAATCAGAACCTATGTCTGTTGAAGGAACTGTAAATCCAGACAGCGGTTCAAGTGTAAATATGCATGAAAGTGGTAATGTTAAAGTAAAATATGAAGTATTATCTCCTGACAGTAGTGTGGGAAGAGGTATTGATTCAATAATAGAGACCCCTGTAGTAAAGCAGAAAGTAGAAATTGTAAATTTATTGGATGACAGTTTTTCTGATGAATTAAAAACGAAACAACCATCAGAGATGGTAGAGTTTAAGAAGGAGAAGTTAGATCGGACTAATCAATCAGAAGTTTCATTTAGTTTTGATGATTCTGGTGTTGGAGCTAGTTTTTCATCACCTGAGTGTGATAAAAAGCCAGCTAGTGAGCAACCCAAAGATGCTGGGGCTGTTGATTTAAATATTATATTACAAGCAATAGCTGCCAGTAATGCTGAATTAAAATCTGAAATAAGTGAACAGGTCAAAAACAGTAATGCTGAATTAAAATCTGATATAATTGAGGTAAATAACAGGATTGTGGCCAGTCAAACTAATTTTAATAAACGGTTTGAGGCAATGGATAATAAATTAGTATCCAATAAAGCTGATTTAGAAAATTCTTTCAAGGCTAGTTGCAATAAGTTGAAAGACGATCTAGACAGTTTGAATTATAAAATTGACTACAACCATGAGGATATTAAGAAAAAGGTTGCTCAACAATTTTCTGAAATGTATAAAACAGTTAAATCCGAAGTTGCTGAGGTTGGCAAAGACTTCCAAATGGAAGATGCGAAGCTGGAGCACAAGTTAACAGAAAAGATAGAGGCGGAATCTGAACTTTGCTCAGACAGATTTAAAGATGTTAACATAAAAGTAAACATATGTCAAGCAGACGTAGATGCAATCAAAAGTGATACTACTCATATTGTACAAAGAGTAGATAATGTTGAAATGAAAGTAGAAAACATCAGTACTAACATTGCTAACATTGAGAGTAAAGTAGCTTCAGTAACTTCTGGTAATGGTAGTATACAACAAGTTGTAGCTGCAAACGCCGCTTTTATCGGGTGTCGGCAGTTCTTGCGGTTTGATCCAGATAAAAATATCCACCCGTTAGATTTCTGGAACGATTTTGAAGATGTGATTCCACCAACTTGGTCTGAACGAGAGAAAATCTCATTTATTAAAAGCCATTTAGCAGGTGACGCCTTGCGTTGGTCCGCTGATGTTATGTTGAAGTGTAAAACTTTAGCGGAGTTTAAAACAGCTTTCATTAATGAATATTGGTCCAGCAATAAGCAAAACGAAGTGTTGAGAGAATTTTGGAGTGGAAAACGCTTCAATGCAGGCAAGGAATCAATTAAAGAATTTGCTAGGTCTTGGATTTCACGTTTGTCACATTTGTCGGAAAAGCTAAAGCCAGAAATGATTATATTAGGTCTTGAAGCCAAACTGCCATGGTATTGGCAAACCAGAATTATATCGGCCCCTAGAGACAATCTTGATCGTTTCATTGAATATTTGGAACGTGTAGAACGTGTTGCTGCCAATGAGGAGCAGGCACGTAATAACAGAAATGCCACTAACAATAATAGTAATTTTAGGAATGAGCAAAATGGTAATGTAAACATCAGAACAGTAGGTATTCGCCATCCTAAGAGAGGTAGGAATTGGGGAAATAATTATCAGAACCAACAATGGCGTCCAAGAGATAATAATTTTGTTCCGAACAGAAATATGCATGTAAACAACAGTACGGAAAGTAATGCGGTGCCAGTCAATTATAATGAAACTAAAGGAAACAGTAGTAGGCCGAGGCAGGAAAACTAGTTCCCGTCTATGAGGACACTGGCGCTCACCAGGCGGTTACTTTTCCTAAGCCAGTAGTTAAGGGAATTGGTAAGACAGATCAGAATACTCAAACTGAACATGTGGATGAAGAGTCGGTAGCATCTAAAGATACAACAGAAATATTAGATCACTCACAGTATTTGATAGATACCGTGTTAGAAACGCTTTCTAAGTGGGAAGAGAAAGAGAAGGCGCAGCAGTGTAATAATAGGGAAGAGCTACAAAATACTGAATTGACAGGTGAAGAAGCAGAAGAAATTCATGCTTATATTTACGATGAGAATGATGTGCTCTTATCTAAAGTGCCTGTGCAGGATGTTGATAATGTACTAATAGATTTAGGACAGGAGATAAGTGAGAATGTAGAGGGTAGGCTGTTGAGGGTCAAGGAACCCAGTAGCTGTGACCAGTTGTCACTTGAGGAGGAAACCGACGATAGTGGTGAAAGTGGTTTAGCTGTAACTAGTGTTATGCCCGGTCTGGAGACGCAGAATCGCTCAGACTACAGTAATTTGGGTTATGTTCAGCAAACTAAATGTAATGAAGTCGTGCGGTGTTTCGATTTGAAATTAATAGACCGACTGGAAAAGGCAGCTGAAAATGTAATTCAGGAAACCCCTACACACTGTGACCTAAAGATAATGAAGACAGATGTCAATCACTTTAGTTGGAGGCAAATCCAAAAGGAACTACTAGATGAATTTGAGGAACCACCTGTACAACCTAGAATAAGCCACCCTATAATAATAGTGAATATATTGGGTATCAATGTGCGTTGTCTCTTAGACAGTGGAAGTGAGGTGAGTGCAATATCTCAGTCCTTCTTTGATGCATTACCTGGTAAAGACAAGCTTACAGTAATGAGAGTATCAGGACTAAGAATAATTGGTGCTACTGGCAAGGTGTCAAAAACGGTAAAGCAAGAAGCTTTGCTGCCCTTTAACATTAATGGTAATTTAATTGATCATCCATGTTTAATTGTAAACAATCTCAGTATTGAGGTTTTAATTGGCATAGATTTCTTGTCAAAATATCAGAGTGTTGTGGACTTTGAGAACAGCCAATTAAAAATGGTCTTACCAATAACCGGAGTAATTATAGTACCTTTTAGTGATAAGCATGTAGTAACTGATCATGAAACTTGGGAGTTGCCTATAAGAATTTTGAAAAATAGGAGGTATTGGGACGAAGGTGTTAATCTTAATAACAATAAGCTGAACACAGAAGAAGAAGAAGCAATTATTTTAGACAAAATAGAAGCTAAATTGCAGGAAATCGATATAATTTCCGCCAATCAAAAGGAAGAACTGAGACAGGTTCTAAAAAGGCATCATAAAGTATTTTCAGATCGAGGTGGCAGATTCATAGGCAGCCAATGAGTGCTGTAGGGAGGAGGTTGTTCTGTAACCTCTACACAGTGTGGCAGCTGTGCAGTCCCAGCTGTGTGAGATCTTCTTTCCCTTTCAGGTCTCACTCATTCTTCATCTTTCCTATCCACAAAAATTTCGACCTCTTCTTTTCAAATATAAAATTTTCCGTCATGACTATCAAGTCAGCATTCAGCCAATGAAGGCTGTAGGGAGGAGGTTGTTCTGTAACCTCTACACAGTGTGGCAGCTGTGCAGTCCCAGCTGTGTGAGATCTTCTTTCCCTTTCAGGTCTCACTCATTCTTCATCTTTCCTATCCACAAAAATTTCGACCTTTTCTTTCCAAATACTAAAATTTTCCGTCATGACTATCAAGCCAGCATTAAGCCAATGAAGGCTGTAGGGAGGAGGTTGTTCTGTAACCTCTACACAGTGTGGCAGCTGTGCAGTCCCAGCTGTGTGAGATCTTCTTTCCCTTTCAGGTCTCACTCATTCTTCATCTTTCCTATCCACCAAAATTTAGATCTCTTCTTTCAGACATGAAATTTTTCTGTCATGACTATCAGGCCATGAGTTATGTTACCATTCTATCTACCGATCAGTGAAGAAAGATACCTAATGTGATAAACTGAATAGTGACAAACAATAGAGAAGTATGACGTAATTAAGATACAAATGTATTTGAGTAACAATTATGGATAGTACCCTGGTAATATCGTAAGTACAAAGTGTTGTTTTATTGAAAATGGTCCACCAACAGTAATTTAAAAAGATAAATGAATTCGTGTACAAGCAGAATCTGAAGTGGTAGTGAAACCTAGTGTATGCATTAGAGCTAACTAAGAAGTAAGAAAGAGATTGCTTAGTGTTGTGAAAAATATGCAGATAAGTTGTAAGATTAAACTCACCTGATGTAGCAAGGAAAAGCAGTGTAATAGAATTGAGCAGTGTTTGTAGTTGAGACGTGAAGGACACGTCCCTGAAGTATTTATAAGGTTGGAGCTCGCCATTATTTTAGTGTAGTGTGTGACAGGATACACCTACACGTATTGAGGTTATGAGTTGGAGGCGTGAATGCGACCATAGGTACCCTTATGTTAGATGAGACAGAGCAGTTCATGGTGTCCTATAGGTTTAAGGAATTTAGCATTACGCTAGTCCATAATCACTTGATGCACTTTAGTGGTAGGTCGGAGAGAGACTACCTGAGGTTTCAGCGTCCGATCGAGTGGAAATGGATTGCCACGTGAGCAAACTGATCAGCTACAATACACTATGAATATGAAATAAATGTGCTATCCTATGCTTTAAATATTAATAGAGTGAGTGTTAAATAAGTACATACACTAGCAATATAAATAAGAAACATAATAGCAGACGTGAAACAGTAATTTTAGCTCAGCATAAATACACTTCAAAGTAAGTAAGACCCTAATTGCAGATGTGGAACTGACAACAGCAGAGGACCAATAAGTGGATTTTGTAGGCAACTAAACGTAGTGTGTTTTGAACACTCAGGACTGTACTATTACCAAAAGTTACATATACAAAGAAGCTGAGAAAACAACCACTAATCATACTCATACTATCTCTAAGAATAAGATAATCAAAGATGATTCAGTTAAGTGCTTAATATACAAATGTGTCAGGAATGTACCGAGCATTGGTTCAGTGTTCCGGCCCAGAAATAATAAATTGACGTTAAATAGGATTCATGATTGTATGCCATGAGCATAGATTTTCTCTAGTACGTGACTAACGGCGTTTTGAGCCATTTATTTACCGATTTTATGACATTTAAGTAACCGCAAGAGTAATGTTGAAAAAAAGTTCTGTTAACTTTGTTCCAGTAATATATTGGAAGTTAAAATGTATATATCCCCATTTCATTGTGACCCACCCTTAGATATTAAGTGAACAGAGTCTGAGGCACTCTTTTGTTTGTTCTACAGGACAAACCAGATAATGGCAGCCTGGTAGCTGCGTGAAGGCGTGGAGTGACTTGGACACAACTCACAGTGACCCTCCCCTTTCCCCATGTAAGTTAGAGAGAACGTGAAGGACGCACACCATAGCAACTTCCCCTCCTCTACCCTTGTGAATGGAAGTGTAGGACGCCAGCCAAAGCGGCTACAACCACGTGTGTAAGAAATTATTTGTGAACTTTCTTTCAGGTTTAGAAAAGACTGCTAAGAGATAATCATCTGTTTATGTATCATGTTATTTTCTTTGAATTTGTGTATGTAAAAGTGTATTTAATGTATTTAATGGGCCTAAGAATTTCATAATTTTTCAATTATTATGTGTTTGTTGGTCTAAGGCAATATGTATGCCGAAATATTTCAGTGACTTCGCTTAAAATTTTGAGTACTGACATTGTTTAAAAGGCAGTGAACATGCCCACAATTTAAATAATTAATGTAGATAATCAGTTTTCTTTAATGTTTCTACATGTTTATATTTCAATTTTGATTTTTATAGGGAGTTAAATTGTACTCTTGCTTCCCTTTTTGTAATTAAATTTTTTTTCTCATTCATTAACATTCATAAACAAAAAATTTAAGTAGAGGGTGATGTAGGGAAGCAGCCTACTCACGCTGTAGTAAATTCACATCAGTTTCCATTGTGTGCCAGCCAGTCTGCTGTAACTAGCTCTGACGTCATAAATGTTGCGCAATACCTTAAAATTCAAGCAAATGATCTGAAACTTTTCCAGCATGTAAGGAATAATACTAAATTAATGTGTATTAAATATCAGTTCGATAACTTCAGCCATTTTTGTAATTTGGACGTTTTTCTAAAAAAATAATTGGCGCAACAGAAAGGAGCTAGAGACTTCAAAATTTATATTTAGACTCATCTTTCATAATGATTTAATAAAAACAGTACTTTGGATTTCACAGGTTAAGACTTTAGTGGAAATTCATGATTTTCTGGTTTTCATCTCAAAACTGAAGGAAGCAAGATAGATTAAGTAGGCTAATGAATAAGACTAGGATGTTTAGATTTAAATAGGTTGGAGGTCCGCTATGACTATGAAGATGTGAAAAGTTTCTTTTGAATACCTATAAAATTATAGCGATAGCGGATCTCAAATGGACCAGTTCAGAGCTGATCTGCTGCGTGCAGCGTAACTTAATTATTTCTCTCGCCCAAGATATTTAACTTAGCCACGTCATAATTTTATTATAAATACTTACCTGCGTGCTAAATGCACGATTAAATTAACAGCTTCATAAGCCATCAGCAAAAGAAGCTATAAATTATTATGTAACTTGAAGTGGTGCGTTACTAGCCCAGCGGCCAGTCGTGAGAGCCAAGTTAGAGCCGGCGTTCTCTTAGCCGTCCGCACCGAGGCTATATATATAAGAGCACTGCGCGAGTAAGGAAGGCCCCAGTTCTCTCCAGACGCTGAATAGCACGTCAGCTGTGTCGGGAGTCGCTTCGCTACGGTAGCGCTGCTACAAACTGCCTCGGGTGCCGTATTGAGTTACGATGTATACGCGTAACTGTGAAAACATTTCAAATGAAGGATTATTTTTGGAATGATTTTCATTATCTAGCTTCAGTTTGCGTGTTGTTGTATTTTCACGTGCCGTCGCGGGACAGACATTCTACCAATCAATTTTAGCGTGGCGTTTGATGAGATTGTCTCATCAAATTTTGGCGAGCATTCTTTTGACATTCAATTCGGACATTTATAGTTGCATCAGCGAATTAGACTCTGAACTGCTCAGTTTGTTAGGCTGTTGGGATAATTGTGATGTTATCAGTGAATTTCAGAATATACTCAACTATTTTGGAAAATTGTTTTTGATTAGAAATCCCGAACAATCTCCTACTTCTTCAGAGCTATAAGCTGCAGCTATAATAATATTCTCAGGTTAAGTGGGCACTAGGAACTCTCATTACAGGCTCCACGTTTCGTTAAATCACTTTCTGGGTGCTAAAAGGTAAAGAGAGAGCCAGTGTTGAGAACGGCGAAAGACAATATAAATAACAACAATCTATTAAACTAACAAACAAACTATTTTCATAAACTCATTCGCCGCCCCACACCTTCATTCGATCCCTGCGAAACCCTACATTTCAGCAGGCTAATGCACGACCGCATGTTGCAGGTCCTGTACGGGCTTTTCTGGATACAGAAAATGTTCGACTGCTGCCCTGGCCAGCACATTCTCCAGATCTCTCACCAATTGAAAACGCCTGGTCAATGGTGGCCGAGCAACTGGCTCATCACAATACACCAGTCACTACTCTTGATGAACTGTGGTACCGTGTTGAAACTGCATGAGCAGCTGTACCTGTACACGCCATGCAAGCTCTGTTTAACTCAATGCTCAGGCGTATTACGGCCGTTATTACGGCCAGAGGTGGTTGTTCTGGGTACTTATTTCTCAGGAACTATGCACCCAAATATTGTGAAAATGTAATCACATGTCAGTTTTTGTATAATATATTTGTCCAATGAAAACCTGTTTATCATGTGCATTTCTTCTTGGTGTAGCAATTTTAATGGCTATTAGTGTAGATTTCATCTTTATATACCTCAGGTGATTATGTTATTAATACCTCAAAGTTTTTGAACTGTAGCTCATTTGCTTGAATACTGTTTCAATAAAGAGGTCTTTCGCTAAATTATTGTAAGTCACTGACGAGTATTTTCTTAAATTCTTTCAGCTGTAAGAATAATTCATTCTGCTCCCATCAGCAAGCGTTCTGTAATAGAAAGCAAAGTGGAATATTAGGATTTTTGTGGTAATTAATTTTAACTGATGTTTTCAAAAAAAGCTTCAAGTTTTAAATTTTACTTCCCCGCACCTAACCGCTCCTCTCTCCCCGCTAGCAGCCCCATTTCACTTTCTTTCTCATGTTGCCATGTTAAAATTAACTTCTTTTGTCAAAATACAGCTGGGATTATGCAATTTCGTCTCACTAACATGCTATTCCAGTTGCGACAGAATTCTGTTATTAAATAAACAATTCAGACCACGTCGGATGAATAGCTTACTCAAAATTCATGCTCGGTATAAAAACAAACGCTTGTTTCCTTCAGTTACGTTGTTCCTAAACTTACGTTGTTGTCTATACTAATTCTCATTTCTTCAGTCATCGATGACTCTTAGAATAATTACATTATTTCATTTAAAGATTCTGTAGCTCCTCGTGCATCTCAGTAGATCACAAACTTTCACATGTTAATTAAATGGAAAAATATTCTTTTCCTTGCTTACTACCATTTACCAGATAATTGTTTTGGTATCTTGAACCGATTAAGAGATGTGAAGGATGGTATGAGCACTTCACTTTCACTCAGTAGTTTTAATGCGCAATGGGAAGTGAATGCACTGCATACACTCTGTTGTAGTGAGATCACAGACGGATGTAGATCTCGTGTGAAGTTTAAAGATAAATACACATGCAGCAGTATGTCAACTATGTTTTATAGCAAACTATCGAATTTCGCACAGTATCTTACCTAATACCGAAATTTCAAGAAGCTTTGATCATGAACGTAATGAAACGCAGTGCATCATGCGGCTGGTGAATGAAGCTATGAGGTGCTAGAGAGTATTTTTTTCTTTTTATCGAATAGCAGTTTTAAAATCGTTTGAGAAGGATTTCTGCGTAGCCAGCGTGCACAAGCCTCCAGTCCCACAGTGTAGCCGAAGTAGGCTAAGAATGTTTCGTTCATAACGGACGAAGCGCTCAGCTCGGTAGGTGAAAGAAAACTGAGGTGATCCCTTCGAAAGACACAGAGCTGAGAACGAGCATTCATTGGTCCACCAGAGCCCATGTTATCTGGGCCGAGCACTATCAGGCCAGGTGTGGCAAGGAATTGGATTTCTTGGCCACTTTAGGTGTTAATAAACTAACACACCTTAGTTTTTCGCCAGATGTGCGGGAGTGTAGATATGATCGGCAGCAGTTATCTACATGTTCAAGGTTCGGTCTAGGGGGTAGGAAATCGGAAGGAATTGGCTGCTTAGGAAGGATTTAGATAGTAGCAAGTGTTGATGTGAGTTATGTGACAAAGGTGGTGAGATTGTGGTGCTCAGTTGGGTAATTTAAGAATGGTTTATGGGGTAGAATAGATATTTCGGAGATGGACAGCTACTCCGCCACAGGCAATAGGACTGAGTTTATCTGTTTGATTTTGGATGTAAGGAGACATGCATACTGAATGGTGCGGCTGCATGAAGGTTTCTTTGGGAGGAGCGCATGGATTTTATGTTGTCGGAGGATATGGGCGAACAGATGTTTAATGGAGCACAGGAAATTGATATTTTATTACAAGGTACTGTACGTCCGCCCCTCCATTTTCTGTCGAACAGGTCGTTTTTTAGATTTACCCGAGTGTGTTTAGACGCAATCAAAAGTTAAATGCGCTTGATTTTGTGAGTATGCGACATACGCGTGAAAGAGGGACAATGGTGTGGGTGACTTGCGTTATTTGTAGTAGGATGTGGCTTTTTCAAAAGGGTGGATTTTTTAAGGACTAGTGGTCAAATCCCACATAAGGGGTGTCAAAGAGGTTGCCTAACACTCAGGCGCTAGGGTTGCCGAGAGGCTGACTTGATGCTGAAATTTCTGACAGTTACATCTGCAACATGCTCTACAATGGTGCATGGACGGATGGGTGTCATCAAAGGTTTTGCTAGACTTTGCCGTTTTACTCACGAATATGTCAATGTTGCACTCCCCCATGATCACGCCACAACAGGGCACAAAACAAAGCATAAGTACTTTTTGATGCTCTGGATCACTTCAAAATTTCGTCGAATGGTTTTGAGCCGTCCCTAGTGGTTCCATCCGGTACACGAGAGCGAAACCTGCGGACGGGCTGCGTTCCAAAGGAGTGCTGTGCTCACATTCAATCGGTATGTCAGTATATAAGTTTAGAAACGTCCTAGAATGTCAGCAGTATCAAACGGTGTCAAGGACGCCTTCCTGTTGCTATTCGCACTGAAAACTGTCATTTCCGACCGCCGCGTAATTATTTGGAAATCAATGTCTCTAGGAAAGGAATAGTTTCATTGACGCCCTTTATGCCATCCCATGAGGCTTTTTCGTGTCGCTTCTGAGCGACGGTGTGTCTGAATGGTTTACCTCGACCACCGCCAAGAGAACAGCTTGATTTCAGCGTGGTGTGGGGGGAGGGGAGGAGGGGTTCTGTCCATGGTGGCGCTGGGCAGAATCTTGGTGAAATTTCGTGCTAATCTGGTGTCACTAGCCCGCCACACACCTCACATGAACTTCTGAGTTGTGGCCTAATTTCGCACCTGTAGACAACTTGGTGAATCGTCGGTGAGCCCGAGAGTGACGTCGCAGGGCGTCAAGCTTCTGTGCCATAATAGAAGAAGGTTGTACGCATCTACGAGTCAGATCTCCCTCTCCTGTGTCGCAGTTGGAGGCAGTTATGGATTTTCGAGCGCAGAGTGGCAGCAATTTGCTACCGAAGATTAGTTCCTGCCACTCTACAGGGTGGTCCATTGATCGTGACCGGGCAAAATATCTCACGAAATAAGCGTCAAACGAAAAAACTACAAAGATCAAAACATGTCTAGCTTGAAGGAGGAAACCAGACGGCGCTATGGTTGGCCCGTTAGATTGCGCTGCCATAGGTCAAACGAATATCAACTGCGTTTTTTAAATAGGAATCCCCATTTTTATTACATATTCGTGTAGTAAGTAAGGAAATATTAATGTTTTAGTTGGACCACTTTTTTCGCTTTGTGATAGATGGCGCTGTAATAGTCACAAAAATATGGCTCACAATTTTAGACGAACAGCTGGTAACAGGTAGGTTTTTAAAATTAAAATACAGAACATAGGTACGTTTGAACATTTTATTTCGGTTGTTCCAATGCGAAACATGTACCTTTGTGAACTCAACAGCGAGTAGTTTGCCTTCCGTAATGTTCGCACATTCATTGACAATGCGCAGACGTATGTTGTCAGGCATTGTCGGTGGATCACGACAGCAAATATCCTTCAACTTTCCCCACAGAAAGAAATCCAGGGACATCAGATCCGGTGAACGTGTGGGCCACGGTAAGGTGCTTCGACGACCAATACACCTGTCATGAAATATGCTATTCAATACCGCTTGAACCGCACGCGAGCTATGTACCGGACATCCATCATGTTGGAAGTACATCGCCATTTTGTCATGCAGTGAAACATATTGTAGTAACATCGGTAGAACATTACGTAGCAAATCAGCATACATTGCACCATTTAGATTGCCATCGATAAAATGGGGGCCAATTATCCTTCCTCCCACAATGTCGCACCATACATTAACCAGCCAAGGTCGCTGATGTTCCACTTGTTGCAGCCATCGTGGATTTACCCTTGCTCAATAGTGCATATTATGCAGGTTTATGTTACTGTGTTGGTGAATGGCGCTTGGTCGCTAAATAGAACGCGTGCAAAAAATCTATCATCGTCCCGTTATTTCTCTTATGCCCAGTGGCAGAACTATACACGACGTTCAGAGTCGTCGCCATGCAATTCCTGATGCATAGAAATATGGTACGGGTGCAATCGATGCTGATGTAGCATTCTCAACTCCGACGTTTTTGAGATTCCCGATTCTCGGGCAATTTGTCTGCTACTGATGTGCGGATTACCCGCGACAGCAGCTAAAACACCTACTTGGGCATCATCATTTGTTGCAGGTCGTGGTTGACGTTTCATATGTGGATGAACGCTTCCTGTTTCCTTAAATAACGTAAACATCCGGCGAACGGTCATGACGCTTGGATGATGTCGTCCAGGACACCGAGCAGCATAAATAGCACACGCCCGTTAGGCATTAACTCGGGTAATGCATAACGAAGCAAATACCGTCCGCACTGGTGGAATGTTACGTGATACCACATACTCATACGTTTGTGACTATTACAGCGCCATCTATCACAAAGCGAAAAAAGTGGTCCAACTAAAACATTCATATTTCTTTGCGTACTACACGAATATGCAATAAAAATTGGGGTTCCTATTTAAAAAAACGCAGTTGATATCCGTTTGACCTATGTCAGCGCCATCTAGCGGGCCAACCATAGCACCATCTGGTTTTCCGCTTCAAACTAGACGAGTTTCGTTCTTAGTATTTTGTTCGTTTGATGCTTATTTCGTGGCCCGGTCACTATCAATGGACCACCCTGTATACAACCAAAACAGCAATTCGTAAGTGACGGGCTGAATACGCTGTGTGGGTTAACAACCTCTCTTACGCTCTCCACACACCCATCCACGTGCAGATCCACAGCACGCCACATTCGTCCGCTGTGTCGTCACTGCTTACTCGGCCCCGATAAAGACAGCCGACGACCACCAAGGTGTGGCTCCTCGCCCAGGTAACACATTGCGCCTTCCGTAGAGCACCGCTGTCCAGTCCTCAAGGAATGGAAGCGCACCCTGCTTTCAGCTCACAAGCACCGCCTGACTGGAGGAGAAGCACAGTGGGCGGTTTCAAGTTGGCGGGACGCGAGTGACAACGGCACAATTCCGGACAAAAAGCATTGGATTAATGCCCAGTTCGAATACCCAACAGCGAGGAGAGGGGGGGGGGGGGGGTGAGGGGGGGATATTTTGACCATGAGGAAAAGATTGAATAATTGACGAAAGGGCGACATTATTCAAAAGTCTGAACGTGGTAGGGAACCAAAGAAACCTGAAACGGATATACAAAGGCTCTGTCTAGATATAATCTTGGCTAGTGAAGTTAAAAGGAAAGTATAGGCCTATGAGGTCGTATAAGCAGCGATCAAAAAGTTTCCTTTCGAAGTATGACCATAATCGGTATGCCACTGAGGAAAAATCACCGTGAGCCTCGAGGCAATCATCCCACCGACGCACCAGCTTGAAGATATCGATTTGGCAAAACACCGTGTCCTGCTGCGTCAAGAAATCCATAACTGCCTGCTGCACATCCACGTCCAATTGGAACTAGTGAACAGTCAAGGCCTTATCTAAGGACTGAAGGCGTAATAACAGCATGAGGTTAGATCAGGACTACAGGATGGGTGGTCGAATATCTCGCACTTGAGTTCGCGTATGGATGAGGCTGGCCTCCCAGATCGACCGGTGTTTTGAGTCGAGTCGAATCGCTACCAGGACGGATCTTTGCCAATCATTCCGCAGCCATGATTTTCGACAGACATGCTGCCCACACACTGTCTTCATATTCCGGTGGATATCTACCAGTGTTTGTCCTTTGGCAACCAACAAACTGTATTGCATAGTGATACTAGTTTCCGTAGCTTAGCACGCATAAACGGTTGCTAAGCTTGAAGATGGTCTATGACCGAAACTAGTAGCACTGTACAGTATAAAAGACAGCTGAAGATTTTCACCGTGAATTTCAACGATAATTTAGCAGCTGACTTTGTCCACCTTTGTGCGAGCATGAATAACAACACATTGGCCCTGCTGGACCCATTGTAAGTAGGCTGTTTAGGTATTTTTTATTGATAACGCCTCGTAGCGCTCTGTATGAAAATCACTGGCTGTGCTGTGCAGTCTGTGGCTGGTTTGCATTGTTGTTCGCTATTGTAGTGTTGGGCAGCTGTATGTGAACAGCGCGTAGCGTTGCGCAGTTGGAGGTGAGCCGCCAGCAGTGGTGGATGTGGGGAGAGAAATGGCGGAGTTTTGAAATTTGTAAGACTGGATGGCATGAACTGCTATATATATTATGACTATTAAGGTAAGTACATTGTTTGTTCTCTATTAAAATCTTTCATTTGCTAATTATGCCTATCAGTAGTTAGTGCCTTCAGTAGTTTGAATCTTTTATTTAGCTGGCAGTAGTGGCGCTCGCTGTATTGCAGTAGTTCGAGTAACGAAGATTTTTGTGAGGTAAGTGATTTATGAAACGTATAGGTTAATTTAGTCAGGGCCATTCTCTTGTAGGGATTACTGAAAATCAGATTGCGTTGCGCTAAAAAAATATTGTGTGTCAGTTTAAGCACCGTCAAGTATAATTTTTCTAAGAGGACGTTTCATATATCGACCCTTAGCCGAGGGTACCTCACTGGAATCTTCTGATTTTTTCTTGTAGTTTGTGTAATTAGTGTAGCTTTTGTTTATTGCTAGCGCGTAATTGTAGAGAGAAATCCTTTGTAGTTGCAGTCTTTCATTGTTGTACAGTAAAACAGTTGTAGCATGCATGTAGATTTACACCAAGTATTTCGCAGCTGCGCTTGCAATTAACGAGATATTATTTTCAGTGCTATGTTAATGTGTTTTCTTATTTTGCTCTTCAAATTGTGCTTTTCTGTGTTATCGTGTGAAATATTGTGACAATAATGGCGTGTGAAAAATGTAATACTAGGCTCCAAAGTAAACTGAGAAATGACAGTGAAGAAGAAAGCAGTGTGTTAGCGTCACCGTGTAATGAATTAACTAATGTTCAATGTAGTAATTTGGTAACTGTGCATAGGGAAGTTGAGCGGGCTGCAAATAATGGTGTAGGCAGTGAAACAATTAGTGAACAGGGAAGCATTATCGATCGATCGGTCGGCAACAGCTCGCCTCAGGAATCCGAAATGACAGTACACAATATTGCAAATACTGTAGATTCAGGTTTTGCGTCCTCGCCGTTTTCTCAAATAAGTCAAGACACATTTTCTGCTTTTCAAAATGCGAATATTGGCGGTTCAAATGCATTGCCGAATAGCACTGAGGAACATGTTTCAGACACCAGTGCATTGTTATTACAATTAATGCAACAAATGGGACGAAAGCTTCAAAGGTTAGACACAATGGCACAATACCAGAGACAAACACAGCAACAGTTAGACACAATGGAACAAAATCTTCAAAAGTTAGACACAATGGAACAACACCAGAGACAAACACAGCAACAGTGAGACACAATGGAACAAAATCTTCAAAAGTTAGACACAATGGAACAAAATCAGAGACAAACACAGCAAAAGCTTCAAAAGTTAGACACCACACTTGAACAAACACGTGAAGATTTAACTACTGAGTTACATAACATGTAACATCGAAATGTCAAAAAGTCTATAATGACGTAAAAACACAAATTTGTGAGCATTTTCAACCTATTTTTTCGCGGCATGAAAATGCATTACAGAATCACGAAGCAGCCATAAAAGAACTGCGAACCATTGTTCATAAAAATCATGAGACCTTGTGGGCTAAAACTGACTCAGTTGTATCTACCGATTCGGTTATGCAACTTGCAATAAACTCAGGGAAACTTAAAGGACACAGTAGATAAGATTTCAACACAAATGGACACTCTGAAACTTGGTTCAGAAAAACACATGGAGGAAATAATTTCACTATTGGATAAAGTAGCCGAACTTTCAGATCAGTTCACTAACTTATCTAAAAAGGTACATGTTGATCTGAATGACACAAGACCTGTTGCCTTCACTGACACTGAAAAGTATGAACAAATTAGAAAATTCAAACAAAATCAAAATCAAATCAATACACAGTACAAAAGAGAAATCCGGGAAGTACAAGATCAGTTCACTAACTTATCTACAAAGGTAGATGTTGATCTGAATGACACAAGACCTGTAGCCTTCACTGACACTGAAGAGTATGAACAAATTAGAAAATTCAAACAAAATCAAAATCAAATCAATACACAGTACAAAAGAGAAATCCGGGAAGTACAAGATCAGTTGGCACAAATAATACAAGAATTACATATTTCAGAGGACACTCGCGCTCCAGTACGGGAAGAGGGACATAGAAATACGGAACAACCACAAAATAATAACACAGGGCACTTCGGAAATTATGAAAGAAATTGGCAAGGTACTCCGAATTTTGAGATGGAACCGCCGAAACGACGTAACAATGACCGACATGCGACTTGCCGACATGATGATTTTGACTATAAGCTGTTCATTACTACACACAAATTCAAAACATTTAAGAATTCTGGCAACGACATTCATCCGCAAGCGTGGCTCCATCAATTCTCTCATTGTTTTCCTCTCAACTGGTCATTGGAGCACAGGTTAGAATTTATGTGTGGCTATTTAGAGAATGAACCAGCTGTAAGAATGCGATCTGTCATTCACGATTGTCACAGTGAAGGAGAATTTTATCATGCCTTCCTCTCAGCATATTGGTCTCAGGCTACACAAGACCGAATAAAACATAGCATCATAATGATGAAACATTTCGAACAATCTGAATTTTCCACTCTTGTGAAATATTTTGAAGACATGTTGCACAAGAATCAGTACCTGTCAAACCCATACAGCCCTTCAGAACTCATCTGCATTTGCTTAATCAAATTACCTGAACATTTAAGAAATATTATTTTGGCAGGGCGTTGCAAAGACGACATTGAAGCTTTTCAGGGACTCTTACAAGAATTAGAAATTGACACAGACAGTCGCGGGATGTGAAAACAGGAAAACAATCACTACAGGTCACATCCGTCACAATTCCGTGACGACAGAAACAATAACTGGACACGACAAGTCTATTCTTACAACGCAAATCGTGATCAAAACAGACACCACCCATATGACAACCACTGGCAGAGTAATAATAGTTACAGAGGAAGATCGCATTTCCGTAGTAATGAATATGACAGAGATAACCATAGAAACAAACACTATGGGAACAAAAACAATTATTATCAAGGGAGACAGAATAACTTCAGACGCAACAGTTCAGCGCGCAGTTACGATTCAGGGAGATATTCTCCACCACTTAACCGACAAGAAAGAAACTACAGGAACTACCGACATGACGACAGACGATATAATGGTAACGACAGACTTGAATTGCATCAGAACGGGCGAGATTCAAACAGAGCAGGGCACTCTCGACAAGGTGAATTTGTAGAAGTTAGACCTCCAAATCCCAATAACGACGCGCGCCAACAAAGAGAGAGACAGTGACTCGCACCGCAGGCAGCCACATGCGCCGGCTGGCTCAGAGAAAAATAACGTAGACGCCAACCTTGAGAAAAAATTTTAGCATTCTTTACCGATGTACCATATACCACATGATAATTCCACTGAAGCTGGAGCTCTGCATAGTAGGAAGAGTAAAGGTTTACACCATATTTCACATGTAAAACCGTTTATTGAGAGATAATCTGCTATTTAACTTAGTCTTTGCCATAAAATTTTCACTTCACGCTACTAGTACAATTTGTCACACTGAGAATCTGTTAACATGCAACAATGTTGGAAGTTAAATATCCAGTCAAGAACCAAGAGAACTTATTTAAACAGAATTTACAAATGCATTATTATTGTGAACAGATGACGCAGTGTTATTTTGTGTGTACATTCTTGCTTGTTAGTTGCAGGATTACGTAATAACTATAAGGCTCTCATACTTAGAACATTTACCAGTACTGCTAATGAGATTTTAATGCAACATTTTGGTTTACTTGAAAATACATTCTGGATTTAAAGTACTTTCTGTGAGATACCAGATGACACAGTGGTTAGTTTATGTGACAGCTACAAGATTTTATCACGACACTAGTAATGAGCGACAATTTACAATGTTGCTTTTGCGGTGTTTCTGTTTTATATCTGCACAGTTTTTCTGAATTATCCTGAAAAGTAAAACATGTTTTAGTAGTAACTTTTGTTTTCCGTAGCACAACAATACGTTACATTATAGTACTTTCTTGATCATGGTAAGGTACGTAATAACTATGATATCTAGCATTTCACTTTCGTTTATGATGAGGTAAGTACATTGACTTCAGCAGAACTTTGCTTACAGAGGACGATAACTACGACAGTTCCACAGAATTATCTTACAGCAAGACGCACATTTAGCGCTACAGAAGACGCATTTGAGTGATTAATTTTGTACTTAAACCATTTACTTTTCAAGATTTTTTAATTACAAAGAATGTTTTCCGTGATACATTTCATTCCATTGCTGTAATCTGTACCTGAGGGTATAATTACATTAATCCCAGGGGGGTACACGCTTACTTTGTGTACCATGTGTTTGGCAAGCACAAGGAGCCCTAGCTAATATGTTATTTGCTTATACAACTTTACACATCGGTACCATATTTCTCTAACACAGAATTAGACAGCTATCTGATTATTTAACAGAGAAACAAAAATTTTTTACTACGTCAGTGACAGATATTTACGCAATTACACAGTTGGATAGCTTTACACTTATGAAATTGTATTTCGTCTGTACTTTGTGAACTGTTCATATTTTTTCGGAACCATTGTGATACTATGAGAGCTTAGAATGATGTATTTGGTATGGGATCATGATTTTTAAAGTACGTTTGAGGTAGATGAAACTTTTGACATGAGCAGAGAATTTTTTTTGGGTTTTGAAATTATTGCAGAAAGCGACGACATTTTGAGATTTGGCTGAGGTTTTATGATGTTATGATGACGATTAAGTATTATGCTGTTTATGATCAATAATCTGATGCTATATGAGGAATTTGATTATGCTACGTATTTATTATGATGAAATATTGAAGAAGTGTCTACGAATATGTATAAGTGTAATAAAGCAAGGAACAATGAGTAGTGGTTAGGGACTCTGGTTTGTGAAAAAGGATATGGAAACCAAGAATCGTACTTTTAAAGTGTTACAAAATGTGTGTAAATGCATGAACATACCACAATGCCGCCGAAAATTTTTTGGACACTATTACATTTAAAGGATTTTGTTTCTACCCATTTGTAACGCAAATTCTCAGCCTGTGAAATTTTATATGAGACTGTCACTGTAGTGCAAACTGGTGTCATAAATATTTTGGTAAGAAAGTTAAGTGACCACCTTCACGTAATGCGTCGTTGGCACCCAGCTGCACAACAGTCACCTGGAAAAAAGCCATTAGTGTGTGCCTTTCAGAGGCACAGGTGGAAAAAAAAGGAGGCCATTATCCTCGCTATTGACATTTCTTTGTAGAAAGCATCGTAAATACGACACCCTCAAACTTGAAAACATGATTACGCTTAGAATTCTTCATTTATGATATTTACTGAAATGAAATGATGAGAAACATTTCATGTATATTGTCTTGATAGTTGAAAGATTGTTTACTGCATTATGAAATGCCATACGGCTAGTGAATGACGTTTCATGCCTTGCTTTGCCTATTTTGTTTAATATCTAGTTTCTAGTTGCACTGCAGCATTGGTTAAAATAAAATTTTATAGATGTACTAATATAAATATTTTCTGTCAACAGATCCAGTAAATAATAATTTTGTGATATACTTCCAAAAAAATGTGGGAGCATAAAGAGAAATTTCACCATTTGTTGGCAAAGTCGCCAAAGTTCACGTTTCCGCATTTAATGCACGTACGTCGGAAAGACACGAACGCCGCACTAATCCTTTGCCTATCTTTGCGTATACGCCGGTGCTTATATACCCGTATCGCAATTGCGTGACGTTGAATATACGCTGCAGCACTGCGCTCAAACGGAAACTTTTTATCACCCCTTATAGTACGATATGATACAATAGCTCCATACATTACAAGCATATACAACCCTTAGATCGGTGAAAGATCCGTACCAAAATACTGGAATGTTTAGCAGGTCACAAGGTATTCAAGGAGTAATCTGATGAATTACAGACCCATATCAATGGCATCGAGTTGAATCATTATTACGGAACATATACTATGTTCCAGCATTATGAATTACCTGGAAGAAAACGGTATATCGACACACAGTCAACGTGGATACAGAAAATATCATTCTTCTGAAACACAATTAGCTCTTTAGTCGCACCACGTAATGAGTGCTACCGACAGGGCACCACAAATTGTTTCCATATTTCTAGACTTTCAAAAGGCTTCTGACTTCTTCACTGGAAACTTCTGATAAAATTGCGTTGCTATAGAGTATCGCTTCAGTTGTGCAACTGGATTCGTGATTTCTTGTCGTACAGTCCACAGCATGTAGTAATCGATGGAAAATCATCGAGTAAAACAGAAGTGATATATGACGATCTCCAAGGAAGTTTTATATGTGCTCTGCTATTCCTAATCTACATAAACGGTTTAAGTGATAATCTGAACAAATATCTTAGATTGTTTGCAGATCATGCTGCCATTTACCGTCTCGTAAAGTCATCAGAAGATCAAAGCCAGATTCAAAATGATTTAGACAAAATATCTGTGTGTTGCGAAAAACTAGAAATTTTTTCTGAATAAGAAAAATGGTAAAGTCATCCACGCGAGTACTACAAGAAATCCGTTAAGTTTCTCTCACAAGACAAATCACACAAATTTAAACGCCGTCAATTCAACTAGGAATCACAATTACAAACAACTTAAATTGAAAAAATGGTTCAAATGGCTCTGAGCACTATGGGACTTAACATCTGAGGTCATCAGTCCCCTAGAACTCAGAACTACTTAAACCTAACTAACCTAAGGACATCACACACATCCACGCCCGAGGCAGGATTCGAACCTGCGACCACAGTGGTCGCGCGGTTCCAGACTGTAGCGCCTAGAACCGCAAGGCTACCCCGGTCGGCCAAATTGAAAAGGTCATACAGATAACGTTGGCGGAACACAAAACAAAGACTGCGTTTTATTAGCTGAACAGTTAGAAGATGCAACAGGTAAAGAGACTGTCTACATTAAACTGGTTCGTCCTTTGCTGGAGTACTGGAACGCGGCATGGGACCCATATCAGATACGATTGATGGTGGTCATCGAAAAAGAACAAAGAAGGGCATCTCGTCTTATATCGTCGCGAAACAGGGATGAGAATATCACGGATACGATAAGCGAGTTGAGGTGGTAATCATTAAAAGAAAGGTCTTTTTCGTTGTGACGAGATATATTCTCAAAATATCAATCACCTACTTCCTCCTATGAATGTGGAAACATTTTACAGTCGTCAGCCTACATAGGGGGAAATGATCATCGTAACAAAATGTGAAAAATCGGAGCTCGCACAGAATGATTTAAAAGTTCATTTTTCCCACGCTTTGTTAGCGAGTGTAACGGTAGAGAAATAGTTTGAAGGTGGCTCGAAGAACCTCCACCAGGCACGTAAGTGTGAACCGCAGAGTAATCATGTAGATGTACATGTAGATGTAGACGAAAATTCGAGTAGTTAATATCAACAGCAGAAACTAGTGTAACGGGAGTAGGGATCGTCATAGGGAAGGTAGATTTCATTTTATTTCATTTATTGTATATTTTAAGATGTACTGCCTGATATTTTACAAACCATGTAATACATAAAACAGCACGTGTAACAGTACGTTGTTCCGTGCTACTAGCAAAATTTGTTTTGAGCAACAACAATGAGTTAGAAAGCAAATTAAATTACTTGTAGGAAACGAAGTGTTAAAGTAATAAATGTTACTAATTTAGAACAATAAAAAGGTAGGAAAGCGATGATCTTCATTTTTTTAACTGTTAGAACAAGCTATAACACATAAATGATGCTTCGTGTTTCTCTTCCAGATAGGAGGGCCTTGGCAGAAACATCGACCCTGTCCTACCTGAAGTAGCGTTCAAAGTTATGGCTTACATTATTAAATAAAGCACATTGTGAGTGACTCTGTGTGTATTAGTTTCCACTGTCTAAGAAACTAGTACTACTTGCTATATCTTTCCAGTGCTTATGTAGGACACACCAATTGCACTATTTGCGTTACTATAACTAGACATAGTTCTACATGTTGTATGAGTGCTTTTATTTTGTATGTTTGTGTGTATGACCAGTGCCATAGGCGAGCCTCGCCTCCACATATGGCGTACTTCTTAGATGTAATGACCGTCTCGTTGCTTATATTAGTCATTTTCCTTTAGTCATCATATTTGAAATGCAGTTTAGGTACAAGAAACAATCACCTGCTATCTCTGCTTCCCTTACAATTACCTTACCTACTTTAGGTGATATACTCGTATTTCTTGTGTTGTGAGTCTATATCTAGTGTTATTGTCATTGTGTTATTATCTGTGTCTACATCTATATCATTGGCTGTGGCTGTGTCTGAAATTGTGTGCCCCCCACGGGTTCTGTCGTCGTGTTTGTTGCGTGTTCGAGATCTGGCGTATGGATTTTCTTGTCTATAGGCGTCACGCAGTGCTCTTGAAAACTTATCAGCGATGTTACCTAGAGCGCACCATTTATCAGGGTCGCGTAACATTTCTTTGATGTCATTATATTCTATCATCGATCTCACGTGTGTGAGGATGTTGCAATGTGATGACACGTGCTTGGGAAAACCATATGCCCCGCATGTGCACCCAGCGCTCTGCCTAAGGCCCACGCTGTTCAAATGTGCTGGCTGGGTACGGACCGTGACCGGTGAAAAAGTGAACCATGCCTCGGTTTCGATCCGCATCCCCCAGCTTCAGTCGTTCCTGAATATTCCACATCTACATTTACATCGCACTCCGTAAGCCACTTAATTGTGTGTGGCGGAGCTTAATTTTTGCACCAGTAACTGAGCCTTCCAACCTTGTTCAACTTGCGAATAGCGCGTGGGAAGAATGATTGTCGATAAACTTCTGTATTGGCTCTAATTTCTCGGATATTCTCGTCATGGCCATTACGGGAGGAAGCAATATATTGTGCGACTCATGCCAGAAGGTGCTCTCTCGAAATTCCGATTGAAAATCTCTAGTAAATTGGGGAAGAACGAGAAAAAGCGACGACCTTTGTCGGTCGCCTCCCAATGTCGTTGCCATACGTCAAGGCGCCAGCTGTTTGATCGACGCAAGTCTACGATGTTTTTTTCCTGTTACTTCTGGAACCTCGCCGTGTCTGCCCCTCTTTAGCTAGTATGCCGCTGCTCTGTGGCGAACAGTGATATCAATGGGACAAGTCCCCAGAACCACACACAAGGTGTTACTAGTGTGGTGCCAAATGCATCCGGCATTCGAAGCAGTACGCTCCTTTGTCCTCCACTGTGTTTCTACAAGTCACTAAGCGACGGAAGTGCGCCCATCCCATGTACTTGCTGCAAAGCAAACTGTGGCTTCCAATAGAGCTGTGCGATACGTTCGTAGGGTCTTTAAAGATAGTCTGTATTGTGTAGTATTTAACCTTGCTAGTTTGTGCTTCAGTTTCGTCGCTTTGTCAATTGCCAGCCCTGTGTGCACGTTGAAAGTTAGTCGTTCGTCAACATGTATTCCTCAATATCGTGTTACTTGTTTCCTTTTTATGTTAACGTTATCTACTTGAATAATTCGATTCCGTTTCAGTGCCCCTTTCAGTAATAGTTATACTGTTTTGTTTGCAGCTATTTTCAGTTTCTTTTGGCAACACCATCTTCTTTTACTAATGAGAATTTGTGATTTTGATTTCTAGGTAACTCATGAGTTTTCCGGTACAAGAACTAATAAGTCATCTGTAAAAACGACTACCCCATTTTCCCTGCCATCGACATCCAAGTTGTTGAGGAATGGCTCGATTAAAAATCCCCAGAATATTGGTCCAAAGACTGAGTCTTGAGGCCATCCTTTCGTTATTTTCTTGATTACTTTCTGGTGTCCTGTTACCAACTCTGCGTCCTATATTCGCAATTATCTAGTAGGTTGTTTTACTGGGCAGTCGGTAGTTGCACCCCTCTCAACCTAGGAAACAATGCAGCCCACCAAAGGTTATCAAAAACACCTGCGATATTGATTAAAATTACAACTGCACACTTATCGTTGGTCATGTGTAATATTTCTAATGCGCAGTGGATTGCATCATCTATTGATCTTTTTGCCCTAAAACCGTATTGGTGTGGACTTAGGCCAAAGAACTGCCTATGTGATTGTAGCCGATCAGAAAGGAGCCACTCCTGTACCTCACCCAACGTGCTTACGAGGCATACTGGCTTGCATGTTTTAGGGTCAGTTGGGTCCCTATCCTCTGATTTCTTAATAATGACCACATTGGCTGTTTTTCAAGGAGGAAGTACTCTTCCTTGTTGTAAGGCATTGTTTAGCATGTCCGTTAGAAAGGGAGTGATCTGTGTGATAGTATTTTTAAGAGTTTCCGAGAGTGTTCCATGTGAGCCGGGCGCATTTCTATGTTTAATTATAGCTATCACTCACCATAACTCTTCATGGGCGAAATGGGTGGTACCGTCGCCATTTTCGTAAATATTGCTGATTTGGTCACGTAAGGCCGTATGGCGTTGCTTGTCGTGTGTTGCTTCGTAATAACGGTGTAGGTTGCTCAGCAGAAACTCTGCCGAGCATCTCCAGCCCTGCATCGTCGTACCATCTGCCCATTTTAATGTTGACTGAAATTTTCGGGTCTTAATTCGTTCTGTCTTTAATTCAAAACGTTCTCCTCTTATGTCATTCTATAGTCGTGTCTTACTAAAGTTGTCACAATGGTTTTGTCTTGTTCCCTTTACTTCTTTCTTGTTTTTTCTTGCTTCGCACCAAGGTCAGTCTGAGTTGTCATTCTTGTGCTATCTTGGCTCTTTGACAGCGTCTTCTTTTGTCACGTAAGTCTTTCCGTAGTCTTGCCAACTCTATAGACTGTGTGGCAATTCGTAATTCCGTCCGGCTTTCGCTTTTGTAATGGCTGCTGACTGCGTTTTTTGGAGTAAGTCCGTTGGAACATGCGTTTTGTTGTCTATGCTACCTTGGTTAGCGTGTAGTGGAAAATCTTCTATTGTGTCTCCGATTTTCTGCCAGCATGCCGTGCGTAGAAGTTATCGCTGATGTTGTGAGGTCGTGGTGTGTATGGTCATGCACATCTCTGTGTGAATGATTATGGGGCTGTGGTCACTGTGTGTTGCTTTGTTCAGTACTTATCATTTTGTTATGTGTGCTAGTGAGTTTCTGCTTGCAAGTGATATGTCTACATTACTGACTACTCCTGCGTTCCCAAAACATGTTGGTCCTTGTCCTCCCTCCTTTAATTCAGAGCCGTTGCAATCATTTTTGATGTCAACTACTGTGGGTCCCCTACTATCTGTTCTATCACCATACCAGAGCGTAGAGCGGACGTTAATGTCTGTGAGTATAAGTAGTCTTCTACCTCTGTAAAATTGTGAAACTTTTCTGATTAGGTCTCCAGAAGGTTCAACGTCGTTCTAATACTGTTCGTACACTGAACTAATTATCCATGTGTCGCGACCGTGAGTAATTTCAGCTGTGGCTATCTGCGCCGAACAGAGCTGTGCAATCTTTGTTACCGTGAAGGTCACGTTTGTTAATACACTTGCAGCCCCTGCTTCTTTTTCCCCTATGTCATGTAATCTTTGGAAACCCTGGAATTTTTACACCGCAACAGAGTACATCCGCCTCCACTTCGTCCAGAACCTACTAAGTTCAATGCCTGCTGACCGAACGAGGTGGAATAGTGGTTAGCACACTGGACTGGCATTTGGGAGGACAACGGTTCAAACCTGCGTCCGGACATCCTGATGTAGGTTTCCCGTGAATTCTCTAAAGCACTTCAGGCACATGCCGGGTTGGTTCCTTTCAAAGGATACGGTTGATTTCCATCCCCGTTCTTCCCTAATCCGAGCTTGTGATCCGTCTCTAATGACGTCGTTGTCGGCGGGAAGTTAAACTCTAATCTCCTCCTCCTCCGATGCCTACTAATGTACCCTTCATGGAATTTAATTTTATAATCTTCAGAATGGATATTTAGTGTAAGCGAAACACTGACGTGTATGTGCTCTTGTGAAGTCCTTCTAGACTCTTTAAGTTTAAACCCTCTCCAGTCTGTGTACAGGCTGCTCCCAAGTGGTTGCACAATTCACGGTAGGCGATTGGAAGGTTTACAGTTCGGAGGATCATACGATCTGTTTGCTCTGTGGTTGGGTAGCATACTGGGTGTCCGTTTGGATGATTGAGACGTGTAACTAAGCGCTTTGGCGTCTGAAATATGTGTTTTTTTTTTTTAGAGCCTACTGATACTATGTTTGTCCCAATGTCATCGTAACCGATTATACACTACTGGCCATTAAAATCGCTACACCAAGAAGAAATGCAGATGATAAACGAGTATTCATTGGACAAATATATAATACTAGAACTGACATGTGATTACATTTTCACGCAGTTTGGTTGCATAGATCCTGAGAAATCAGTACCCAGAACAACCACCTCTGGCCGTAATAACGGCCTTCATACGCCTGGGCATTCAATCAAACAGAGCGTGGATGGCGTGCACAGATATATGCAGCTTCAACACGATACCACAGTTCATCAAGAGTAGTGACTGGCGTATTGTAACGAGCCAGTTGCTCGGCCACCATTGACCAGACGTTTTCAATTGGTGAGAGATCTGGAGAATGTGCTGACCAGGGCAGCAAAAATGATCAGATGTGTGTGAAATCCTATGGGACTTAACTGCTAAGGTCATCAGTCCCTAAGCTTACACACTACTTAACGTAAATTATCCTAAGAACAAACACACACACCCATGCCCAGGGATGACTCGAACCTCCGCCGGGACCAGCCGCACAGTCCATGACTGCAGTGCCTGAGACCCCTCGGCTAATCCCGCGCAGTCCAGGGCAGCAGTCGAACATTTTCTGTATCCAGAAGGGCCCGTACAGGACCTGCAACATTCGGTCGTGCATTATCCTGCTGAAATGTAGGGTTTCGCAGGGATCGAATGAGGGGTAGAGCCACGGGTCGTACCATATCTGAAATGTAACGTCCACAGTTCAAAGTGCCGTCAATGCGAACAAGAGGTGACCGAGAAGTGCAACCAATGGCACCCCATACCATGACGTCGGGTGATACGACAGTATGGAGATGACGAATACACGCTTCCAATGTGCGTTCACCGCGATGTTGCCAAACACGGATGCGACCATCATGATGCTGTAAAGAGAACCTGGATTCGTCCGAAAAAATGACGTTTTGCCATTCGCGCACTCAGGTTCGTCGTTGAGTAATCCATTGCACGCGCTCCTGTCTGTGATGCAGCGTCAAGGGTAACTGAAGACATGGTATCCGAGCTGATAGTCCATGCTGCTGCAAACGTCGTCGAACTGTTCGTACTGATGGTTGCTGTCTTGCAAACGACCCCATCTGTTGACTCAGGGATCGAGACGTGGCTGCACGATCCGTTACAGCCATGCCATAAGATGTCTGTCGTCTCGACTGCTAGTGATGCGAGGCCGTTGGGACCCAGCACAGCGTTCCGTATTACCCTCCTGAACCCAACGATTCCATACTCTGCTAACAGTCATTCGATCTCGACCAACGCGAGCAGCAATGTCGCGATACGATAAACCGCAATCGCGACAGGCTACAATCCGACCTTTATGAAAGTCGGAAACGTGACGGTACGCATTTCTCCTCCTTACACGAGGCATCACGACAACGTTTCACCAGGCAACGCCGGTCAATTCCTGTTTGTGTATGAGAAATCGGTTGGAAACTGTCTTCATGTCAGTACGTTGTAGGTGTCGCCACCGGCGCCAACTTTGTGTGAAGGCTCTGAAAAGCTAATCATTTGCATATCACAGCATTTTCTTCGTGCCGGTTAAATCGCGCGTCTGTAGCACGTCATCTTCGTGGTGTAGCAATTTTAATGGCCAGTAGTGTATTTGGTACGTCACGTTCATGTTTCTAGCCTGCTTCTGGCGATATGTCCAGACGGTTTTCTTTTTTAGTTAGGAGTTGATCTGAGGAATCTATATCTGTTTCTTTTAGTTTCTTCGGATACCTGCGTCCGCTGATAATATACGTAACACAGATGGCTGCGTATTGTCTTTCTTTGCAGTATTTGTATTTTCATGTGTTTTAAATGTCTGTATGCCACTCGTGTTTGTTGCATCTATATTACTGTTGCCTTCCTTCCGATTAGCAGTTACTGGTGTTGTGTTAACGTCTCATTTATTTGTATTCTACTCGCATGTTGCTGTCTATTTACAAGTACTTTAATATGTTGACTGTATGTAGATCCTCCATAAGCAAAGCTTACTGGCTTTAAGTAAGGTCTACATTTTGTATCCTGGTTTTAATAGTGTTATTGGACGTCCACCTTGAACAAATATAACGACCAATTACGAAAAAAATGAGATTATCAAAAAACAGAGAGGATGGATAGAGCGTCTGTCCTATAAGTAGGAGGTCCCGGGTTCGAGTCCCGGTCGGGGCACTCATTTTTCAACTGCCCTCGTTGATATTTATCAACGCGTCTAAGCAGCTATAGATCTACATTTAATTATAATTTCATACATCCATTCATGTCCATTGTGCATTCCAAAGGACTTGGACACTTCGAGTAGGACAATGCGGCACCCCACATATCCCTAATTGATACAGAGTGGCTCTAGAAACACTCTTCTGAGTTTAAACACTTCCGCTGGCCACCAGACTCCCCAGACATGAACATTATCGAGCATATCTGGGATGCTTTCTAATTTGCTGTTCAGAAGAGATCTTTGCCCCCTCGTACTGTTACGGATTCATGGTGTCAGTTCCCTCCAGCATTACTTCAGACGTTAGTCGTGTCCATCCCATGCCCTCTAGTGGCACTTCTGCGTGCTCGCGGGGTCCCTACACGACATTAGGCAGGTTTCTTTTCCACTTCAGTGTACTTTGTTGCTATTTACAAGCACTGCCGTACGTTATCACATCGGATAATGCAAGAACTAAAACAGAGTAGTCTATAGGAGTGATGTGTAGCACTACCCTTACCGACGAGCGAAGGATATGCAGGCCCGCCGGCCGGAGTGGCCGAGCGGTTCTAGGCGCTACAGTCTGGGACCGCGCGACCGCTACGGTCGCAGGTTCGAATTCTGCCTCGGGCATGGATGAGTGTGATGTCCTTAGTTTAGTTAGGTTTAAGTAGTTCTAAGTTCTAGGGGACTGATGACCACAGCAGTTAAGTCCCATAGTGCTCACAGCCATTTGAACCATAGGCAGGCTCACCGTGTATGTGCTGCGAGTCACGTCATCTGGTGACATCACATGCTTTATATCTGTCACCCACTTTTAGGGTATTTCCCGACATTTGCGAGTCCATGTGTCTGATATTAAATCACTTGTCCCAGAGACAGCTACATCGCTTTGGGGTTTCCTAAATGTTAATAAGAATCACATTGTATAATGCCGCTCAGACAGCAAAGGAAGCAGTGTAATTGAAAATTCCGTCCCATTACAAGCTCCCTGTAGACCGGAAGTTTGACTGGAATCAATAGGCTGTTGCTCTCAAATGTGCAGAAGACTTTACGACACAGCAAACTTCTAACTATCTGTATTTGAAGCTGATTACCTCTATGACAACACCCTTCCTTTTTACAGGTTGCAAGAAACGTGTTACGAATAAATCTTGTAGTTTGGTTGTACTTCAATGCACAGTTAAGAACGTCAGCTACTTGAAAACCGTAATATTCGCGCTGCGTTATTTACCTCGAGGCAACAGCGCTGCTCGCTCAGCAGGAAAGAGCACAAAACCTTTCCCCGGGAGAGTTAAATCCCGCTAGGTTTTTTACCGCGCCTGTCCGTTCGGCCGCGCGCCCGGGTGAGGTGTTAACTAGCAGCTATTCATTACGGCGTGCATTTAATTTTATTCTTGCCGGTGACAAGTGCGCCGCACCCGAGAGCCGGCAGCAAACTTGGCGGCCGCCCCTCCGGGCAGGAAGGAGCGGCCATTATCGCTCTCGACACCCCCGCCTTCCTGTCGGCGCGGGCCTCCTTCCTGTTCGCAGACTCCACAGGTCGGGGGAGGCGCGCCGCGGTGCGAGTGATACAGCCAGAGATGCTCCCCCTCCCCTCTGCCCCTCCTCAGCCCCCTCCGTCTCCTCCCACCCTCCACCTCCCTCCCGTACAGTACCCTCACCGCTTCCCCTCCGGCTGCGTGGCGCATCGTCGCAATTTGAAAGTATAATACTTAATAGCGACACAGAGCTACAAGCGAAATAAAAATCAGAGATATCTATTGCCCACGGGCGTCTGTAAGTCAGCGAGGCGCAGTGTTCCCCTGCTGAAAATGTATCAGCGCGCCGATATGGGGGGGCGGCTGGCTGCGCGCCGTTAAAATTCATGCCGTGGGCCTTTGCTGGTGTTGCCGGGCTCGGCCGGTGGTGCAGCTGATCGGCGGCCTCCAACAGGTTAATCAAGGGCCCGCAGCATCCAGGCCGACGGGGAAGGGCACTCCCTCTTCCTTTGAACACGCGCAGGAGTTATCGATGAGCTGGTGTACTGGTCTGGAAATACTAGTGCAGAGAATAGACGAACTACTTTTGTTTATTTCCATAAACCAGTTTTCGAGGCTCTTCAGATTAGATGGGGCATGGAGTATTTACATATTTATTCTCGTTGCGTGACAACAATAATAACAATGCGTGTGTGTCTGAAGCACATTGTATTGTAATAAATTCATCCCTGGCAGACAGGCACTATCGCCATTAACGATATCATCACGTCCGATGGGACTAATTTGACGGTATAGAATAATAACAAATATCTTCCCATGCTTAGTTTCACGAAAGAGCGAGTATTCAGTTTGTGACTGTGTTATATACGGAGTTTTAAAACGGTTCTGGGGCGTGCTCAGGTAGACGAATGGCTTAAGACGACCGCTCGTGAAAGGTGGGAGATCCTCGTTCGTGTCCCAGAGCAGCAAATAAATTTCATTCGTCACAAGTAACTGACGCTAATGTACATTCACAGTAAATGACTCTACTGCTGAGACAGTGTCTTTTACTTCAGATATACTTGCGTGTTGGAAGGAGTTGGTATTGTAATAATTTCTGTTCCTGCATGAACGCAGACACTGCCGATACGATTCGACGGCCTGGTGCAAGTCTTTCAGTTGGACACCACTTCCGCGACTAGTTCAGAATGGTTCAAATGGCTTTAAGCACCATGGGACTTAATATCTGAGGTCATCATCCCCTAGACTTAGAACTACTTAAACCTACCTAACCTAAAGACATCACACACATATCCATCCCCGAGGCAGGGACGAACCTGCGACCGAAACAACAACGCGGTTCCGGACTGAAGCGCCTAGAACCGCTCGTCCACAGCGGCCAGCCCGGGATTAGTGTGTTCCAGAACTACCCCACTAACGCTACCATGCAAATGGAACTTACAGTTTAACCTCAAATCGAAACCACATGTTGTTCCCGGTGAAACTTTACATCCCTGAGAGGTGAAGATTAGATTAAAGGCACATTGAAAAACTACATGGTCTAACCGGGATTCGATATCATGACCTTATGGTCCAGGCACCGGTTTTGCCGCCAGACCACCGGGAATGATTGTGACAAAAGCATAGGACACACGTTTAATGAATCTGGCAAGTCGTCTCGAAATATTTTGCTTAATGTGGCAGTTTATGTGGTATTTAAGTTGATATCTATTTTTTCTGCAACTTGCTGTCACACCCACCGTGTAGTCATTTTTACTTTTCAAAGGCTTTAATAGACCACCAACAGATCAAATGTGATCACTCTGTAGCTCTTTCTCTACGTCAGCCGACTAGTCTTTCATGGTTATTGCTTGTAACGATGCATGTTTACAGATTTTCAACAAAAGAATGTTGTAATGATCCTGTAAGAGGTTCAAATGGCTCTGAGCACTGTGGGACTTAACTGCTGAGGTCATCAGTCCCCTAGAACTTAGAACTACTTAAACCTAACTAAGCTAAGGACATCACACGCATGCTTGCCCGAGGCAGGCCTGTAAGACGTATAATGGTGAGTCATCTAGGCCTATAAAGAAGTTATTAAGAGCTCTTGTTGGCCAATTTTGACATCCAGAATGAGTAGACATTTACCACATACGTTTCGTCTCATGTACTATTAATACTCTAGCAATGTTATTTTCACTGCATGAAAAGCATAAGATTCAGTAAAGGCCCATAATATGACGTGAGTAAATGAGGACATTTGCTACGCAATGGTAAGGAAAACATACGAAGTTGAATTAATTGTGCATATGGAAGCCCTTAGAATTTCATCAGACCTTCCTGTTTATGTATCACATACTAGGTAAATCATACCTGTTTACTCATAGAAAAAAATTTCTCGTGTATTCATTATGCAACTCACACAAAATTCCAGTGTAAGGCTGATTCAATTTAATATAACATTTGTAAGTAGGCTGTTTAGGTTTTTTTATTGGTAACGTAACGTAGCGCTCTCTATGAAAATCACTGGCTGTGCTGTGTGCAGTCTGTGGCTGGTTTGCATTGTTGTTTGCTATTGTAGTGTTGGGCAGCTGGATGTGAACAGCGCGTAGCGTTGCGCAGTTGGAGGTGAGCCGCCAGCAGTGGTGGTTGTGGGGAGAGAGATGGCGGAGTTTTGAGAGCAGATGAGCTGGACGTATGTCCATCAGAGACAGTAAATTTGTAAGACTGGATGTCATGAACTGCTATATATATTATGACTTTTGAACACTATTAAGGTAAATACACTGTTTGTTCTCTATCAAAATCTTTCATTTGCTAACTATGCCTATCAGTATTAGTGCCTTCAGTAGTTTGAATCTTTTATTTAGCTGGCGCTCGCTGTATTGCAGTAGTTTGAGAAACGAAGATTTTTGTTAGGTAAGTGATTCGTGAAAGGTATAGGTTATTATTAGTCAGGGCAACTGCGCTTGCAATTAACTAGATATTATTTTCAGTGCTATGCTAATGTGTTTTCTTATTTTGCTTTTCAAATTGTGCTTTTCTGTGTTATCGTTTGAAATATTGTGACAATAATGGCGTGTGGAAAACGTAATACTAGGCTCCAAAGTAAACTAGGAAATGACAGTGAAGACGAAAGCAATGTTTTAGCGCCACTGTGTAATGAATTAACTAATGTTCAAAGTAGTAATTTGGTGATTGTGCATAGGGAAATGCAGCGGGCTGCAAATAATGGTATAGACAGTGAATCCGAAATGACAGGACACAATCCTGCAAATACTGTAGATTCAGGTTTTGTGTCCTCACCGTTTTCTCAAATAAGTCAAGACACATTTTCTGCTTTTCAAAATGCGAATATAGCCGGTTCAAATGCATTGCCGAACAGCACTGAGGAAAATGTTTCAGACACCAGTGCATTGTTATTACAGTTAATGCAACAAATGGGACAGAGGCTACAAAAGTGAGACACAACGTTTGAACAAAATCAGAAACAAATGGGACAAAATCTTCAAAAGTTAGACACAATGGAACAAAATCAGAGACAAACACAGCAAAAGTTAGACACGATGGAACAAAATCAGAGACAAACACGCAACAGCTTCAAATGTTAGACTCAATGGAACAAACGCTTGAACAAACACGTGAAGGTTTAACTGCTGAATTACTTAAAATCGAATCGAAATGTCAAAAAGTCTGTAATGACGTAAAAACACAAATTTGTGAGCATTTTCAACCTATTTTTTCGCGGCATGAAAATGCATTACAGAATCACAAAGCAGCCATAAAAGAACTGCAAGCTATTGTTTATGAAAATCACGACACCTTGCAAGCTAAAATTGACTCAGTTGCATCTACCGATTCGGTTATGCAACTTGCAAAAACTCAGGAAAACTTAAAGGACACAGTAGATACGATTTCAACACAAATGGACACTCTGAAACTTGGTTCAGTAAAACACACTGAGGAAATAATTTCACTATCGGAGAAAGTAGCCGAACTTTCGGATCAGTTCACTAACTTATCTACAAAGGTAGATGATGATCTGAATGACACAATACCCGTAGTCTTCACTGACACAGAAGAGTATGAACAAATTAGAAAATTCAGACAAAATCAAAATCAAATCAATACATAGTACAAAAGAGAAATCCGGGAAGTACAAGATCAGTTGACACAGGTAATACAAGAATTACATATTTCACAGGACACTCGCGCTCGAACACGGGAAGAGGATCTTAGAAATACGGAAAAGCCACAAAATAATAACACAGGGCAGTTCGGAAATTATGAAAGAAATTGGCAAGGTACACCGAATTTTGGGATGGAACCGCCGACACGACGTAACAATGACCGATATGCGACTCGCCGACATGATGATTTTGACTACAAGCTGTTTATTACTACACGTAAATTCAAAACATTTAAGAATTCCGGCAACGACATTCATCCACAAGCGTGGCTTCATCAATTCTCTCATTGTTTTCCTCCCAACTGGTCATTAGAGCACAGATTATAATTTATGTGTGGCTATTTAGAGAATGAACCAGCTGTAAGAATGTGATCGGTCATTCACTACTTTCACAGTGAAGGAGAATTTTATCATGCCTTCCTCTCAGCATAGTGGTCTCAAGGTACACAAGACCGAGTAAAACATAGCATCATAATGGTGAAACATTTCGAACAATCTGAATTTTCCAGTCTTGTGTAATATTTTGAAGACATGTTGCACAAGAATCAGTACCTTTCAAACCCACACAGCCCCTCAGAACTCATCCGCATTTGCTTAATCAAGTTACCTGAACATTTTCGACATATTATTTTGGCTCAGGACGTTGCAAAGACGACATTGAAGCTTTTCAGGGACTGTTACAAGAATTGGAAATTGACACTGACAATCACAGGAACACAACAATTACAGGTCACATCCGTCACAATTCCGCGATAAAGGAAATAATAACTGGACATGACAAGGTTATTCTTACAACGTAAATCGTGACCAAAACAGACACCACCCGTATGACAACCGTTGGCAGAGTAGTAATAATTACAGGGAAAGATCACCTCTCTGCGGTAATGACTATCACAGAGACAATCAGAGAAACAGACAATATGGAAACCATAATAATTATTATCAAGGGAGACAGAATAACTTCAGACACAACAGTCCTCCGCACAGTTACGACTCAGGGAGAAGTTCTCCATCACGTGACCAAGAAGAAATTAATTACAGAAATTACCGACATGAGGACAGACGATATAATCGTAACGACAGACCTGAATTGCATCAGAACTTGCGGGATTCAAACAGGGCAGGGCCCTCTCGACAAGGTGAATTTGCAGAAGTTAGGTCTCCTAATCTCAATAACGACGCGTGCCAACAAAGAGACTGACAATGACTCGCAGCGCAGGCAGCCACGTACGCCGGCTAGCTCAGCGAAAAATAACATAGACGCTAACCTTGAGAAAAATTTTAGCATTCCTTACCAATGTATACAACATGATAATTGCGTTCAAGTTGAAACTCTGCGTACTAGGGAGAGTAAAGGTTTACACAACATTTCACATGTAAGACCGTTTCTTGAAAGATAATCTGCTTTTTAACTTAGTCTTTGCCATAAAATTTTTCACTTCATGCTACAAGTATGCTTTGTCACACTTAGAAACTGTTAACATACAACAATGTTTTGAAGTTAACTATCCAGTCTAGAACCTAGGGAAAATATTTAGACAGTAATTACAAATGCATTGTTATAGTCAACAAACGACACAGTGTTATTGTGTGTGTACATTGTTGCTTGTTAGTTGCACAATTACGTAATGACTATAAGGCTCATAGTTAGAGCATGTACCAGTACTGCTAATGAGATTTTAATGCAACATTTTGGTTTACTTGAAAATACATTCTGAATTTAAAGTACTTTCTGAGTAATACCAGATGACACAGTGGTTAGTTTATTTGACAGCTACATGATTATATCACAGCGCTACTAATATGTGACACAATTTACATTGTTGCTTTTGTGTTGTATCTGTTTTATATCTGCACAGTTTTTCTGAATTCTTCTGGAAAGGAAAACATGTTTTAGTAGTAACTTTGTTGCTGTAGCTACAATGAGACAGCCTTTTTCGTAGCATAGCAATACATTACAGTATAGTACTTTCTTGATCACGGTACTGTACGTAATAACTACGATATCTATACCCATAGCATTTCACTTTCGTTTATAACGAGGTAAGTACATTGACTTCTACAGAACTTTGCTTACGGACGACGATAATTACTACAACTGTCACATTTTTACCGTTAAGTAATGACAGAGATTATCTTACAACAAGATGCACAGTTTACCGCTGCAGTACATGTATTTGAGTGATTAATTTTGCACTTAAAACATTTATTTTTAAAGATTTTTGAATTACAATGATACAAAGGTTTTCCGTGATACATTTCATTCCATTGCTGTAATCTGTAACACCTGAGGGTATAATTACATTAATCCTCAGAGGGTACACGCCTACTTTGTGTACCATGTGTGTGGCAAGCACAAGGAGCCCTAGCTAATATGGTATTTGCTTATACAACTTTACACATCGGTACCATATTTCTCTAACACATAAAATACACAGCTATCTAATCATTTAAGTGAGAGAGACAAATATTTTTTTACTACATCAGTGACAGATGTTTACACAATTACATAGTTGGATAACTTCACACTTATGAAATCGTATTTTGTCTGTACTTTGTGAATTGTTCATATTTTTTCGGAACCATTGTGATACTATGAGAGCTTTGAATGATGTATTTGGTAAGGGATTATGATTTTTTAGTACATTTGAGGTAGATGACTTTATTGAAGGTCTTGCAATTATTGAAAGAAGATGCAACGATTCTGAGATGTGATTGATCTGTCATGATGTTATTATTATGATGACGATGTGTATTATGCTGTTGAGGTATGTTTATGATCAATGAGATGATGTTATATGAGGAATCTGATTATGCTATGTATTTATTATAAGTAAATATTGAAGACGTGTTGATGAATATGTATATGTGTAATAAGGTAAGAATAAGGAGTAGTAGTTAGGGACTCTGATTTACGAAAAGGATGTTGGGAACCAAGAATCGTACTTTAAGAGGTATGAAATGTATGTACATACGTGAATGTTAGTTACCACAATGCTGACAAAACTTTTTGGACACAGTTATATATGAGATTTTGTTTCTACACATTTCTATTGTAAATTTCTAACCTTTGAATTTTTTTTTTTATTTTATATGAGACTGTCACTGTAGTGGAAACTGCTGCCATAAATAGTTCAGTAAAGAAGGTAGATGACCTTGACGTCATGTGCTGTGGAGGCCCATCTGAGCGACTGTCACCTGGAAAAAAAGCCATTAGTGTGTGCCTTTCGGAGGTACAGGTGGAGAAGAAAAGGAGGCCGTTATCCTCGCTATTGACATTTCTTTGTAGAAAGCATCACAAATATGACACGCTCAAACTTGAAAACATTTGATTACACTGTGGAGTCTTAATTTATGATATTTTCCAATATGCCTAATGAAATGATGAGAAACATTGTCTTTATAGCTGAGAGATTTCTCATTTTGTTTAATATCTAGTTTCTAGCTGCACTGCAGCATTGGTTAAAATAAGATGTACTAATATAGTTATTTTATGTCTAAAGATCCAGTAAATAATACTTTTATGATCTACTGCCACGAAAATGAGGAAACATAAATATACATTTCCCTTATCTGCATTGTTGTCTTTAGTGTACTATTTTTTCTGCTTTAGCTTTGTCACATTTAGGTATAAGTTATTGCATTTGCTGCTGCTGCTTGCCAGGCATAGTGCTACTGAATTTCACTTTGTATTACCCTGTAAAGCCAGTCTAACTACTGATTTATTTTTCTTGTTTGCTGCACAGTGCTTTATATTAGTTATAATATTGCAATTGCTTGGCTAATTTAGATATACTGCTGCTAGCTTTGCCAATTTGCATTTATTGTCATTGCTGTTTTGTTGTGTGTTGCTGCATTGCCTCATCCCTTAGTATATATATCTGAGCTCAGTAGATTCAAGTTAGCTAAAGAGAGGGTAGACTATATAAGAAACTGACTATGGAGAATAGGTAAAAATGCATTGAGAAGTTATATGAAAAATATTTGGGCCAAAATGAGTATTGTACAATGAGAAATAATTATTTTGAAAGAAATATGAATAGAATACAGAAAGGAGGTATAGATAGGACTTTTTGGGAATAATGATGAATGAAGGGAGATCTCCAAGAAGTAAAGAAAGTTTTGTTTGCAGTATACTGCACTAAAACAAACCCTGTCCCTTCCTTTTGTAGTATTACACTATGTGTTTGTGTAACCTTGTGTATTTGTGTTCTTCCTGTCTTTATATGTTTATCTGATAAGACTAATACTCAGCTACATTCACTATGATGAGGAATACTGTTATCCTCAAATATAATTTGCATTAATAATATGTTATTTACTTTGTAAAGATGTTTAGACATTATTAATTCTGTTCTGTTTCAAAGCTCGTATGTGAAATTAATGTTTCGAAAACTATTCTCATTATTTTATTTATTTACTTATGTCATAATTCCTGTAACACTGATGTACATGTTTATTTCTATTCTTTTGTAAAGCCTGTATTACTACAAATGTTCTTGAATGATATATTTTGTACCTTTGTAATTGTATTCTTATGTTGTAAATTTATAATTGTACAGACACCAATTCTTCAAATTAAGTTACATTTCACTGCACACGTTTCTGTTGGTCATACAATATGCACAATATGTGAGAAGCTGGAACTGTTAGTGTTTGCTCGTGTGTTAATAATTCAGCAAGGGACTGGTTAACAGCATTGCTGGTTCTAAGGTCAACTCCAAAAACTTTGTGAGTGCACAAATGGTGGTTTATGGACTTGCTATATTCTTCGCAAGACTCTTCGATGGTGATTGTGCACCTGCACAGTCGCAACAGATGGCTGCTGTCCGTCTCTACAAGGACTACAGTGTGTCTGCATCTTTGATGGCCCACCAATACCATTATTTCTACAAGGACTGCACTGGGTCTGCATCTTTGATGGCCCACCAATACCATTATTTCTACAAGGACTGCACTGGGTCTGCACCTCTCGTGGCCCACCAATACCGTAATCTCTAACAAGACTACAGTGGTCTTCTCTGTGATGACCTACCTACAAATATTCTTCAAAACTTTGACTGACTCTGCTATGGGTTTGCTCTGTTGTGGCCCATTACCTTTCTGCATGTCAAGAGTCAGCACTGTCTTTCCGTTGGCACTGTCTTTCCGTTGGAAGGACAACACTACTTCTTCAAGACTGCATGGAAATCCACTACTTCTGTGTGCAATTTCTTTTACTAATGAAACTTTGTGAAAAACTGTAATTACTATTGTGATAAATGATCAGGACTGTCTTTATGAGAACAATTTTTGCTTTTGACCAACAGTGTATCAATAAGTGTGTGTTATTGTAACTATGAAAAATTTTTTCAAATCTGTATTGGCCACTGCCCAAAACAATTTGTAAAATTTTTTTATGGGAAGCATGGGGGCTATGTACGTAGGGTGTTTAGGTTTTTTTATTGGTAACGCCACGTAGCGCTCTGTATGAAAATCACTGGCTGTGCTGTGTGCAGTCTGTGGCTGGTTTGCATTGTTGTTTGCTATTGTAGTGTTGGGCAGCTGGATGTGAACAGCACGTGGCGTTGCGCAGTTGGAAGTGAGCCGCCAACAGTGGTGGATGTGGGGAGAGAGATGGCGGAGTTTTGAGAGCGGATGATCTCCAGATGATCCATCAGAGACAGTAAATTTGTAAGGCTGGATGTCATGAACTGCTATATATATTATGACTTTTGAACACTATTAAGGTAAATACATTGTTTATTCTCTATCAAAATCTTTCATTTGCTAGCTATGCCTATCAGTATTAGTGCCTTCAGTAGTTTGAATCTTTTATTTAGCTGGCAGTAGTGGCGCTCGCTGTATTGCAGTAGTTTGAGTAACGAAGATTTTTGTGAGGTAAGTGATTCACGAATGGTATAGGTTATTGTTACGCAGGGCCATTCTTTTGTAGGGATTATTGAAAGTCAGATTGCGTTGCGCTAAAAGTACTGAGTGTCAGTTTAAGCACAGTCATGTATAATTTTTCTGAGGGGCCTTTCACATTACGAGGGTCCAAATAAAGAACTTTCTGGGCAAGTAGGTCCAGCCTCTTTTCATAGCCGTGGCAAATACATTCTTTTATCCTGCTGGCCATTTGTATAAGTAATTGTTGTTGATGGCACATTACATTTTACAATTCGATTTACTTCCGCAGTTACACGAACTAGTATTAATCCTACAGAAAGGGGAAGTGAGTAAAATCACTACATTGTAGAAAAATGCGCCTCGAAAACGTTCGTGTTCCGCAAATTTTTTAACTTTGTGTTGTAGTAACGAAAAGTTAATGACAAATTTCTCAATACTTAAGTATGAATCTTCTACAACCCTGTCCACGACATAGGCCTCGATACATCTGATATATTATACGCACGTTTAATCAGTTTACATGATCTCGGATCAGTATAGAGACACCATTATAAATGCGATGCCTGCTCTAAAACTGAAAATTGTCAGGTTCGTTGTCCTGTATCTTTCCCTTTTTGAACGTATTTCCTTAATTACAACGGACACCTTCTTTAAAAATTCGTACACTTTCTTTTCGCCTTTAGCAGCCGTATGCTATACTTGGCTTCTACCGGGAAATGCCTCCCACAGTTCGAACCCTTCTCCATGCATTTTTCCAGCGTTGTCTCACCTTTGCTGTTCATTTACGGCTCCTAGGCTCCGCTTAAATCTCTCACATCTCGATCGTGTGACGTGTTCCCCACAATATGTCACTCGCTGACTGGATACCAAGAATTTGGTAATCAAATCTCTGCTGTTGTTCGCTACTCTAATTAGTCTTCTCCTGTTATCGTAAACGCAGTAGCGCTGATCAAACATGTGCAGGACGGCATATCCGGCGCAAATTCTGTTAATACTGTCCGCTAGAGAACTCTAGTATCAAATGACCATTTAGATTTTCCCAGAATTGTGTTCTGTCCAGTTCAGTCACTAATTGACACAGTGTTTGCTGATCTTGGAACTGTCGAAATGAGATGATAACTGACGTCGAGCAACGTTCTGCGAAAAGAACCAGTTGCTGTGGTATCACGTCAGCACGCCAGTTAGCAACCCATTTCGACAGATATCAGAAATAGCACTGTTATTACCGCCGCATCAGTGTTCCTGACCCAATGAGTCTTAATTACTAGATAAATTATTGCCGTTTCCTGTTTAATACTGCTCTTCTGGCCAGATAAATGACATGATACTTGCACTCGTACATTGGCATTGTTATTCATACCGTAATATTGTTGTGTGCTGGTTGCCCCCACATGTCGAATCTGGCTCTGGTTCTGTAATCAGAGGTAGTCATCAATCGAAAACTGGCGGTAACTACAGGCCGCGTATAGAAGAGGCGTGTGAACAAGGGCCATGGTGGTTTGTGTGAGTCTAGCGGGGCTTGCAATGTACTGAGAACTGGAGATAGTGGTCTTGCTGCAGGCAACTAACAATTTGTTCAGAGGGTGGCAACTGAAACTTCCGATTCGCGGTAGCAAGTGTTCATACTAGAGATGATGAGAGTGGGCAGACCTTTTGGTCATCTTATGTTGACTGGATGATTTATTACACTCGGAGCTGAAGCACGACATTGTGGAGACGTGTACTTATTTTGCCCTTAGACTTACTGTATTGTACTCTACTTTATTAAGATCACAGCATTGTCTTAAACTATATTTCAAATAATGGATGTTGACCCCAGTCGTTAGAAGTTTCATAAGCGCGTACAACCTGTAGTGAGATGTCTTAGACCAGGCCAGGCCAAACAGCGCTGCACAAGTGCGAGCGCTCTGGACGCGTTCCTGCCTTAGTGCACCGAGCGAAGAGGTGAGGGGGGCGGAGGGGTGCTGAAGAAGAGTAATGGTAGAGGAAAGCCACAGCCGGAAACCAAAAGCGCAAAGTATTCGCCTTGATAGACGTCAAGTAGTTCGCTGACAATACCGCTTTCGTTAAATTAGATTTTCTACAGATGGAGAAGCCCTATCGTTCAATGCCGAATAGGAATTACCTTACATCTTAGATTAACTTATTTTTCGTATCGTTTAAAAGCCATGAAAAATGCTTAGTAAGCCATCGCACTATCATGAGCTGAAAAAAACCCTCATTGGAAAGTCATTACATCACCAGCCAGAGAGACGGTACAATGCCCTTGTCTTCCGACGAACGACAAAAAATGGCTCTGAGCAATATGGGACTTAACATCTATGGTCATCAGTCCCCTAGAACTATTTTTTTTTTTTTTGGTTAGATGCGGCCCGCCACGAATTCCTTTCCTGTGATAACCTCTTCATCTCAGAGTAGCACTTGCAACCTACGTCCTCAATTCTTTGCTTGACGTATTCCAATCTCTGTCTTCCTCTACAGTTTTTGCCCTCTACAGCTCCCTCTAGTACCATGGAAGTCATTGCCTCATGTCTTAGCAGATGTCCTATCATCCTGTCCCTTCTCCTTATCAGTGTTTTCCACATATTCCTTTCCTCTCCGATTCTGCGTAGAACCTCCTCATTCCTTACCTTATCAGTCCACCTAATTTTCAACATTCATCTATAGCACCACATCTTAAATGCTTCGATTCTCTTCTGTTCCGGTTTTCCCACAGTCCATGTTTCACTACCATACAATGCTGTACTCCAGACGTACATCCTCAGAAATTTCTTCCTCAAATTAAGGCCGGTATTTGATATTAGTAGACTTCTCTAGGCCAGAAATGCCTTTTTTGCCATAGCGAGTCTGCTTTTGATGTCCTCCTTGCTCCGTCCGTCATTGGTTATTTTACTGCCTAGGTAGCAGAATTCCTTAACTTCATTGACTTCGTGACCATCAATCCTGATGTTAAGTTTCTCGCTGTTCTCATTTCTACTACTTCTCATTACCTTCGTCTTTCTCCGATTTACTCTCAAACCATACTGTGTACTCATTAGACTGTTCATTCCGTTCAGCAGATCATTTAAATCTTCTTCACTTTCACTCAGGATAGCAATGTCATTAGCGAATCGTATCATTGATATCCTTTCACCTTGTATTTTAATTCCACTCCTGAACCTTTCTTTTATTTCCATCATTGCTTCTTCGATGTACAGATTGAAGAGTAGGGGCGAAAGGCCTTGTCTTACACCCTTCTTAATACGAGCACTTCGTTCTTGATCGTCCACTCTTATTATTCCCTCTTGGTTGTCGTACATATTGTATATGACCCGTCTCTCCCTATAGCTTACCCCTACTTTTTTCAGACTCTCGAACAGCTTGCACCATTTTACATTGTCGAACGCTTTTTCCAGGTCGACAAATCCTATGAAAGTGTCTCGATTTTTCTTTAGCCTTGCTTCCATTATTAGCCGTAACGTCAGAATTGCCTCTCTCGTCCCTTTACTTTTCCTAAAGCGAAACTAATCATCACCTACCGCATTCTCAATTTTCTTTTCCATTCTTCTGTATATTATTCTTGTAAGCAGCTTCGATGCATCAGCTGTTAAGCTGATTGTGCGATAATTCTCGCACTTGTCAGCTATTGCCGTCTTCGGAATTGTGTGGATGATGCTTTTCCGAAAGTCAGATGGTATATCGCCAGACTCATATATTCTACACACCAACGTGAATAGTCGTTTTGTTGCCACTTCCCCCAATGATTTTAGAAATTCTGATGGAATGTTATCTATCCCTTCTGCCTTATTTGACCGTAAGTCCTCCAAAGCTCTTTTAAATTCCGATTCTAATACTGGATCCCCTATCTCTTCTAAATCGACTCCTGTTTCTTCATCTATCACATCAGACAAATCTTCACCCTCATAGAGGCTTTGAATGTATTCTTTACACCTATCTGCTCTCTCCTCTGCATTTAACAGTGGAATTCCCGTTGCACTCTTAATGTTACCACCGTTGCTTTTAATGTCACCAAAGGTTGTTTTGACTTTCCTGTATGCTGAGTCTGTCCTTCCGACACTCATATCTTTTTCGATGTCCTCACATTTTTTCTGCAGCCATTTCGTCTTAGCTTCCCTGCACTTCCTATTTATTTCATTCCACAGCGACTTGTATTTCTGTATTCCTGATTTTCCCGAAACATGTTTGTACTTTCTCCTTTCATCAATCAACTGAAGTATTTCTTCTGTTACCCATGGTTTCTTCGCAGCTACCTTCTTTGTACCTATGTTTTCCTTCTCAACTTTTGTGATGGCCCTTTTTAGAGATGTCCATTCCTCTTCAACTGTACTGCCTACTGCGCTATTCCTTATTGCTGTATCTATAGCGTTAGAGAACTTCAAACGTATCTCGTCATTCCTTAGTACTTCCGTATCCCAGTTCTTTGCGTATTGATTCATCCTGACTAATGTCTTGAACTTCAGCCTACTCTTCGTCACTACTATATTGTGATCTGAGTCAATATCTGCTCCTGGGTACGCCTTACAATCCAGTACCTGATTTCGGAATCTCTGTCTGACTATGATGTAATCTTTCATTCCTTGCCCCAAGCCCATATTCTCCTGTAACCTTTTCTTCTACTCCTTCCCCTACAACTGCATTCCAGTCGCCCATGACTATTAGATTTTCGTCCCCCTTTACATACTGCATTACCCTTTCAATATCCTCATACACTTTCTCTATCTGTTCATCTTCTGCTTGCGACGTCGGCATGTATACCTGAACTATCGTTGTCGGTGTTGGTCTTCTGTCGATTCTGATTAGAACAACCCGGTCACTGAACTGTTCACAGTAACACACCCTCTGCCCTACCTTCCTATTCACAACGAATCCTACACCTGTTATACCATTTTCTGCTGCTGTTGATATCACCCGATACTCATCTGACCAGAAATCCTTGGCTTCCTTCCACTTTACTGGCCACTACTATATCTAGATTGAGCCTTTGCATTTCCCTTTTCAGATTTTCTACTTTCCCTACCACGTTCAAGCTTCTGACATTCCACGCCCCGACTCGTAGAACGTTATCCTTTCGTTGATTATTCAATCTTTTTCTAATGGTAACCTCCCCCTTGGCAGTCCCCTCCCGGAGATCCGAATGGGGGACTATTCCGGAATCTTTTGCCAATGGAGAGATCATCATGACACTTCTTCAAATACAGGCCACATGTCCTGTGGATACACGTTACGTGTCTTTAATGCAGTGGTTTCCATTGCCTTCTGCATCCTCATGTGGTTACATTTCACTGCACACGTTTCTGTTGGTCATAGTATATGGACAATATGTGAGAAGTTGGAACTGTTAGTGTTTGCACGTGTGTTAATAATTCAGCAAGGGACTGGTTAACAGCATTGCTGGTTCTAAGGTCATCTCCAAAAACTTTGTGAGTGTACAAGTGGTGGTTGATCATTCCTCCGCCTTTAGGGGCAATTTCCCACCCTTAGGACAAGAGAGTGCCCTGAACCTCTATCTGCTCCTCCGCCCTCTTTGCCAAGGCCGTTGGCAGAATGAGGCTGACTTCTTGTGCCGGTAGTCTTCGACCGCCAATGCTGATTATTTATCAAAATTTAGGCAGTGACGGGGATCGAACCCGGGATCAAAGACGTTTTGATTATGAATTAAAGACGCTACGCCTTTTTTTTTTAATTTCATTTTGTTCGCTATTGTTCGTTGCATTTGCTCGGGGCGGACGTCGTAAGACATCCATTTATGTTCGTTGATGATCGATTGACTCAGTTTTTTTATTACAGAGAGCACGTAATTCTCTGACCGAACACGCTGAGCTACCGTGCCGGCGCGCCTAGACTACTTAAACCTAACTAACCTACGGACATCGACAACACCCGGTCATCACGAGGCAGAGAAAATCCCTGACCCCGACGAACGACAGTGAACGCTTACTCAACTGAAGGCAGCCATTAGGGAAAAAACTGAGTTAATGATAAGCACGAGGGCTGCTCGGAAAGTAAGGTAGCCCTCGTAGAATGATGACAAAATCTTTTATCACCGAGATCACCACTTATTTGAGTTCATTAAGCGCTTAATGCAAGAGGAGAATCATTTGGTAACAGGTATGCCGAAAGAGTTTGATGCAGTCAAACGAAAAGTAATCCTACGGGAAACCCAGCTTCATGACCGTGACGTGGAACACTTGCCATGACTCAAGGACCATACATGACTGACTACGTTTTATTAATTCAAACATTTCATCCTGAGTTCTCGAAGAGGTTCCAAGATATTGCACGAATGAAGACATATTTCGATTTATCTGTCAGAACGTTCTCACTTTTGGCTGCTAAAGTATCTCTTTACTTCCAACTTGAGCTAATAGACGTACCCAGCACAACAACCGGTTTGTCTAATCCAGGGACTTATAAGACTTTCATAAAATGTTACTCCAAGAGCAATATTCCTGGCTGCATAGACAAGACGCAAGAGTTATTTCAGTATGTGGTTCAACACCATTGTATAAGTGTTTCTTTTCCTCTGTCATGAAATTGACAAACTCCCGCCAAAGTTCGAATTTAACAGATTTTAGAGAATGATATTTTCACTCTGCAGCAGAGTGTGCGCTGATATGAAATTTCCTGACAGATTAAAACTGTGTGCCGGACCGAGACACGAACTCGGGACCTTTGCCTTTCGTGGGAAAGTGCTCTACCAACTGCGCTACCCAAGCACGACTCACGACCCACCCTCACAACCTCAATTCTGCCAGTACCTCGTCTCCTACCTTCCAAACCTCACAGAAGCTCTTCTGCGAACCTTGCAGAACTAGCACTCCTGGAAGAAAGGGTATTGTGGAGACATGGCTTAGCCACAACCTGGGGAATGTTTCCAGAATGATGGTAGAGCACTTGCCCACGAAAGGCAAAGGTCCCGAGTTCGAGTCTCGGTCCGGCACACAGTTTTAATCTGTCAGGAAGTTTCATATCACAGCACACTCCGCTGCAGAGTGAAAATATCACTCTGGGAACATCCTCCAGGCTGTAATGTGTATTACACAGACATCTATCCAGAAAATCACACAGAAATTCCAAACTGCATCAGGATCCACCGCAAGCACTATGACCGTTGGGCGGGAGGTGAGAAAACGTGGATTTCATGGTTGACCGGCTGGTAAATGCCAAACAACGCCTCGCTAGGTGTAAGGAGCGTAAGCATTGGACGATTGAACAGTGGAGAAACATTGTGTGGAGTGACGAATCATGGTACACAATGTGGAGATCCGATGGCACGGTGTTGGTATGGTTAATGCCCGCTGAACGTCATCTGCCAGCGTGTATAGTGCCAACAGTAAAATTCGGAGGCGGTGGTATTATGGTGTGGTCTTGTTTTTCACGGAGGGGTCTTACATCCCTTGTTGTTTTGCGTGGCACTATCACAGACAGGTCTACATTGATGTTTTAAGCATCTTGTTGGTTCCCACTGTTGTTGAGCAATTCGGGGATGGCGACTACATCTTTCAACACGATCGAGTATCTGTTCATAATGTACGGCATGTGGCGGAGTAGTTAAACGACAATAACGTTCCTGTAATGGACTGGCCTGTACAGAGTCCTGAATCCTATAGAATGCATTTGGGATGTTTTGGAACGCCGACTTCGTGCCAGCCCTCACCGACCGACATCGATACCTATCCTCAGTGCAGTACTCCGTGGGGAATATGCTGCCATTCCCCAGGAAATCTTCCAGCACCTGATTGAACGTATGCCCGCGAAAGTGGAATCTGTCATCAAGGCTGAGGGTGGGCCAACACCATACTGAATTCCACCGTTATCTATGTTGGAGGGTGCCACGAACTTGTAAGTAATTTTCAGCCAGGTGTCCGGATACTTTTGGTCACATTATATATATATATATATATATATATATATATATATATATATATATATATATATATATATATAAACACTTCAAATGTTATTAAGAATCTTTCACTTTGTATTACTATGGGGAACTACATAATTAGTATTTTTTTATTTAAACAAGCGAGGATCGGGGTAACACGACCACATATACTTCTGGAGTCTTCCATTGCCACACTAGTCGGAGTGACACATTTTGCCGTCGGCCAGCGATCGCGTTGCGATACAGTCTTCTTCTTGTGATTATCTATATCCATCCTTTTTAACTGTAATGAAAAAAAAGATGTAAAATTTAGGAATATAACTTTGGAAATGTTAATTCTTCAGATTATCTGTTAGGAAGACTATGTATTTGTTACAGGACACTTCTGTTAATTGTGGTGTTTAGTTCCCATTACGAGTGCAAATAAATATTTTATTGGTCGAGCGTTAAAATTAAAGGACGCTGCTTGAATACGTCACCTGAAGAACCATTAACTGTCGTATTGAAAACCTTAAGGAATGTTTAATTTAATTAGATCCATCAAGTAATTATGAAAAGTGAAGCAGTCAAATATAATTAATTCCTCTGTCAGTGTATTAACAGACTTGACTTACATCAGAACTACAGGTTTTCAAATCGTTAAAAGCTCGGTTAATTGAAAGACGAAAAAGCTAAATAATGTGGAAATAAATTAACACACGTTTAGTGTAGGAAAACGTTATCTCTGATTGACAATATTGCAGGGAAAGAATAAAGAATAATAAGATCTCCAGTTGATATTATAGCAGCGCAAATAAACAGTGTTGTGAGGCTGTTATCTTCGGTCATCCAAATGCAAAAAATGTCTCAATACTAGCTATAAATTTATCACGAACATTAACAGCATACGAAGTGAAATCGTACTAACGTACACCTGTTATTGTTCCGAGCTTTACCGGCATCAGGCTCCATAACGTCTAGGCCGGGTTTCAGTTTTCGAAATGGTAATAAAAAAGAGGCAACAGGGGGAAGCCACAGACCAAGGAAAAACCTCATAAAATTTTGCATATATTGTCCCAGAAGCACAGATTAAATGAGAGATAGCATGTTACAAGTGAGTAACTGTTACTACTCACAAATTAAGCTAAGGAGCTGACGAGAGCTAGTCTCGCTTCAATTAAAGACAACAGAATAGTTAAACAGGAAACAAGTTACCGGCATTGTGATGAATGGTCCTAATCCTGAATCAAGAGAGAGTGCACTAAGAGGCATTTAAAACACTAATCGTCATGAGAAGTGAGGAGACCGGCTCAGGCAGAGGCAGTTTAGATTTCTATTCCGGACACATGATGCGTTGCAGCGCCTACGCTTTGCTGCACACCCTACTGCTTCATGTCGAAATCTTTGTCAATCAGCTCGTGAAAACTGATAAATGACCATACTGTAGTGAGTCACACAATCAATGGCCGCTACCAATGCAAGCAGCTTGCACACCCATGAGTGATGACCGCAGTTCACTGGCTGACGTTGGTCACGACCTGTTCCAACTAAGGACTGACTTCAGCTGGGCTGTCGATGGTGTCACTCGTCACTTTTGTGTACGAAGACCCAACGCCACTGCTTGCCTCCACCGGCAAGAACAGTAGTCCAGAGACCGACCTAACAAGTGCACCGCTTACGAATTCGTTCTGACCGGTGAAGATAGTGTCTTTGACTCACAGGTTGGGAGACCTGTATTAGCGATTCTTCTACGAAAATGAATGGTGGTATGTGTCCCTCCGCTGCTTATGAAGAAGGACTGAAATTCAAATTAATAACTACCTTGGGCTCCCAGGAATACGCCTTACATTCTATATTAATTAAACCAGGCGTCAGAAAACTGCTGGGGAAGATTCGCCTACTATGGTGTGATTGGCATTTAATTAAATTAACTTTTAAACTACTGAGCCGATTCAATTGTGACCTACATCAATCGATTCGTAATTTGAAGACTTACCTGAAACTATAATCAAAAGTGTTAATTAATTTCATTTAGGAACTCTCCATTTGTCAGTGGGCTAGAACAGATGCTTCCATGCTTCCACTTGCTTTGTGGCCAGGTAGCACAATATATCAGTGCTACAGTACATGCAGAACATTTATGAAGTTCATAGCGCACCAACTGTAACAATCCAGTAACCCGATACTTAAAAGCACAGTAACCGAGCAATCAAAGCCTAACGGTTATAAAATAAGGCAGTCGGTTTCAAAGCGAAACATAAACGAGATGAAAATGTACATCCACTGCTGAAAATGACTCTCTCCTCTCCTACTGAACCTCAAGTAAAAATACATAGGAGTGTTGACAAACTTGGTCCATACACTTATCGATCTGTAACGTAAAAGTGCTCACTGATCGCCATAAGTAAAAAGGTACAAACAGTTATTAGAAAACAATACTGTCGTGAGTCCACTGTGGATTATTCCAAAAGTGTTTCTCTCAATTTAGGTATAAACGCGTTGCAGGTGCAAAGTGAAAACTCCCTACCGATTTAAAATTAAATTACTTTGGTTAAATGAAACGCCTTCGTCACCAAATCTTGAAAATAAAACCTAGAAGTTTAATGTTTACTGTAATCGTACTGTGATCAGGTAGCACTTACACGACCGTTGGGTGTTTGCACTGTGCGATCTGCCGAAAACTGTTAAAACAAACTTACCGACCACTAAATATTACAGTTTTACACACACGCATATGATCAAATGCAAAATATTGCTCTTGAATCCCCAGGATCATCGAACCAGTAAAGCTCACAGATACATGAAATACACTAAAAAATGGAAAAATTGAGTCACAATAATTTTTAATAATCATATTAATGTAACGTCGTTGATTTCTTTCTTACTTTTAGACTGAATGTTCTCGTAGATAATTTAATTGTGGAGGAACTTCAACGGGCGAGAAAGTTACTTTTATATCACTGTTGGAAAAGAATTCAGTGGCTCAGTTATTTACATATTAGAATACGGGTTATTTCATTCATCCTTGACACTTGGTTACATTTAGAAATAGGTACAGCTTATAATCCCAAGTAACAAAGCTGTGAGGATCATAACGAAGAAGGCATACAAAGTTACAATTCCAACGATACAAAATGATTTATTATTTAACTAACACGTGTACTGGGACTGCCTTTTACGTCCTAAACAAGGTACAGAATGCTACGGTAGGATTACGGTAGGATCAAGTAATGATCGGCTTTCAGTTGTGCTTTCAACTAACCTAGAACATCACCAATTCCTAATGTTGATAATACTGTGATCTGATAAGACCCACAAACGTACTCCAGAGGGTATGCAAGGTATATGAGGCTGGCGAAACGCCCTCAAACTTGAAGAAGAATGTAAAAATTCCAGGTTGAAAAATAGTAGTTGTTTACAGGTATGAACATTACTGAACAACCAGTTTAAATAGTGCTTTTTGAAAAATACTGACACAAATTATTTAGAGAAGAATGGAAGAAACCGACCTCGCGAAAGATCCGTTTTAGTTCCAGTGAAATGCAGGTAAACGCGGGGCAACACTAACGCTACGATCTACACTGAAGCGCCAAAGAAACTGGTATAGGCATATGTATTTAAATATGTAAACAGGCAGAATACGCGCTGCGGTCGGCAACGCCTACATAAGAAAAAAAGTGACTGGCGAAGTTGTTAGATCGGTTACTGCTGCTACAGATTTTCAAGATTTAGGTGAGATTGAACGTGGTGTTACAGTCGTCGCATGAGCGATGTGATACAGCATCTCCGAGGCACCAAAGAAGTGGGGATTTTCCAGTACAACCATTCCGCGAGTGTACTATGAGTATCAGGAATCCGGTAAAACATCAAATCTCCAAATCTCTGCCGCCGGAAAAATATCCTACAAGAAAGGGACCAACGACGAATGAAGAGAATCGTTCGACTTGACAGAAGTGCAACCCTTCCGCAATTTGCGGCAGATTTCAGTGCTGGGTCATCAACAAGTGTCAGCATACGAACCATTCAACGGAACGTCATCGATATGGGCTTTCGGAGCCGAAGGTCCACTCGTGTACCATTGATGACTGTATGACAGAAAGCTTTACACCTCGCCTGGGCCCGTCAACATCAACATTACACTGTTGATGACTGAAAACATGTCGCCTAGTCGGTCGAGTCTCATTTCAAATTGTGTCGAGCGGATTGACGTTTACGGGTATGGAGACAACCTCGTGACTCCAGGGAGCCGGCCGAAGTGGCCGTGCGGTTAAAGGCGCTGCAGTCTGGAACCGCAAGACCGCTACGGTCGCAGGTTCGAATCCTGCCTCGGGCATGGATGTTTGTGATGTCCTTAGGTTAGTTAGGTTTAACTAGTTCTAAGTTCTAGGGGACTAATGACCTCAGCAGTTGAGTCCCATAGTGCTCAGAGCCATTTGAACCATTTTTTGACTCCATGGACCCTGCATGTCAGTTGGGGAGTGTCCAGATCGGTGATGGCTCTGCAATGGTGTGGGTAGATGGAATGATATGGGACCGCTGATACGTCTAGACACGGCTCTGATGGGTGACACTTGCATCCTTTGTGATCACCTGCATCGATTAATGTCCACTGTGCATTCCGACTGACTTGGGCAATTCCAACACGACAATGCGACGCCCAACACGTCCAGAATTGTTACAGAATAGCTCCAGGAATACTCTTCTGAGTTTAAACCCTTCAGCTGGCCACCAAACTCGCCAGACGTGAACGTTATTGAGCGTACCTGGAATGCCTTGCAACGTGCTGTTCAGAAGAGATCTCTACCTCCCTAGTACTTTTATGGATTCATGAACAGCGCTGCAGGATTCATGGTGTCAATTCCCTCCAGCACTACTTCAGACATTAGTCGAGTCCGTGCCAAGTCGCGTTGCGGCACTTCTGCGTGCTCGCGGGGTCCCTACACGATGTTAGGCAGGTGTATCAGTTTCTTTGTCTCTTCAATGTATTTGAGAATATACATTAAAGAAAGGACAAACCTAAGTTTATAGCAACTGCGTATTTACAGAAAGCTCATACCAGTGCTGATGGGCTAAATTCTCTGAAAGTTTGGCGGTAGCACGTACAAAGCGCAGTGAGTGAAAAGCTATTTACAAGTTGTGCAGAATCTAGACTAATGTTATAAGTGTTGAAAGACACGAAAGCGAAATAACACATTGAACAAGCTATGAACAGAGCCAAGGAGAAATATGGACTGGGAATTAAAGTTCAGGGAGAAGAAATAAAAACTATGAGGTTTGCTGCTGACATTGTAATTCTGTAAGAGACGTCAGACATATTGAAAGATCAGCTGAACGGAATTGGTAGGATCCTGGCAAGAAGTTATAAGATAAACATCTACAAAAATGAAAAATGAGTAACGGAAAGTAGTGGAATTACATTGGTGGATGGTGAGGGAATTACACTGGTGTCCGAAATTAGAGAACCAAAGGGAAATTTTGCAAGGTTACGTTTAATTTGCCTCAAAACAGTATATACAGATGATAGTAAAGTAGAAATGCTGTAGGCCTAAAGAATACAGAACGTAGTCAACTGCAACATGCTTAACGGTAGACAAAAATGTTCTTCGTTTTTTTTTAAACTTATCGGATTTGCACACACATTCTGGCAACTGGTTAATGTGCTTATTATAGGGTGTGATCGCCTCTGGCGCCAATACACGCTTGACAACGACGGGACATGCTCTAAATGATGTCATCAATCTCATGTTGAGGCAATAACGCTCATTCTTCCTGCAGAGCTGAACACAAGTCTTGGAGAGTGGTTAATTTATGCTGGCGTAATGCAGCCTGTCTCCCTAGTGCATCCCAGACATGTTCTATGGAATTCAAATCGGGAGAGCGAGTAGGCCACGCCATTCGTGCAATATTTTCTGCTTCCAAAAAAAAACAGCAATCACCCGTGCTCTGTGAGGTCGAGCATTATCGTCCATCAGTACAAAGTCTGGGCCCACAGCATCTCGTAACAGCCGCGGATGAGATACGAAGATCTCCTCATGGTACCTGACAGCAGTTAAATCTTCCTGATTCACCCGTACAGTTTCATGAAGAGGTGCTCGAGTTGGCAACATAATCCCTGCTCACAGCATTAGAGATCCTCCTCGATATCGCTCTCTTTCCACAATGTTTGGGTCCAAAAATCGTTTTCCATGTGCCCTCCAATGTGAATCCGTCAAGAATCACTGCCGAGGCCAGATCGCGACTCATCTATGAAAAGAACATTGGCCCACAGTTCGACCGTACAGGTAAGTTATTGATGGCTCCACTGTAGATGTTCCCTTCTGTGAGGACACGCCAGTAGGTTTCCAACAGTAAAGGGCAATCTGTTGAAGCCTTTTTTACACCGTTTGCCTCGACACTACGAGTCCAGGCGATGCGCTGGGGTCAGATGCCAGGTGTAGTGCAGTACTAAGGGTGTACCGTCGCGCCAGTACATTAAATAACGGTACACTTTTTTTGATATCCCATGTGGCTGGCCCTGTCCTGATCTTCGGTATACTGTTACGATCATCCGAGAAACAACGGAATGATTCACATTAAACCATCGGGCCACATCAGTTTGCGACTCTCCTGCTTCCATTCTTCCTAAGGCCCTCCACAGCAGAATGTCTGTAGGTCTCTCCTGTGTGCCATATTGCACCGTCTGTGACTGTGTACACAGCTATTGTGGAGGTGGCACTACCCTGCAAACACTATCTCCATTGATAGGTGCCCTGACGTCATTGCTCGCGTGATTGCCCATTGTTCGAAATGCCATCTTCCGTGCAGAACCCGATCGTAACGGCATTAGTTGACTGTTTGTACGAGTCTATCCTGAATTAGACACAGGCATTGGAAATAGCAGTTTTTTCTCTAATTTTGGACATCAGTGTACATTAGGAAACGAAACACTAAAGGTAGAATATCAGGTCTGGTATTTCGGTAGCAAAATAACTGATGATGGCCGACGTAGGGAGGATGCAGACTGAGAACTGCTAATAGCAAGAAAACAGTTTCTGGAAAAGAGAAATTCGTAGCATAGAATAGTAATTTCAGTGTGAGGAAGTCTTTTCTGAAGGTATTTGTCTGGAGTGCAAACTTATACTGGAATGAGACGCGGACGATAAGCAGTTCAGACCAGGAGAGAATAGAAGCATGTGATGTACAGAAGAATGTTGAAGATTAGATGGTTCGATCGAATAACTAACTACTCAAATTGCGAATAAACAAAATTTATTATGTAATCTGACTAAAAGAAGGATCGGTTATTAGGAAATATTTTGAGGCATCAAGGAATCTAGTTTGGTGGCGAAAGGAAGCCTGGTGGCCGAAAATTGAACACGGAGATTGAATGTAGTTTGTTGGTTAATTTTGGGGAGGGGACGAAACCGCGAGGTCACCGGTTCCATCGGATTAGGGAAGGAAGTCGACCGTGCCCTTTCACAGGAACCATCCCGGCATTTGCCTGAAGCGATTTAGGGGAATCCCAGAAACCTACACTACTGGCCATTAAAACTGCTACACCAAGAAGAAATGCAGATGATAAATGGGTAATCATTGGACAAATATGTTATACTAGAACTGACATGTGATTACATTTTTACTCAATCTGGGTGCAAAGATCCTGAGAAATCAGTACCCAGAACAACCACCTCTGGCCTTAATAACGGCCTTCATACGCCTGGGCATTGAGCCAAACAGAGCTTGGATGGTGTGTACAGGTACAGCTGCCGATGCATCTTCAACACGATACCACAGTTCATCAAGAGTAGTAACTGGCGTTTTGTGACGAGCCAGTTGCTCGGCCACCATTGACCGGCCTTTTTCAGTTGGTGAGAAATTTGGAGAATGTGCTGGCCAGGAGAGCAGTCGAACATTTCCTGTATCCAGAAAGGCCCGTAGAGGACCTGCAACATGCGGTCACGCAGGGTGATACGCCACTATGGCGATGACGAATACACGCTTCACCGCGATGTCGCCAAACACGGATGCGACCATCATGATGCTGAAAACAAAACCTAGATTCATCCGAAAAAATTACGTTTTGCCATTCGTGCACCCAGGATCGTCGTTGAGTACACCATCGCAGGCGCTCCTGTCAGTGATGCAGCGTCAAGGGTAGCCGCAGCCATGGTCTCCGAGCTGATAGTCCATGCTGCTGCAAACGTCGTCGAACTGTTTGTGCTGATGGTTGTTGTCTTGCAAACGTCCCGACTGCTAGTGATACGAGGCCGTTGGGATCCCGCACGGCGTTCCGTATTACACTCCAGAACCCACCTATTCCATATTCTTCTAACAGTCATTGGATCTAGACCAACGCGAGCAGCAATGTCACGATACGATAAACCGCAATCGCGATAGGCTACAATCTGACCTTTATCAAAGTCAGAAACGTGATGGTACGTATTTCTCCTCCTTACACGAGGCATCACAACAAAGTTTCACCAGGCAACGCCGGTCAACTGTTGCTTGTGTATGAGAAGTCGGTTGGAAACTTTCCTCATGTCAGCACGTTGTAGGTGTCGCCACTGGCGCCAACCTTGTGAGAATGCTCTGAAAAGCTGATCATTTGCATATCACAGCATCTTCTTCCTGTCGGTTAAATTTCGCGTCTGTAGCACGTCATCTTCGTGGTGTAGCAAATTTAATGGCCAGTAGTGTAAATTAGGATGGTCGGATGCGGGCTTCAACTACCGCTGAAATGCAGTCAAAACTGATATAGACTGGCGAAATTTTGTACAGCTGAAGGTCCTTGCACGAGATATACTATCGTGGAAAACTGCATAAAATCAGTCTTCGGACTGACGACCGTAACAAGAACACAACATGAAAATCTGTTTCTGCTAGGTATGGGATTAGGAAAAGATGGCGCTCCATACCACTGTGACGTTAATTATGAACTCATCCAACATTTTCTGCACTGAGGAAGCAAAAAATACCCACAGTAAATGGAACTGAAATTTTTAAATTTTCTCTTAAAGTGCAATTAATTATTTTTCCTGATCATTAGATTTATGTTTTAAATCAGAGATAAAATTACTGTGAGACCAGACATGAAAGCTAGCATGCTTACGAGTTAATTTTCAACATCAAAATTGTTTTGAACATGACCCTATCACCTTACACTACATACGAGAGTACTACAGCTATAGTCGAGAAGATCTTATTAGAACATGTGGGTCGAAATGAAAAGAGAATAGTCATACATGAAATCAAATGCACACACTTATTGATACAATGTTGATCAAAAGCTAAAATTTTCTCACAGTCCATAAAGACAGTCCTGATCATTCATCACAGTAAAACTGCTGTTTCTTTTCTCAACGTCTGAGCAGTAAAAGACAATGCACATGGAAGTAATGAATTTCCATGCAGTCTTGAAGAAGTAGTGTTGTCCTTCCAACGAAAAGACAGTGCTGACTCTTGACATGCTGACAGGTAATGGGCCACAACAGAGCAAACCCACCGCAGAGTCAGTCGAAGTTTTGAAGAATATTGGTAGGTAGGTCATCACAGAACAGACCACTGTAGTCTTGTTAGAGATTACGGTATTGGTGGGCCACCAGAGGTGCAGACCCACTGTGGTCCTTGTGGAGACCGCCGGCGGCCATCTGTTGCGACTGTGCAGGTGCACAATCACCATCAAAGAGTCTTGCAGAGAGTATAGCAAGTCCATAAACCACCACTAGTGTACTCACAAAGTTTTTGGAATTGACCTTAGAACTAGCAACGCTGTTATCCAGTCCCTTGCTGAATTATTAACACACATGCAAATACTAACAGTCCCTACTTCTCACATATTGTCCATATACTATGACTAACAGAAACGTGTGCAGTGAAATGTAACTTACAAGTTAATAATATGATGAACTGGTGTCAATTACAATTTTATAACACAAGAATACAATTACAAAGGTACAAAATACATCATTAAAGGACATAACAATACAGATAACATTTGGAGTAATACAGGCTTTACAAAAGAAAAGAAATAGACATATACATCAGTGTTACAGGAATTATGACATAAGTAAATAAATAAAATAATGAGAATAGTTCTTGAAACATTACTTTCACACATGATCATTAAAACAAAACAGAATAAATAATGTCTAAACATCTTTACGAAGAAAATAACATAGTATTTGAAAAATTCCTCAACATAAATCTTATTAGCTAAACACATAAAGACAGGAAAAACACAAATATACAAGAGTACACAAACACATTAGCAGAATAACACAGGGGGAAAGGACAGGGTTTGTTTTCAGTGTAACATTTGGTACTGCAGTATTTTGCGAACAAAACTTTTTTCTTGGAGATCTCCCTTCGTTCATCATTATTCCCAAAAAGTCCTATCTATGCCTGCTTTCTGTACTTTTTTCGTATAACTTCTCAATGCATTTCTTCCAATTCATCGCAACTCATTCTCTTATATTGATTGTTCGAAATGTTTCATCATTATGATGCTATGTTTTACTCGGGCTTGTGTAGCTTGAGACCAATATGCTGAGAGGAAGGCATGATAAAATTCTCCTTCACTGTGGCAATCGTGAATGCCCAATCGCATTCTTACAGCTGGTTCATTCTCTAAATAGCCACACATAAATTCTAATCTGTGCTCTAATGACCAGTTGGGAGGAAAACAATCAGAGAATTGATGGAGCCACGCTTGTGGATGAATGTCGTTGCCAGAATTCTTAAATGTTTTGAATTTACGTGTAGTAATGAACAGCTTATAGTCAAAATCATCGTGTCGGCGAGTAGCATATCGGTCATTGTTACGTCGTGTCGGCGGTTCCATCTCAAAATTCGGTGTACCTTGTCAATTTCTTTCATAATTTCCGAAACGCCCTGTGTTATTATTTTGTGGCTTTTCCGTATTTCTAAGTCCCTCTTCCCGTGTTGGAGCGCGTGTGTCCTCTGAAATATGTAATTTTTGTAACACTGATCTGCATGTTTATTTCTATTCTTTTGTAAAGTCTGTGTTACTACAAATGTTATCTGTACTGTTATGTTCTTTAATGATGTATTTTGTACCTTTGTTATTGTATTCTTATGTTATAAAATTGTAATTGACACAAGTTCATCATATTAAGTTTCATTTCACTGCACACGTTCCTGTTGGTCATAGTATATGGACAATATGTGAGAAGTAGGGACTGATAGTGTTTGCACATGTGTTAATAATTCAGCAAGGGACTGGATAACAGCATTGCTGGTTCTAAGGACATTCCAAAAAAATTTTTGTGAGTGCACAAGTGGTGGTTCATGGACTTGCTATATTGTCCACAAGACTCTTCGATGGTGATTGTGCACCTGCACAGTCGCAACAGATGGCTGCTGGCCGTCTCTACAAGGACTACAGTGGGTCTGCATCTCTGGTGGATCCTGGCAGGGTCACCATATGAAACGTCCCCTTAGGAAAATTTTACATGACTGTGCTTAAACTGACACACAGTATTTTTAGCGCAACGCAATCTGACTTTCAAAAATCCCTACAAAAGAATGGCCCTGACTAACATTAACCTATACCTTTCACAAATCACTTACCTCACCAAAAATCTTCGTTACTCGAACTACTGCAATACAGCGAGCGCCACTACTGCCAGCTAAATAAAAGATTCAAACTACTGAAGGCACTAACTACTGATAGGCATAGTTAGCAAATGAAAGATTTTGATAGAGAACAAACAATGTATTTACCTTAATAGTGTTCAAAAGTCATAATATATATAGCAGTTCATGACATCCAGTCTTACAAATTTCAAAACTCCGCCATTTCTCTCCCCACATCCGCCACTGCTGGCGGCTCACCTCCAACTGCGCAACGCTACGCTCTGTTAACAGCCATCTGCCCAACACTACAATGGCCAACAACAATGCAAACGAGCCACAGACTGCACACATCACAGCCAGTGATTTTCCTACAGAGCGCTACGTGGCGTTACCAATATAAAAACCTAAACAGTATACTTACAACATCAATGAAGAAAATTTTTTGAAATGGAAAACGTCTGTTGTATAGTAAAGCAGGTTCGTTCACGTGTTTATCATGCATCTTGGAAGTCAATTTTTCCAAAGATCTCCCTCTCCAAGAAGTAAGAATGAATGTTAATCTGAGGTCCAACAAAGAGCAGCACGTTTTGTATTATCGCGAAATAGGCGAGAGAGTGTCACAAACATGATACAGTATTTGGGATTGACACCATTAAAAAAAGGCGTTTTTCTTTGCAGTGGAATCCTCTCACGAAATTTCAGTCACCAACTTTCTCCTCCGAATGCGAAAATATTTTGCTGACGTCGGCCTACACAGGGAGAAACGATCATCGTAATAAAATAAGGGAAATCAGAGCTCACGCGGAAAGTCATAGTTGTTCGTCTTTTTCCGCGCTATCTTAGATTGTAGAATAATAGAGAATTATTGTGAAGGTGGTTCGATGAACCCTCTGGCAGATACTTAAGCGTGATTTGTGCAGTATCCATGTAGACGTAGATGTAGATGTATCTGGGTGGACAGAACTCGTAGGAAGGCGCTGGGACACTAGTTTCCCTTTTGCTCCCTAAGCCAGTTTGCTGCTTTCGTCTGCTTGTAGTCCTCGTAGAAATGGTTTACTCAAATTCCACATTCTAACCAGCGCCAATTTATTAGACATTAAACTGTCGAAAGACACATTTCAGTGTGCGGATGTGGCGTGACGTCCGAAATCAAACATTTGTGGTCGTCATGAGCGGCAAGTAACGCGTGTGGGAACATTACTTCTATGCTACTGAAGAGACACCTCAGACGCAGCATTTCATATAACTGTGTTGAAAAATTTCCTTTTGCTTCTGTTTTTTTTCTGTATCTGTATCTCTCATATTTCTCTGTGCAATCGTCCTTTGAAGCTTGACTAAACCAATGGTGATATCAAGTAAATCAAACCACATTCAAACAAAGAGTTAGAAGGCTCATTCTGTTCTGAAATACATATCCGGGCGCAGACTGTACTGCAGAGCATGACTTACTACTAAAGAAACAAACTGAAATTCAATAGCAGGAGTGGAACATATGGACGGGGCTTGGAGGCAAAGTGTCTAAGTGTCGGATTACAAATACAAATGTTTTGGGTTCAAACTTGTCGCAATGGTTCTGCTTGATTATCCTGGCTATAAAAAGAGAACTGTGAGCTGAATCTCAAACAAAACTAATTTGTTGTTGAAGAAGCATACACTGAATGTAACAGGTGCACGTTCGTGGTGTGAAATACACGTTAGATACCTTACGCCCTTTCCAATAGCTTCCAATCTCGTTCCGATACACAGTTTTAATCTGCTCTCATCGCCTGAATTTCGCCGATAATCTGATACGGAGAATGAGAGTACTGACCAAGTTTCCTTTCACCTTTAATTTCGTAGAAACCACCTCCGAAAAATTATCCGTTGCTCTTTTGAGTTCTGAAAAACATGGACGTTTGACACTCATATATTGCTTGCAGTACATTGGCTTTCCAAAAATCCGCGAAAGCTAATTATTTCTCTCCCTCCCGAACTCTCTCTCTCTTTCTCTTTCTCTCTCTCTTTGACAAACACACACGCACATACACACACACACACACACACACACACACACACACACACACACACACACACACAGCGCGTGCGAGAGAGCGAGAGAGCGTGCTAGAGGGATGGGGGCGGGAGGGGAGAAAAGAGAAGAGGGAGAGAGAGATGTCTGACTTTTATCTGTACGGGGTGAGTGCTCACAGCTGCAATACAAACAGGTGAATTGACTTGGCACGGTTTAAAATGGCATGTTACAAAGCCAAAGATAGCATGCATAAAATTCTACGTACCTCCTCGACGTACCTCTTCTTTAGTTGCATGATTTTCCATTCTAATTTTCAGAATTCTTCTGTAGCATAACATTCTCCTCCTCTCTGAACTGCACATCGTCCACCTTTCACTTCCGTACAAGTCTATATTCCAGAGAAATGCTTTCAGTAACATCACTCTAAAATCTACATTTACTTTCACTGTTAACAAATTTCTCTTCTTCAGACACTCTTTTCTTTCAATTGCCGGTCTACATATCCTCTCTGATTCGACCACCATTAGTTACTTTACGGCCCAAATTGCAAAACTCATTTCCCAATCTATTTCCCTCCGCACCACCTAATTTAATTTTACTACCCTTGTTTTGCTTTTGTTAACGTTCATTCTATGTTCTCATTTCAAGGCACTCTCCGTCCCGTTCAAATGCAGCTGGATTTTGCTGTCTCTGATGAAAGTAAAATGTAATTGGAAAACCTTATTAACTGAAAGCAGTGTACCGAGACACAAATAAGCTACAGGCACAACAAGCTCAAGAAAATAGAGCTAAGAACTCGCGAAAAATCCAAGAGACGAAGGACGCCCATGCCCACAAACAATACTTGGGCAATGGAGTCAGCGACAGAAATGAAATGGACAGAGTAAGAAGAATAGGTTGCACAGTAACTATAACAGCGTGTCCCACAGTTAAAAGCAGGCGTTCAGTGAAAATTCATTTCGTTCATTCATAATTACGTGAGGGTGGTGTTTCTTTCACCTGCTTATCACTACTCCCTGCGAAATGTTCAATAAACTTCCTTTGGGCGGAATATATACGACTTGAACGTTTTTGTCTGTGTTGGCTATGGTATGCTTGTAGTCAACAAGTTTTGGATCCGATACAGTTTTTTGTTATTTGTGTGTATGTTCCCTGACGCTAATATTAAAATTTCTACCCGTCTATCCAATATAAAATTTATCACAATCATCACATTGTATTTCGTAGACGCATAAATTCTAAATTTATTGTGTTTGTTATCTTTCTTCTGTTTAAGCCAAAGTTTCAAAGCATTATTTATTTGAAAACTGCATCTGACAGTTGTTTCTCTAGCTGTTGAGAAAGTTTTCCGTAATATGTCATCGGGACAAAATTTTTCTATTCTTTCTAGACTCTTCCGGTGTTGAGTGTATATGTTCTTTTCTCTTTATCTTATTTTATGGTAGCATAACAAAGGTCTTTGTATCCGTGTTCTATAGCTACTTTTTTAATATGTATAATTCTTAACGTAATTCATGACTGGCTCTTTGGAAGCAAACAGTTGGACATATCAAGGAAGTAAAAACTTTTGTACCAAAGTCGGTGACAGCACTCGACGTGAATAATATTACTGGTGCATATGGATTGTCTATAAATGGCAAACACATGTATATTGTTAATTTTAGCGATCGTCGGGTCCTAATACCCGTAGTTAATAGATTATTTCAGTCATCGAGTTAATTTTGGGATACACAGAACTCAGCCATGGTGCAAAGGCTTCAGTAGCATTTGTGCTACATTTTAGAACACCAGGACGTCGTCCACATAAAGTTCATAAGAAATAACCTAGTCTTTAAATTTTGGGAATATACTAAAAAATTATTTCTGCGTCATTAACTGACGTATCAGCCAGTGCGCAAGCTCTGCTACTCCTCTGACAAAACCTCCTTTTGGCAGAATATTTTCTTACTAATACTGAAAAAGTAGAACACCAAGAGCTCAAGCATTGAAACAAGCTAAATTGTTTCTGCTGTACTAATTTCCTTTGAGTCAGTAAATTATGCTTTATAATTGTGATACTTTCATTATTTGTACATTACCATAAATATTAGTGATAGCATGTAATACAAAAGGAGCATCATCTGGAGTGGCTACATCTAAGTTCATAACTGGGGCAGGAGGTGTTGTTTGCAGTAGGATGAATAGGATTACTATTATGATGTATTTTTACTTGAGACATAAGCGTAGAGTATTGGGGTTCATCATTTTAGAAGCTTCTCTCTCTTTTTCTTAACAAAAATGTAGTGTTACCAGCTTGAATTTTTTTTTGGGTGGGTGGGGGGGTCATTATGTACCTTAGTAATACCATTTTCAGCATAAAATGTTTCAATTTTGGTAATGTATTCAAGTTATATATTACGAGAATAGTACCACCTTTATCGATTTTATTGACTACAGCGTTTTGTCTTTCTAGCTCAATTTCCGCCCCCCACCCACCCTCAATGAACAATGGACCTTACCGTTGGTGGGGAGGCTTGCGTGCTGCGTGCCTGAGCGATACAGATAGCTGTACCGTAGGCGCAACCACAACAGAGGGGTATCTGTTGAGAGGCCAGACAAACGTGTGATTCCTGAAGAGGGACAGCAACCTTTTCAGTAGTTGATGGACAACAGTCTCGATGATTGACTGATCTGGCCTTGTAACATTAACCAAAACGGCCTTACTGTGCTGGTACTGCGAACGGCTGAAAGCAAGGTGAAACTACAGCCGTAATTTCTCCCGATGGCATGCAGCTTTACTGTATGATTAAATGATGATGGCCTACTCTTGGGTAAATATTTCTGAAGTTAAATAGTTCCCCATTCGCATCTCCTGGTGGGGACTCCTCAGGAGGACGTCGTTTTAGCATATCTAGGCACAATACCCAGAATAAGACACTGTTTATTAAACCACATTCTTCACAGTTCAGGACTTAATTGTCAAATTTTGAACAGTGTTTTGTTTCCTTCAAATGCAGTTGTGGTACCATTTTGACGAAGGGTGACATGATCATCATGAAGATTGAAGCAATATGCGCTACTACTGTGTGTGGCTCACTCAGCTCTAACAATCAGCTGCTTCCTATCTCGTGGTTCTGAGACTGTCCTCTGTACACAGAGGACAGTCTCAGAACCACGAGATAGGAAGCAGCTGATTGTCTGGTTGCAGACACGGCTCTAAAGTCTGGCGACGACCGACAGAGGGATAGCGCCCCAGATGACTACTTACTGTACTGCCTTTGGTTTGGGGCGACTAGCCTCGTAAAAGTGCTCACAAAGTTACTGTAACATTCCGTCTGAAGCGCGCTGTCGACAAAGGAGTGTACATACCCATATTTGTGGCAATTCGTGATGCACTTGTGCCACTGTGATGGCTGGTCTACGGGACCTGGATCACGCGCAGGCTGACCGTAGTCCATCTCCATATGCGCACAGTCTTTGTACTGTCCGTCGCCAGACTGTCGACGCCAACGCTTCCATCGTCTTACCTGGACAGATTCGAGCTACAACTTAAATGTAACACCGTATTTCCTTCCTTAATATAGGAATCCGTGACAGTATGCGCCCGACAGAATTAGAATCTCCATTAGGCCAGCCGTTTGAAACACGCAGTATCCAGATTTGTGGGGCATTTGGATGTCACAATGACCCCATGTTGGACTACGAGGTAACGTGAATGCAGGCACCCTGGTGGTCAGGCCCCCAGTCGACCATATTTGGTGACTACAAGGGAGAATCACCATATAGGGCAACAAGCAAATCGTGACTCCTTCACATCTACACCTTCCATTCGAGAACAAGTAATTAATTTAGTGTCATCTTGCACCATTGGTCAGAGAGTAACATGAACTGGAAAAGGGAATTATCAACCCATGCTTCGGCTGCCATTAACACCACAACACAATGACTGCGTTTGAAGAAATACTGTAACGAGGAAGCATGTATTGCTGATGAAAGGCGTCTTATTGTGCCAGTGGTGAACTGTTGTTCTACGCCACCCCGCACGAACATAATTGGCGTTAAGACGGCCACCTGGGGAGATGTCCCAGGCTTCCAGTGTTTCAGAGAGCAACAGCAATGCTACTCATGGCATGATGTTGTGGGAAACTATTGGGTATGGCTTCGGGCCATAGCTTATAGTGATTGAGGGAGCTCTGGCAGCACATCACTACGCAACAGCCATCCTGTGCCCTCATGTGTTACCTCTCAGGCGACAGCATCGTGGTGCCATTTTTCAACGTGACAATCCACGTATATCTATAAAATATGTGCGAGATGGTGACCAACAAGATACACAGATCTGTGTCCGACTGAACATGTATGGGATCAGCTCAGACATAATCTCTGTCCCAGTTCAAGTGTCTATGATACCAGTACAGCAGTTGTGTGACAACTAGCCTCAGGAAACGATACAACGACAATATGACACCCTAGACAACTGAATCAAGGTCAGAGAAGATGCAAGGTCTCACTGACAAGAGGGCTCATACTGCCAAGTTTTTTTTGTAAATTTGACTTTATAGTGTAGTCGCAGCAATAATATCACCCACTGTTCTTGAAGAATCAAGTTTGCCAAGAACGCTAGTAATTCTCTTTGTAACCGTTACGTGTTTTAACAGATCTATACTGTCATTTTTGGTCTTGTAACATTATTAGATCCAAATGCTTTTTACAACACTGAAAGTCACGTAGTGACGTTGCGTTAAACTGTAGTAAAAAGTGGCATGGAACAGCAGCATGTCACAAACAAAATACCACATAATTAAAATATTCAACGTATAGTAGATATTCAACACAACACAATATAACCTTCAGATTGCCCTCAACGATTGACACAATGTCAGACACCCTCTAAAGTTTTCATAATCCCTCAGCTAAACCTTCTGTATGTTCAAGTGCAGTGTACAGGAAGAAGGTTATGTCCACTGAAATTCCTAATTGTGACGTTATTCAAACTGAAAACTTATTTTGTCTTTATCTAGTTCCTGTGCAAACTCAATAGGGACACGAAAACAATAACATAAATGAAGACTACAAGCCTGAACCAAAAGTCCTTATCCGCAATACCCTATACAAAACAGAAAAGTTCGCCTTCAGTTTGAAAATGATCTAAATCATCCATATAAAGTGTCCGTGTTCGTAAATTTCCATTCCCACCGCTGGGCTAACTAACTGCCATAACATTTGGTGCTCACACGTCTTTTCTCCTTGTCGCACGTCCATGTCCCAGATAACCTCAATCCCCTGACGCTCGTGGAATCGCACTGCCGTGATCAAAGGATTTGACCGGAGATCATAGAAGAAAGCACTGAATGGAATCTACTCAAACCAAGACACACTGTTCGGAAAAGTTTTCTACGTCCGCAAAAACTTCGGCCAAATATTCTTTGATATCTTCTCATTCACCCATCAACTTACTATCCAATCTATCACTGAAGACACTACGTTGAATCCTCCAGATTTGAAACTCAGTCATACTAATGCATCAAATGTGTAGCACCAATCACCGCCATACTCAAGACTGTAAAATTCCTCCAGCTCATTGTTACTGTAAGGCAATGGTCTCCTAAAACCATGTCCAAAGGCTCAATCCTCATCCTCATGTTACAACTGCAAACTGTCCCACCCACCGTTATCAAATAAATATAAAGCTAAGCCTCCATTCATAAAACCCGAATTATCAGCCCCATCCACGCTGAAAATACTCTAGATTCCAAATAATTCTTACGTCCCAGGTCCTCTATCCAAGATACAATCTGTTTTGTAACCACCGTTCTCCAAAAATCCATTCATTTAAGCGACCCCACACACTCCAACAAATTACACTAGTTGCCCGTACTGTATTTCAGATTAGTGACCCATTATTTATTTAGGCTGGTGGGGTACAGTGGCCACTCTAAGGGAAATTGAATTTTCACCTAACTATTGTTATCGATAGGAGCTTACCACCCACACTGTTTGAATATGCGTATAAAAAGGTACCACACCAAATATTTGTAAGCAAAAACGAAAATAATACATAGGAGCTGTATACATTTTTCTGAAGGCTTACGAAGTGGCCACTTTTCATATCAAGGGAGGTAAAGTGGTCAGTTCCATCGCAATCGATCCCATATTAATTGTTTTGATTTTCGCACATAAAATGGCTCTGAGCACTATGGGACTTAACATCTTACGTCATCAGTCACCTAGAACTTCGAACTACTTAAACCAACTAACCTAAGGACATCACACACATCCATGTCCGAGGCAGGATTCGAACCTGCGACCGTAGCAGTCACGCGGTTCCGGACTGACGCGACTAGAACCGCTCGGCCACCGCGGCCGGCTTTTCGCACATACTTTCTAGGCATCTTGACGTTATAGTATCTGAAACAAAACCAAGCGCCCTGGCCAGATCGTTTTCAATCGGATTTTTGTATTAGGCTACATATGAGAGAACGGAGACGGTTTAAAATAATGTAAATTAATTCTGAAGACAGAATGACAGGCAATGGCTTTTTGTATAAGAGGGGTCGGAAGCAAATCTCATCTGATATTTGGAAGTAACTAACCCTCACCAGCGTAAGGATAACAACTTGGCCACTTTTCCCGACGGGTAATGTGGCCGCTTTTCCCCATCGGACAACATGCAAGCATTAGTGGGCCACAGATGAAACTGTCAAACAGAAACAAACAACAAGGAACTACTTTTGTTGTCCAAAAGACTTTGTTGAAACACTGATTTGGTAAAAAAGTATTACTGTTAATATAAGTGAGATATAAAGAATAGTATAACATACATTACATCACACGAGTGAAAATCAGAAAACTTTACACTGAAATATAACGGAACAAACTTCCTGTGTCAGACTCACTGACAACAGTCATGGCGCATATTAGAACTAGTCTGGTCACTTCTCGGTAGGCACCAGCAATACGCAGAGTAAAAAGTGTGCAGTGGTCACTTTAAACCGTCCTGGCCACTTTGCGCCACCTTCCCCTATATATTTGCTACATCTTTTAGTCCTTTATCCAGATACAAAAACAGACAAAACACTGCACGTGAGCTGGTATAATTGAATATAACACATGATATTTGACATGATACCAAATGTGGTAGTACAAATAAGCCTGTAGCATCTGGAAAAAAATATACGTAAAATATCTACTTTGAAAAATGTAATGTAAATAATTTGGTAAAACTACATACTTCCCCTTGGCCATCTGCTATCCAGATGGCACATACTAATGCTCTACTGTAGTCTGCTACATTGCTGTATCACAAATTTTGCAATTTATAGTTCTAGACTACACTATGCTATACAACATTAATCTACACAACACTACGGTGCCCTACTGGATTTGACATCAGGATGAAACTAGACTTCCTCATTTGGTTTGGACAACTCAGAACGCTGTGTCACTGATGATGTGGAGATTGTGTCTCAAGAAATTCTTCCTGGTCCTCCCAGAAACAATCTCCTTGGTGCTATGGGAAGACTGTTGTAAGTGGATGTTCTGCTGTGGTGCGTCTCGTTGTCATGATGTGTGGCCTCTTCTTGGTTGCCACTGTCAGGTAGTCACGTACTCCCAGAACCAATCCCATTTCGCTTTCTTCCATTTACGTACACTACTACACCACTCTGCATAGCGTCCCTATCCTCCCGCACACATGTTTCACAATAAGCAGACAACTCTCGCAATACATACGTCACTTACCCAGCATACAACCGCACCCCTGCTCCCCACCCACTTACGTTGACATTCACCTGGAGTGGGTAATCGAATTGAAGACGACGTCCAGCCCAACTTTAAAATCAACAGTGACGGGAACGTTATATCGGCAGTTGCATTTCAATCGAAGGCATTCATCACTATGTCAAGGCCATTCCACTCGATTATTAAAATTCCCTCTTTTTCACTACTTTAATAAACTTTTACGTTCAGCTTTATTACACTCTGTATCTGTAAGGCTGAAGAGCAGATGCTGGGTTGCTAGTAGCCCGCATCCTTTGGGCGAATAAAATAACAATAAAGGAAGAACTGCAAACAATGAACTTTTGTGTAGTGTAGTACCGCTTCTTTTGAACCAGGTGGCCTGCTGTGAGTTTGGCGATTTTTTAAAAGCGTCCAGTTCTCCCTAACTTCCGTAATGAGTTTTATCCTCTAAGAGATATACGTAGTTCGTGAATTCCTTGCGTTTAATAACATATTCTGAATCTTTCGAGCTGCCCGAATATACATCTGCAAAACTTAGGGACTATCTACATAAATTAACATAACGTATTAACTATTCACTGCAAATGAATTATAGTGCGGGAGCATACTGTCACAGGTCATTCTATTGTGCAAAGAATCAGTGTGCATATAGCGCCAAAGGGGACTGACCGATCAACTCGAGGCAGTTGAAGGAACGGGAAAATATACTATGTATCAACCAGCTAACAGTTATGGTGCACTGTGATGGTTTTGTTCATTAGCACATGGCCCGGAGACAACAACTGCATGACTTCAGACAGAGAAGTATCATCACGAAACTGGAAGAAGGACGAAATGTGATGAGTGTAGCCCAAGAATCTGGCATTGCTCACAGCATTGTTTCTCGTCTTTTGGGGAGACTTCCGAATCAAAGGCACCACTGCCCAAAGGAGAGGAGTTGGTCAACCACGGTCAGCTAAAGCAGCAGATGACCGCTACATTATGCTACAGCAAGAAAGGCCCCTCGTCAAAAAGGGCGGGTGCAATTGCTGCAAGGCAAGGAATCTCACGCGCCACAGTGGCGACTGCAAAGGGCTAGTCTCTTTGCACAAAGACCTGTATGTAGTGTTCCGTTGACATTCGCACATTTGTGGCACCGTTTGCGATGGTGCCGAGAATGTAGCAACTGGACGAACGAGGAGTGGGTTCGCGTGCTCTTCTCGGATGGGAACAGATTCAGTCTCAGTAGTAATTGTAGACGTAGTGATTCCGGACTTAGCCTCATATGGCGGAAGGTGGTAACACGTTATGCTCAATAAATATTGTGGATCATGGTCGTTTGGTGGTCCAGGTGGGCGCAAATAACACTGCATACGTGTAACTGACCTCCAATTCATTGAACACGGTACGCTCACCGATCGGCATTATTGTGACACTGTACTCGTTCCAGATGTGCGCCTTTGCAGGTGAAGTTTCACCCCTGACATCATATTTATGGACGACATAGCGCGAGGCAGCGAACAGCGCAAGTGGCTGAGCTCTTGGAACGAGAGAATATTCGGTGAATGCACTAGCCTGCCACTCCCACGTCATGCAGCAAGTCCACACAAACCAACGATTATCCAACAGCTGTCAACCGCACTGATGGAGAATTGAGACACCCTATCCCAAGAACTCCTGACCAACCTTGTGGTGAGCAAGGGAGCATGTTGCAGAGCTTTCATCACTGTCCGTGGTGACCAAACACCGTCTTAAGGATGATGTCCCGCCTTTGGAATGTTCAGGGGACCATTATACATCTTGGGGACTTTAGTGTATTAATTTTCTTTGAATAAAAGTTTTATTTCTGTTCCTCTCACTGCGAATTTAATTCAGTTACTTTTTGAAATGTACTATCCTGTAACAGTCCTTTCTACACTCCTGGAAATGGAAAAAAGAACACATTGACACCGGTGTGTCAGACCCACCATACTTGCTCCGGACACTGCGAGAGGGCTGTACAAGCAATGATCACACGCACGGCACAGCGGACACACCAGGAACCGCGGTGTTGGCCGTCGAATGGCGCTAGCTGCGCAGCATTTGTGCACCGCCGCCGTCAGTGTCAGCCAGTTTGCCGTGGCATACGGAGCTCCATCGCAGTCTTTAACACTGGTAGCATGCCACGACAGCGTGGACGTGAACCGTATGTGCAGTTGACGGACTTTGAGCGAGGGCGTATAGTGGGCATGCGGGAGGCCGGGTGGACGTACCGCCGAATTGCTCAACACGTGGGGCGTGAGGTCTCCACAGTACATCGATGTTGTCGCCAGTGGTCGGCGGAAGGTGAACGTGCCCGTCGACCTGGGACCGGACCGCAGCGACGCACGGATGCACGCCAAGACCGTAGGATCCTACGCAGTGCCGTAGGGGACCGCACCGCCACTTCCCAGCAAATTAGGGACACTGTTGCTCCTGGGGTATCGGCGAGGACCATTCGCAACCGTCTCCATGAAGCTGGGCTACGGTCCCGCACACCGTTAGGCCGTCTTCCGCTCACGCCCCAACATCGTGCAGCCCGCCTCCAGTGGTGTCGCGACAGGCGTGAATGGAGGGACGAATGGAGACGTGTCGTCTTCAGCGATGAGAGTCGCTTCTGCCTTGGTGCCAATGATGGTCGTATGCGTGTTTGGCGCCGTGCAGGTGAGCGCCACAATCAGGACTGCATACGACCGAGGCACACAGGGCCAACACCCGGCATCATGGTGTGGGGAGCGATCTCCTACACTGGCCGTACACCACTGGTGATCGTCGAGGGGACACTGAATAGTGCACGGTACATCCAAACCGTCATCGAACCCATCGTTCTACTATTCCTAGACCGGCAAGGGAACTTGCTGTTCCAACAGGACAATGCACGTCCGCATGTATCCCGTGCCACCCAACGTGCTCTAGAAGGTGTAAGTCAACTACCCTGGCCAGCAAGATCTCCGGATCTGTCCCCCATTGAGCATGTTTGGGACTGGATGAAGCGTCGTCTCACGCGGTCTGCACGTCCAGCACGAACGCTGGTCCAACTGAGGCGCCAGGTGGAAATGGCATGGCAAGCCGTCCCACAGGACTACATCCAGCATCTCTACGATCGTCTCCATGGGAGAATAGCAGCCTGCATTGCTGCGAAAGGTGGATATACACTGTACTAGTGCCGACATTGTGCATGCTCTGTTGCCTGTGTCTATGTGCCTGTGGTTCTGTCAGTGTGATCATGTGATGTATCTGACCCCAGGAATGTGTCAATAAAGTTTCCCCTTCCTGGGACAATGAATTCACGGTGTTCTTATTTCAATTTCCAGGAGTGTATCCATGGTCCAAGTTACATCGATCTACACTATTTGGTCGAAAGTATCCGGACACCCCCCAAAAAGTAGGTTTTCCGTATTAGGTGCATTGTGCTGCCACCTACTGCCAGGTTCTCCATATCACGGACCTCAGTAGTCATTAGACATCGTGAGACAGCAGAATGGGGCGCTCCGCCGAACTCGCGAACCTCGAACATGGTCACGTGATTGTGTTTCACTTGTGTCCCACTCCTAAACAACCCCTAAGTCCACTGTTTCCGATGGGATAGTGAAGTGGGGACGTTAAGGGAGACGCGTACATCACAAATGCGTACAGGCCGACCTCGTCCTTTGACAGAGACCGCCGACAGTTGAAGACGTTCGTAATGTGTAATAGGCAGACATCTATCCAGACCAGCACACAGGAATTCCAAACTGTATCAGGATCCACCGCAAGTACTATGACAGTTAGGCGGGAAGTGAGAAACCTTGGATTTCATGGTCGCGTGCCTGCTCATAAGCCACAAATCATGCCCATAAAATGCCAAACGACGCCTCGCTTGGTGTAAGCAGCGTAAACATTGCATGACTGAACAGTGGAAAAATGTTGTGTGGAGTGACGAATCACGGTACACAATGCGGCGATCCTATAGCAGGGTGTGGGTACGGCGTATGCCCGGCGAAACTCATCTGCCAGCGTGTCTAGTGCCAACAGTAAAATTCGGAGGCGGTGGTGTTATGGTGTGGTGGTGTTTCTCATGGAGGGGCGTTGCACAAAACAACAGTTTTGCTTGGCACTATCATAGCACAGGTCTACATTAATGTTTTAAGCACCGTCTTGCTTCCCACTGTTGAAGAGTAATTCGGGGATGTCGACTGCACCTTCCAACACGATCGAGCACCTGTTGATAATGCAAGGTCTATGGCGGAGTGGTTATACAACAGTACATTCCTATATTGGACTTTTCTGCACAGAATTCTAACCTGAATCCTACAGAACACGTTTGGGCTGTTTTGGAACGCCGACTTCGTGCCAGGCCTCACCGACCGATATCGATACCTCTTCTCAGAGCAGCACTCCGTGAAGAATGGGCTGGCATTCCCCAAGAAACCTTCCAGCACCTGACTGAACGAATGCCTGCGAGAGTGGATTTTTGTCATTAAGGCTAAGAATGGGCCAACAGCATACTGAATTCCAGCATTGCCGATGGAGGGCGCCACGAACTGGTAAGTCATTTTCAGCCAGGTGTCCGGATACTTTTGAGCACATAGTGTATGTCACTTGGCAGTGACACATCAAGCGAAACTTACTATCATCCTTATGTTTTGCACACCAGTCTATTTATCGAATTAATGGATGAGCTATTGATCTCAAATACTTAACTTCATTGTGTTTAACTACTGTTTTATTAAATTTAATCTATTTTCTTTAAATTTTAGTTTGACTCCCAAACGTTAATTTGACCCATTCTACGTAATAAATAACAGCATGAATTTAAAACGTGTGTTATTTTTTCCCTTTAGAATCAAATTATTCCCTTTTTGTTTGTGGTATTTCTTTGGATGTCGATTTTAAATTCTTTTCATTTTTATGTGATACTTTTTATTGGCTTGTTAATATTAATATATTTTCGTTTATGATTGTGTGTAAAACGAAATTTAAAGAAATGCAAAAAATGAAAAAGTATGTTTTCAAACAACTTACGGGACTTGAGCCCGGTAATATTTACAGCGACCGCCGATATTTCCACAGGAGTACACCCCGCCGTTTTCATGGCACATAATAGTGGGTTGTACTCCCACCGAAATATCAACGGGCGCTATTAAATATTGCCTGTCTGAATTCTCGTAATTTGTTTGAAAATTGTATACACCAGGAGAAACTCAGAAAAACGTATGGCTTAAAAAGCGAAGAAATGGCAAATTAGCGTGAAGAATAACATACTCATCAAATGAGTATAACACATAAGTTAACACATGTGGTGAACAAAATGTACGCCTATTACGAAGTATTGCTCAAGTAGTTCTGTCTCGGAGTAACGAATGTACAGTATATGGCGTTGTACCTAATTCAATATGCAAGACATTGTTTCACCATGAGCGGCAGTATAATATTTACCCTGATAACTTGTTAGTTATTATCAAATTTATCAGGAGTTGGATACATTTAAAGTGTTCTGTGCTCTTCGATTCTTTTTTTTTTTATCTCAGAGTAGCACTTTCTCCCTGTGTCCTCAATTACCTGTTGGATGTATTCCAATCGCTCTGTTCCTCCAGGTTTTACCCTCTATAGCTCCCTCTAGCACCTTGGAAGTTATTTCTTTTTACGTCGATTCTGCAGAGAATCTCCGCATTCCTTATCGTATCAATCCATCTAAATTTCAGTCCATCTAATTCTTTCATAGTACCACATCTTAAACCCTTCCATTCTCTTCTGTTTAGGATTAACCACTGTCCATGACTGGCTACCATAGAATGCTGTGGTCCAAACTTACATGCTGTGACGTCCCTTTCCTCCTTCTTCACTCGCTGGGAGGAGACGGCGACTCTTAACGAAAATGGCTCTGAGCACTATGGGATTTAACTACGGAGGTCATCAGTCCCCTAGAACTTAGAACTACTTAAACCTAACTAACCGAAGGACATCACACACATCCATGCCCGAAGCAGGATTCGAACCTGCGACCGTAGCGGTCACGCGGTTCCAAACTGACGCGCTTAGAACCGCACGGCCACACCGGCCGGCTGACTCTTAACTATGCTCGTCCCCATTGGTATGACGTGGAGCAGCTCCTGTAACTCTCGTAAGAACACAACTCCCAACGTGGTCTAGAAATATTCTGTTATCTGGCCGCAACAGTCTTCTCAGCTTCTGCGAACTGGTAAACTGCAATCGTTTAATTTTATTTTTATGCCCGGTTATTTCCTTGATGAAATAAAATCTTGATTTCACAATTACGGTCACTTTTCAAATCATACATAGCGAGGATGAAATTTTGCTGCCTACTATTCCGTTGCTATGCCGTTGCTACGTCCAGTTATTAACAATATTCCGACGTAACTCCAGAGATAACTTATGTTGGAGTAAATGTTATAAGCCGTAATACTGGTTTAAAATAATCACTCTTCACTGTCCATTTATTCACGTACTCACTTAGTCACTTAAAATGTTTAAAGAGTCAATCAACGTGCATTAATACACATTGTTTTGTCCGTTTAATGAATTAGGCGACGCGTAAGATTCACCTTTTGACTCAGATTTTATTCTTCTTTCTGTAATTAATTGTTTGTCCCTACAACACACGCACACCGATAAGTCATTCAAGATTAAATTCTGTTCAGTTCAGTAATCGTGACGCTGACGACAGCTTTTGACTAATCGGCATACTTGTCTTTCTTCGTGTCTTCGTTTTGTTGTGTCCTACTCAAGACTACGAATTGTTTTTTTCTATTGTTGATCCATTGCTATCAAGGTTTGTAACTGTTCATAAGTCCGATAAACCAATATCACTCAACTGAAGTCTAATACTCGTCTTACTATACCGTCGCGCTGAGAACGATAAAGATTAACTTTCATCAGTCGAATGACTGAGCAATACTTCAGTCTCTACCTCACGAATTATCAAACTTCCAAAACTGAAACAATCTAATAGCGTTTGCGTCCATACAACTATCCGAAAAGTACTCTAGAGCGACTCAAGAGCAACTAAGTAACTGAACATTTCCATATGCGAGTTGCATAGTAGTCGCATTGAATTTACTTTTCGATGTGGCTACAACTCTCTTCCGTGGTAAATGTTATCTTTGACTGAATTACTTTCTTGGATTTAACCTTCGTTCATGTGATTTTGAATTTATTCTATAGATGTTTGATAAAGAATCTATGATAATTATTTCCTTTTATCTCCCATTTTTGTATGCTACTCTCAGTATTTGAATGACATAGGTGTTAATCAAAATATTACCAGTGTAGATTTTATAGTCAATAGTTGCCGTCACTGTCAAAATGACTCGCTTCCGTACTTGGAGTTTTGACAAAGTTTGTTAATTGGGGTTTCCTGTCCTTGGGGCGTTACGATGCTTAGGAATTTCTTCTCAAATTAAGGTCTACGTCTGATGCAAGTAGATTTCTCTTGGCCAGAAATGCCCTCTTTGCTTGTGCTAGTCTGTTTCTTATATCTCCCTTGCTTCGTACGTCATGTGTTATTTTGCTTCCAGTCTAGCAGGAAACCTTAAAAATGGTTCAAAGGGCTCTGAGCACTATGCGACTTAACTTCTGAGGTCATCAGTCGCCTAGAACTTAGAACTAATTAAACCTAACTAACCTAAGGACATCACACACATCCATGCCCGAGGCAGGATTCGAACCTGCGACCGTAGCGGTCACGCGGTTCCAGACTGAAGCGCCTTTAACCGCACGGCCACACCGGCCGGCCAGGAAACCTTAACTTCGTCTAATTAGCGATTACCAATTTTGATGTTAAGTGTCCCGCTTTCCTCATTTCTGGTGCTTCTCGTTACATTCGTCTCTTTCCGGCTTATTCTCAGTCCACATTCTGTACTCGTTATGCTGCTATTTTCATTCAACGGATCCTATAATTCTTCACTTTCGCTGAGAGGACAGCAGTCTCATGAGCGAATCTTATCACTGTCATCCTTTGCCCCGGGATTTTAATCCCACTCTTGACTGTTCTTTCATTTCCGTCATTGCTTCTTCGTGTGTAGACTGAACAGTAGCAGCGGAAGACTACATCCTTGTGATGTTTAAAGTTTTCCCGGCGTACTGATTGTTCCATAAAAACACGGGAGAACTGCCGGATGGCAGTAAAGTCCTGCCACGATATTTCGGAGCCGAGTCTTCTGGCCATCTTCAGGTGACTACCAGTGTAGTAGTACTGTCGAATACGAGCTGAGATCTGCTATTTAAAACCATACTGAGGTGACCTTGCGCATGCGCTGCTCAGCGTGCGCATTCATAACAACTCTGTGCTCTTGGCGTATCGGTATCAGGTCGATTTTCATCTTTATGGAAATAACTACGTCTCTGAGCAGCGCATGGGCAGTGTCACCTCAGTATGGCTATAAATAGCAGAGCTCAGCGCGTACTCGCCAGTACTACTACAGTGGTACTCACCTGAAGATGGCCAGAAGACTCTGCGCCGAAATATCTTGGCAGGACGTTACTGACATCCGGCAGTTCTCGCGTGTTTTTATGGAACGACTACATCCTTGTCTTACATCCATTTTAATCCGAGCATTTCGTTCTTGGGCTTCCAAATTTCTTGTTTCCTCTTGATTCTTGTACATATTGTATATTACCCTATTTTTTTACAGAATCTCGCACATGTTGCACCATTTCTCATTTTGCTATCGGTCAGAGGCCTTTATCTGGTTAATTGACTTTGCAGAATAATGTTATTGTTCTGTTTGACAGATATTGTAACGTTGTTCTAAATTTTATTTTAAGTTATTTGGTGTAACCCCTTTGGGTAAGCCGTGAAGGCAAACTGTTATGTCTTGTTAACTAGTTAATATTTATCTTTTGGGGGTCTGCCTAATGTGTTGGTTTTGAGCTCGCTTCCAGAAATTTATCTAGAGCTTAGTTTTAACTGTTGGTGGGTTTCTTTTTTAATTTACGTTTTTTTACAGGCCAAAACTGTTAATTCTTATCTTCGGGCATTTTACTTAAGGCCTTTTAAAGGGAAACTGTCTTATTCGACATTTTGAACGCTCTTCAAGTGTGTAAATTTAATTTAATTAAATTTAACTTGGAATTTTCTTACTTGTTTTTCTTCAAGGGGACCAGTAGTATGAATAGTTAATGTTTGTTGATGTTAGTTAAAGGGGCCTAGTCCTTCCATATTTCTCTGGGCCTGGCAATTCCCGATCACATCTTTACCGGCCGACTTACGGAAAGCACTGCACAACACAGCGGCGCCAGTATCACACCAGGCGGCGCCACAATGCCGGACCTGGTTTCAAGGCTGCCACGCGCCGCCTGGAAACTGTCTGTTTATGCCTTCGCCGGGCGTGTACTTAACCAGTCTTCGGCCCACAGCGAGCCAGTCGTTCCGCGTGCTCCGTCTCCGCAAGCAGTGAAACCAACAGCACGGCCATTCCCGGCCTGAGAAGACTTGGCCCCTAGCACGCTCCCGAATCGCCTCGCCGTCGCCCTGAGCGGCCGTCACGTGATCTTGAGAGCATCGCCTCACTCTCCACGAGCCACTAAAGCCGTCACCGCGCAGCCGCCGCTCGCACGCCGACCACGACCTGACTGGGCGCCGCCTGCCTCACGTCCTCGACCAGCTGTCACCCGAGTGCTGCCGTCGCCCGCCGCGGAGCCCTGCCTCGTAAGACTCGGCAGTCACCAGACAAGCCCGTTGCAGTCAATGAAACCTACACTCTGACTCAATCTTCTTATTGGTGGACACAACGTAGCTTTATTTCTTATTTTGAAAGTCCATCCTTCTTCTTGACATCGGACAATCGGTTGATAACATAAGTAATCAAAATCCGACACCGCAGGCGTATTTTCTTTCACTGCCATTCCGACACTTAATGTCAATACTACATTTCCGTCATCTTCCAGACCTACTGTTAACCAAAGAGGTACATTTAATAATATATCATAGGACCCATACAACAATAGGTACCGTGGACCGCTATTCATCAGGAGTGTATATTCCCAACGTCACAGTGGTGACTAAACGTTCGGAATATACACTCTTGACGAATAGTGGTCTGCGACGCCTTGTTATGCATGGGTACTAGGATACAAGAGCCAGTGACTGGAAATACTTATTTTATTCACAGTATGACTTGAAGATAACGCAAATGTAGCATTGAGACTAATCGTTTGAGTAAAACATATTTTGAAAATGTGACTGGTGGTGATCCATTCCCGTCACTTATACGCTTCTGACGATTCCAGCGTTGGGGCTATCTGTAGTACTACGAATACTGAATAAATTTTCGACTTCTAAGATTGCTAAAATCATTCATTCATTTAGATTGCTGGTTTGAGAAATTCTGTTACCATACTGGAATAGGCATAAGATCCGGCCGAGAATGCTACGATGCAGCAACTTACGAAACAGCATATATAATTGTATCCAAGATTCCCAGTCCATGTATTAACAACATAACTGTGTTTAAATCGTTACACAAGTAAGTCGGTATGTCAACTTTAAAATAACAGCTATGTACAAAAATGTTATTGCACTGATTACAAGTGCTCACATTCATCATCACTTTACAACCGACAGATGGCAACATAAACGTTCTTAGTGATGCATAAGTACATCAGATGGTGCACTGGTAAATTGAATAGATCTTACCGCCTCACATTAGATTAAGGCATGGAACCACTATTCCATGTAACTACACATCATTAAATTACCATCATAACATATGACCCAACTCAGCAATCAAAATGTTTAGAAAACTGTCTATAAAACCATGTACAACATTCTTAAAACGTAATGTAATTTAAGGATGTGTAGTTACATGGAATAGTGGTTCCATGCCTTAATCTAATGTGAGGTGGTAAGATTTATATATATATACAGATAGATCATGGGTTCAGTAAGAGTTATTGCGATTCCATGTGATAGAATAGTACATGGCATGTCAAAAATTTCACCTAGACATCAGGTGACGAGAATACTCGTAGATGTTTGGTAATGAAATCTAGACATCGACTGACGTACTATCATAAATAAACTCGTATAAACAACATATTTTCCAACAAAATTGTAAAATACTGTTTATAGCCCCATGTTGTCTTCTGCATGTAATTTTGGCTTTTGATTCCGAATAGTTCTGGGTGGACTAAAAGTAATTCAAATGATATTATTAGATATACATGATGGTACTTTGATGACAGTCATCTAGAGAGAATGCCTGTGAATATAACAACTGTATTACATACGTATGTCTATGAGTGATTAGCAACATTAAATCAGAGGTATTTTATGAGTTTTTGTAATCTAAAGGGGGTTATAGTTGAGCATACCCAAAAACGGAGGAGATTTAACATAGATATAGGGTGACGAGTTTTTACTTAGATTGGGTAACGTCTGTTCACCTACACGTCATAGAACTTGTTGTAAATAAGTTCATTTATACATTACACCTTATAAAAAGAGAAAAATTTTCTAAATACATAGTTCACAGGTTGCACTCTGATACACAAAATGTTGAATAGTTATTGGATAACGAAGTTGCAGATAGTAATCATGTAACGATCTCTCATCTAGACGCCGAAAGACATATTGCCGTATACAAGCTAGTCCAAACAGCATGTTTACTAACAGAAATGCAAAATATTAGTTGTAGCTCCATTGGTATTAGATACAGTGTATATATGCCAGATGAAAAATAACATCATGTATTAGTTGTAACTTTGATTTTGAGTCCATATGGATATAATAAAATTAGCTCGTGTGCGGCAGTATAAGACATACATAGGATTTCTTATAAAAGTTTTCAGGTCCATCTTATCCAATTTGTTACTAAGAATTATTAAAAAAATGTATAAACATTTTGGAAAAGTTTTTAGGTTAAGACTGGCATAGGATCTCATTCTATATGGATATTTGTGTTATAGGTTTGTTGTAATGCTGTTTTTAAGATTATGATGTTTTGGTCACAGGCCATATTCTGTTACATGGTGGTATTTTTGACATTAGTCATCTTGGGTGTATATCACTTGGGCGTATTTGTTGTACCACCAGCATATGTAGGAGTGAGCTGGTAATGCTAGGTCACAGGCTCAGTTTAAGAGTGATTGTAATCTCACATAGTGTAGTAATTGCACTTTGGTTAAATTAAATATTGGGAGTGTTCACCTAGATATCAGGTGATCAGATTGCACTTTTGGCATCAGGTGACGAAATTTCACCTAAACCTCGAGCGACATATTGTGGTGAATAAATATCATAAACATCGAGATTGAGAACGAAAGCAGAAAATTAAATAAATCCAATGCTGGTGTATGTACTTTGAATATATTTGTAATGAAATACCATATCTGTACTTGTAGATATCGAGCTATTCCCAGATGCATTAAAATCAACTCATATATGATAAAATTAGATGTACATAGAGAGCTTTGAAGTGGCTACATGTTGTGATGTTGGTGGTGATTTTGTACAAAGGGAAATTTGATAAAGAATTGTTAATAATTTTTATGAAATGGTTTAAAATTTTTTACAAAATGATATAAAATGTTTATGTATATATTACGTCTTATGAATGTTGCACATGATTTTACAATACTATCGGCTTATATGATATGACAATAATTTAGGAGCATATTCAATTATATGGAACAGTAAATCCATGCCTTAACCTAATGTGAGATGATAATATCTATTCGTAACTTTTTTTTAAATGTAGAATACTGTGATGGCTTATGTGTTATGATAATAATTTAGGAGCATATTCAATTATATCGAACAGTAGATCCATGCCTTGACCTAATGTGAGATGATAATATCTATTCGCACTACCTCTGCACCACCGGGTGTATTTATGTCTCACTATGAATCTTTGCACTGGTCCTTGTCAGTTGTGAAGTGATGATCAATGTGAGCACTTGTGATCGGTGGAATAATACGTGTATACATAGCTGTTATTTTAAAGTGGACATGCTGCCTTCTAGTATAGCTCACAGCCAACATGGACGTACATTGTATAGCACCACTTACTGTACTGAAGGAGAAGATTGTGTAATGATGTAAACGTAGTTATGTTATTATTCCAAGTATTGCAAATCTTCCATGTAATTATACTTGCTGTTATTGGAGTCGCTGTGTCCTAACGTTTTCTGTATCATCTTTTGCAGATGCAATGACAGAAACAGAATAGCTGAAACCATCAGTCGACATGAATAAATGATTACAGCGAACTTGGTTGTTGAAAATTTATTCAGTGTTCATACTTATTTCTTGTTGTCTAGAAATGACACTTCACTGTTAATGCCATCAAGTACTGACTCTTTATTTTCATATTACTCGTGCTCCATGTTAACTGACTTAATAAACTGTTGCTCACTATTAGCAGTGGCACTTCTACTGAACAGTTCTGCCCTTGTGGAGACAGATTTAAAATCCTCATATTCGAATTTGTTTTTGTAATGGAAATTATGTATCTCTTTTTATGTTCACAGAAACTGTTATTTTGCACTGTTGTCTAAACGTTTGTCGAGCTTGTGCAGTGAATGTTAAGTCAGTTGTTGTTAAAAGATTGACCTGTACCACACTATTTGTGTGAAGAATTAAAATCTTTCAGACGGATGAACTTTTCCAAAACAGCTCCACCGCCTTGTATAGATATTTTCTGTACTGGTTTTAGAAGGCGTTTTCGATTACTTATTTCCAAGACTTGTTTTAGTTTCTCATGAGGGCTCTCTAAACTTCTATCCACATTGGGGAAAATATAATAGAATATACACTCCTCTATCTGCTGTGCTAGCTACCTTGGAAATTCACACTAATGAAGAAAGAAAGGACGAGGAAAATGCAGGCCATTGGAAGAAGAAGGTGAAAGCTAGTATCACTTTTAAATGCACAAAAGAAGGTGCCATTCATAGTGAATGGAATATGTAAGGAAAAATCCCCACAATCTAGCTGAAAGCGAACTATGCAAATGCAGTTTGGTAGCATCACTAACAGGAAAGGTTGCAGTTGAGTGTATTGAATTTTTGGATGAGTAGGTTCTGAATCATTGCCATTGAAAGTTCCCGATATGCTACACAGAATCACATGTTGGAGTCATCCAGTGAATGTATGTCCTTGGGTATACTCCTCTTCAGTGGACACCATGCCCTCTCATGGGAACAGATACGTTGTAATTAAGATGAGTACCGTGGCATAAGGTGCGTACGACGGTATATGAGCCCCAATAGCCGTCTGTAAATCAGTCGGACTTTAACATCAATGACAACACAGATCTGAATGGAAGTCCAGCTTATGTAAGAAGTAAAATTTTCGAACTTCGCTCCTTGATGGGCTCGGTGAATAAGAATTTCATGAAATTTCGTGTTCATTCGGGAAAAACTATCTAAATTAATTCATTCGCTGAAAATCAGTGATGTTCATATTCAGACGATGGGTCATGTCCTTTTCCAGAGCAGTCAGTCTATCAAAGAGAATTGAAGGAATCACCCAATGTTTCAGTTTTTGGTCTTGGTGAATCAGTTGTACTGAATATCATTTCTGTTCTGCAGTCTCTTGCACTAAAAAAAGCCTACAAGTGTTTTATATTATCCCGAGATTCCGTTTGATGAAAGAGCTTTCAGTAACGAGAACTGGAACCACCCGAATGGCATGAATTAATAACTGTCCCGCAGAAAGTAAGAATAGCTTCAAAAAGAAACAAAGATCTGACAAGAACACGGAGATAACAGCATCAGTGCCGCAAGACAACAGTTGCGTAAAACTCTTCTCAAAAGACGAGATTAGTGCATACAGTTCTGAACCTACAGAGACGGAGCAATCAATAAGTACAAGTTTCACAGACAAGAATGATAGCAGAAAACAACAGGCATAAGAGAGGCGTGGATCAATTGGACTGTAATGTGCAGAAACACCTCGTGAGAACTGAAGGTAAGAGACGGTAACGCCCATTGTTCACCAACGCAATATATGTAGCATTGGTCAACGTCCACGTCATTTACTGTCTCACAAATTAAAATGTTGCACTACATCAGTTCAGAAACATGGCAGCAATGCAAAAATCTTGCGAAGTCAACCGCTGCTTCTGATCCAAGAAAGGTAGGACGTCCATCATACCGGAGGGTACCCACCTCATGTGTTCCAGCTGAACTCAGGACTTCTGGAACTGGACACGTGAATGGACAGACGACATTGGGAAAAGAAAGGAAATGCTGAACTTGCAAGAAAAGCGCAAAGAAGCAGTGCTCTGCGTGCATTGTATGGTCTTCATATTGAATGCTTTGTTGTCTCACAAAGAAAAAAAAACTAAAGAATGTGCAAAAATAGAGTGATATGCGCAATGATCCTCATTTGAGAATCGACTAAAATATAGTATTTATTTATAAGGTATTTAATTTTTTACGTTACTTTCTTTTCCCAAGTCACTATTTCCATCAGGCAATGTAGAAATTAGATTGAAGAAAAAAATTTGCAATTAATGGGTTAACATGGACCGTTTAAATTTTCTCAAAATTATCAAAGTTCATAATCGTTCTAGCCAATACTGGCGCAAAGTAAAAGCCATTTTATGTGTCAAGAATGTTATCGGAGTATCAGGACAATTCCATATTCTAGTGAATCAAGCCATAATATCTGTATAGCAGAAAAGTCCATAGTGGTGCTTACAATGTGACAGTTAACCAGCCCGCAGATCATCTGTGATTCGTTACTCAATTCATGGAAAATTATGTAACATTCCGTTTGTATAAGTACCACACCGTATTGGCTTACTGTGATGTGAGACCATCGTGGATCAACCCTCTGTCAAACGCATCCAGAGTAAGTAATATTGGTCAACACATTGAGTTCCATTGTTTATAACCAAACAAACATATAAAATACGTACGTGGTAGACCCCCAACTCCACAACAAAATTTCAGAGGCTGTTCAAAAGTATTTCTTGAGCATTTTGTTATAAGAAATCCATGAGATTGTTACAGAGCAACTGTGTTTCATTTTTTTCCTTTATCCCATTTATCTTGTATCTGTATTGTACTGAAAATATCGGCACAAAAGTGCAACTGATGAAGAGTCGGCCGAAATGCACCAAGTACATGGGTTCACGGAATGCAGTTCAAGAAGGACACAACGGTACGACACTGACAAAGGATATTCATTGTGACAGAAGTGTACCTGCTTCGTGTGAAGGCTGTTGCGTTATTTGTTGTTTTATGTTGTACGCTTTGGTGATTGTCTCGATGTTGTGAAGATATTTTCTCAGAAATAAAGGCAACTGCGCTAATGAATGGAATATGTAAGGAAACATCCCTGAACAATCCCCAAAATTTTGTCGCCGAAGTTTGAGTTCATCCTTTATATGACATATTGATAACTTCTCCGTTTTTGGAAGTCCCTTTAAAATGTGGAGCAGCTAGAATCTCAGTTTGTGTGTTTTAGTCCTTTCGGTGCCTTCTCCTATTGTAGCTACACACGGCATAAGGCAAATATCTCTCAGAGCGTAGATTCTATACAAACGCAGCTTCCAAGAAAACAAAGAAGTAAAAGTTATGGAAGAGACGGTAGCGACTTAGTAGAACAGATGCTTTTGTATGCTCACAATATTCGGTCCACCTGTCTTCAAATCAATTCAATGCTCTACATCAAGCTCCAGCTGACACGATTCGTGAAGTTGAACGTATGCAGCACATCGAAGTAAATAACGAGAAAGAGAGAAGAAGAAGTAGCATTACATCCGGAAACATAAATCAAGACCTACAGTCGGTCTGGGAGAAATAGCGGGTACGCCGCTTCTTGTTACTTCTTTGCCAACTTGTGCGTAACTCGGTAAACTTCTTCGGCGTTCCGGACCCCGGGCTAATAAAAGATGCTATCTGTATCCGAGCCACAAATCGACGTAGACGTACTTCTGATATCGAGGCAAGAGGCTCCGGGACACGACTGCAACGTATAGTACTGCCGACTGCGGTCTTGTAGCAATATGATGGATTGACACGAATTGCGGGGGTCCGTCTCCTAGAGTAAAAAAAGGTTTCTACGATGCTTTCGGGAACAACTTTAATGTTTCAAGAAAAACACGAAATTATGCTGTTTATAACAATTTTTATTTGCAACCAGTTTCAGTTTTATACCTTCTTCATGGCAGCTCTGTAACATACTAAAGCAGACCAAATGTGACAATGTAAATAAAACATGAAATTAGACTAAGTAGTGACAACCAACACTTACGAAAAATATTACTGATAAAACACTTGTCATTCATGTCTTAAGATAAAGTTAGTGGGAAACTTGTGAACTGCTAATAAGATCTAAAGAGATTAGATAAATCAACTTAACAACAAATCTGACCAAACAGGAAATTAACGTGAGTCACAACAAGCCAGCGATGTATAAGCTGAAAGAAAGTTAAACAGCTTAAGTCTCAAAGAAGAATAACATGTCAAATCCAAGGATACTGTCATTAAACCATTACGTGACTATCGAATCACAGTGCTCAGACCTGTGTAGTTGTAATTGTAATTAATATTTCACAATGATAAGAACGAAACAAAATAAAAACTACAGTCACACAAAATTTAATGAACATAAAAAGTAACAGAATAGTTTTCAACAATTCAGTAAACGTAATAACACGAGGAATTTAAAATAATTACATAAATATACAAGAATCAGTTAGTGTAAAACTGGAATAATGAACATGAAAACAGTAGGAAGATCGCATAGCTTTTACAACAATTGGAAAACTGCAAAATAAATACAGAACACGTAAATGAAAAGCATCTAAAATTGTATGAATACAACAAAAAGTCTATGATCAGAGAATACCATTAAAGTGCTGTTGACTTCCGCATAAGCAAACTGATACGTATGTTTAATAAACGTAAACATGGTCCGTAGTAGGCTGTAACGCGATGTTTATTTAATCGTGCTAGCTAATTTCCACTAAGCGTCATTGTCAGGTACTCGTCAAATCAATATGGAAAACAACTGTGTTGTCTGAATACATTACCATGTGTAAATAATACTTTACACACCTCAAATTACGATAAAAAAATTACTGTACAAATTTCTTACCGACATTTTTAACATCTGTATTTCATGTAATTTTCAAATCACTCTTAATTACGAGTAAAAAGTAGCCATATACCGTCTTTTTACGTAAGGGTCCACACTTTGCTGTTAAGATCGTTTTCTCAACTCTCTTCTATGTACAACATGATAACAGACAACAGTTGGTAATTCGTTGTCACAGATACATATTCATCCAAAGAGTTTAAGACTCTCGATAGCACATATCATAGCAGGTTACATGTATTGCTGGCGTCGGCGACCAAAGAATACATTAAGGGCATACAAATGGACGTACAATATTGTATACAGTACATGGCGTATCACCGGACATAAAGCATTATTTTAAACATCATATTAACAAAAATATATTTATGCTACGTCCGACATTCCATAAATAATTGAAATAGAATACTCCATCAATTGCTGGTGTGCCAGGCATTATGACCTCTTATATCGTAAGCCATAAGGCATCAGTGTCTGAAAGCTCTTTGTAGACATTTATGTACTGACAGCTTATATTACGCAGTAGTAAGTACTTAGACTGATGTTTTTTCTTCCATTTTCTATTCCATTTGGGGAGGATTTAATGGAAAATATCTTTCCAACGTTTTCTCTCATCCTCGTTAGATGGTCTCTACGCCAACTGTAGAATAACCATCGCATCAAAGATCCTTTGCTCTTGTTGTCAATTTGACAGTGTCCATGTCTTCACAGGTATAATAATGTATTTACAGAATAGCTTTTACATCTTAAGATAACTGGGCTTTCGAGAGAAAAAAAAAAAGCATGGTACCAAATTGAGCTGCTCGTTTTTTCTCGGTTCTTAGAAGCCCAACTCAATTTTTTTTAGGATGCTAAGCTCTTTCTTGTGAATCTTACATTTTTTATTTGCTATCCCACATAATAATCCATGAAAATTCCGTTATGGTGGTTTGTGATTCCATTTTCATTTCAACAGTAGCGTGCACCTAGTATTTAATGTACTTACGATCTGTTAATTTCAAAAAATTTCCTAGTTTTTTATTCATAGCCTTATCAAGCCTCCTCTCCGCCCGCCCCCTCTTCCCTCCAGAATTATTTTTCGTATATCTTACCTTCCTTCTCAATTTTTCTTAGATCTTCTTTCGCCTGGTCAATATACGTCATTTTCGGTCCTTCTCTTGCACTCTGCCCACCCTACAAAATCTTATAATACTGCATGTAATAAATTACGATTGCAAATTACATGGTCCACTCAGAGTCAGTCGTGTCTTAATCGCATTCTACTGATAATGTTCGCCCACTTTTCCTCAAAGAAACTTTTCGTTAGCAGTTGAGAATAGATTACGCATGTAATGGTGTCGAGACGTCTCGAAACATGTGTGCACCTTTGTCAACTCTAGGGCCATAGCACAATGCCTAACTGACATTATTCTTCATGAAGAATATTACTCATGCTGAAACAAAATTCTATGATCTGGTAGTTTTTTTATCACTATCTATTCTGCACATAACCTCTATCGCATAGCTGTACATCTACTGCGCTCCTGATTTCGAATTAGATGCAGTTCTCCATAATCTGCTGTTCCGTTGTTATTCATCTATATCTTTATCAGCCCTTGCGTACATTCAACTAATTAAAAATACCTTTTTTCTCCTTTACAAATTTTCTGCTTTTAATCATTGTAAGAAATAAGGTCATTGACATGGATAGCCGCACAGGAGCAAAATACATTTTTATACAACCTTCTCATAAATCTTACTTCTTCTTAGCCTTCTTTGAAATATGTTCCTACAATCAATAAAATGAGTACAATAAACACCCTTATGTGAATCACCTTTTCATCAGTATCTTAACATACGTTAGCACGCTTCGCGCCGCTTTTTTACGCTGTTGAACCAGGGACTTGTGTGAAGCTACTGGCTGGCGAACACAAGAGGGCGGTTGGACTCCGATCGCCATCCACCATGTTTGTGGGTCGTTTAGTTATTTCAATACTCTCCCTTATTTTCGCCGCAACATCGATTTCTGCCAAGCAAGCACCTGAGCACTTATCATGGTATTCACATCGAAGTTTGCATACGCATACATTTTGGAGAGCATTTAAAAAAAAATCGTAGTTGTCATTCAGAAATACACTAAGTCATGAGATGGTGATACGCACATATACAGATGGCGTCAGTATCGTGTACACAAGGTATACAAGGACAGTGCATCTGTACTCCGGTCATTCACGTTAAAAGGTTTATGACGCGATTTTGACCGCACGACCGGAATTAACAGACTTTGAACGCGGAATGGTAGTTGGAGCTCAAAGCATAGGATATTCCATTTCGGAAATCGTAGAAAAGTAAGTATTCCGAGATTCACAGTGTGAAGAGGCTGCCGAGAATACCAAATTTCAGACATTACCTCCCATCACGGACAACGCAGTTGGCGACCACCTTCGCTTAGCGACCGATGGCAGCGACGTTTGCGTAGAGCTGTCAGTGCTAAAAGGCAAGCAACGTTGTCTGAAATAACCGCATAAATAAATGTCCGACGTTCAACCAACGCATCCGGTAGGACAGTGCGGAGACGTTGGGGGTTAATGGATTATGGGAGGAGCCGACCGACGCGTATGGCCTTACTAAACCACGACATCGCCTGCAGAGCCTAACCTGGGCTCGTAAACATATCGGTTGAATTCTAGACGACTGTAAAACCGTGGCCTGGTCAGACAAGTTCCGATTTCAGTTCATAAGAGCTGATGGTAGGGCTCTAGTGAGGCGTAGGCCCCACGAAGCCATGGACCCAAGTTATCAACAACACTTTATGCAATCTGTAGTGGTGGCTCCATAACGGCGTGAGCTGTATCTAAGTTGATCACTGAAAGCAAATGGTTACGATCGGTTACTTGGAGACCATCTGCAGTTATTAGTGGGCTTCACGTTCTCGAACAAATATGGAACTTTTATGGTGATAATGAGCCATTTCACCACACCAAAATTGTTCGAAATTGATTTTAACATCTGAACAGTTCGAGCGTATCATTTGTCCACCCAGATAGCCTGACCTGAATCCCATCAAACATTTATAGGAAATAACGGAGAGGTCCGTTCGTGCACAAAATCCTGCACCGGCAACGTTTACGCAGTTTTGGATGGCTATAGAGGCAGCATGGTTCAAATGGCTCTGAGCACTATGGGACTTAACATCTGAGGTCATCAGTCTCTTAGAACGTAGAGCTACTTAAACCTAACTAACCTAAGGATATCACACACATCCATGCCCGAGGCAGGATTCGAACCTGCGACCGTAGCAGTCACGCTGTTCCGGACTGAAGCGCGTAGATCCACTCGGCCACCGCGGCTGGCGAGGCAGCATGACTCAATATTTCTTCTGCAAACGACTTCCAGCGACTTGTTGAATCCATGCCACGTCGACTTGCTGCAACGGCTGCGCAAAAGGAGGTCCGACACGATAATAAATGTATCCCATGACTTTTGTCAGCTCGGTGTGTAATCTCAGCTTCTCCCCGACGCAGCCTGAATCAATGTAGAATTCTAAAAACCTTGTAAACAGAACCAGTTCGTATCAAAATTAGCACTGGTACTTCGTGTTAACCACTTGAGTATTGAGACAAAATGGTAACAAAAAGCAGCTGAGTAAGAAAGCCAGTTTGCTAAAGCTTTGCGGTGACCATTTCACAAGTAGAAGAATACTTTATGTTGCCCGTTGCAGCTGTTACCAAAAAAAAATGTTCAAATGTGTGTGAAATCTTATGGGACTTAACTGCTAAGGTCATCAGTCCCTAAGCTTACACACTACTTAACCTAAATTATCCTAAGGACAAACACACACACCCATGCCCAAGGGAGGACTCGAACCTCCGCCTGTACCAGCTGTTACATGTTCCTACATTGTCTGAAATGTAAAATGTTACCCCACGAAGCACCACTCTGTTAATTTATCAAACTTTGTGCAGATGATGGCCATATGGCGTGTCTCAAATCTGAATCCCTCAATACATCGGATTTGATACCCATCAACATTAGTACGATTCGCGTGACCTCACATGGTCACGAATACACTGATGTATTCGTTGTGGCACTGAAGCAAAAAGCCTCCGAATATCATCGTAATGAATGTTCCATTCTGGATACACATGGTGTGGTAGTTCATGAAGACTACTAGCTGGAATCTGCTATGGAAGAACTCTTTACATCACATTCCAGCATACTCTCTGGGTGACAATAGGGGACCAGGTAGGCCGGTCACCAATCCGTTCATTCCTCGAAACGTTCCTAATGTGAAAGCTTGTAAGGTATTGCATTATCCTGGAGCAACATATCATTTGGTACTCTTGTCACGAAGAGCATGACTACAGGGTTTGCCACACCTGGCATGTACTGGCGAGCATTCAAAATCCGTTCAGCAATCACCAAATCAAGGTATCGTCATAACCAATAGTTTTCCATTCCATTACAGGAGATTGAAAGGCATGCGACTCAAGAATCGCCGCTTCCCGTAATTTTTCATCAGCTCCACTACCACAGAATTTAACTCAATGTACCATTTCACTTTGATTCTACACCATACAAGCCTCTATTGTCTGTGGTATTCCATCAGTGGTAGACGAGTCATGGCAACTCGAGACCTCCATCCAGCTTCCAGTAATATGTTCAAATGGCTCAAATGGCTCTGAGCACTATGGGACTTAACATCTATGGTCATCAGTCCCCTAGAACTTAGAAACTACTTAAACCTAACTAACCTAAGGACATCACACAACACCCAGCCATCACGAGGCAGAGAAAATCCCTGACCCCGCTGGGAATCGAACCCGGGAACCCGGGCGTGGGAAGCGAGAACGCTACCGCACAACCACGAGCTGCGGGCTGTAATCTGTCCCCGACGGTTCGCGGTGACACTCTCTCTCTAGCATCCACCTATATTTCAGTTGTCAGCGGTCTATTCCTCAGAGCCAGTTGTGCAATGCTACAAGCTTTTGGGGGTGCAGTTCTTCTGGAAGGTTTGGTCAGTTTACCTATTTTCCGTGTAACTCTATGGTCCTGAGTCCGTTTCGTTACTACAAGTAGTGCAGTCAGTATGCTACAGCCAAGCGTCTATGCGATCGGTCACCCACGTCCCTCATTCCAGCGATTCGATGTTTCTCTGGTAGCCCGTTCCGGCGCGTTTGATGAGCCACCGGACGGTATGAACATCGATGACGACCTCTAGACGCCACGACTGCGGTCGCGGTCGCCTGCACAGGCACCGCCGCAAGCCACGGCTGTCCTGCGGGACCGACCAGTGTGGCCGAGTGGTTCTGGGCGCCACAGACGGGAACCGCGCGACCGCTACGGTCGCAGGCTCGAATCCTGCCTCGGGCATGGACGTGTGCGCTGTCCTTAGGTTAGTTAGGTTTAAGTAGTTCTAAGTTCTAGGGGACTGATGACCTCAGCAGTGAAGTCCCATAGTGCGCAGAGCCATTTGAACCATTTTTGTCCTGCCGGCTTATCAGGGCTCGTTCCCGCTCTCTCAAGCCAACGGCGCCTCCGCTCAGTTCCTCAGTTGTGATTCCTCCGCTTTATCGTATAGATCTCTTTGCACATCGTTGTCTTCGTTCCTTTGCCCATAGGACTTGTGTATGCTGCCGTCTCATCTCCGTTGCCTGTCACTCTGTCGTTTTGTCCACTTTGTCCTCTGGCAACTTGCTAGTGACGTTCTCGGCCAGCGTACCAGCCATTGCTGATTCTGAAGTCGTTTCCGGACTATACATTCTCATAGTCCGAAAGGTGTCGATAAGCTGCACAATCATATTCTTTAGATACGGTTTGTTGCGAAAATCACTTGAAAATGCCAGTGGCATTGAATACATAAATTCAAATGGCTCTGAGCACTATGAGACTTAACTTCTAAGGTCATCAGTCCCCTAGAACTTAGAACGACGTAAACCTAACTAACCTAAGAACATTACACACATCCATGCCCGAGGCAGGATTCGACCCTGTGACCTTAGCGGTCGCGCGGTTCCAGACTTCAGCGCCTAGAACCGCTCGGCCACACCGGCCGGCTACATCCAAATCTCCTTTTGTGAGTTTAGCATCGTTGCTGCACTCGGACAGCGATGTCGAGATGAACACACCAGTATTTGTTGCTCATAGTAGTTTCCTTCCGCATTTGCGTCACGGGCAACATGTATTTCGCGTCAGCTAGCAAGATCCTCTTCAGGGTAAACCAGGAGGGAAGTGTGTGCCCTTTTCTCGTCGATTTGTGTTTGTTTATGATCGCCGACGTTACTTCCGCACTCAGTTAATCAAATGGTTCAACCGTTAGGCCACTCCGGCCGGCAGTTAATCACTTTCTCTTCGTATTCCCCTCAGTTTTCTACTGTAGTTTTATTTGTAGCGAGCTGACGATTTTTGGCTTTCGGTCCTTTCGACCGCTCCGTCCATTTAGCCATTCATGCTTTTTTTTGTTTTTGTTTTTGTTTTTTTTGGGAACCGACTTGTGGTTCTCCCCCGCCTGGGTAGTGCGTTACCATAGCGGCGACGTGCCAATAAACTGGCAACGATAGATCAACTATTTCTTGAAATTTTACGCCGTCAAATAACGCTATTTGACAGCAGTTATAACAGATGAGGTTACAACAACAACAACTGTTCCGGCATAACGAAAAGCGCCGGCACGAAGATGAAGAACGCAAGAGTAGAGAAGACTGAGAGACGTCGTCGGCGAATAGTTCGCTGACGAGGACCGCACCACGACAGGAGCGGCTTCTAGCGGAAAGGAATATAGGCGCCGCTCCTCCCAGCCTCGGGCGGAGAGTAGAAGGCGGACACTAGCAGACCCGGACTAGATGAGACCACTACGATAGCCGTTATTAGTGATCCATATACATTACTTGCATGGACATTGTATACAGTGAAGGACATTGATTATTTGCATGTCGCCCATCTCTTGCGACACCATTGTAAACCAAAGTTAAGTATTGTAAGTCTACTTTAATTGTAATAAAAACCATTAGTGTGATTTGCTTTAATTGTCGTATAGCTATCCGAGAAAGCAGCATCCCTTAGGCACCGTATAAGACACGAGTAGGCCGGACCACAACAACAGCAGCAGTAAGAAATGCAGCTGCAGCAACAGCTGTACCCACATTTCTCGCTGTTGTTGTTGTTGTAGTTGTTACTGCTTTTGTTAATACTATTGTTCTTGTTATCGGACGCCGAGCAGATGCAAGAACTGATGAAGCTAAATGACGAATTGAATCGTGATCACGCAGCAACGACAAGGCAGAATAAGCATTCCCTCCCACCCCCACTATTCGTCAAGTCTGAAAGCTTGGTAGATATGTGGGAAAATTAGCTGCGTAGATTTACGCTGTGACGCAATGTAAGAAACGCACCAGATGTCGCAGTCCGGAGAGTTCTGTTACCTAGCAGTAATAGGAGATTGTGCGAGATCGTGTAAAAGCTACGTCGGAGTACGGGCACTTAAACATTAGAACTTAATTAACTCAGCAGTTTGTTGAGTGCACGTTCTTCCACCAAACTCACATTGTGGTATTTCTATTGCAATTGAACTAACACGAGAAACGTCTTACGTGTCGTGGACAATGGACTTGTCAGCGTCAGCCCGAAATGTAAGTTTCAATGAACTAATTTCGACGTCTCACATATTGAATCTTTAATCTAAGACATAGTTGTAATAATAGAACCAGATTAGGAGGTCCCCTCTCGAGTTTTTGAATCGTTCGATCACAAGTTATGCACAAACGACAATATTGCCTAAATGTTTGAAGAGTCTGTAGCAACTCAAAATGAGTGTTCAAATAGTTGGCAAACAGCTCAGCTCTCCGCCAGGCATCCCCAAGTTAGTCCATTAGAAGGCAATGTGTAACTACTGAGCAAGGAAGCGTTTCTTGCTCCCAGCTATATGTCAGAAGGTGTCCTAAACAGACGAATCATTGATTACAAGAAAATATCCACATCGTCATCGGATTCACCCCCTGTAATGCAAAGTCTTGTCAAGACTATCGGCCAGTATCGGCATCTTTTCAACAAGTGATACGAATATCTCAGGCGAGGGTACTTGGCAGTAGTGTGCCATGGCATCAAAACACCACGGTAGGCCGATTCACTGGTGTTCTTCGGTACACTATGGGCGGAAGAACTGACCAAGCGTCGGCGTTCGCTTCAGCTCCAGTAGCGGTAGAACACAGCCAAGCAACTAATAAAATGCTGTTGAATGTCAGTAGTACTACGATCCTGTTTCTGTCAGACACGGTTGGCAGTAGTTTTATTGATTAACCAGGATACCGATCATCGTTTGGGCTCTCACTGTCTGCAGCAGCCACAGCAGCAGTTTATTTCACACATTATATGAATGTGTGGTGCCTGTTTTTTCGGACAAGTCCAAAAGAACAGACACCACGCATTCTTATAATTTGACCGGCCTGGCTGGGCAATGGATCCACAGTCGTCAGAGAGGATGCACAAATACGTCTGACCTCCTGTGAGAATCTCAGAGTAGCGAGTATGGTTAATCTGGACAGGGATTGAGGACAGGTGGCGCTCGGTGGGAATGTGGATCAGCCGTGAGGCGTACCGAGTTGGTCCGAACAATTGCGATAATACTGTGTCTCGGATAGCGCAATGGTTGACGCACCTGTCTTAGTACGCAGGAGATTCTGTGTTCGAATTCCGGTCCGGTACACATTTTCACTCGTCGCCGCTGTTCCAAAGGAGCTGGCAGCCTTGATCCACCTCCCTTTCCTTTCCTTTCTTCCCCTTTCCACCTAATATTTACATATTTCGTACAGCTAACAAAAGATTACTTTGCGAGGGTAAATTACTGTATACGCAGAATACATGAACATCTCGTGTTGTTGGTCATGAGTCGACGTAAAAATTTTATTGTAAACATTTTGTTTCAGATGCATCCACTCCATTTGTTTTCATTGTGTTGTAGGAAGTGAACCTGGTGTCAAACTCGATACCATTCCATGATTTAGATTATTTATTAGAAAATTTCCTGCAGTTATTCCACTCAACAATGTGTAGAGCCTATATCGGTCGTAAGTGCTTTTAATTTCCTGTATTTGCTTCCTATTGCTGTTTTTGTTTGGTCAAGACTGTCCTATAACGGTCGTAAGTGCTTTTAATTTCCTGTATTTGCTTGCTATTGCTGTTTTTGTTTGGTTAAGACTGTTATATGAAACGTTAATACTGCTGTAGCCCGTCTGTGCATCCTATTCAATAGGAGACAGCAAGAAAAACAAACACCCGTCATTTCTCTTCACTTCATCAAGTCGTTTGGTCAAGATTGCGGACACAAAATACGAAAACCACACATGAAATTAATACATATAAGTTATTCACACAAGTAGATAAATTGTATATTAATGTTTGAGAGCAATGGTTGATATGAAAATGTCTCTGGGAATGTGAATAGGGAGTGTTCCAAGGTGTCAATAAAGCGACGAAGCTGTCCGCCTCCAATAATTTTGTAAAAGCCGTTCGTTACACTTCAGTGGCTCTGAGCACTATGGGACTTAACATCTATGGTCATCGGTCCCCTAGAACTTAGAACTACTTAAGCCTAACTAACCTAAGGACATCACACAACACACAGTCATCACGAGGCAGAGAAAATCCCTGACCCCGCTGGGAATCGAACCCGGGAACCCGGGCGCAGGAAGCGAGAACGCTACCGCACGACCACGAGCTGCGGACTACACTTCAGTCTTGTAACGTCTGCAGAATAATAAAGTAGTAAAACTAGTGTCAGCGTAAGTCACTATGGCAACACTCCTCATTGCGTGAAAAAATACGTTAAATCCTTGCATTGAACTGGTCATTTAAATCACACAAATAATTTTAAATCTGCTGAGATTCTGAGAGAGATGTATAAAAGAGATAAAGCTGACATGAATCCATGTGTTACACTTGAAATGTTTATACTCGGTAAATTTGTGTTGACAAATGCCAGTTAACACATGGCGGTGTAACTCCGTAGATGTGTTTTCAGCTGCTCCCTGGCTGGGATGATTGCTGCGATATCTTTGGTGCTAGCGCTTCGTTGTTCCGTTGATAGCCGAATTGGAGCAAATGCAGGGATGCTGGATTCCACAAACCAGATGGAGTGATTTTAGAACCTAACAATACTTCGCCGTCTGCTCCAAAGAGTCACACTGCCAAAACACACTCTAACAAAAAGAAAGAAAGAAACGAATTTTCACTGCTCCACCGTAAAACGTGACAAGACGCAACCGACTGCTAATCGTAGAAAGCAACACTCAATATTAATCTTGGGCAGCTGACAAACATATTCTATATTTTACAGCTAGCCCCTTCATTCGTACTTCTCAGTGTCAAACAGTAATTGACTCTCGGCCCGTAGGTACAATACCATTATTTACTACGCCTGCATCTAGGAATACAATACAGCTTACTACACCAATGACAATTCTTTATTGTGCTTGTCTTGGCAGCACAGCACAGTTCAGAATCTCTTTTCGGATGCAAATTACATTCATATATCTGTTTTTGTACACTGTCGGGTGATTGATGGGGTAGCCGTATTACTCTGCCTCGTGCTGAGGCTCTACTATGTTCAGAGTATATTCAGTCGTCTTCAAAGATGAATACTCCCCAATCTTTTCTCTCTTAGAAGTCTTCTCTCTTATGATTCTTCCTCCTCTTGCCAATTGCTCCTCTTGCGAATTCGCCTTCTGCTGTAAATTATTGGTTACCACAGGCCACAGAATAAAAATGACGGCTATTTGGAAAGTAAGGAACGATCGGTCGCGAAATGGAAATCACAGTGAAAATTCGATGAAGCTTTGCACAGATGTGTTTGGCTGTGTCTCTATCACCCCCATAAATAGAATCACGTTGCTCTTCTCAATTCTAAGCCCAAAGTGCGATGCCTAGAAAATAGTGTCTCCCGCCAAGTACGTGTGCCTACCGAGAGTTTTCACCTGATTTCATGCAACCCCACATAACGTAACTGTCATGAAGTTCCTTCTTCGTGACGGTTCTCGGCCGCACACTTCAGAGGTAATAAGGACGCTCCTGCAGAATTTTCGATAAAAACTATTTCATCAGTCCCCATTCAGCCCAGACTCCCTCTGATTTTCATCTTTGTTCAAACGAACCGCTGGCTACGAAGATAACATTTTGGCATGGACAATTAGCTGCAGTACAGCTTAGAAAATTATTGGAAAGCATAGGGAGCTGACTTGTATAATGACTGTACAGAAAGTTGGTACAAAGCTACAACAGATGTCTAAGTCGGAGCGGCAACGATGTAGAGAAGTAGCTGTAAATAAAACAGTCTTGATTTTCGCTGAGGTTTCCATTTCGCTACCAATGATTCGTTACTTTATGAATAGCCCTCGGATGGTTATGTCTGAAGATGCAGCTTAGTGGCATTCAAAATACCGCAACATGTAATGGATTTGCACATCACCAACAACACCTTATTACAACTTCAGCCTGGGACACGTCTTGCCAACACAAAGAAAGTGTTGTACTTGCTTATACACAAAACGCATTAAGCACAAAGGGGAAAGAAAACAATGCTAAATTTCATTCACATGCGACGCGAGCTGCGGCGTTCACGTTCGTCTTTTCCCTTTCTTTGTTTACGCATGTTACTGTCTCCATAATGGCTGAGTATCATCATCCGATTTATAACTGAAATACCTTCTGCGATTATAACTGTAGATCTACTCAGATTTGACGTTAAATATGTAAGTAGGCTGTTTAGGTTCTTATATGTAGGCTGTTTAGGTTCTTATATTGGTAACGCCGCCGCTACGTAGCGCTCTGTATGAAAATCACTGGCTGTACTGTGTGCAGTCTGTGTCTAGTTTGCATTGCTGTCTGTCATTGTAGTGTTAGGGCAGCGGCAGCTGGATGTGAACAGCGCGTAGCGTTGCGCAATTGGAGATGAGCCGCCAGCAGTGGTGGATGTGGGGAGAGAGATGGCGGAGTTTTGTAATTTGTCATGAACTGCTATATATATTATGACTATTAAGGTAAATACATTGTTTGTTCTCTATTAAAATCTTTCATTTGCTAACTATACCTATCAGTAGTTAGTGCCTTCCGTAGTTTAAATCTTTTATTTAGCTGGCAGTAGTGGCGCTCGCTGTATTGCAGTAGTTCCAGTAACGAAGATTTTTGTGAGGTAAGTGATTTGTGAAAGGTATAGGTTAATGTTAGTCAGGGCCATTCCTTCGTAGGGATTTTTTTGAAAGTCTGATTGCGTTGCGCTAAAAACATTGTGTGTCAGTTTAAGCACAGTCTTGTATAAATTGTTCTAAGGGGACGTTTCATATGTCGACCCTTAGCCGAGGATACCTCACTGGAATCTTCTGATGTTTTTTCTTGTAGTTTGTGTAATTAGCGTAGCTATTGTTTATTGCTAGCGCGTAATTGTAGAGAGAATCTCCTTTGTAGTTGCAGTCTTTCATTGTTGTACAGTAAAACAGTTGTGGCATGCATGTAGATTTGCAGCAAGTATTTCGCAGCTGCGCTTGCAATTAACTAGATATTACTTTCAGTGTTATGTTAATGTGTTCTCTTATTTTTGCTCTTCAAATTGTGCTTTTCTGTGTTATCGTGTGAAATATTGTGACAATAATGGCGTGTGAAAAACGTAACACTAGGCTCCAAAGTAAACTGAGAAATAATAGTGACGACGAGTGTAGCTTACCAGCACCGCTGTGTAATGAATTAACAGACATTCAGAGTAGTAATTTGGTAACTGTGCATAGGGAAATGGAGCGGGCGTCAAATAATGGTGTAGACAGTGAAACAGGTAGTGAACATGGAAGCATTATCGATCGATCGGTCGGCAACAACTCGCCTCAGGAATCAGGAATGAGAGAACACAATATTGCAAATACTGTAGACTCAGGTTTTGGGTTCTCACCGTTTTCTCAAATGAGTCAAGAAACATTTTCTGCTAACCAAAATGTGAATGTTGCCGGTGCAACTTCACTGCCGAAAAGCACTGAGGAACATGTTTCAGACACCAGTGCATTGTTATTACAGTTAATGCAACAAATGGGACAAAGGCTACAAAAATTAGACACAATGGCACAAAATCTTCAAAAGTTAGACACAATGGAACAAAATCAGAGACAAACACAGCAAAAGCTTCAAAAGTTAGACACAGTGGAACAAAATCTTAAAAAGTTAGACACAATGGAACAAAATCTTCAAAAGTTAGACACCACGCTTGAACACACACGTGAAGATTTAACTACTGAGTTACATAACATTGAATCGAAATGTCAAAAAGTCTGTAATGACATAAAAACACAAATTTGTGAGCATTTCCAACCTATTTTTTTGCGTCATGAAAAAGCATTACAGAATCACGAAGCAGCCATAAAAGAACTGCAAACTATTGTTCATGAAAATCACGACACCTTGCAAGCTAAAATTGACTCAGTTGCATCTACCGATTCGGTTACGCAACTTGCAAAAACTCAAGAAAACTTAAAGGACACAGTAGATTCGATTTCAACACAAATGGACATTCTGAAACTTGGTTCAGAAAAACACACTGAGGAAATGTGTTCACTATCGGAGAAACTAGCCGAACTTTCGGATCAGGTCACAAATTTATCTACGAAGGTAGATGATAATCTGAATGACACAGAAGAGTGCAAACAAATTAGGAAATTCAAACAAAATCAGAATCAAATTAATACGCAACACCAAAGAGAAATCCGGGAAGTACAAGATCAGCTGACACAGGTAACACAAGAATTACGTATTTCAGAGGACACTCGCGCTCCAATACGGGAAGAGGATCTTAGAAATACGGAACAACCACAAAATAATAACACAGGACACTTCGGAAATTATGAAAGAAATTGGCAAGGTGCACCGAATTTTGAAATGGAACCGCCGAAACGACGTAACAATGACCGATATGCGACTCGGCGACATGATGACTTTGACTATAAGCTGTTCATTACTACACGTAAATTCAAAACATTTAAGAATTCTGACAACAACATTCATCCACAAGCGTGGCTCCATCAATTCTCTCATTGTTTTCCTCCCAACTGGTCATTAGAGCACAGATTAGAATTTATGTGTGGCTACTTAGAGAATAAACCAGCTGTAAGAATGCGATTGGTCATTCACGATTGCCACAGTAAAGGAGAGTTTTACCATGCATACTGGTCTCAAGCCACACAAGACCGAGTAAAACATGGCATCATAATAATGAAACATTTCGAACAATCTGAATTTTCCAGTCTTGTGAAATATTTTGAAGACATGTTGCACAAGAATCAGTACCTGTCAAACCCATACAGCCCCTCAGAACTCGTCCGCATTTGCTTAATCAAATTGCCTGAACATTTACGACATATTATTTTGGCAGGACGTTGCAAAGACGACATTGAAGCTTTTCAGGGACTCTTACAAGAATTAGAAATTGACACAGACAGTCGCGGGATGCGAAAACAGGAAAACAATCACTACAGGTCACATCCGTCACAATTCCGTGACGACAGAAACGATAACTGGACGTGACAAGGCTATTCTCACCACACAAATCGTGACCAAAACAGACACCACCCATATGACAATCGTTGGCAGAGTAGTAATAATTACAGGGAAACATCGCTTTTCCGTAGTAATGAATGTGACAGAGACAACCATAGAAACAGACAAAATGGGAACCAAAATAATTATTATCAAGGGAGACAGAATAACTTTAGATGCAACGGTCCAGCACGCAGTTACGACTCAGTGAGAAACTCTCCACCACATGACCGACAAACAAGAAACTATGTAAACTACCAACAGAACGACACACCTGAATTCCATCAGAACTGGCGGGATTCAAACAGAGCAGGACACTTTCGACAACGTGAATTTGTAGAAGCTAGGTCTCCTAATCCCAATAACGACGCACGCCAACAAAGGAACAATGACACGCACCGCAGGCAGCCACCTGCGCCCGCTGGCTCAGGGAAAAATAACATAGATGCTAACCTTGAGCAAAATTCCAGTATTCTTTACCGACGTATACCACATGATAATTGCGTCAAAGTTGAAACTCTGAGTACTATGAAGAGTAAAGTATCGCACTACATTTCACATGTAAAACCGTGTATTGAGAGATAAACTGTTTTTTAATTTAGTCTTTGCTATAAAATTTTTCACTTCACATTACTAGTACTCTTTGTCACACTTACAAACTGTTAACATGCAACTATGTTTTAAAGCTAACTAACTATCCAGTCAAGAACATAGGTAACTTAGACAAGTAATTACGAATGCATTGTTATTGTGAACAGACGATACAGTGTTATTGTGTGGGTGCATTCTTGCTTGTTAGTTTCTCGATTACGTAACGACTATAAGGCTCACATACTTAGAACATTTACCAGAACTGCCAATGAGATTTTAATGCAACATTTTGGTTTACTTGAAAATACATTATGGATTTAAAGTACTTTCTGTGAGATACCAGATGACACAGTGGTTACTTTATGTGACAGCTACACGACTATATCATGAGACTACTAATGAGTGACAATTTACAATGTTGCATTTGCGGTGTATCTGTTTTATATCTGCACAGTTTTTCTGAATTCTTCTGGAAAGTAAAACATTTTTTTGTAGTAACTTTTGTGGTATAGCAACAATGAGACAGCCTTTTTCGTGGCACAACAATACGTTACTGTACAGTACTTTCTTCATCACACCAATAAACATAATAACTACGATATCTATTCGCAAAGCATTTCACTTTCGTTTATGATGAGGTAAGTACATTGACTTCAGCAGAACTTTGCTTATGGAGGACAATAACTACGACACTTGCACAGATATTATCTTACAACAAGACGCACATTTAGCGCTAAAGGACATGTATATGTGTGATTAATTTTGTACTTAAATCATTTATTTTTAAAGATATTTGAAGTACAATGATACAAAGGTTTTCCGTAATACATTTCATTCCATTGTCGTAATCTGTAACACCTGAGGGTATAATTACATTAATCCTCAAGAGGGTACACGCTTACTTTGTGTACAATGTGTCTGGCAAGCACAAGGAGCTCTAGCCAATATGGTATTTGCTTATACAACTTTACACATCGGTACCATATTCCTCTAACACATAATTACACAGCTATCTGATCATTTAACTGAGAGAGACAAACAGTTTTACTACGGCAGTGACACATGTTTACGCAATTACAGAGTTGGGTAACTTCACACTAACGAAATTGTATTTTGTCTGTACTTTGTGAACTGTTCATATTTTTTCAGAACCATTGTGATACTATGAGAGCTTTGAATGATATATTTGGTATGGGATCACGATTTTTAAAGTACGTTTGAGGTAGATGACACTTTTGACATGAGCAGAGAATTTTTTTTAATTATTGGAGGAAGCTACGACGATTTTCAGAGTTGACAGAGGTGTTATGATATTATTATGATGACTATGTGTATTATGCTGTTGCGGTACGTTTATGATCAATAAGCTGATGCTATATGAGTTATTTGATTAAGCTACATATCGGTTATGATGAAATATTGAAGAAGTGTCGACGAATAAGGTAAGGAATAATGAGTAGTGGTTAGGGACTCTCGTTTGTGAAAAAGGTAGTTGGAAACCAAGATTCGTACTTTAAGAGTTATGAAATGTATGAAAATGCGTGAATGTATTACAATGCCACAGAAAATTTTTTGTACTCTGTTATATTTACAGGATTTTGTTTCTACAGATTTGTAACGCAAATTCTTGACCTGTGAAATATTTTTATATGAGACTGTCACTGTAGCGGAAACTGGTGTCATAAATATTTCAGTAAGAAAGTTAAGTGACCACCTGCACGTAATGCGTCGTGGGCACCCAGCTGGGCGACAGTCGCCTGGAAAAAAGCCATTAGCGTGTGCCCCTTTCAGAGGTACAGGTGGAGAAAAAAAAAGGGAGGCCATTATCCTCGCTATTGACGTTCCTTTGTAGAAAGCATCGTAAAAACGGCATGGTCGAACTTGGAAACATACACTCCTGGAAATTGAAATAAGAACACCGTGAATTCATTGTCCCAGGAAGGGGAAACTTTATTGACACATTCCTGGGGTCAGATACATCACATGATCACACTGACAGAACCACAGGCACATAGACACAGGCAACAGAGCATGCACAATGTCGGCACTAGTACAGTGTATATCCACCTTTCGCAGCAATGCAGGCTGCTATTCTCCCATGGAGATGATCGTAGAGATGCTGGATGTAGTCCTGTGGAACGGCTTGCCGTGCCATTTCCACCTGGCGCCTCAGTTGGACCAGCGTTCGTGCTGGACGTGCAGACCGCGTGAGACGACGCTTCATCCAGTCCCAAACATGCTCAATGGGGAACAGATCCGGAGATCTTGCTGGCCAGGGTAGTTGACTTACACCTTCTAGAGCACGTTGGGTGGCACGGGATACATGCGGATGTGCATTGTCCTGTTGGAACAGCAAGTTCCCTTGCCGGTCTAGGAATGGTAGAACGATGGGTTCGATGACAGTTTGGATGTACCGTGCACTATTCATGTCCCCTCGACGATCACCAGTGGTGTACGGCCAGTGTAGGAGATCGCTCCCCACACCATGATGCCGGGTGTTGGCCCTGTGTGCCTTGGTCGTATGCAGTCCTGATTGTGGCGCTCACCTGCACGGCGCCAAACACGCATACGACCATCATTGGCACCAAGGCAGAAGCGACTCTCATCGCTGAAGACGACACGTCTCCATTCGTCCCTCCATTCACGCCTGTCGCGACACCACTGGAGGCGGGCTGCACGATGTTGTTTTGTTGCTCATATGTGAAGGTGATGTTTCAAAAGTTATTCTGATCTTTTATGTATGTACTTATGGCATAATTCTTGTAACACTGATGTACATGTTTATTTCTGTTCTTTTGTAAAGCCTGTTTTACTACAAATGTTATCTGTATTGTTATTTTCTTTAATGACGTATTTTGTACCTTTGTATTTGTATTCTTCTGTTATAAAATTGTAATTGTCACCAGTTCATCAAATTAAGTAACTTGTAAGTTACATTTCACTGCACACGTTTCTGTTGGTCATAGTATATGGACAATATGTGAGAAGTTGGGACTGTTAGTGTTTGCACGTGTGTTAATAATTCAGCAAGGGACTGGATAACAGCATTGCTGGTTCTAAGAACAATTCCAAAAACTTTGTGAGTGCAAAAGTGGTGGTTTATGGACTTGCTATCTTCTCTGCAAGACTCTTCGATGGTGATTGTGCACCCGCACAGTCGCAGCAGATGGCTGCTGGCCATCTCTACAAGGACTGTACTGGGTCTGCATCTTTGATGACCCACCAATACCATTATTTCTACAAGGACTGCAGTGGGTCTGCAGCTCTGGTGGCCACCAATACCGTAATCTCTACCAGGACTACAGTGGGTCTACTCTGTGATGACCTACCTACCAATATTCTTCAAAACTTCGACTGACTCTGCTGTGGGTTTGCTCTGTTGTGGCCCATTACCTGTCAGCATGTCAAGAGTCAGCACTGTCTTTCAGTTGGAAGGACAACACAACTTCTTCAAGACTGCATGGAAATCCACTACTTCCGTGTGCATTGTCTTTTACTGCTCAGACTTTGAAAAAAAAAAAACACTGCAATTTTACTGTGATGAACAATCTGGACTGTCTTTATGGACTGTGAGAAAATTTTAGCTTTTGACCAATATTGTATCAATAAGTGTGTGCATTTGATTTCTTTGTTGTTGTAATTACGATTATGAAAAATTTTAACTAACATGTATTGCCCAGTGCCCAAAACAATTTGTAAAATTTTTTGTGGGGAGCATGGGGGCTATGTAAGTAGGCTGTTTAGGTTCTTATATGTAGGCTGTTTAGGTTCTTATATTGGTAACGCCGTCGCTACGTAGCGCTCTGTATGAAAATCACTGGCTGTGCTGTGTGCAGTCTGTGTGCTAGTTTGCATTGCTGTCTGCCACTGTAGTGTTGGGCAGCGGCAGCTGGATGTGAACAGCGCGTAGCGTTGCGCAGTTGAAGGTGAGCCGCCAGCAGTGGTGGATGTGGGGAGAGAGATGGCGGAGTTTTGTAATTTGTCATGAACTGCTATATATATTATGACTATTAAGGTAAATACATTGTTTGTTCTCTGTTAAAATCTTTCATTTGCTAACTATGCCTATCAGTAGTTAGTGCCTTCCGTAGTTTGAATCTTTTATTTAGCTGGCAGTAGTGGCGCTCGCTGTATTGCAGTAGTTCCAGTAACGAAGATTTTTGTGAGGTAAGTGATTTGTGAAAGGTATAGGTTAATGTTAGTCAGGGCCATTCTTTCGTAGGGAATTTTTTGAAAGTCAGATTGTGTTGCGCTAAAAATATTGTGTGTCAGTTTAAGCACAGTCTTGTATAAATTGTTCTAAGGGGACGTTTCAAATGATCTGCACAAAGCGTGAAGCGTTAATTTCTTATTCCGAAAAAGTGAAAGCTAATGTAATATCTGTGGATTTGTAAATCACAGACAAATTTTTGTCACAAAAAGAAAATGTTCACTAGAGAATATCAGAATCAATGCTCTCAATTAACGTTTTAGCCATCGGGCAAATAAGGATGTAATTTCTAAAATTATTTTTTCTACCTTAGATTTAAGATTCTGTAGCATGTGTTCTGTGTGTGTATATGTGTGTGTGTGTGTGTGTGAGAGAGAGAGAGAGAGAGAGAGAGAGAGAGAGAGAGAGAGAGAGTGAGAAAGAGAGAGAGAGCGGGAGAGAGGAGTGAGGGGAGGAGGGAGGGAGAGAGTAAGGGTGAGCGTGCGAGTAGATCGTGGATTTCCATTAGAATGTAGAACTGCAGTTCAGTGATTTCGGTTCTCATTTACTAGAAAATGAGTGATGTATGGAGATAAAAAGAATGCTAAATTTGTTTCGAAATGTGTGTGATGAAAACGAGGAAGATTACGTTGGTTTATTTGTGCACACGTGGCTTTTCTAGCTGTCAAGGCGCATCTGCCGAAAAATACTGTATTTTATCATCTCTCTAACTCAGTAATAGCGCTCTTTTCGAAATCTTGTTTCGGGAAGTGGGAACTGATTTGTATGATACAGGCTGTTTAACGTATTCATACGATAAATTTAATGAAATGAATTTGTTGCTGCAACGAGATAATTTGAATTTGGACAAAGCCAAGGAGATTATATGAGACCTACTCGTATAGCTTACCGCGCAGCGCTCTAACTTTCGAATCAGAGAGGTGAACCAGACGCGTGTCAGATCAGCGCAGTGGATTAACGGCCGTTGGTCTGTTTCATTGGATAGACCATACGAAAATCGGATTTTTGTAATTTTTTGGTATTTATGGTGCTTGAAGTTCAGAACGCAGTTACAAATAGCCCAAAGCAGATCGATGCAACTCTCAAAAATTAACGAGAAAATAGGCTTTGAAGCTTTCCGAGAGTTTCCTAAAGTGGTCGATATTTGAACAGAGAATGTGGTAGCTCTGTGGTAAAATGCCCATCTCCTCCATGTGGCCGATGTTAATTTTAAAGAAAGGTGCATGATTTATGAGCATTTCTATGAAGCGTAAAATACACTCTAAGCTAAAAACAGAGATGCAACACAAAGGAATTATCTAAATGGAACGCACATTGGTAGATGTGAAGTACATGTACTTACAGACAAATGATTACAATTTTAGAAAAATTGTAGTTTATTCAACAGAGAGTGCTTCACAAATTGAGCATGTCAGTTACACGTTGAAACCTTCCCGTCTCCTCTATATCTCTTTTGTTACGCAACTCTCCTTTCTGCAATAACCTATGAAACCTTCCCTTCAGATTTCTATCTCTTGCTTAATAATAACACATTACCTGCAATAACCCAAAACTGTTCCTTGCCTTTTTTACTGTCACTGGATAGCCGTCTGACTGCTACATCGAACTGCGACATGAATATAGTTACTCTGTTTTACTATACTCTATTAGCTGCTGGTGGCCTGTCATAATAAGTGGCTGTATTTATCACCAAAGCTGACGTTATTCTTTAATAGCATAGCTGACGGTATTCTTTAATTAATTTGACTGAAGTTACGTAATTCATAGTTAAACTTTTTCTTGACAGCAATAAAATTTTACAAAGTTTCACGTTGACGGTTTTTGGGATGGATTATAATCAATAGTGCAATATTGCTGGCAAAATTTAATTACATTCTGAAAACGATTCTTCAGATATTTGCTGATGGTAATGAAATGATTTTACAAACGTTCAAATGGGACTTACTTTTTACAACAATCTTACAACTAGTATTGTGCAACTGTACCTTCAGCACGCACGCGGGAGATCAGACAGTCTTGCTTGACCTCGCGGCGAAGATGACACACGCTTTGCCCAACGACTCACCGTGCTTTTGTCCACTGCCAGATCACCGTAGACATTCTGCAAGCACCTATGAATATCTGATATGCCCTGGTTTTCCGCCAAAAGAAACTCGATCACTGCCCGTTGTTTGCAACGCACATCCGTTACAGACGCCATTTTAACAGATCCGTACAGCGCTGCCACCTGTCGGAAGTCAATGAAACTATACGAGACGAAGCGGGAATGTTTGAAAATATTCCACAAGAAATTTCCGGTTTTTTCAACCAAAATTGGCCGAGAAATAAAATGTGTTGCATTACTTATTGAACTGCCCTCGTATTTCCAAAATGACAAATATTAATTATTCTTACTTAATCCTATTAATTAAATATAAACATCTTCATAAATTGTGGTTTGGCAATAGACAGCAGAAATGTACACGTCTTACAACGTTGATCCACTGTGGCACTTAGACAAGCAGTTATCCGGCTTCTCATTGTTTGGTGGAGAAGTCGGATGTCCTCCTGAGGGTTATCAGGCCAAATTCTGTCCAATTGGAGCGTTAGATCATCAAAATCCAGAGATGGTTGGGGCTTCTGAACATAACTCTCCGAACGTGCTCAGTTGGGAAGAGATACGGTGACCTTACTGGGCAAGGCTGCGATTGCAAAGCACGAAGACAAGCAGTAGAAAGTCTGGCCGCGTGTGGGTGGGCATTATCTTGCTGAAATGTATGTCCAGGATGGCTTGCAATGAAGGGCAACAAAATGGGCGCTTCAGTCTGGAACCACGCGAGCGCTACAGTCGCAGGTTCGAATCCTGCCTCGGGCATGGATGTGTGTGATGTCCTTAGGTTAGTTAGGTTTAAGTAGTTCTAAGTTCTAGGGGACTGATGACCTCAGATGTTAAGTCCCATAGTGCTCAGAGCCATTTGAACCATTTTTGAAGAAAATGGGACGTAGAATATCATCGATGTATAGTTGTTCTGTAAGAGTGCCGCGGATGGCAACCGAAGCGGTCTTGGTTTGCAAAGAAATGGCACCCCAGACCATCATTCCTGGCTGTTGGCCCGTATGGTGGGCGATTGGCTGGAATTGCACCGCTGTCTGGGGCGTCTCCAGGCAGGCCATCCCTGCTCAAATGAGGCTCATCACTGACGACAGTTCTACTCCAGACAATGAGATTCTATGCTGAAGACGTGTCTGGAGACGCCCCAGACAGCCGTGGGATATCGACCTGTCCTTCCCCAGCCATATGGCCCAACGACGAGGAGTGATGGTCTGGGATGACCTTTCTTTTAGCAGCAGGACTCCTTTGGTTGCCATCTGCGACAACATTACAGCGCAGCGGTACGTCGACGACGTTAAAAGCTCCGTTTTATTGCCCTTTATGGTAAGCCATTCCGGGCTTATATTTCAACAAGATAACGCCAGTCCATACATGGTGAGAGTTTATACTGCTTGTCTTCGTGTTTGCTGAATCCTGCTTTGGCCAGTAAGGTCCCCAATTGAGAAAGTTTGGAGCATTAAGGCAGGGCCCTCCAACCGTATCGGTGTTTGAACGAGCTAAGGCGCCAGTTGGACAGAATTTTATCCGATATCCCTCAGGAGAACATCCAACAACTCAGCCAATTAATGACAAGCTGAAAAATTGATTGCATAAGGGCCAATTGTGGGTCCAGATTTTATTGACCTGCTCAAGTTTTGAAGCTCTTTCTCTTGAATAAATCATCCCATTTTTCTGAAATTGCAATCATTTGTGTTTCTGTATATGTACATCACATTTTCCGATTTCCATCCCACTCGGAAAATTCCGTTTTTCTTTTTCCTAGAGTGTATACAAAGATAAAAAACATCAGAACCGCTCGAGAGTGGTAATCGCTGAATCACTGGTTCGAGTCTCTTTTCAGCAAATTTTTTACATACATGTTCAACTATTATAGGCATTGCAGAACACGTGCTGCTTCCATAAACTGCCTCCATTTCTTTTTGTTTTGTTCTCGGTTCCTCCAGGTGTCGTCAGTGCCCAGGGCTGCCAGATCCTTTGCCAGACTGTCTATCCAGACCTGGCTTGGTCGTCCTATGGATCGTCTTGTGTTTGGTTTCCCCTCAACTGCCCTCTTCCCCTCTGGCATAAGGGCGATGTGGCCTGGCCACTAGATTCTTTAGCTCCTCACTTTCTGTAGACTACATCAAGTGGTAGATTTCCTAGGTATTCTTCCTCCATTCTCCCCATCTAAGATCGATCCCCATATTTTACTTATTGCCCTTCTTTCAAATATTAATAGTTTCCCCTTTTCTAGTTCACTCACGCTCCAGGTTTCTGAAATGTACATGATTGTTGCACACGTCCCTGCGTTGGATACTTTTATTTTAGTGTTCTCTGATAGTGATTTTGAGCGGATCGTTCGCAGAGGAAGCACACGAATTTAATTCCCACTGCTATTCTACCCTAGATATCCATTTCTATGTTGCTGTCACTGGTAAGCCAACATCCCAAGTATTTGGACTAGTAGAGTCTCTCAAAACTCATATCGTCTATCTCAAGAAATTATGTCTGCTCTTTTCTACTTCCTAATTGGATGAAATCCGTTTTGTCTTGACTTAATCTTTAACTGCCTTCTGTTCCTTGTTGTCCATTTTATAGTACATTCCTTTCAACTCATACTATATCACGTGCAAATGCGAGTCTGCATATGCGATACAATTGAAATTACTTCAGGTTTGTTTCCACCAGGAACAGTGTGCTTCACGACCTTATTAATGACATTCACGATAGGAATAAGTGCAACATTGATCGTAAATTTGAAACTGTTTATTACAGATCGATTTCAGCTACTTCGTAGCTATCTTCGGTGCAATGTAAGTCACGATGTCTCTTCATAAATGTAATAGCGCATGATATCTCTTGATGGGAGGCATGCTAGGGTATTCAGTGCAACTGAGTCGACGATCGTCTCCGAATGTCACAGTGGTCAGTGCATCTGCCTTGTAAGCAGGAAACCCCTGTTCGAATCCCGGTCCGGCACAAATTTTCAACTTTCCCCATTGATTTAATCAATTCCCACTAGCAGATAATGTCAATAATCTCTTTGTCATTTGACATTAGTTTATCTGATGTTTGTAATCAGTAATGTCAAGTGGTACCATGTGATATTACATTTATGATACGTCATCATCACGTGGATACAATGCACTGAAGATAGCTACACAGCAGCTGAAATGGACCTGCAATAAACAGATTACAAACTTACCACGGATACTGACCTTCCTCCTATCGTGGACTGAAATTACCATACATCTGTACTCTAGCCCGCTACTGTAGCCAACATTTATTACTCGTACTTTCTCTAACTTGACAATGAACACAACACGTGAGGAAGCATCGCCTTACCTGTGACCTGTCTAAATCAAGTAAATTTCTTATGTAACCCTTCGGAAACACACTGCTGCCCTTAACCTTACAAGTTTGCAGTATTCTCACTAGCTTGTCAGGGATTCTGAAGTCACGAAGTACATTGTATAGGCTACTCTTCTGGATACTGTCGTATGAACATTAAAAACTGACGAAAACATTGTAGATACCTTTGTCATATTTTTAGTGTCTTTAAAAGAATTGTCTCAGGGTGAAAATGTGATCTACTCTACTGATCGGTCGAAAGGTAGCTTGATATTCCTTTACGTTGTTCTCTTTGAATGGTTGTAATTTTCTGGGGATAATGATAGACAGTACCTTGTAGTTACATTCAGCAAGTTGATATTTCCGTAGTTACCATATTCAATTTTGTTTCTCTTCTTGTATATCGGGAATATTACGGGCAGTGTCCATTCTTCTGGCAATGGCTCATTCTTCCACATCAACTGGATCCGTTACATATCTCTAACTACAAGTTGTCGTTTCCCTCTCGATTAATTTTCCTGTTAGTCTATCCTTCCCAGGGCCTTTGTTCTTCCTGAGTCGTTTCACTGTAATCTTCACATCTGGTTCAGTCACTTCCCATTCTACTTCATATCTCCTTTGCTCCGTGGTGTCTATTGGTAATATCTCATGTACGAGTCAAGAGTCCTGAAAACTACTCTTTTCATCTTTCTAAAATTCTTTCCTTGTGATTCATCAAGTTGCCGTACTTATCTCTAATGAAAGAGGTTGGGTTGTGAAATCCACATTTCCAGTTTTTGATGTACTGAAAAAATTGTGTTGGATTCTGGTTGCCGATCTTTGCCTCAGCTTGTTCTAGCAAACTAGTTAGCTATATTTTTCCATCTATTCTCAGGATTCGCTTTGCCTACCTTCTGATGTTAGAGAAATTGTTTCCAGTTCGCCTTATTCGCCCTGTCATCCAGCTGCTTCCCCCTCATCTCCCTTCTCTTTACTATAGCCAACTGGCATGTCATGTTTAACCATTTTCTGTTCTTCATTCCCTCATTTCTTCCAAATGTATCGTCCTTTACACTGGGAAGATATCATACTTATCAACGTTCGCGCCCTGACAGAGGACAAAACAAGTAAGTAAAAGGAAGAGTTCGAATACCTATGTCATTTAAATATAAAATGCATCAAATATATGGTTATTAACACTTATTTAACTATAATTTTCACGAAAAATGCACGTTTTATTATTTCTAATTATATATCGGACAGAAAAATTCAGGTTTAGTTCCAACTACAGAATATTAGTTACTGATCTTTTATTAAAAATTTGTTTACATTTAATTAAGACATTACAACTTACATTTTTCAGCTATGTATTTCACTTTTCACAGAAATGTTCTTAAAAAGTGCACCTGTATTTAAAAAATTGTTTCAGTCGTGAATGGAACACAGAATATCCGTGTGTCATGCAAATGTTCCACCACAGAGCCATAACTTATATCAGAAAAACATATGAGTATAGAGAGATAAAGACGCTCAGAAAACTTCGTTGTCGATTTTCGTGAGAAATTTTGAGAGTTGCATAGAACTGCTTTTGGGAAATGATATTTGAATTATGAACTTCACATATCGAAAAAAAATCATAAATTCGATTGCCGTTTCGTTTCGTTATCAGTGTGATGTACAATGGGATAAAGCGGAGGATAGAGAAAAAGAACTCTCTATTTGCTTTCATTATAGCTTAATCTCCGTAAATAGTATTTGGGTCACCGTGGAAACGAATGAACACCAAATTTAAATTAATTCCCATTTTTTGAAGCATTTATAGAAAATTTTCCAAGTATATTTCAGGATGTACTTAACAAGATCTTTCCAGATTGCCTACTAGAATCTTATGAAACCTTCTAACGCCATTTCTATCACTTCTGCAGCAGTTACAGAATTGACAGCAAAAGACTAGTTAAAATTAAAAATTAAAGTACGGTCAAATATTTTGCTAAGGGTAATTGTAGTGTTAGATGCTTTGTAGGTATCAGAAAATTAATTTCTCATTGTATTTTCACCATAATATTTATACAAAGATGTATTTGTTAGTCAAACTTTCAGCAGTACAATAGCATTATTAATTTGCTTCTAAAAGCGTAATCATAAAAATCTTTTCTTTTTTCGCTATGTGATACAATCACTGTTCAAAAAAGTACCCTGGAAGTGTAAAAAGTTTGATAATTATGTGTTACATTACAATATTCAAGAGCAGAGGTCGCTGTGTTCTCGTATATAAGAAGGGTGCAGTGAATGAATTTTCGGAAATGTTGGTGGCACACAAGGTTGGTGCAGTATGATTTTGAGGACCTTATTTAGTTTTTTCCATCCCCCCCCCTTTTTCCTGATTACATTAAGCTTCTGTATATTAGAACAATAGACATATGAATTTAATTGCTTGTTTCACATCTCATTAAACTCTTTTAAGTGGATTATTTTTCCAACTTTAAATTCAATAAATTGTTCATTATTTTTGAAGAAAAACATTTTTTAGCATATAGAGGATTGCCATATCAAAATAGCAACATTCGACGTAGTTTATGAATTTAGAGACATGTAGTGGTTTCAGTAACTAGATGTAATGCTTTCTGTATTGCAAAACCTTTCCAAGAAAAGCAAATGTACGTGATAGCAAGCAGGTGGTGCTCGGCCAAGAAATGCTGCGAAACAGCGTCGTCTCGGATGTCTCTCTTAATTTTTACCTTGGGAGGAAATTAATTGGGCTAAACATCCGCAGCATTCCTTTGTGTTTCTTTCCAACGTTCATAATTGAAAGTAAACCCTCTCTTTTAATTACGACAGGATAACCTTGAGCAACAGCATACAAAATTGTCTTCCGAACACACCATTCTCTGGTTCTAACTAATAATAAAGTCAGAGAATTAATTTTTGTGAATATTAATCCTCGAAAAATCTTGTTGAAATTCCAAGTGACAACCTACGTGTACCAATACAATAACGCTCGTCTACCGAGAAAAGGGAGTATTAAACATCTACCCGTAATTTAACACGAAGCATCAGCTATCAGTTTTTCCAACAAGATTCTTATGGATTTCACAGAAGTGAGAGAACGAGATTAAACAGGACGGTTAACAAAAGCAAATATACTTTTTTCCAATCTGCTTGGCCGTCACTGGTTTATTAGCAATTTGTAATCAGGATGACTGCTTCATCAAATAAGCTTATAGCTTCAAAAAGCATTGGTTTATTAATTAACGTCAGAGGGTTACTTTTCGTAGCTGAACTCGAAATTCATTACAAGAAATAAATTCGTAATGCAACACAGCAATGGTGGAATACGGCAGCTTATCTGACTTCGACACGAGTCAAACAGCTAAGAAAGCTGCTGAGAAGGTATTAGAACCTTTGATCACTAACACAAATCGTTCTTGCTGAAGAGACGAATAATTTCGCTCTCAAATAATTTTTTTTATTTCAGCTCATTTCGCGTTATGAGATTATTTTTACGGTGTTAGTTTACCACTGACAGTAGTTAGCACGACACATTTACAAACAATAATATGTCAAGAAGATAAAGCAGGATCTAGTTTGGCATATCCATTGTGGTACGCTTAATGTATACCATTAAACACCCGATTTTACAAAGAGTCGAATTCACTCTCATATATAAAACGGTTTCAAACTTCTGATTACTTTACGAATCAGTTAAAGTGTTAAACATTTGACGTTAAGAGAGTAAGCTGAAAAAGCATAGAAGAGTTTTGAAATTATATTTAAAGTGTGTTGGAAGTCGCTAAGTGCTCTCATTACCATACACTGGATGAGTATAGTCTGGGTAATTTTGCCGCTGTTTTAAGCAAAAGCTAGAGTTACATGCATCTCAGTGTTATGATATATCTACTGAACTATTGTCGTGCAACTATTTAATTTTGCAGGTATAATCAGTGCTACACACGGGAAATGTTTGCAGCCTCAAGATTTATGCACAGTTTCTAACTTTAATATTTGTCGTATTGTTTTAAAGCTCTAATATAAGATTATGTCTCTTAATGAGTTGTTTAATACAGTATTTTAAATTTTTCAACCCGGTCAATAACTTCCAGAAATATAGAAAATCAAGTTCTTGTTGCACATGGAACCTGTCAACTAGGTAACCTGCAGTTGGACTCTGTGAGTCATGAACCACTAACCAATAACATAAATGTCACACTTTATCACTTGCTTTCGTCTTTATTTTTGAAACTTTTATCGTTATTCTGTTAATTATTTAAGTAATGTCTCATCCTATGAACGAGAAGCTTTGAAACAAATAGTTCCAGAGGAAGATAAAAGCTGAAAAATATATATACGAAAACTATCCATATGCTTTGACATGGTAGAGCCTGAAGAAAGGCTTTTGTTTCTGTAATTCATCACTGCCCAACATATTATTAATTTTATTTTAACTTATGAAACTAAATCGCTGAGATTCTTGATGTATCTGACAGTAGTGAGACAAAGACAGCATGGCCTCACTCTGGATTATTGCCAGATTTATTCAAGATGGCGGATCCAAGATCACAGCCATAGAATTGGTCTCATGGTAGGAAGTTCAAGTTTGGCAGGTAAACAGTTAATTGGGCTACATTCACTAACCTAACTCTACCCACTTCCCTCACCCCCCCCTTCTCCCCTCTCTTTCCCCATCTGAAAAGTAGTGGAAAAAGGACTCTGTCTATGCTGGGCTGCTGGATAGGATGGACACAAGTCTTTCTTTTGCATGCATTATTTATTTAAACAATTTGAATCGTCATAGACAGTAGCTACATCCAGTGTATTCACATTACAGTCCAAAGTCCAACTGACTAGTTCACAACACCACCACCAGAGGACGTTGTTGGACCTTCCCTTTCCCCTCCACTCCCATGATGCAATCCAAGATGGTGGCCCAGGGATAAAAAGTCGGGAAATTCGCTCAGTCTGTGCTGAGCTTCCCAAGAGGACGGATGTAATTGTTTACTATGCATACTATATGTTCAATGGATGAGATGTCTGTGCTGGAGAAGAAGGCCTGCATGATCTTGGAAAGCAATGGTATCTGGTGAATACATGAAGATGATAAATACACTTCAGCAAATAATGAAGATACAACAGGATAGGATAAGTCACACCTCACAGCTCATGCTGATAAATGCATTTGCTGTAACTATAGATCACTTGATAAAAGTCCAGTCAGTATTCCAAAGTGCAAGAGGCCAGATGTTCACCCACTCCTGTGTGTGAGCTCTTCTGGAGGAGGCCACATACCTGGCTCACAGCACTGCCACGTGGCATCCACAGGGGTGGCCACCTGCTAAGCAGGAAATACTCACGGCCTTCCTCCTTCCTTTCTGTGGCGCACAGATACCCTTTCTCATTATACCACAGCCTTCTGTTCCCTTTGAGCACGAGCTGCTTCAGAAGTTATTAAATCCAGTTTAAAATGTCTCTTAATACAATTTCAAAAAGATCACTGCACAGTATTTTTCCTCAATTTTGAGGTATATACCGCTGAATCTCAAAATATTGCGGCACACTTGTGAAGCCTCACTGAGACACTTCATGTGCTTTTGTAAGAAGTCGATCCCAAAACCGATATCATCTGCAATATCAAATTTTACATGAAAGTCGATGTTTGGAAGTCAGTAGCCCTAAACAGATATGTTTACAATTTTTCGGCTCCAACCTGCTAACCTGCTTGCTAGATATTTCTAGCTTACTTCCTATCTTACAGCAGATCCCATCTGAACTGGACAAGCTGGGGTACAACATCCAGTGGACCTAACCATGTTACTCTCTATGCGGCTGAATATCGAACTAATACCCAGTATACATTGGGCAGCCTTCATGATCGTGTGTGTTCCCCATGGAAATTTAAGAACATTCAATATGGGTGGGTGAAAGCGCTGGAAAATTGTTTCCTCCCATATAAACTGAGCAGTTGACTGATTCTACTGCCATTCTAAACATTTAGTGAGAGAACATGAATTGTGATGTGTGTTATATGTATCTTGATGGTGGAAAACAGGTGGAAGAGTGTTTTCTGATTCTTTAGACATAAGAAACACCTTAGTTCTTTTGTAAAGAAGAAGGTTGATTTGGAATCTATTATATCATTTACATCGGTATTTGTTAAACATTACGAGTCGAACTACCAGTTTCCTCTATTTTTGGAGTTTTCACGTAAATATCTTCACACATGAGGTAAGCTACAAGTTGCTCAGTGGTTTGCAGCACATCCCGCCTCGCTGCACCTCACTAAAGTTTCGAGTTTCTAGCGATATAAAATCCACTTTTTATCTTTGGAACTATACTGAGCAAGCAATCAGTAACATACTTCTACGTGAAATTCGAAGGAAGGTCAACGTTGGCCGTAATTTTGATAGTTTATTGACAGCAAAATCTATTTTCAACCACATAATGGTCATCTTCACTGCTGTAGTGTACAAATTAAACCTCATAGGCACTGGTGTCAAGTTATTATCAGTAACCAAAGCTATGAAAAGATCACAAGCACATTATCTACGGAAAGTTCGGTGATGTATGAGAGTCACGTGCTGTCTTCTTTCTTTGAGTATTCAGAGACAAGTCCAACCACACCATTTTCCTGTGGTTCAGAGAGATGGGATGCTGTCCCTCACCTACAGCATTGTGGCTTTAGAGCATCTACAGACCAGCAGTCTTAGGACATTGAAAGCTTACCAAAAATTCCAGCCACCTTTGGCGCGATTTGTTGTGGAATTCTACATATGTCATGACCTCGTAATTGTTCCGGTTTTCTCACCTCTGCTTAGACACCAGTGTGCTTCGAGAAGAACACAACGTATATGACTCCAGCAGCAAATATAAAGTTTGCCCATTCAGAAAAGTGATGAAGACCACAGCAGCTATACGACTAAGAAGACTTTCTGGCAGAGCATTCAAACAAACACCTAAAAGGCGAAAAGTGGTGAGCGTTCTGTTTAGAGTTAGAGATATATTTACTTCGACTCCAAAATATCGTCACTTTGGCCTGTGAAATCGGATATCACAGCTGATACCGGTTTTGAGATCAATTTCCCACAAAAACACGTGAATTGTCTCACAGAGGTTTCACAAGTGTGTAGATATCTTTTTAGAGTCTCTGTTCAGGTGTGGCGGTATACATCCCAAAATTGATGCAACCTACTCAGCAGCGATCTTTTTGAAAGTGTATTTAGAGATCTTCATTTGGATTTAGTAACTCCTGAATCAGTCCGTGCTCAAAGACATGGGAAGGTTATGGTATTTCCCACAAAAGCGAGTAAAGTGTCACAGGGATGGTTTCGCAAGTGAGCCACAATCTTTTTTTAGCGTCTCTGTTCAAGTGTGATGTTGGTGGTATTCCTCAGAATGAAAGCGTATTTGCATTAGAAATTGTTTAAATATTCTCGCATCGGGTGAAAATCTCACTCTCTTTCTGCAGTGGTGACACCTTCAAGTTATTCAAGTTATTCTTATGACAGTATTCTGCACACTGCTAAAACACCAGATTTAATGACTCCTGAAATAGTTACGTTCGACAACACAGGGTATCGGTGCACCAGGGGTGGGAAGGAGAAAGGCTGCGGGTATTTCCTGCTTAGTGTGTGGCCGGCCACCCTTGCACCTTCCGCTTGCCGTCACTATGAGCTAGGTGCATGTTCTCCTCCAGCAGGGTGCCTGCTCCAGAGTGGGTGAACGTCTTGCCTCTTGTGTTTCAGAAAACTGACTGGACAGTTACAGCATGTGCATTTATCAGCATGAGTTGCGACATGTAACTTAGGTCCATCATGTTGCATCCTCATTATCTGATAATGTGCATTTGTCTTCTTCATACATTCATCAAATAATTGCTTTGCAAATGTCATGTAGGTGGCTATCGACACAGTCCTCAGCTGCATGATTACAGCTAATATACCCATTAACCTCCTCCTTCTCTTGCACAAACATCTAATCCATTGAACACATAGTACACACAATAGACAGTTATGACCATCCTCTTGGGAAGCTCTGTATGGACTGACCAAATTCTCTGCCATTTTATCCCTGGGATGCCCCCTTGGATTATGAAACAGGAGGGAAGGGGAGAGGGGTGGGACAACAGTGCCCTCTGGTGGTGGTGTTATGAACTAGATAAGCTGCTCTTTGTACTTCAAGTTAAGGACATCAGATGGAGCTACTGCCTCTAACAATACAAATTATTCATATAAACAAGTCATACAAAATAAAGACTTATGTCCACCCTATCTACCAGCCCAACAAAGACTAAGTCCTTTTCTTGCTTATTTCCAGATGTGGTAGGGGAGGAGGGAGGGGGAGGAAATGGCATAGAGTTAGGTTAGTGGAGGTAGCCCATTTGACCTATTTTCCCTCCAAAATTCGAAATCTCCTACATGATGTCACATGTATAATGCCGCCATGTTGTATCTGCCATCTTGAATACATTTGGCAACAATGTAGAGTGGGGCCATGCTGTCTTTGTCCCACTACTTCTGGCTACATACATTATGTAGAAATTCGTAATTTTCTTTACTATCAAAATTCAGTCGGCAGTCAGTATTATTGATGCGCATGCTGCCTCCAAACTTCCACCACCACTCAGTCTGATCACACCCACCTCAACTCTACTATATCAACATTGAGACTTCTTTTTACGAGTGGCTTTCAATGTGTACTGCGACATATTTTTTTGCTCAGCCTGTTTTGGTTACAAAAGTGCATAATTTATTGTGGGACATCGTTAAATACTCCAGCTTCAGTCCCTACAGTTTCGTCAAGTTCCAATAGATCGCGGCGGTATACTTAGCGTTCAAAATGGCGTCTGTAACGGAGGTGCGTAACAAGCACAAAGTTGTCATTGAGTTTAGTTTCGAAGAAAACCAGACCACCACAGATATTCATAGGTGCTTGCAGAATATCTGTGGAGATATGGTAGTGAAGCACATTGACGTGTAAGAATAGGCGTCTGTCATCAGCGCAATAAGGTCGCGCAGACCTGCCCGATATCCAGCGAGCCAGCAGGGCACACACAGCTGTAACTCCTGCCATCTTGGAACTTGCCCGTTAGAGATGATCAACGGATCACAATCAAACACGTCACTGCTCAACTGCACGTCTCTATTGGTAGTGCTGATACACTCATCCACCAGTTGGGGTACTCAAAGGTGTGTGCATGTTGGGTTCCTCACCACCTAAAGGAGCATTATGAAGAGCAATGAAGGACCAGCCGTGCGGAATTGTTTGCGCATTTCGAGGCTGATCGTGAGATTTTTTGTCGCACATTGTCACATTCGATGAAACATGGGTTTATCACTTCGAACCGGAAACCTCACCCAGTACCGTCATGGTGACGGTCATCTGGAACTCTGAAGGGGTTATTCTGTTTGATGTCCTTCCTCATGGTGCAAAGATTAAAGTGTATTGTGCGGCCCTCTGGAAACTGAAGAAACGATTTATGCTTGTTCGTCGCCATAAAAATGCAAAGGAATTTCTCCGTGACATTGCAATATCTCACACGCGTCTGCACCTCCGTGAGGAGCTCACAAAACTTTATTGGACTGTTCTTCCTCATCCACCTTACAGCATGGGTCGAGCACCTTCCATCTGTCTGCCCCAATGAAGGATGCACTCTGTGGGAAGCGGTATGTGAATGATGGTGAGGTTATTAATGCAGTAAGATGTTGCCTCCATCATCGACCAGTAGACTGATACCACGTGGGCAGTCAGGCCCTCTCAGTGAGGTGGCGTAAGGCCATCGCACTGAAAGGAGATTATGTTGAAAAGTATGGTTCTGTAGCCATAGCAGTGGAGAATAATATGCGGTATTTCAATCCTGAAACAAATCCAGTTTGTTTTCTGAAATAAAATGTCTTGCATTTCTTACTGAACGCTCCTCATATTACGAATTATACCGTTTTATCGACATCCAATTAGGTATTTAACGATTACGTGTACTACACAGAAGGTTTAGCGAAATACTAACGTTTCAGGGGTGTACAAGATATGAATTAGGTTTCATAAAAATCAGTGAGTGTTGTTGGGGCACTTCTGTTTGTCCAGTTGAGTCGTTCTTTCCAATTTTTTGCAAAAATGGAAACAACAACTCGGTTTTTCCCCACAGAAATACACCATTACACAACCATTCAGAGAAAACCTGAGAAATCACATCACTGACTATAAAAACCGATTGTGCTATTATTATTTATAACATAACTATCAACCGCTGAATCAATACCACCTTTGCTATGCGCTTTTACTGCCATCATAAACAGAGGTTTTAATGGCTGGAACATGGTTCTCGTTACGGAGTTCCAACGACTGTATTAGCGTAGTGAAGACGTTCCATGCATTCTACTACATGCAGTTTACATGATTTCGGCTAACCGTCTAGAATTCTGTTGTTAGCTCTTCTCTGCTTTCGTTTTTCTTTTCTAAATATACAGGGTGTTTCAAAAATGACCGGTATATTTGAAACAGCAATAAAAACTAAACGAGCAGCGATAGAAATACAGCGTTTGTTGCAATACGCTTGGGACAACAGTACATTTTCAGGCGGACAAACTTTCGAAATTACAGTATTTACAATTTTCAACAACAGATGGCGCTGCAAGTGATGTGAAAGATACAGAAGACAACGCAGTCTGTGGGTGCGCCATTCTGTACGTCGTCTTTCTGCTGTAAGCGTGTGCTGTTCACAACGTGCAAGTGTGCTGTAGACAACATGGTTTATTCCTTAGAACAGAGGATTTTTCTAGTGTTGGAATTCCACCGCCTAGAACACAGTGTTGTTGCAACAAGACGAAGTTTGCAACGGAGGTTTAATGTAACCAAAGGACCGAAAAGCGATACAATAAAGGATCTGTTTGAAAAATTTCAACGGACTGGGAACGTGACAGATGAACGTGCTGGAAAGGTAGGGCGACCACGTACGGCAACCACAGAGGGCAACGCGCAGCTAGTGCAGCAGGTGATCCAACAGCGGCCTCGGGTTTCCGTTCGCCGTGTTGCAGCTGCGGTCCAAATGACGCCAACGTCCACGTATCGTCTCATGCGCCAGAGTTTACACCTCTATCAATACAAAATTCAAACGCGGCAATCCCTTAGCGCCGCTACCATTGCTGCACGAGAGACATTCGCTAACGATATACTGCACAGGATTGATGACGGCGATATGCATGTGGGCAGCATTTGGTTTACTGACGAAGCTTTTTTTTTACCTGGACGGCTTCGTCAATAAACAGAACTGGCGCATATGGGGAACCGAAAAGCCCCATGTTGCAGTCCCATCGTCTCTGCATCCTTAAAAAGTACTAGTCTGGGCCGCCATTTCTTCCAAAGGAATCATTGGCCCATTTTTCAGATCAGAAACGATTACTGCATCACGCTATCTGGACATTCTTCGTGAATTTGTGGCGGTACAAACTGCCTTTGACGACACTGCGAACACATCGCACGGCCGACGTCTTTAATTACCTGAATGAATATTTCGATGATCGTGTGATTGCTTTGGGCTATCCGAAACATACAGGAGGCGGCGTGGATTGGCCTCCCTGTTCGCCAGACATGAACCCCTGTGACTTCTTTCTGTGGGGACACTTGAAAGACCAGATGTACCGCCAGAATCCAGAAACAATTGAACAGCTGAAGCAGTACATCTCATCTGCATGTGAAGCAATTCCGCCAGACACGTTGTCAAAGGTTTCGGGTAATTTAATTCAGAGACTACGCCATATTATTGCTACGCATGGTGGATATGTGGAAAATATCGTACTATAGAGTTTCCCAGACCGCAGCGCCATCTGTTGTTGAAAATTGTAACTACTGTAATTTCGAAAGTTTGTCTGCCTGAAAATGTACTGTTGTCCCAAGCATATTGCAACAAACGGTGTATTTCTATCGCTGCTCGTTTAGTTTTTATTGCCGTTTCAAATATACCGGTCATTTTTGAAACACCCTGTATATATAGTAATTTCCTTCACTCACTTTTATATTTACATGTTGGAATTCTTTTTAAAAATTGGATGGGATGGTCCATACAAACATATGTCCAACGATTTTTCTTTTGTGAATCAATGAAAGAAGATTTTTACCAAGTTCTCAAATCATAACCAATCTTAAGAAACTGTCGGCGCTTGCTGGTGCACACACATGAACATGTTGTACCATGGAATGTGGCTTCCACTATAACGGCCTCAAAAAATGACTAGCAGTTGCCTGGCTTACATGATGGTTCACCACATATAATGATCTGACGGAGTGTCGACTGGTGAACCGGGATTCACGTACCTAACTATCTGTCTTGTGAGATATCATCAAATTCATTTCGAACAATGTGACTGAAATGTGGTGCATAAAATGCATACTTATCCTTATTAGCAGAGCACATCCTTTAGCAAGACTGGAAGACAGTCAGGAATAAAATCCTTTGGAAGATAAAGCTGTTCTAGCTAGTACCGGTAAGGCATGTTCTGAAACCAACAATTTCCGTTCAGTGTCTTGTGACGAATTCATTTTAACCAGGATATCTTTGAGTTTATTTAGCTGCCTCTGCTTCTTGGCTTTAGATAGTTGCCTCGAACTGACTGTCCCAACCAGAGGACACGTGTCACTATCTAGACAGCTTAATCCACTAATTACGTAAATGGAAGTTATAACTAAATTCAAATAAAACAAGAGCTTCATGTGTCCATCTGACCATGAGATTGTCCGCCCCAGTAGCTGAGTGGTCAGCGTGACGGATTGCCGTCCTCCGGGCCCGGGTTCGATTCCCGGCTGGGTCGGAGATTTTCTCCGCTCAGGGACTGGGTGCTGTGTTGTGTTCATCATCATTTCATCCCCATCCGGCGTGCAGGTCGCCCAATGTGGCGCCGAATGTAATGAGACCTGCGCCAAGGCGGCCGGACCTGCCCCGCGAGGGGCCTCCCGGCCAATGACGCCAAACGCTCATTTCCATACCATGAGATTGGCACACACAGCCTTCGATGTCTGTTTTGAGGGAGACAAACTTCATCACAACATGCATCCAAAATACTTTGGGATCACGTTAGACAGGACACTTTCTTTTAAGGAGCACTTGACATGAACATCTGCTACGCTCAAAACCCGAAACAATATTCTCGATAAACTCTGTGGCTCTCGTTGGAGATCGTCAGTATAATTTCTCCGGGTACCAGCACTTGGATGGTATATTCGGCAGCAGTCTGCTAAGCGGATTACACGTGAAAAGGTAGACGTACAACGTAACGAGTCCATGCTCATCTTTAGTGGATCAATACGATCAGCTCCCACACACTGGCTACATATCTTGAGCCACATTCCACCTCCTGATGTCACAAGAAAGAGCGCGCTACTGCGTGAATATCAGAAGATAGCTAACAACACCGACCTATCAATAATGGACAACGTATTCCTTGTGGAGCGATAACGACTGATACCAAGACATCCTATTCTGATCACTGCGGGATTCTCATGGAAACTGAATTCAATACCATAGAGAAATAGAAACACTGTTGGCAACAAAACTGTTCCCCACGATGCTAGAAGCTGCCCTGTATCCAGAAGAAACCCTCTGGATTCGACCAGCCCCTAGCAGTTTGAACTAGCATGAACCGCATCGGAATGGGTCATGGACGATGTACTGACACTCTCTACAAGTAGAGTAAACCACCATCGCCATTGCATGACTCTGGCGTGGAACGACAGACAGTTGCTCCTGTTGTATCGACATGTACCGCGCGCGCTAACAATGGTCCTTTCGGTGTTTCCTGGCAGTGACGAGCGATGTTATAAAATACATAAAAGACCTTGATGTCGTTATATAGCTGTTGTCATTTATGTTATTTTATTCTGGAGAGCTGTGATTAAAGGTTGACGTGTAGCAGTTTTGTGTGTGTACTGCCATACGACAAATAAATAAATAAACAACTTCCGTTGTTGGATTTTTACCTCGACACATTAATTTTTTCATCAATGTTCAATAAACGAAGGGTTTTATGGCATGTCTATCTCCCTTCATGAAGTGTGAATAATCATACCCCTAAATTTTAAAAAAGTATTGTTGATCACCCAGTACAGTGAACCTGTGTAGTTTGCGATGCTGGAGACGTAATTATCCTTTCAATGTGACAGCTGGCTAACGTCATTGGCTTGTGTACACGTGTTTGTAACGGTCGTGCTTACACTGCTCCCAGTCTACCTTTGTCACTAACAGTTTACTTAACTCTCACCGATACGCCTAATCAGGAAAATATGTCTGTTAGTTTTGACTTATAAGTATGGCGTATAAGTAGTGTCACACAACCGCGGGATTTATAATCAAAATTTGCCGATATTTATTACTCAGTTCCACACATCCAAAACTGGACTAGCCGTTATTTCATCGTAAATATGATTCTAACCTCATTGAGAGGTTTGAAAATCACTTTAAATTTAAAGGAATAGTGCTCGTAGTAGTTCGTAGCGAACAAACGTTCAAGCCCCAACTGAAAGAAAAATAATTGAAGGTATCCACAGATGCAAAAAATTCCGAAAAAACTCCGAAAAAAGTTCGAAAAAAGTCCGAAAAAGTCCGAAAAAAAAGTCCGAACATCTGGTGGCTAAATTTCCACCCAGACTGACGCAGACCTTCCCTCTTGGGCGAATAGCCTACGCACGATTTTAATTAAAATGAAAGAAATTTTAACACAACGAGAACCATATTTAGTCTTAGTTAACTGTGCTTTGAGGTCTTTTAGGAAATGAGCTGCTCTTTTTGCTGGTATTGTCAATATTTATGTAGCTATTGTAGAATGCCGGCAAAGCATGTCAGAAATTAAGTATTGAGTTGGGAGGTCCCCATGATCACAGTGTGAATGAAGTTTCCCTCTTTGCCGGTGTGTCGAAGAAGACTGTCCAATGCATCTACAAAGACTCGTGTACAACGTAACACAGTGTATGTACAGAAGCCGTCAAATAATCCCAAGCGACAGGAGCTGGAAGTTGCTTCTGTCTTTCGTTGTCGTTGTAACACCTGTGACAAATTCATTGGAACTGGTGGTATTAACAATGTTGTGAGTAGATCACCTAGAACGGGACGTGGAGACGTCGATGGTTGTTCCTCTTTCCCTCGTGTAATTCGTTTTGGATTTATAGCAGCTTCTACGTTGACGCGTGCAGAGAATGATTGGACAAGACTTTCTTTGCATGCATCTGGTATAACATGGGACTTACAAAGTATTCCGTCAATGTCTTGCTATGGGAGAAAACTATCTTTGCCGGCGGGAGTGGCCGAGCGGTTCTAGACGATACAGTCTGGAACTGCGCGACCGTTACGGTCGCAGGTTCGAATCCTGCCTCGGGCATGGATGTATGTGATGTCCTTTGGTCAGTTATGTTGAAGTAGTTCTAAGTTCTAGGGGACTGATGACCTCAGAAGTTAAGTCCCATAGAGCTCAGAGCCATTTGAACCATTTGAAAACTTTCTTTCATCACTTAATCTCGGTTTGTATAGTTACAAAGTTTTGATCACCTACACATTAATCTTGCTAAAAGCCAAGAAGCATTTACTCTTTTCTTTCTTTAGCCCTTCAGGATCCTCACCGCAGTATCCCGATAGCTTGGTAGTGTCCATAAATTTTTTATGATGAGGACGATGATGGCATCAGCACATGATAATGACGGTCATAAATGATTTATCTGTAACGTTAGTTACTAAATGGGCATATGCGTGATGTCTCCTGGAGAGGGGCAATTTTTTCTTTTTTTTTTTTTTTTTGGTACGCTTACGTATGACGGATAAGGTAGTGGAGGTGGTTTCACCTGAAGGTAGACGAGGAAGGAATACTAGCTTTGAATGGTAATATACGAGACGCCGCGCACACAGACGTCGTGAATGGAAGTGAGCGAGATTAAACGGCTGGTGATGGCTTCTGAGCAGGAGGCCCCGAGGCCACTGAAAGTAGAGGAGCAACGTTGACGCAAAGTGGGGCGCGGCCGCGCCGGCCAGGAAGTTTGAGTGCCGCCCGGGGCAGTTCATTTGTGCGCAGGTTTCAGGTGGGCACACAAACACCGGCTACTTTCTGGCCAGTCGCGGTTCCTCCCTCTATCCTCCCACCTCCGTATTCTCCCACCCACTCAATCACCCTCGAGGTCATTCCCTCCCTCTCTCCTGCTTCACCTGCTCTTCCGTCTCCTTTGTACTTTGCTGCGCTACCCCCGCGCCTGCCCGGCCAACGGAAGTGAAAAGCAGCGCGGCTGAAGGGGAAAAAAATAAAAGAAGGAGAGAGAGGAGAAGAAGACGTGGAATAACAGACGTAGACAACAGCGGGTGGGAGAGAGAGAGCCGAAAGAGGGGCCGGCCGGATGCCGGGCGGCGCGGCGGGGATAAGAGCTGGCGTGAAATGCGAGCACTCAGCGCCACCTAGCGACGCCGGATTTGTCACACAGGCGGCGCGTGAAACTCGTCGCGAGGGCAAGTTGCACGCGCCGGCGGCGGCTTTGGCGCTCACAGCGAGGCGCGTCTGTTCCGGCCTGCGCAGCCCGATTTCCTGCGGTATTCAGGCCGGGCGCGACGTGCCGGCAGGAAGTGGTCTGCGACGACCGCGGAAGTGCGACCCCCACCCCACTGCGGCCGATCCAGACGCTGCGCAGTCGGGCGGCGGAAGTGGCCGCTACAGCGTGTTCGCTAACACACACGTGGTGTGGTCAGCGGGGTGAGGCCTTCGTTATTTTGGTATGAAACACGAGTAGATCAAATACGGGAGGTGGTCATAAAACTTTAATCATAACATCGAAAATAAGTTACGTACCGTAAACGGGGCGGTTTTGTGCCAACCGCACTCTCTTTCTGACAGTTTCAAGGCCCTAAATGAAATTTTCTCTGTATCTGCCAGACCGAACTCGAACTCGGGAACTTTACCTTGTGCAGGCGAGAGCTATCCAAGCACAACTCCTCCTCGCAGCTTTTCCTCCGGTAGTGCCTTCTCTCCTACCTTGCAAACTTGTCAGTAGCTCTCCTGCGAAACTACCGAAGCGGACACACTTTCAGTGCCCAGTGCAGGAGGTACTGACATGCTCAAAAGTATCCGAACGACCTGAATTGCATTTCGCCTGAATCGAATGCAACCCACATAGCGCAGCTGTCCAGCAGGTCCTCTAATCGTCCCTCAGTACAGTCGTTTGGCCATTGAAAATGGTTCCAACAAGTCACCACCAGAAAACACTGCTCTGTATCGCAATAACTCAAAGTGTAAAGTAATACCAAGGTACTACAAATATCAGGGAACATCTCATCACAGATAAGACGGTTTTTCAGGCTTGTAAGTTCACATTTATTACAATAAATGACATACATGGAATGTTACCACTCTCATTATTACGTCAGATAGGTAATTCACGTAGTAAGTTCGTCGTATTCATGATTTCCTCTTCAAAATAACATACCGTACATATTATTTAACACAAAATGACATTAAAAATTTAAGTTATTCACGTGCAGCTAGTTGATAATATGTATGAACTTCAAACGACACGACGAACCGTCTCGTTCTGCATATGGATTCAAACCCAGGTCATGCAGACTAAGCAAAGACTTCGTGACTGACTGGAACTAACAGTCATTCCTGACTAAGCATACAGAGAGTGATATACCTCGATTTTATACAGTATCAGTTAGCAAATACCAACTTTAAATTACATAACGTAAACATTGTTAACGGACGCGAATTCCTACTCAGCATCTATTGCCCTTGTTAACGAACTACGAGAGATGTTAAATATTGCTTCTTCACAAGTAACTTACTTGAAATGCCCTGAGGTAAGGTTTTGTGTTGGACAGGGATTCGAACCCAGAACCTAACTGGATTGTCATCGAAGCACAATCAACTGTGACATATCGGATTTTCTCGGCAGTAGCTAGATGTTTTAACTGACATGACGAGACGAAACATTAATTTTTTCTTTCCCAGAACTCCAACCTGGCACCTATTCTAGACAAAACGAACGTTAAAAATGGGTTTGTTACACCAGCAGCGACATGTGAGCACGTTCGAACTAGAAATAATATGACGAAGAGCTCAGTGCTGACTGGGAATCGAGCCCCACACGTATCGTTGTTGACTGCACACAAAGAGACGTCAGCTATCGAATTTTTCTCCACCAGCAGCTCGGAATAACATCCTTGAATTTACAATGATTTCACAAACAGTACTGTGTCTTACTGGGACTCAAAAACGTCAGATACCGTTAGTGTTGACAACGAATGAAAATACATTAAAAATCAAAATTATTACCCACCAGCAGATAAGTTTTCTCATGGTAGAGCTTGATAATATATAATGAAAGCTCTAGTGCCGGGAGAGGATTCGAACCCTTTCACGCGCAACATGTGGAGATGTTGAGGAATCTGCAGTTTTGAACAAACAACAAATTGCAGTCGAGCTGTACTGCCACGAAGGGATCAAATCCCGCATTAAGAGCGGTCTGAGTTGCATTCCCAGATCAGAACCAATTTTATCGCCATGCAGAAGCTCAAATAAAAGATGGAATAAGTGCCCTCTGACCCTACTTGGCGTTTGTTTCATCACTAGAAATAAATAACTAGTATCAGAAAGGTTACTGGTGATAGAGTTTCTACACGTCGCGACTCCTGAATTTATTGTGGTTCAACCAAACGTCTACTTGGTAGAGAAGGAATATCATGTTTAACATGAATTTCAGACCACAATGCCATTATACCTTCTTCACTTGGCGTAATCAGAAGAGAACAGAATCTGTCTCTCCTTATCAAAAATCATCAGAAGAAGTTGGAATCGAACCCAGACCAAAAATATATGAACCTAGCATCAATCCAAGAGACCACCAAATTCTCTTCTCTAACACTCATTTCTCTATCCTAACTATGTTGCGCCACACTGGTTGCGAATTCTGACACACAGACTCCCTGTAGTGGTTTGCAGCATGTTCAGTACATTCATTTACCTGGTTGACCGAATCGCCACGAACTAGCTGCCTCGCCTACCCAGTGCACATTCGACTCTATTTTGTAATCACCGAAATAATATCACGTAAATGACAGCTACACAGAACTGCCAACAGTGCAGGATGCAGAAATTTAAACAGGAAGTGTTCCTTTCGACTTGAGCTAGTCTATTGCGCTATCTGTTTGTTAAAAACGTTGTGCAGTGCAAAAGAAAAGCTGTAACTGTCTGTCTCTCAGAAGTCTACATCCGGCCATATACCTTATCTCACAGCACTGTGCAATGCGCAAGTTCTGGAGGAACTGTTGTTGAGTTCTGGAGGCGGTGTAGCTATGTGTAAGCTAGTAGCGCAACGGTAAGCGTCGCGCACTGTTGATAAGACGTCGCGAGTTTGGGTGCATTCACTGCTAAATTTTTTTAAACGCCATACTGCTGTCTGCTGAAGTTATAGATCTAATGGAACTTTGAACATAATTCCCTTCACTTCTCAATCGAAAATAGTCGCATGTGGAAAAAGGGCTAACTTCTGCGACATTTTGTTCTTTTCAGGTTTAATAGATGGCCAGGCTGCAGATGCATCTCAAAACTTATGTAAGATGTATGGGGAGAACGCATCGTGCCAAAGTACGTCATAAAAGTATTTTCTACATTAGCTGTCGTGTGGCAGTGGCATTTTATTCTTCAAAAATGGCTCTGAGCACTATGGGACTTAACATCTATGGTCATCAGTCCCCTACAACTTAGAACTACTTAAACCTAACTAACCTAAGGATAGCACACAACACCCAGCCATCACGAGGAAGAGAAAATCCCTGACCCCGCCGGGAATCGAACCCGGGAACACGAGCGTGGGAAGCGAGAACGCTACCGCACGACCAGGAGATGCAGGCCTTTTATTCTTCATAAAACCTTGAGCTGTAACACAGAACAAGTTTCCCACATGCATGTAATCAATAAACTGCAAGTGCATTGCCAGACTGTTATAGATAACATCAGAGAATTCGCATATATCGTTGATAATTAATTTCTCTCTCATGGTAACTAATGTTTTAACAACACTAAAAGAAACCATACGAAAATTGTGCACTGTATTATAAGAACTGAAATAAAACTATCCACGATAACCTTACGACGAATGTCTGTTTCAATAAAAATGAGTATCTGCACACAAGCGTGTCTCTATCGGGACGAATTAGTAAAATACTAATCACATAGATTTCGATTGGGTCTGTGTTTGATTGGTATGCTGTGTCATACGCAAGTGGTATGCAAATGTGGCATTTCATAAATAAAGTTATGTATTCCTAGAAACCCAAAATTTGTTTGTCAGCAGCGGAAAGAGGCGTTACCTGTTGTGCAACACTGTAAGTTTTTCACCATTGCACTATGAGCCGAAAGTATTTTCTTGCGATTTCCTTATCGATGTGTGATCTGACTGCTTGTAGCTCTTTCACAGACGGGATAAAAACGTTGCGTTCAGCAAGACTGGAAGCGCAAACCATAACAGACGCTTTCTCTCAGGTTAGCAGGTTTCCACAGCGCTAGAGAAGAGGCATGCGGCTTCCTCTTACGACGCCAGTAGTGGCCAAAACTCCTAATCCGCTATTTGAAGGACGAGATTAGATGCGATTTTCACGTGCAACGGCTTTCCTGGGCTGAAAACCGTAAATTTACAATCTGTTGTTACAGCTCAAGCGTTAATAATAACTCAGATTATTCAATGGAAATGACAGGAAAAATCAAGTGAACTTTGAGGCTTAATTCCGTGCACACCAGGAAGTAACTCGTCGATCACAGAGTTGCCAAATATGCCTTGCCTTGTTGCCAAATCTCAGTTATATTACCAGCAGGAAGAAGACGAACCGATGTGATCCTACAGTGGGCTGGGAAGTGACCATAGCTGACGTCTCAAAGACGCGGCTGCTACGGCCGGGAATACGTAATCCGTCTGATTCACATTTCTGTACTGGGTTTAGGGACTGGAGCGTAGTTACTAATAATACTCAGAACTGACTGCAAACTAAGCTACATAAATCAGTAACTCTCATAGTTGTTTTTATATATCTTCCGTAAGTGTACTCAAAACTAAGAAAATCATTGACGAACGTTTTCGTGCCTCGCCGATAGACGAGCACAACAAACAAATAAAAATAAAAAAGACTGTGTGTGTGTGTGTGTGTGTGTGTGAGAGAGAGAGAGAGAGAGAGAGAGAGAGAGGGAGAGAGGGAGAGTGAGGGAGAGAGATAAAAATAAAAAAGAATTAGTGAGAGGGAGAAAAAAATTGTTGCAAAGAAACCGAATCATGGTATGTAAAGAATCTTTCATTAAAATGACACGTTCTACATCATTACAAAATGTCGTATTCATGATTTATGGAACAAGTATTAATCTAATCATATCATATTGCTGACTAGTCATGAAGAGGCATGAATTACAGAAATTTTCGCCAATATCAGTAACCAAACCTAAACTTGAAAATAAAAAAGACGACAGTTTATGTAATAAACCGAGACTCCTTTCAAGACCCTTTCGTCCCTGTTAACTAACCACGAAAGATGTCTGATAAACCACCATTCAGAAGGAACAAAGTGTTCATGCATTTAAAGATGAAGCGCATGATGTGAAGTTCTGTGACGGAGATACGAACCCAGCCCGCAATCGGACTGTTAATTAAGTAAAATAAATTGTTACGTATCGGTTTTTCTTACCAGCTGCTAGATGTTTGAATCTAAAGTAAGGATACAATTTTTTGCGCGTGATTGTCATCGAAGCGCACGCCTACCGTCCTTCTTTATCATCCACGAACATAGCTTAAGTAACACTTGCTTGCTCACCAACAGTAAGATGTGTGCTTGTTTGACTAGACATAACGACACCTACTGCGATTGTTGGCAACACATAAACAGACATTAAAATTGCACTTTAATTTTCGCTAGCATAGTGGTAAGCACGTGATAGGGCATGAAACGAAATTATGAATATTTTTGTACTGGATCAGGATTCGGACCCACATACTTACCTTTGGAGGAGATCTAGAGAAGATTGCAGTCTTGGGAAAAGGAACGAAATGATTGAACTATACTGTTCCGAGAGATACAGATCCTCGAAAGAGGAGATACGAATTCTAATCACAGTCCAGCACCAAATTGTTCAACGTCTCTAGTTCAATCAAGTACAATAAAAATAAGAACCCTGTTCCTTTAAATGGCTATCGTTTCATCAAATAAAATAAAATTTTCTAATGTAAGTAAGTTTCCTGCAGACAGTATTTCTGTTTACCATGACTTCCGCCTATTTCATTTCCTAGTGTAAACCGGCTCTGCGCAATTGGTAATGAAGGAACGTGTTGTTTAATGCGGATTCTGGATTATAATGTCATTCTCTTGAGCTTACCAGAGGTAAAGTAAATCTGTTTGTGCCTCTTAAAAGTAAATGCTTGAACCCACGCATTGCACCTGTGATAGTTCGTTCCACCAGACCATTGTGGCCACATTTCCCAGCCCCAGGAGTGTGCTGTAATGGATTATGTGCTTAGCTTACAAAATTAGTCACGGTGGAAAAAATGCGAGTCTATTAAATGGTTAAGTAGAAGCAATCTTCTGACGTGGAGATTATGCTATTCTCATGTCAGCAGGATGTAAAGACCCTTCTAGGCATCATAGTCTCGATGTAAAGCCATTTTGAAATATTCACTAATTCAGCAAATTTCTTAGTTCGAGAAAATCCACTGTGAAATGTGAAGTTACCGGATAATTCGATTATTACCGTCATTGTTACTATCATTTTCTTCATACCGTTGCTGGAACACATGTTCCTGAAGATCGTTTAATGCCTTTTGGTCTTTATAGAAGTAGTTGCCCAAGAAGAGGTTCTCTCCCTGTCTACGGAGTCCTTTTCATGTTAATATCAAATATCAGCAATTACTCGCAGATTACATTAAAACTAAAGTAATTGATGAAGATGATACTTGATAACAAAAACTCGCTTCCTTTCTTAATTTCTTACGCCTAGAAATAGCTGTCGAATACTGCCAAACCAAAAGCCAACGGATCTTACTGCCTTCCGTTATACGTCACTGTCAGTTCTTCTACAAGATTGGGTCGATGTGAAATGTTTCAAGTTGGGTATGGCAGAGAATGTTTTAGAAAATGAATTGTTTTCCTTTGCAATAAACAGAAAAATTTCATTGTAAGCTATCCAAGTTCAAAATTATCGCATTATTAGTTCAGATTTAATATTCACTTCTATAATGTAGGAAAGTATTTTGACAGTTGCAAAACCCACGGTCGACTCATTGACCTTATACTTAGTCGCTGACCATAAATTCTAGCTCAGAGTGACACCCGTTTAAGTAACCTAATGTAGCGAAGACTGTTTGCCAGTGCTCTTTTTCACCGGAAAATATGGAATTCACTCATCGGGCTCCAATAGTACACTGTAACAGTAATTTCCGTGCGTATGCAATGCATGCGGATTGTGGAATTTAGTGGTGCTCTCTCTTCCACTTCTGTATACAATCTGCCTGACCTAAACGGGCCGCCGTCCGAGGTGGCCGTGCGGTCTAGGCGCTACAAGGAAAAGGGGGACGAAATGTCTCTCACTGGAAGGTCATGTTGTTCTATTTAAACGATTACAAAATCAGCTAAAACGAACAGTGAGGCTGTCAGTATAAGCCCATTACTGTTGTCAGTATGATGTTGCACTGCCCAGGGCCTGTAATGATAAAGGGCCCGTTTAGGACAGGTATATTTTATACAGAAGTGGAAGAGAGAGCACCACTAAATTCCACAATCCGCATGCATTGCATACGCACGGAAATTACTGTTACAGTGTACTATTGGAGCCCGATGAGTGAATTCCATATTTTCCGGTGAAAAAGAGCACTGGCAAACAGTCTTCGCTACATTAGGTTACTTAAACGGGTGTCACTCTGAGCTAGAATTTATGGTCAGCGACTAAGTATAAGGTCAATGAGTCGACCGTGGGTTTTGCAACTGTCAAAATACTTTCCTACATTATAGAAGTGAATATTAAATCTGAACTAATAATGCGATAATTTTGAACTTGGATAGCTTACAATGAAAATATTTCTGTTTATTGCAAAGGAAATCAATTGATCTTCTAAAACAACCTCTGCAGTACACAACTTGAAACAGGTCACGTCGACCAAATCTTGTGGAAAAACTGACAGTGACGTATAACGGAAGGCAGTAAGATCCCTTGGCTTTTGGTTTGATAGTATTCGACAGCCATTTCAAGGCGCAAGAAATTAAGAAAGGCAGCGCGTTTTTGTTATCAAGTAACGTCCTCATCAATTACTTAGTTTTAATGTAATCTGCGAGTAATTGCTGATGTATGATATTAACACGAAAAGGACTCCGTAGACAGGGAAAGAACCTCTTCTTGGGCAACTACTTCTATAATGACCAAAAGGCATTAAATGATCTTCAGGAACATGTGTTCCAGGAAAGGTATGAAGAAAATGTAGTAACAATGACGTTAATAATCGAATTATCCGGTAACTACACACTTCACAGTGGATTTTCTCGAACTAAGAAATTTGCTGAATTAGTGAATATTTCAAAATGGCTTTACATCGAGGCTATGATGCCTAGAAGAGTCTTTACATCCTGCTGACATGAGAATAGCATAATCTCCACGTCAGAAGATTGCTTCTACTTAACATTTAATAGGCTCGCATTTGGTCCACCGTGACTAATTTTGTAAGCTAAGCACATCATCCGTTACAGCACACTCCTGGGGCTGGGAAATGTGGCATTAAACATCACGTTCCTTCATTACCAATTGCGCAGAGCCGGTTTACGCTAGGAAATGAAATAGGCGGAAGACATGGTAAACAGAAATACTGTCTCCAGGAAACGTACTTACATTTGAAAATTTTTATGTTATTTGATGAAACTATAGCCATTTAAAGGAACAGGGTTCTTATTTTTCTTGTACTTGATTGAACTAGAGACGTTGAAAAATTTGGTGCTGGACTGTAATTAGAATTCGTATCTCATCTTTCGAGGATCTGAATCTCCCGGAATAGTATAGTTCAATCATTTCGTTCCTTTTCCCAAGACTGCAATCTTCTCTAGATCTCCTCCAAAGGTAAGTATGTGGGTCCGAATCCTGATCCAGTACAAAATATTCATAATTTCGTTTCATGCCCTATCACGTGCATACCAGTCTGCTAGTGAAAATTAACGTGCATTTTTAATGTCTGTTCATGTGTTGCCAACAATCGCAATAGGTGTCGTTATTTCTGCTTAAACACGCACACATCTTACTATTGATGAGTAAGCAAGTGTTACTTAAGCTATGTTCGTGGATGATCTTTATTTAGATTCAAACATCTAGCAGCTGGTAAGAGAAGCCGATACGTAACATTTTATTTTACTTAGTTAACACTTCGATTGCGTGCTGGGTTCGTATCTCCGTCACAGAACTTCACATCATGCGTTTCATCTTTAAATGCATGAACACTTTGTTTCTTCTGATTGGAGGTATATCACACATCTTTCGTGGTTAGTTAACAGGGACGAAAGGGTCTTTAAAGGAGTCCCGGTTTATTACAAAAACTGTAGTCTTTTTTATTTTCAAGCTTAGGTTTGTTTACTGATACTGGCGAAAATTCCTGTAATTCATGCCTCTTCATGACTAGTCAGCAATATGATATGATTAGATTAGATTAGATTAATACTTGTTCCATAGATCATGAATACGACATTTCGTAATTATGTAGAACGTGTCATTTTAATGAAAGATTTCTTTACATACCATGATTCAGTTTCTTTGCAACAATTTTTTACTCTCTCTCACTCATTCTTTTTTGTTTTTATCTCTCTCCCTCACTCTCCCTCTCTCTCTCTCTCTCTCTCTCTCACACACACACACACACACACACACAAACACAAACACACACGCGCGCACAGTCTTTTTTTATGTTTATTTATTTGTTGTGCTCGACTATTGGCGAGGCACGAAAACGTTCGTCAATGATTTTCTTAGTTTTGAGTACACTTACGGAAGATATATAAAAACAACTATGAGAGTCACTGATTTATGTAGCTTAGTTTGCAGTCAGTTCTGAGTATTATTAGTAACTACGCTCCAGTCTCTAAACCCAGTTACAGAAATGTGAATCAGACGGATTATGTATACCAGGCCGTAGCAGCCGCGTCTTTGAGACTTCAGCTATGGTCACTTCCCAGCCCACTGTAGGATCACATCGGTTCGTCTTCTTCCTGCTGATAATATAACTGAGATTTGGCAACAAGGCAAGGTATATTTGGCAACTCTGTGATCGACGAATTACTTCCTGGTGTGCACGGAATTAAGCCTCAAAGTTCACTTGATTTTTCCTGTCATTTCCATTGAATAATATGAGTTATTATTAACGCTTGAGCTGTAACAACAGATTGTAAATTTACGGTTTTCAGCCCAGGGAAGTCGTTGCACGTGAAAATCGCATCTAATCTCGTCCTTCAAATAGCGGATTACGAGTTCTAGCCACTACTGGCCTCGTAAGAGGAAGCCTAGAAGCATGCCTCTTCTCTAGCGCTGTGGAAACCTGCTAACCTGAGAGAAAGCGTCTGTTATGGTTTGCGCTTCCAGTCTTGCTGAATGCAACGTTTTTATCCCGTCTGTGAAAGAGCTACAAGAAGTCAGATCACACATCGATAAGGAAATCGCAAGAAAATACTTTCGGCTCATAGTGCAATGGTGAAAAACTTACAACGCCTCTTTCCGCTGCTGACAAACAAATTTTGGGTTTCTAGGATTACATAACTTTATTTATGAAATGCCACATTTGCATACCACTTGCGTATGACACAGCATACCAATCAAACACAGATCCAATCGAAATCTAAGTGATTAGTACTTTACTAATTCGTCCCGATAGAGGCACGCTTGTGTACAGATACACAGTTTTATTGAAACAGACTTTCGTCGTAAGGCTATCGTGGGTAGTTTTATTTCAGTTCTTAAAATACAGTGCAAATTTTCGTACGGTTTCTTTTAGTGTTTTTAAAACATTAGTTAACATGAGAGAGAAATTAAACATCAACGATATATGCGAATTCTCTGATGTTATCCATAACAGTCTGGCAATGCACATGCAGTTTATTGATTACATGCATGTAGAAAACTTGTTCTGAGTTACAGCTCAAGGTTTTATGAAGAATAAAATGCCACTGTCACACGACAGCTAATGTAGAAAATACTTTTCTGACGTATTTTGGCACGATTCGCTCTCCCCATACATCATACAAAAGTTTCGAGATGCATCTGCAGCCTGGCCATCTATTAAACCTGAAAAGAACAAAATGTCGCAGAAGTTAGCCCTTTTTCCACATGCGACTATTTTCGGTTGAGAAGTGAAGGGAATTATGTTCAAAGTTCCATTAGATCTATAACTTCAGCAGACAGCAGTATCGCGTTTTAAAAAAATTAGCAGTGAATGTACCCAAACTCGCGACGTCTTATCAACAGTGCGCGACGCTTACCGTTACGCAACTAGCTGACACATAGCTACAACGCCTCCTGAACTCAACAACAGTTCCTTCAGAACTTGCGCATTGCACAGTGCTGTGAGATATGGCATATGGCCGGATCTAGACTTCTGAGAGACAGACAGTTACAGCTTTTCTTTTGCACTGCACGACGTTTTTAACAAACAGATAGCGCAATAGACTAACTCAAGTCGAAAGGAACACTTCCTGTTTAAATTTCTGCATCCTACACTGTTGGCAGTTCTGTGTAGGTGTCAGTTACGTGATTCTACACTCCTGGAAATTGAAATAAGAACACCGTGAATGCATTGTCCCAGGAAGGGGAAACTTTATTGACAAATTCCTGGGGTCAGATACATCACATGATCACACTGACAGAACCACAGGCACATAGACACAGGCAACAGAGCATGCACAATGTCGGCACTAGTACAGTGTATATCCACCTTTCGCAGCAATGCAGGCTGCTATTCTCCCATGGAGACGATCGTAGAGATGCTGGATGTAGTCCTGTGGAACGGCTTGCCATGCCATTTCCACCTGGCGCCTCAGTTGGACCAGCGTTCGTGCTGGACGTGCAGACCGCGTGAGACGACGCTTCATCCAGTCCCAAACATGCTCAATGGGGGACGGATCCGGAGATTTTGCTGGCCAGGGTAGTTGACTTACACCTTCTAGAGCACGTTGGGTGGCACGGGATACATGCGGACGTGCATTGTCCTGTTGGAACAGCAAGTTCCCTTGCCGGTCTAGGAATGGTAGAACGATGGGTTCGATGACGGTTTGGATGTACCGTGCACTATTCAGTGTCCCCTCGACGATCACCAGTGGTGTACGGCCAGTGTAGGAGATCGCTCCCCACACCATGATGCCGGGTGTTGGCCCTGTGTGCGTCTGTCGTATGCAGTCCTGATTGTGGCGCTCACCTGCACGGCGCCAAACACGCATACGACCATCATTGGCACCAAGGCAGAAGCGACTCTCATCGCTGAAGACGACACGTCTCCATTCGTCCCTCCATTCACGCCTGTCGCGACACCACTGGAGGCGGGCTGCACGATGTTGGGGCGTGAGCGGAAGACGGCCTAACGGTGTGCGGGACCGTAGCCCAGCTTCATGGAGACGGTTGCGAATGGTCCTCGCCGATACCCCAGGAGCAACAGTGTCCCTAATTTGCTGGGAAGTGGCGGTGCGGTCCCCTACGGCACTGCGTAGGATCCTACGGTCTTGGCGTGCATCCATGTGTCGCTGCGGTCCGGTCCCAGGTCGACGGGCACGTGCACCTTCCGCCGACCACTGGCGACAACATCGATGTACTGTGGAGACCTCACGCCCCACGTGTTGAGCAATTCGGCGGTACGTCCACCCGGCCTCCCGCATGCCCACTATACGCCCTCGCTCAAAGTCCGTCAACTGCACATACGGTTCACGTCCACGCTGTCGCGGCATGCTACCAGTGTTAAAGACTGCGATGGAGCTCCGTATGCCACGGCAAACTGGCTGACACTGACGGCGGCGGTGCACAAATGCTGCGCAGCTAGCGCCATTCGACGGCCAACACCGCGGTTCCTGGTGTGTCCGCTGTGCCGTGCGTGTGATCATTGCTTGTACAGCCCTCTCGCAGTGTCCGGAGCAAGTATGGTGGGTCTGACACACCGGTGTCAATGTGTTCTTTTTTCCATTTCCAGGAGTGTATTTCGGTGATTACAAAATAGAGTCGAATGTATGCACTGGGTAGGCGAGGCAGCTAGTTCATGGCGATTCGGTCAACCAAGTAAATGAATGTACTGAACATGGTGCAAAGCCCTACAGGGAGTCTGTGTGTCAGAATTCTCAACCAGTGTGGCGCAACATAGTTAGGATAGAGAAAAGAGTGTTAGAGAAGAGAATTTGGTGGTTTGTCGGATTGATGCTAGGTTCATATGTATATGGTCTGGGTTTGATTCCAACTTCTTCTGATGATTTTTGATAAGGAGAGACAGATTCTGTTCTCTTCTGGTTACGCTAAGTGAAGAAGGTATAATGGCATTGTGGTCTGACATTCTTGTTAAACACACAGTACTGTTTGTGAAATCATTGTAAATTCAAGGATGTTATTCCGCGCTACTGGTGGAGAAAAATTCGGTAGCTGACGTCTCTTTGTGTGCAGTCAACAACGATATGTGTGGGGCCCGATTCCCAGACAGCACTGAACTCTTCGTCATATTATTTCTAGTTCAACATGCTCACATGTCGCTGCTGGTGTAACAAACCCACTTTTAACGTCCGTTTTCTCTAGAATATAACAGCGATAGGTGCCAGATTGGAGTCCTGGGAAAGAAAAAATTAATGTTTCGTCTCGTCATATCAGTTAAAACATCTAGCTACTGCCGAGAAAATCCGATATGTCACAGTTGATTGTGCTTCGATGACAATCCAGTTAGGTTATGGGTTCGAATCCCTGTCCAACACAAAGCCCTACCTCAGGGCATTTCAAGTAAGTTACTTGTGAAGAAGCAATATTTAACATCTCTTGTAGTTCGTTAACAAGGGCAATAGATGCTGGGTAGGAATTCGCGTCCGTTAACAATGTTTACGTTATGTAATTTAAAATTGATATTTGCTAACTGATACTGTATAAAATCGAGGTATATCACTCTCTGTATGCCTAGTCAGGAATGACTGTTATTTCCCGTCAGTCACGCAGTCTTTGCTTAGTTTGCATGACCTGGGTTTGAATCCATATGCAGAACGAGACGGTTCGTCGTGTCGTTTGAAGTTCATACATATTCTCAACTAGCTGCTCGTGAATAACTTAAATTTTTAATGTCATTTTGTGTTAAATAATAAGTACAGTATGTCATTTATTGTAATAAATGTGAACTTACAAGCCTGAAGAACCGTCTTATCTGTGATGAGATGTTCCCTGATATTTGTAGTACCTTGGTATTACTTTACACTTTCAGTTATTGCGATACAGAGCAGTTTTTTGTAGTGGTTACTTGTTGGAACCACTTTCAATAGTCAAACGACTGTACCGAGGGACGATAGAGGACCTGCTATACAGATGCGCTATGTGGGTTGCATTCGAATCAGGCGAAATGCAATTCAGGTCGTTCGGATACTTTTGAGCGTGACTATACATCAGAGTTGACACTATCACCAGAGGACTGGTAGTCGTAAATGCCAACTAACCAGTGTGGATGACGAAAGGCTGACATATCGTCATGCGTGTCATGTTGGTGAAAAGCTTGTAACGCCATAGCTTAGACACTACGTACCTTTTGTCGATTCATTTTGCTTTCTGTTTTGTTCAACATTCCATTGTTAAGCTTCTGTAATTATTCAATGATTAATTCCGTACTGCATAAAAGTGTTTTTTCTTTGTACAAACTTTGATGTCCTGATAAAATGCTATTCTTTATTATTTAAATTCTTTGCCTCGTTTGGATGGGACAAAACTTACTATATATAATTATAATTTTTGTTTAATTAATTTTTATGGAAATATCAATATGTGCAAATGATATGTTTTGTTTAAAGTGATTGTTTGCTGTTATGTAAACTGCTGACCTTCACTTAGGGTTCTTAGTTATTTTGTATGTAAAAGGTGTTGCGGTTCCCCTAAGGAACAGAAGCATGCAGCGCGCGCAAAATGTGGTTGGCATGGATAGAAAGGTGGAACAAAGAGTCAGTCGGGGATGAGCTACTGAACTACCAACAGCTCACGATAAGGTTGTGAATTGTGCCGAGAGAGGCTTTTCGTGTCGCTTTCCAATGCCTCGGATGGATGGATAAAGAACTGGAACTATTCTGGAATTGGTATCTATCACTGCCACCAAGAAATGACAGAATCCAGCATTTCGACCTGGAAATCCAACCACCGACATGCACTCGCCACCACGTTGCGCAATCACTGTAATGGAACAGAAGAACTATAGTAATGTACAGTGAAGGATCAGCTCATTGGATGTTACAGTGTACTCAAATATAAGGTAAATTATACCTGAACTATTGTACCTTATTGTACCTACCGTGATTTATCCTCAGTCACATATCCACTTAGGGTCCCTCCCACGCTGAAGTGCTTACCGAGTGTCCTTTATTGAAAGCATATTAAAATTAATATGACAATAGAGTGCGCTAAAATTAATATTGTTTGTTGAAAGGATCTTACAAATATCTCAATTTTGTGTTTCACTGCAGTAAAAGTTCAGAACTGCAACTGTTGAGAGTTAAATTTTCATGCTTGCTAAGTGCTTGTCTCAGTAATGTAATGAAAGTGCGTTTATTTTACTCTACTACAGTGGTCAAGATTAAGCCCCCCCCCCCCCCGCCCGCATTGAAAGTAGTCCGAATGCACGAAGTTCCTTAATTATAGAAAGTTTCAATTACTCTTGCTATTCCTGTCAAGTTCTGTGCAGCACTGGGATCCTCTTGCGTATTAAAAGTGCATATTAATGATGTAACAGGATCCACAGTTTGTGTATTGTGCTCATGCTAGATAACGATTAATAGAAAGACCACTATCTATGAAAACAGTAACTTCTTTATTCAAAAGACAGTGAGAAGTAATTTGTTAGTGAATTCCATTTAATTTTCGTTCTAAGTAGAAAGGTGTTTGGTAGTGAGACACTTAATCTATGCACAATAACTAATTTTGATGTGAACCATATCCATATTTCATGTCAGATAGGAATATGTTTGAAAAGTAATATTATACCTATGTCAAATTTACGATTCTACAGTGAATATTAATAGTAACGTTATTGAGACCATTCAGTTTGACTAAGTCCTCAAGGTAATAGTGTGTTTCGTTATCTGTTATATTTATGCAAATAGTTTGTTTCTGCTCTGTCAGCTCCAACGTTAACGTGAACATATGCAGGTGGCAGAGTTCATTGCACTCTCGTGTGACAAAGTATACGCTGTGTTTGCCCATTGAAGTAATTTATTCTCAGTTTCTTGAAACAGAATGTTACTCATTCTTGTGCCTAATTAGGGTGGCGACCGTTGTTATTATCATTTGGACACTGTGGTTAGGTAAATTATTATATGTTACTGTTTAAATATTTACGTAATTCTAACTTTCACTTCCGATAAGCCACCTCCGTTAGGTATATCACAGTCAACACAACTAAATTCCTTTAAGAGGGTAACACTGCTCTGCTTCTTTATACTGCGACTGCTTTAATAAAAGTAATTTTATTATAAGAAGTGCCTCCAGCTTTGAGGTTATGGTATAACAGTAGCAGGCGGTAGTGTTATAATCCCCAGATGGTTGTCATTAAGATATAGCTACTCACGGAGGTCCAGAGTGGAGTGAAATTATCGTGTGGCAGGGAAACTTGGCAAATATGCTAATTCGTTAGTCAACAGCCGATTTAAGCTAGAAAACAAATTAGTTTCCATTGTGGCCACCAGGTGTATATCTGGCATTGTACACTGTTTATAGGACAGTATGATATCCACGATGCCATTTGACAATCCATAACGTGAGTGGACAATATGGCTATCGAGAAGAGAGATCGTGAGCAGTTACTGAAATTATATGATTTGAACGGTAGCAGTTGCAGTGCTACGGTGAGAGAGTATCGCCGACTGAAAGCAGAGGTGAGTTTTGTGTGGCATCTGGAAGAATATAGCCTCCTATCCCAGTGGAAGTTGACGAGGTTGCTGTTGCTGTGCGTCACCATGCACCATGGTTCCCGGGTAGTGCTAGTGCTCGTCCAGTATCACGAGAATTATCCATCCCATGCTCAAGAGTATAGAAAGTTTTGCGGTATATTTTAGCTCTGGTACCCATAGAAGATCCAGATGCTGCAGCAACTGGAACCTCGTGATCCGCAGCATCGTTCTGTATTTACTCTTCGGTTTCCGGCAAGGATCGAAGTTGATGACACTTGGCTGGAGAATACACAAACACCAGACACCTTTTACACTACAGGGTGCACTGAATACGCACAACTGCCGAATCTAGGGTACGTTAAACCATGTGTTGCGTACAAAGAACCAATACACCCGCTATAAGTGAATGTGTGGTGTCAATTCACAAGCAACTTCGTTCTAGATCCGTTCTTCTTTGAAGAGAATACACACAGAAAGTCCGTCAGGTCTACCGTAGCGTATGCACGTTACCGAGACCTCAGTGTACAGCATAATGAGTCTTGATAATATTCTTCTCGGGTATGCAGCTGGATCATAACGTCTTCATGACACAATATTTCCGCGGTCCAACTGGCCGCCATCTTCAGGTGGGAGTGCTGGTGCACGATCTCGCCGGAACTGACTTCCTAGCGCAAGCGGCGGCCCCTATATAGGCCGCAGAAGACCCACAACGCGTGCGCGTGAAGATGCCGTAACTGCCCTCTAGCGCAGTAAACATACCGCGCCGCCAGTGGTGAAAATAGGTGAAATCGAGATATCGCTGTCAAAAATTAAAAAATTTTTATTCCGACGATCGAAACACAGACCGGTGTTTTTTAATGTTAGATAACACCGGGTCCCAAGTCTTACTTAAAAGATAACTCTTGTCTCTATTAATAAGATTGTCAGATAAACGAATCTCCTTGGATTCGTTTAAAACACAGTCCCAATAGCGAGATGCAGGGGCATCCATTTGTGTCTCGTCATAGAGCATTCTGTGTCCCTCGGTGAGACAGTGCTCCGCCACTGCAGATTTCTCAGGTTGAAGCAGCCGTGTGTGCCGCTGATGCTCAACACATCGGTCCTGAATGGTCCGGATTGTCTGACCAATATAAGCCTTCCCACAGTGGCAAGGGATCTTGTACACACCGGGCTTCCTCAAACCCAAGTCATCCTTTACAGAGCCAAGGAGCGCTCTAATCTTGGCTGGCGGACGAAAAATACTTTTGAAAGGTTACCTTTTCAGAATTCTTCCTATCTTCGAGGAAATGCTCCCAGCAAAAGGCAGAAAAGCCACCGATTTGCAGGTATCTTCTGGTGGTTCAAGCGAAGGTCCAAACTGGAAAGCACGACGGATCTGTTTATCTGTATACCCATTCTGCTTGTACACAACCTTAAGATGGTCCAATTCTTGTGTCAAGCTTTCTCCATCTGAAATGACATAAGCTCTTCTCGCCAACGTCCGCAGGACCCCCGTACGCTGGAACGATGGATGACAGCTAGAAGCATGCAGGTAACGGTCCGTGTGCGTAGGCTTTCGATAAACACTGTGTCCCAGTGTCCCATCATCCTTTCTGTACACCAGAACATCCAGAAACGGAAGCTTTCCATCACTTTCTACCTCCATGGTAAACTTGACGCTAGGATACAGGGAATTAAAATGATCTAAGAGGCGGTCAAGAGCTTCTCTCCCATGAGGTCACACCATAAACGTATCGTCAACGTACCTCCAGAAACAGGTTGGTTTTAAGGACGCCGTCTTCAGCGCTATGTCCTCAAAATCTTCCATATAAAGATTGGCGACTATTTGGGACAATGGGCTCCCCATAGCCACTCCATCAGTCTGTTCAAAATATTTGTCATTGAATAAAAAGTACGTCGACGTCAGCACGTGGCGACAAAGCCTGGTTGCTTCCTCATCCAGTTTCTCACCAATTAATTGCAAGGATTCTTCCAGAGGAGCCCGGGCATAAAAGCGACACGACATCAAAGCTCACAAGTAAATCCGAAGGACTAAGACACAAGGACTTCAATCTCTGAATAAACACCATAGAATTGGAAATTTGATGTTCGCATTTACCGATGTGAGGGCCAAGAAGACTCTTGCTTTGGTAGACCGCGATATTATGGAAATAACTATTTTCATGCAATATCGGGAAACATCTCATGTTCCTCACTCAGTGAAAGACCTGCTTAATGCGACATTCCACGGACATGTTTCCTCTCGACCTTTCCCCGATGAGTGGCCTGCAATATCACCTGATCTTAATCCATGTGACTTTGGCCCCTGGAATATCTAAAAGAATACGTTTACCAGGGACACGTTTCGTCTCTGTCTGATCTGAAGGCCAGTCTACAGAAACATGTTCCTCAGATTACGACGGAGCTGCTGCAAGGAACTGTCGATCATGTCGTTTTACACATGCAGCTGCTCGTCGGCATCTCCGGTGCTCACCCTGAACGAATTGTGTAAGAGGTGGGAATAATAAAATCAACATTGTGGCTGTTTACCAATTACGTTCCCTTCAGAGTATGCTGATGAAATAGCTCCATACTTAAGAATCATCCCCACAACTGCTCGGTAGACGAAAGATCCGTATCCAGAGACGAGAAAGTTGCACAGGTCACCCCAATATTCAGGAAAGGCAGTAGGAGTAATCCACTAAATTACAAACGCATGTCATTAACGTCGATATGCAGCAGGATTGTGGAACATATATTCCGTTCGAAAGTTTTCAGTTACCTCGAAGGTGTGTCTATTGACACACAGTCAACATGGATTTAGAAAATATCGTTCTTTTGAAACACAACTAGTTCTTGACTCGCATGAAGTGCTGAGTTCTATCGACAAGGGATTTCAAATTGATTCCGTATTTCTGGATTTCCGGAAGGTTTTTGACACTGTACCACACAGGCGGCTTGCAGTCAGATTGCGTGTTAATGGAATATAGTTTCAGTTATGTGACTGGATTTGTGATTTTTTGACAGAGAGGTCACAGTTCGTAGCAAGTGACGGACAGTCATCCAGTAAAACAGAAGTGATGTCTGATGTTTCCCAGGGTAGTCTTACAGGCCCTCTGCTGTTCCTTATCTATATCAACGATTTATCGGACAACCTGAACAGCCTTCTTAGGTGGTTTGCAGATGATGCTGCCCGTTATCGTCTACTAAAGTTATCATAAGATCAAACCAAATTTCAAAACGGTATATGAAACATATCTGTAGGATGGCCAATTTCTCTATGGAAGATTATAAGGATCGAGCACTCGCCTCAGCCACTTTCAAACAAACAGTATTTTGGCGATATGTTGACGATAGTTTGGCCTCATGGTTTGGATCGTCTGTGACACTTCTTATAACACCTGAACTCCATACACGAAAACATAAAATTTACTACACAGTTGGAGGAGGAGGGATGCTTGCCGTTTTTAGACGTCTTGGTGCGACGTAAGAGCAATGGCGCTCTTGGCCATTCAGTATAAAGAAAGTCTACTCACACCAACGTTTACTTGCAAGCTGCTACCATCCGGCACAAACGATGCGTGATCTGAAGACCTTCATTCACCGATCCCACATCATCTCTGACGCGAATAGTTTGCAAACGGAACTGGAGCACCTGCAGACTGTATTACTGAAGGATACGTATTCGTCCCAACAAGAGAAGAGGGAGCTGCAGACATATAAGCATCGGAGCAAAGGAGAGGAAGAGGCCTTTAAAATGACTGCGTATTTACCATATATTGGTAATATTTCAGCGCAAACAGGTAGAATATTAAGAAAACATAAAGTAAAAGCAATCTTTCGCCCTCCTGCAAGAATTTCGTCGCTGTTGGGATCTGTCAAAGACGACCTAGAGCTGCGCGGGGCAGGTGTTTACAGGATTCCATGCGAATGCGGCAAATCTTATATAAGGCAAACGACGCGTACTGTGCAGGATCGCGTTGTAGAACATTAGCTGCATACCCGCCTCCTGAACACTGTATTTCCACTGGTCATGTAATGAATTACGGTGAGACAAAAATAGTGGACCATACGCCTAATTTTTGGCATTCTATCATTAATGAATCCGTGTAAATACGACTGTCTGACAGTGAGTCTCTCATTAATTGAGACGGCGGTTTTCAGTCGAATCCGGCATGAAATCCGGTCACTGACGAGCTTCGGGCCCTCCGTAGCCGGCGTAGTTCTGTGATGGAACCGCGGATAGACAATCGAACTGATATCGATGCGGCGAGTTTTCACCACGGAGTGCGCGCAGAGCAGCATAATCGAAAGCGCTCAAGTAGCGCACGCGCAACGCCAAGTGAATCCATCACGCATGTACTGGCGGGGCCTTAAATACCTAAGCTTAGTCAGTTTTAGCCAGTATCACCTGAAGATGGCCAGAAGGCTCTGCGGCGAAATATTGTGGCAGGAAGTTACAGACATCCGGTAGTTCTCCCGAAATTTTATGGAACAGTATGTACGCCGGGAAAGTTTTAAATCTCACATCCTATCTTTATTAATTTACAAGATATAACAGCCGTGTGAAATCGGAAGAATCCATCTGAGCCGGCCGCGGTGGTCTCGCGGTTCTAGGCGCTCAGCCCGGAGCCGCGCGACTGCTACGGTCGCAAGTTCGACTCCTGCCTCGGGCATGGATGTGTGTGATGTCCTTAGGTTAGTTAGGTTTAAGTAGTTCTGAGTTCTAGAGGACTGATGACCACAGATGTTAAGTCCCATAGTGCTCAGATCCATTTGAACCATTTGAACCAATCCATCTGAAATGCTCTGTATTTACTTCGAAAATGGAATATTTTGTGAGACCGCAAGTGGGTGTCGTTTCTCCGATCGTATAAAGCAGCGAGTGAAACAACAGGCATCTGATCACCAAAAACACGTAACTGAAGCTGGGATTCACAGCTGATTACATCTTATTCATTGGCTACTGAAAAAAAGCCGCCAAACCAAAGGAATTATTACTGTAGAGTAATGAAATTTCGGGAATATATCTGACTATGTAACATACTTAAGTACTAAGACTGCAAAAAATACATTGATTATATTAGATTAGATTAGTACCCGTTCCATAGATCATGAACACGACACTTCGTAATGATGTGGAACGTGTCAGGTTAATAAAAGGTGTCTATACAAGATATTACATTACACAAAATATTACATGACACTCAATATATATATTTTTTGTGGGGGTTGGGAAATTACCCACTTACTATCTCCAAAAATTCATCTAATGTGGAGAAGGAGTTGGCATTAAGAAATTCTTTTAATTTCCTTTCAACTGCTATATGGCTATCTGTCAGACTTTTGATGCTATTAGGTAAGTGACCAAAGACTTTTGTGGCAGCATAATTTAGCCCCTTCTGAGCCAAAGTTAGATTTAACCTTGAGCAGTGAAGATCATCCTTTCTCCTAGTGTTGTAGCCATGTACACTGCTATTACTTTTGAATTCGTTCGGATTGTTAATAACAAATTTCATAAGTGAATATATATATATATATATATATATATATATATATATATATATATATATATATATATATATATATTGTGAGGCTGCAGTAAAGATTTGTAGCTCTTTAAATAAGTGTCTGCAGGATGATCTTGGATGAGCTCCAGCAATTATTCTGATTACACGCTTTGGTGCAATGAACACTCTTTTACTCAACGATGAGTTACCCCAAAATATGATGCCATACGAAAGCAGAGAATGAAAATAGGCGTGGTAGGCTAATTTACTCAGATGTATATCGCCAAAATTTTCAATGACCCTAACAGCATAAGTAGCTGAACTCAAACGTTTCAGCAAATCCTCGGTGTTTTTTTTTTTTCAGTTAAACAAAAATGGCTCTGAGCACTATGGGACTCAACTGCTGAGGTCATTAGTCCCCTAGAACTTAGAACTAGTTAAACCTAACTAACCTAAGGACATCACAAACATCCATGCCCGAGGCAGGATTCGAACCTGCGACCATAGCGGTCTGGCGGTTCCAGACTGTAGCGCCTTTAACCGCACGGCCACTTCGGCCGGCCTCCAGTTAAACCCCTCATCAATGCATACACCTAGAAATTTTGAATATTCTACCTTAGCTGCCGATTTCTGATCGAATTTTATATTTATTAATGGTGTCATTCCATTTACTGTGTGGAACTGTATATACTGTGTTTTGTCAAAGTTAGATGAGAGCCCATTTGCAGAGAACCACTTAATGATTTTCTGAAAAACATCGTTTACAATTTCATCACTTAATTTTTGTCTGTTGGGTGTGATAGCTATACTTGTAACATTGGCAAAAAGTACCAGCTTTGCACCTTCGTGAATATAGAATGGGAAGTCATTAATATACTGTATATTAAGAACAGCAGAGGACCCAAGACCGAACCTTGCGGCACCCCATTCTTGATTGTTCCCCAGTTTGAGAAATCACCAATTTTTTGCATATTATGTGAACTGTTTATTTCGACTTTCTGCACTCTTCTAGTTAGGTATGATCTACACCATTTGAGCGCTGTCCCATTCATACCACAGTACTTGAGCTTATCTAGAAGTATTCTATGATTTACACAATCAAAAGCCTTTGATAGATCACAAAAAATCCCAACGGGCGACTTCCGGTTACTCAAAGCATTTAATATTTCATTAGTGAAAGTATATATAGCATTTTCCGTTGAAAAACCCTTCTGGAAACCAAACTGACATTTCGTTAAAACTTTATTTTTACAAAGGGGTGAAGCTGCTCTACAATGCATTACTTTTTCAAGAATTTTGAATAAGGCAGTCAGAAGAGAGATTGGGCGGTAGTTGTTGACATCAGACATCCCCTTTTTTATGCAGTGGTTTAACAGTGGCATAGTTCAGTCTATCTAGGAAAATACCCTGCTTCAGAGAGCTATTAAATATGTGGCTAAGAATCCCACTTATTTCTTGGGAACAAGTTTTTATTATCCTGCTGGAAATGCCATCAATTCCATGTGAGCTTTTATTCTTGAGAGAGTTTATTATCTTCCTAATTTCAGAAGGAGAGGTGGGTGGAATTTCAATTGTATCAAATGGTGTGGGTAAGACCTCTTCCATTAACTGCCTTGCTTCTTCTAACGAACATTTATATCCTATTACATCCTAGTACATTAATAGCGGGTATAACAGCAAGAATGTTGAATGCAAGTATGCAAACGTGAATACATTGTGTCCTACAGGTGCTGGATGCCAGGTTGTGGGACGGAGTTTCACGCCTGTTGCACTTGGTCCGTCAATACAGGGACGCTTAATATCGGTTGTGGATGACACTGGACTTCTCCGATGATGTTCCATAGATTCCCAATGGGAGGCTAATCTGCTGATAGAGCAGACCAAGGCAACATATCGACACTCTGTAGAATACGTTACGCTACAACAGCGGTATGTGGGCGAACCTTGTACTGTTGGAAAACAACTTCTGGAATGTTTTTTTCTTGGGGGGGGGGGAGGAGACCAGACAGCGAGGTCATCGGTCTCATCGGATTAGGGATTAGGGAAGGACGGGGAAGGAAGTCGGCCGTGCCCCTTCAAAGAGACCATCCCGGCGTTTGCCTAGAGAGATTTAGGGAAATCACGGAAAACCTAAATCAGGATGGCCGGACGCGGGATTGAACCGTCGTCCTCCCGAATACGAGTCCAGTGTGCCTGGAATGGTGCTCATGAATGGCAGCACAACAGCTCGTGTCACCAGACCTGCGTTCAGCTTTGTGGTCAGGGTGCTCCTGTTATGATATGACATCGCACCCCAGCCGCTATCTCCGGGTGTACATCCAGTGTGTCTAGCATGTACACAGGTTAGATGCAGGCCCTCAGCTGCCCTCCTTTTAACCAAATCGTGGCACCGAGGCAGAACCAGCTTTCATCAGAAAACACAATAGACCTCCGCCCTGCCCTCCAATGAGCTCTCACTTGACACCTCTGAAGTTGCGGAGGGAGGTGGTTGAGGATCAGTGGATTGCACACTGAAGGGTGTCTGGCTCGGGCTGTCCTTGAAGTAGCCGAGTTCTAGCCGTTCGTTGTGTCACCAGGCTTGCCAACTGCTGCTCGATCTGTTGCTGCTGATGCAGTAACGATGTGCCAGAGTGGTAATGCCACTTGGCCGTCCGGAGCCCGATCTTCTTGCGACCGCACATTCCTGTAACCACTGCTGCCTGCAGTCACGTACAGTGGCTACGCTCCTGCCAAGACTTTCTGCAAAATCGCAGAAGGAAGAAGCTTCTCGTAGCCCTATTACACGACCTCTTCCAAACTTAGTGAGGAATTGATAATGGCGTCATTTTCAGCTTAAAGACATTCTGGACTAACGTTAACTTACCACGTCCAATCTCAAAAGTAACTAACGCTCACGACTGTTACCAGAGTTTATGTAAAGCAAACGTGAATTGCAACCTCACGGTGGCGCTATTAGCGTCACTGTTATGCGACTGGTGCGAAATCTGAATAGGCATCATCTTTGAAACGTAGAAATATGCCCACCAACTTTAGTTTATGTCGCATAACTCTTTCTCAGTGTTGCAATTTTTTTTCGATTGTGTTCGCTTATTAGGTTTCAGAAGCACTTGATGATGTTGAAGCTTTAATTAATTATGCTAGCGGTGGATTATCATTAAATAAGTAGCCACAAGACGCATTTATGAAGTAATTCAGTGACGTACAAAACAGTGCCGAGACATCGATGCGTACGGAACCATTATTTTGTGCAGAAACTTCAAGATCCGTAACACTCTACATCGATATCCAGTCTGTTCACGAATGCTTCCATTTGAATGCATCTATATATCAAATACATTCTGGTGTTCCCATTCATAGCCGTCTAATTCGGAAATATTTCACTAGTTTCGTTATATTTCCAGTTCTTTATGGCCTATTAACATACAATATAATGTTTTAATGCTCAGTATTGTGCTGAATAAGTACTGCTGTTACTTTTAAGTTTGACTGTAATCCTCAAAGAACAGATTCTCAGAACGAAAGAGACTCTCTGGCAGACACGAGACACAGCTTTCCATTTCCATTCCTGATAGCAACTCTACCTTCACTCTGCATTTAGCGTCCGACGAAGCAATTCCTTTTCCTAAATTTACGTATTGTTAGTCCAAACATGTGAGAGAAAATACTGACGATCGCCGATTTTTCCACGTGGACGCCAAAGACTCACTTCTTATTTTCTTTTTAAGTGGCCTGTGTGTCCGATACAAAAGCAATTGTAAGACAATAATACTGACGCGGATTTACCCGACGCAAACAAGGAAAATTAAATATCCCATTCTACGAATGAAATTTTGACATTAAACATCAATAAACGTAACGCTACAAAATATTTTTCTCTCTTTATTTGTCGACAGATCCCCTTCGGTTTAATAAGTCACCTTAAAATAAGAATTTAATATCGTGAAAGCGAGATCAGGTGCATTTACACGCACACAAATATTTTCCCAGGCCATTTCCGAGTAACGCCTCAACAAAAAAGGGAGGTAGATTGATCTCATATTGTAACATATCACGTTGGGAGAAAAACTCACGAAGCTATTTCAACAGAAGAACGATTGCTAGGTATGAACGGAAATCGCAAAACTCTGTATAGGTGCAGAGTGCGCCTGGTCAACATAGTTAAAGAGAGGGTATTTTTAGCCGGCGTTAAATCGTATGAAGTGTATTTGTGTAAACAAAAAGGAAGTTTATTGCTTATTCTGAGTAAATGTGGGAGCACTCAGGTTCGTTTGGAAACCACCAGCCGGTCATGGTGGGGCCGAGAGATGTACCTTTATCAATATAAGTTAGCCATTGTGGAAATAAAGTGCACTAAGGAATTAGAAAGGAACCACGTCGTAGCCAGCTGGCAGCCAGAGAGCCAGGGAGAGCTCGTGGGCTGGAGCTGGCGCCCTCGGGCGGCGGCCAACCGTCAACATGAGAAGCCTCTCCCACAATTCCTACTGGCTACACATAGCAAGTGCATAGTCGGCAGATTGTCAGCAGTGCACGCTGCACGAAAAAAAAAGACCTCTGCTGAAGCGAAGATCCTACTTGGCATATAGGTCACAATGAATTTTGCTTGTAAGAATGCAACGTGACAAATAATCGTGGAGACATATTGTGAATTCTTTTAGGTGTGGGTGGTACGACTGGACCTGTTAGGAGGACAGTTGTTGCTCTTCTGTCCTGCAGCTCCTGTAACCTACCGTCTGTAGTAAATGTATTCTTATGTTCGTACGATCCACCAAATTAAACACTTTCTAGTGGAAGGTTTTGACCAACCAACCAGTAAAAATTAGCACGCAACGGATAACGCATTTTTTTTTTAACGACTACAGAAGGTACCTATACAGGGCTTACTAGGCAATATATATAGCTTTCATTTTCTTAATTTCGTGACCCAGGATTCGACAGAGGTACTGATTTTGAGCTGTTCTCTATGATGAGGGAGCAAATAATTAGCAAAAGATAGGGCTTAAAAGATATTTATTCAGCATCAATCACGTTTAAACTACTGGACATATTTCTGTTGCAATGAACATGATCACAATTGGTCTCGCTAGTTAACATCGTTCACTTCCGCCACGTAATTAAGAGGCTGGAGCGCAGACCTGACTTTAACGTAATTTTCTACAAACAGACAATTACACCGACACCCATTCTTATTGAATTAAATTGCTACTGGGCACGCGAAACAAGTTGAGCAAAGACGCTACAAGTGAACTAGATCAGGGTGGAAGAGAATTTCAGAAGTCTTTGTCAAGTCAGAGGGCATTAAAATCAGATCCTTTGCTAAATGTACGAGCTTAAATCGTGTATATTCCGTAATGCACAACATTGCCAACAAATCAAACAGTTATGGGGGAACACACGAAACATTATCACTTCACACGTGGGCAAGTTTCAGTGGACAACAAAAATCCAGAAAAAATACGGAAACCGAGATTATTCTTTCGCTATTTACACTCGCGCAGCAATGTATGGTTATCCATCGTTTACAATACATTTTCAGTCCGAAACTACACAGAGTCAATGTGGCGGTTGCTCCGACCTACCACGTGGCGCGAAAACAAGTCCACAAAGTAACACATAGAAAATAAATAAAAATTCCCCAAAATATTACTCAAAATGTAAGACCGGATTAAGACACATTTAATGAGTGGCTTTCCGTTAAGCGGAGAGCAATAATAATGACAATGAGCTGAAGGTCCATGATGCTGACGTAACCAAAGTCCAAACGTAAAGTTCAACTGAAATGTGAATAAACTGTGAAAATAAACTCCCTTATGGGGGTTTAGTGGTTATCTTGCATCTGATTTGAACAACTGGACTTCATTACTAAACAGCTTTCACACAATCTAATACCTTTGTTACTTTACCAAATCGAGAGCTGCGTCTCCACGTCTGTTCAGCGCCGGGTACCTGGAGCAAGAAGACCGGACACCACGCTTAACCGAACTTCGTTCAAAAGGTGGTGGTGGGAAGATTCGCCAACCTAACAGAGCCGAACAGCGGCACTTCGCGAGCTCTTTCACCTGACTTGCCCACCATCTTTGCTAAACTTTCTCACGTTTAGAGGGTTGGTACTATCCTACCACAGAACCATTCTACACATTGCATGGGGGCTTAATTAAAATAAATATGAATGCAAATATTTTTAGTAGCTGTATGTCCGATTACGCAAGTCTCGTAAACGGCTGGCCCTGACTAGTTTTAGTACGCAATCTGACTGCTTAGAATGACAACAAAGAATGTAAGAAAATTTTCGTTAACACAGTTAATTAATTAAGTCCCCAGCAACTATAAAACCTACGAAACCAACAAAGCACAAGTGTCGCTGTTCTGTATGTGGTAGTATGACTCAACGCACATCTGGCACGGTTCTTCTTCAACAAGACAAGAATTTTTAAGTAGCAATTATACTGACGTGATAAAAGAAAACTACAAATACCATAATTGTGCAAGAATACCAAAATTACACTCTAATACAAGAACACAAGCCAGATGCTTTGTTGACTGAACCTGTAATGACACATTATTTAGGACACACAAATAAATAAACAACATAATATTTATTACCTTCATATATATTGACGAAAAGCACTCTGACCATTACAATATCTCCATTAGAACAACATCTGCTATCTCTCCCATCAAACCACTGCATAAAACATGGAACAACACTCTCCACTATCACATCTCACTCTGACTTCACGACAAGCAGTGTCCACCACAACTTCTCGGTAAGCACTGCCTGCCGCTACGTCTCAATAATCACTGCCAGTGGAGGCGGCGGAACAATACTCTCTGGCGCGATTTCTGGCGCTGTGGCTCAGTGTAGCCACCTTTCATATGCCCCTCCTCCACGGGCTAGAATTTGATGGTATTTTTGCCAGCATTGGTGGTGAAAATACCACCAAATTCGTCAAAAAAAAAATACAGACAAAAATAAAAGATAATATTAATACGTAAATATCATATAACTAGATAAAATTTTGGCTTTGCACTGACCTTACAATAGCCTAATATATAAAATACAGTAAGGAATACAAATTTTTTCATACATATGGCTTTACATAATAGTTTACACAAATATAATGTGGTTAAACAGTTCAATCAATAGCGTCAGCAATGACGAATATGTACAGGTAAGAGTCTCATAACTTTTCACAAACAGTAATACACAAAAAATCAGTTTATACAATATTCACATAAAATGCTTTCCTAACAAGTCGTTGACAGTTCCAGCAGTAGCACCCAGCAATGTTGAATAGGTGCTACAGCAACAAGTGACATCATCTCAGTAGAAGCAGTCCATCAGTGGCACCCAGCAATGTCGAGTAGGTGCAGACAGCAGTCCATCAGTGGCATCCAGCAATGTTGAATAGGTGCAGACACGATCAGGTGACATCATTTCAGTAGAAGCAGTCCATCAGTGGCACCCAGCAATGTTGAGTAGGTGCAGACAGCAGTCCATCAGTGGCATCCAGCAATGTTGAATAGGTGCAGACACGATCAGGTGACATCATTTCAGTAAAAGCAGTCCATCAATGGCACCCAGCATTGTGGAGTAGGTGCAGACTCCAACAGGTGACATCATTTCAGTAGAAGCAGTCCATCAGTGGCACCCAGCAATGTTGAGTAGGTGCAGACAGCAAGAAGTAACATCATTTCAGTAGAAGCAGTTCCATTTGTGGTACCCAGCAATGTTGAATAGGTGCAGACACCGACAAATGACATCATTTCCATAGAAGTAGCTCCATCTGTGCACCCAGTATTGTTGAGTAGGTGCAGAGAGCAACAAGTGACATCATTTCAATAAAGGCAGTTCCATCAGTTGCACCCAGCAATGATGAGCAGGTGCAGAGAGCAGTCCATCATATTCACTATCACTGAACACACTATTCATCCGAGTTTATAAGCAGAAATTGAACATGTCCTATTGGCACCAATCATGTAGAAAAAGTACAAATAACAGTCCATAATATTTACTATCACTGATCACACAGTTAATCAGCAGAAATTAAACATTTCTAAGTGTCACACATCATGTTGAAAAGTGCAGCTAACAGTTCACAATATTCACCATCACTAATCAGACAGTTCAAGCATGAACAATAATTTGAATGCACATACAAATGCTTTTACAATGCACTTACACTAATCATACAAATCATAACAAACACACAAATGATATCAGATAATTGTCATATTACTATTACAAATACACAAACATCAGTAAACCTATAATATTTATGGGTGTCAGTGCAAGCCACTACAAACAAATAAAATAATATTTAGGAGATAGGTGGGTAGGATTAGGAAAGGAAAACACACAAAACACACTCACTCATCTTTCATCCACATTAAGTACTACTGTGTAATTGAATAGTGTTAACTGTGTAATTCAATTCTGTCAAAATTTTATGTTCAACTTGTGTATCAAGTAGTAGTGGCAGCAGTGTATAACAGTCAATAATAGTTAAGTTAGCGTCATAGTCATCATGTCAAGACCAATGTTTGCCAAGCCAAATAAAAATGTACGGTTGCTGAACAACTGTCAGTGTGCCAAGATATGCAACTTCCTCTCTCCAAAAAAAAAGTACATACTGCTTAGTGATTTAACAAAGTGTGTGTAGACAATCTTCCTTCCATTTTAGTGTTCTAGTCTGCTATCTTCATCCTCCTTGTTCCATATAGACCAACAACAAAAAAAAAAAAAAAAATATGCACCTCACTTATTTTACCTCTTATACACCATAACTCCAATCGACTTCATATAATCTCAATACCTCCATAATACCTCTTCAATACGTCGATACATATAAAACTTATTGCCAGTATCATTTCACTTCCATAACAACTCTTTCCTCTAGTCAGTCTCCTCGATCGAGTACAGATAAAATCCTAATGCGAACCTCCTCATCCCATACAATCCGAAGACACACTGTCAACACACAACCTCTGTGTAATCCATCTGACCAAAATCTTCTACTCATTATGAATTATAAACAAAGAATGCATACATGACCTCTAACAGACTTAGTTCGAATAACTCTCAGTAATTAAGTACGATTACGGAGTGTGAATGATCCTAATATTTCACAGTGTGTACACCACTTCAAGAATTATGGCAAATAGAAGCAAACATGTGGAGTATTTCTTGCGTCAAGTGTCACTTCCTATTTCAATTTCTCACGAAAAATGCAGTGTAATAACTGTGTTGGTATGTCATGTCGTTCGCTTCCTTCCTATTGGCATACATTTATACAGCTTTCATAAAACCTCCAGCTCATGTGACTTCTATGATGTTTCTTGTACTAAAGTCGCTCGTCGAATTACTGCAGTTCATTTTCTTATGTTAAAATATAAAGCACTGAGCGTAAGCAAAACAAGCAACAGCGAGTAAATATACCAGTAGTGAACAGAATGTCAACAAGTGGATGCAGCACAATTTCTATAACGAGGCTTCGCCAAGCGAACAATCCGTAACCCATACCACAGCGTAACCCACACTCCATGTCCGTACACTGTACATCAGCATTGCTATATACCAAATTAAAGTATAGTTATGACAACAAGCAGAAATGTGTAAATGTGCAATCCATACGCATAGCAGTAAACGTATATCTTACGTACTAAACAGGTCATTAGCATCGTATCTTAATAAGTAAACATGAAGGCGCAAGCAGATAAATCACAAAGTATAACTTACATACCTAACCACATCAGCATAATTAATCAGGTGACAATTATAATTTAAATAAATAAGCACAGCAGGCACATAATAAAAGAAAATATAACATCAGTGAAAAAGCAGTGCAGTCAAGCGATGCATAATATACACAAGTTACAACCCAGTTCATTAATAATCATTGTCAAAATCAGTTAACGTACGCAAGCACGTCGCTTCACAAGTAAATTCATAGAACATGAAATTTAGCACAAAGTATGAATCACGTAATCGCGAGCAGCAAATTACGTCTAAAGTACGTACCTAAGTGGAAATATGTTACCTGAAAAATAAACTCAATTAATAATTACCTTTTTAGTTTATTACTTTCTTCTTCGAAATGACATTTTTCCTGAAATTTTCTCGATAGCAAGTCGTCTTAACGTCGGACACGCACAGAATTTAGCTGAAGTTCTTAAATATTTTATAGAACCGTATCCTGAAACATACTGAATGTTAATAACATAATTCATCAAGTCATTATAGCTTTATACTGATTTTATTCGGAGAAAGACTGAATTTGTTTACGGCTGTCAGTGCATTCGCACTGGGCGCTCGATCAGCTGTAGGCGCGTGACGTAGGAAGTGATTGTTTGCGGTCAACGACTGCCTTGTGCGGCGCGCAGACTTGACTGTTGCTTTGAGTATATGCCGCCGCCAAAACACAGCGCGGTATCCTTGTACTCTCCGTGTGTTTACATACAACTGTTAGTTTCTCAAAAGTATGTCATTCTACAAAAATTTTTCAAAAGTAAATCATTCCACAAAAATTTTAACGTTAGATATATGATGTATTCCCTTAGAGCGTCGTGATTTAAGAGTTTCTACTTCGACAGTGTTATCATGAATAATTTTTCGAATTCTATATGGACCATTATAAAGCAGAAAAAATTTCCGACACAAGCCTTTTCCTTTGTGAGACAAACGATGAGCCTTAATTAACACCTTCTGACCAACTGACAAGATTTTTAAACGACCAGGACGCTTAGCTGATTTCTCTCTTCTAGCAGCCGCAGATGCAATATTTTGTAGAGCCAGGTTGACAACTTCAGAATGCCGCAGTTTCCGTGTAGGTGGAAAAGGAACGATTTCAGAAATGCGATTTGTCGGTGCTTTGTTTTTTAATATCAGTATAGGTGGTAAAGAAGTTGAGTCGTTAGGAAGTTCATTCAGAATGTTTTGAAAAATATGAAGATACTGATCCCAAGTTCTGTGATTCTGATGACAATAAAGACGACACAATTTATTGATTTCCTTCATCCATCTCTCTGAAGCGTTAGATTGGGGGTGAAAAAGTGAAATGAAGATTGGTTTAATTTTACGACGCCGTAGAGTACGAAGCCAAATTTTAGAACGAAACTGTGATCCATTATCTGATATAACCTTATCAACATGACCAACTTCTTTAAGAAAATGGTTAATGAAAGCATTAGATACCGAACGAGCTGTTGCTTTGCGTAACGGTGTAAAACACACATATTTTGATGTCAACTCCACTGCTACGAAAATGTACGCAAAACCATTAGTAGATCGAACCACTGGACCGAACAAATCAACTGCAGCCATGTCCTTTAATTTCGCTGGAATGATAGGAAACAACGGTGCTCTGTGAGATACTGTTGGCGGCTTAGCCTTTTGACATAATTTGCATTTGGCAAGAACAAATCGAATACGTTTTTCCATATTATTGAAGCAGCAATTTTCTCGTAATTTATGAAAGCATTTTCTGGGACCAAAGTGTGCATAACTGAAATGCGTGTACCAAATCAGCTTATTAACCCACTCATCAGGAATACAAACTAACCAAACAGAGTTGTCGACCGATTTTCGTTTAAAAAGAATGTCCTTGCGAACTAAATAATGCTGTCTAATCGCTACGCTTTCCTTTCTCCTCCACTTCTCCTTAATGTCCTTCCAGATTGGATCCTTATTTTGCTCCTTAGCAATGTCCTGGAGCGAAGACGAAATAAAGTTCTCAAACGCAACACCTTGAATATAAATCAAACATTAATTGTTTTCCTTGCAGTCCTCCTCAGCACTTTGTTTCAAACCCATAGGTGCACGTGATAAAGCATCAGCAACAATATTTGAAGAACCCTGTATGTAAACAATACTAAAGTCAAATTCCTGTAAGTACAACGCCCATCGTGACAATCTGCCATGAGTTAATTTTGTCGACATAAGAAACTCAAGAGCTCGATGATCGGTGTAAACCTTAGTATGTCTGCCAAACAAAAATGTGCGAAATTTTGTAAAAGCCCAAACAACAGCCAAGGCTTCAAGTTCCGTAATCGAATAATTCTTTTCTGATTTAGAGAGAACACGACTTCCAAATGCAATAGTCTTTTGTACTACAACGCCGTCTTCTTCTATCTCTTGAAATAAATGTGCACCTAGTCCTTTGTATGATGAGTCCGTCGCCAAACAAAAATCTTTAGATAAATCCGGATGTGAAAGAAGTGGAGCAGCAACTAAAGCATCACGAAGTTGTTCAAATTCTGACTGAGCTTCCTCATCCCAACACCAATTAGAGTTCTTTCCAGATAGTTCACATAAACGAGGTGTGGCCAAATCGTCCAATCTAACAAAGCGTCTAAGAAAATTACAGACACCAAGGAAACTACGAACATCACGTTTTGTGGTAGGAACAGCATAATTACGAATTGCGTCTAATTTTTCTGGATCAGGAAGAATACCTTCTGTAGAAATAATGTGACCGAGAAATTTCACCTGAGAACGACCAAATTCGGATTTTTCTAAGTTCACCGTAATGCCAACTCTTGCAAAAATACGTAATAATGAATCCAAAATTTTGTTATGCTCACTCCAAGAATGTTTAGCAATAAGAATGTCGTCAACATATGAAGTAATATTGTCACGAAGATAAACAGGTAAAATTTCATTTAAGCTACGAATGAATGCTGCTGAAGATACAGTAAGTCCAAACGGTAATTTCCGAAACTGGTAACAGTTACCAAAGGCTAAAAAGGCAGTGTACTTTCTACAATCAGGGTGGAGTTCTATTTGCCAAAAACTTGCGCGCATATCAATCGTGGATAAAACTTTAATTCCATGAAAATGTTGAAGAAGTTCATCTAAATTTTGTGGACGGTCAGTTTCAGGAATGATGATATTATTTATCTGTCTGGAATCCAGAACCAAACGAATTGACCCATCCTTTTTAAGAACAACGTGTAATGGGCTAGTATAAGGACTGACTGCAGGCTCAATAATGCCCTGATCTAACATGTACTGAAGTTCATTCTTAACCTTGTCTCTGTAAGCCAAAGGAATAGCGTACGTTTTCCCGCGAAATGGTGTGTGTTCTTTTACTTTAAATAAATATTGTAAGCCTTGTATAGTTCCCGTGTGATGACTAAACACTGTAGCATGTGAAGTCAAAATTTGGTGCAGCTCTTCTCTTGCAACGTCATCTGGCACTTCAGCTTTCTTAACCTTTTCATTAATCTTCGCTATTAATTATATCATCCATCGCGTCTCTGTATCTATTGTCATTGTCATGAATAAACACATTGTCGTCATAATGCTCAACGAAAACATCAGAAGTAAGAAACCTTAAACATTTTGTATCTGACTCAGATCTTGTTAAACACTCGAAAAATTTCAAACATATCGGCATTCCGGCAACAGTCAAATTCACACTTCCTTCTTTAAAGTTCAAAATTGCCTTATGTGCGTTAAGAAACTCCATACCTAATATAATTTGTGTACTGAGTAATGGAACAATAATAAAATTAGCAGAAAATTCGTATCCTTGACAATTGAAATTTAGGTTGGTCTGTTGTTTAACTTCTACACCTTTTCCAGAAATCGCTCCTTGAATTGTAGTTTTAGAAATAGGTAACACAGGACAGGCAATAGTCCTTTCACATATACGAAAAACTGATTCACTAATGACGTTCAATGGGCTCCCAGAATCTAAAACTGCAGTGAACTTATTCTTACCCACACATACTTCAATAACAGGATGTAAAAATGCGTCTACATTATTTTCCTTTTCGTCTAACAAAATGTCTCTCATGTCTTCCAGGCGTACGTAGTGTAAAGCCGTAGTGTCATTACTTTCTGAACCGTCTATATTGCTGCCAGAAGCCGAAGCTGCTAGTCATTGTCGATTGTTTGCGTCACGTCTTTGATTATTCGCGTCATTTCGCGGATCCATTTCTACGATTTGCACTTGTCTCTCTGAAGGTCTGTCACGTGGAGGATGCCAATTAGGTCCCTCCTGTCTGTTAGATACAAATTCTTGGTTGTGTCTGTTATTAAAATTTCTGTTTTCCTGTCTGTCTGCATAACTTCTTCTTGTGTAATTTCGACTGTCACTTCTGAAATTATTGTTGTATCTACTACCCTGATTATTTCTGTAGTAAGAACTTCTATTACTGTATGAATAATTTCTGTCTTGGTGATACCGATTACTGTTTCCGTATGATTGATCATTCTGGTACGAATTACCGTTATTATAATTGTCTGTGTAATTTCTGTTAGAACGTCTGTTATTGTCATAAGGCTGGTATCTATTGTCCTGTCTGTTACGTCTGTCATTCTCAAAGTTACCCATATAACGCCCGTTCCGATCACTATCTCTTTTCTCTGAAAATCTATTGTAAATACTGTTACTGAAAAAGTTACAAGAAGTCCCGTCGTCGTTGTCATACTCAAGTTCTTGCAACAAAGTCTTAAAAGTCTCAATGTCGTCTTTACATCGTCCGGCTAAAGCAATTTGTCTTATGGATTGTGGCAGCTTAGTTAAACAAATGCGAATTAATTCAGTCGGGCTATAAGGGTTGGAAAGGAACTGATTCTTTCGAATCATGTCTTCAAAATATTCCGCTGGCGTGCGGAACTCAGACTGTTTGAAATTACGCTGCATAATAAGACTGTGTTTGACTCTGTCTTGCGTGTTTTCGGACCAATATGCCGATAGAAATGCATGATAAAAATCATTTAGGCTATTACAATCTCTCATGAGTGAGCGCATCCGCGTCGCCGGTTCGTTTTCTAAATATCCACACATAAATTCCAGTTTGTGACTTAGTGGCCAATTTGGTGGGAGTGCGTACATAAATTGATCTAACCATGCACATGGATGTATGTCATTCTTAGAATTGCGGAAGATCTTAAATTTCCGAACAGTCAAAAAGTGTTTACAGTCAAAGTTTTCGCCTCGTGGCGACAAAGACCTACCGCGTCTGTCCCAGTCCCAATGTCGATTATTGTAAAGTTCGCGCGCCTGGCGCTCTCTTGTTGCATCCCGTAAATGAAACAAATTATTTTCTTCAAAGCCCTCTGCTATCTGTGATTCTAGATTTCTTCTGCTGTCTTTTCCTACGATTTCGCCTTCAATTTGTTTGACTTGCTTTTTTAATGCCTCAAATTCCCTTTTCACGCGTTCATTAAATTTTCCCTGATTTTCAACATGCTTATTTATATTCTGGTACTCTTCGGTTTCTGCAAATGGTAATGGAGCTGTATCGTCAGAATCTCTGTCCCCATTTAAACTAAGACTTGTCAATTTATCTGAAATCTCCTCAACTCTTTCCGATAAATCACCTATTTGTTCTTTCTGTTTATTTACGTCTTCCGTAAGTGTCGCGACTCGGGTTTCAGTATTAACACATTTAGTAGGTAACTGTTCATACTGTTGTGTTAGGTTATTTAATCTGTCATTTGGTACGGATTCCTCGATTCTCTCAAATATTTCTTCCTTATCTTTTGCACGGTGTAAATTTAACTCTGAAAATTTTTGTACTATCGCGCGATCTCTTTCTTCCTGTTCTCTATTCTGTTCCCTTTGTCTAATCTCTACTGCAACTAATCTATTATTGTGAGCATTCAAAATCGGTTGTACTTCTTCTCTGATTTCTTTCTTTAATTCATCTTTCATGTTTTTGAAACATGTCCCTATTCGTGAGTCTAACCGTGTTTCCATTGTTCCCATATCTGTTTTTAATTCAGATCGTAACTGTGATCCCACTGTTTCCATATCTGTTTTTAATTCAGATCGTAACTGTGATCCCAGAGAGTCTAACCGTGTTGCCATTGTTCCCATATCTGTTTTTAATTCAGATCGTAACTGCTCCATTGTTCCCATTTGTGAGTCTAACCGAGTTCCCAAATTTAATATTGCACTCATCAACTGCTCCGTGTTAACTTGTTCAAAATTCTTTTCGCCCCTAACATTTCCCGCAAAACTAACTTCCTTCTGCATAGCCAAAAGGCTATCTGTGTTCGATACTATTCCAGAATCTTCTGTCGTTAATCTCGGATTCTGTGAATTTTCTGATTGAGAAAAATTTGAAATGGTTCCGGACTATTTTCCCGACTTATTACATTGTTTTCCACTTCATTATTCGTCACACTGTTTTCCTCTGTTGGCGAGTTCGCCATGTTAACAATTTCGCCATTCTCACTATCCATCATTTTTGCCTTTTTCATCGATCGCGTAATCATTTACAAAACATAAAAAATTCGTCACTGTACGAAAATTACACACAATGACTCCTCATCTTCAACAATACCATTCACACGAAATACTTCCCTCAAACACGATTAATCGAACAATTGAAATAATTGCACCAAATCGTCAAACGCGTATACAAGGCAATAAAAATTAAATTTTGAAAAATACCATTAGAAGAATGCCAATTACCAAATCTACACATGCAAAATAGACTACAATTACTAAACTACAAATTACTACAACAATACTACTGTCTACTATTTTTACAATCAGAAGAATTCCAAGGGACGATCCGAAGCAGCGGTCGCCACGTGCATGGGGGCTTAATTATAAAAAAAATAAGAATGCAAATATTTTTAGTAGCTGTATGTCCGATTACGCAAGTCTCGTAAACGGCTGGCCCTGACTAGTTTTAGTACGCAATCTGACTGCTTAGAATGACAACAAAGAATGTAAGAAAATTTTCGTTAACACAGTTAATTAATTAAGTCCCCAGCAACTATAAAACCTACGAAACCAACAAAGCACAAGTGTCGCTGTTCTGTATGTGGTAGTATGACTCAACGCACATCTGGCACGGTTCTTCTTCAACAAGACAAGAATTTTTAAATAGCAATTATACTGACGTGATAAAAGAAAACTACAAATACCATAATTGTGCAAGAAAACCAAAATTACACTCTAATACAAGAACACAAGCCAGATGCTTTGTTGACTGAACCTGTAATGACACATTATTTAGGACACACAAATAAATAAACAACATAATATTTATTACCTTCATATATATTGACGAAAAGCACTCTGACCATTACAATATCTCCATTAGAACAACATCTGCTATCTCTCCCATCAAACCACTGCATAAAACATGGAACAACACTCTCCACTACCACATCTCACTCTGACTTCACGACTTACCTTCATATATATTGACGAAAAGCACTCTGACCATTACAATATCTCCATTAGAACAACATCTGCTATCTCTCCCATCAAACCACTGCATAAAACATGGAACAACACTCTCCACTACCACATCTCACTCTGACTTCACGACAAGCAGTGTCCACCACAACTTCTCGGTAAAATAAATAAACAACATAATATTTATTACCTTCATATATATTGACGAAAAGCACTCTGACCATTACAATATCTCCATTAGAACAACATCTGCTATCTCTCCCATCAAACCACTGCATAAAACATGGAACAACACTCTCCACTACCACATCTCACTCTGACTTCACGACTTACCTTCATATATATTGACGAAAAGCACTCTGACCATTACAATATCTCCATTAGAACAACATCTGCTATCTCTCCCATCAAACCACTGCATAAAACATGGAACAACACTCTCCACTACCACATCTCACTCTGACTTCACGACAAGCAGTGTCCACCACAACTTCTCGGTAAGCACTGCCTGCCGCTACGTCTCAATAATCACTGCCAGTGGAGGCGGCGGAACAATACTCTCTGGCGCGATTTCTGGCGCTGTGGCTCAGTGTAGCCACCTTTCAACATGCACAGCTACAACCTTCGACCAAGGTTTCTGCTACATCATTAACTATCTCAATCACACAAACCAGGTCGCATAAAGGAATGGCAAGTAGGAAATGTGGCACGCATAAAATGAATGAATGACTGAATAAATAAATAAACACCTGGTTCATTCTCTTCTGTATGTTACCCTAGTAATTACTTCCGCTAAATAAAAAAAACACTCGCAATAGTTCTCATGTGCCAGGATTTATTATATGGAACGAGACAAGAAGTTCCGTTTCAAGAAAATATATTAAGAAAAATATATATAAATAGAAACGTGAGTCTTCGCTTGTTCTAAATCTTAAGTTTCCGGAAATCGTTCACGACTGCTATGAAATTTTGACACAACGGTGAATTCGGATACGCACGAGTTTTTATACACTTACTGGAGCACCATGTATACAGGGTGGGGAGGTTAAAGCTCTTTGTGGAAATATCTCGGACACTACAATCCGGATGAAAAATGTTGTAATAAAAGTTGTTCGTTTCGAAAGGGAACATCCAGTGACGCTACACTCGACCACCTGCCCCACCACTAGAGGGTGGGAGGAGTGTCAGATTTGAAATATTAAATAGAAACACCACAATTTTTACCGTTGATTCGGATTCTCTAGAAAAAAAATAGGTAACTTTTGTGTGGAATAATTTTATCGTAGCGTAAAGGATGGCGCTGTAACCGACACAAATCAAAATGGGTTACAAACCGATGAAAACTTAGAAGGGAATCTTCGATATGCTAACTATCGTCTGCGATACATTTTGTACCACCAAAATAACCATCTGTGATGCACAAACGGTGAACAGTCCGTTATCAGATTGTCACCGCACGTGCAACGCCTCTAGTAGCAACGGTGTGGTTCCACTGAGTCAGCGGGACTGTGGCCGTACTGCGAACGGCGGACAAGGAAATGGTGGAGCGAAGCGATCGCGGTTCACTTTACTGCCAACATTCGAATCGCTGATAACTCTTCCTAGGTGTGCAACGATATTGATGATTTCAGAGAGGGTAGATTTGATTGCTTCGTAATTTGCGTCAAATAGGCATGTAGGAGTAGCTCGTCGACGGTGAGCGAACCTGTTCCCTGAGTGGAACATTTCGCAGTGATATCCAACTCTTTAGTGCAGCTGGAAGTGTTCAACCGACACGAAGAATCTCACCACGGCCTCCGACAAAGGAAAATGTCGCAGTGGATGGATTGAACGAGGACGTCCTTATGATTGGCCCTGCGCGTTCACCGGATTTGACGCATCCTGATTTTTTCTTGTGGGGAAAGCTAAAAGAGAAATGTTACGTGGACGCACTAACAACCCTTTCAAATATGAGGCAGCAAATTATCACTGAATGTGCAAATGTTAGCGAAGGGACACTTAGAGACGAATGACTGTCTTTCAGAAACGGGGTTGCAAAGTGTATTCCACCAAACGGGCACAATTTCAAACATTTGCTTCAATAAAACATGAAGATTTGTGAGAGGCAAAGGGAAGACCTAAGACAAGCACACCGATGGTGAAAGGCAAGGGGACTCACATTAAAAAAGCACCTCGAACGGAACAAAACACTACTCCGTCCATGTTGTTGTTTCTGGGTAACGGTAAATGTAGTTGTTACTGCACTGATGAACAAACCAATGGTCTTGCATAAAAAGTTCTTGGTTTACCTGCCGCGTCAAATTTGGATAAAATCCCGAGCTTTCTATGACTACCTCCGTCATCTTCGTCAGGGGTAAAACTGACTGTCGTGGACCGGTGAGGCTTCCGCTTTTATAAGCAGCGGACGGCTTCTCCGGATATGCACTCAACAATGCAAGGCAGCGCGCAGTTGATAAAGAAAGAGCGCAGAGGAGGACTTCTTACATTCCCCGTAGTTCTCCGCCTTTTGCGATGGATGGCGCTGCAAGCAACGCTGGATAGAGCGCGCAAACAAAATCTATGGACATAGAGGCCGCCACCTCCGTACGTGTCGTTTTCACCGTGACGTCATTCAGCCAATGAGAAGCCGTCCACTGCTTATAAAAGCGGAAGCCTCACCGGTCCACGACAGTCAGTTTTACCCCTGATGAAGATGACGACTTCGTACTCAAACCAATGGTATGTTCCAACCGCTTTCCACTTCCTCGCCATCTGTGACGGTAATTACACCAAAAATGTGGACATCGTAACGTTCTAAGGTCTAGGTAAGCACGTTGGTTTGCTATAAAACACCGGTGTCGCATAACAGGTTGTAAGAATAGCGTCCTTCTACCCTCCTAGGATCGTAATCTCTTGGGTAATTTCTCGAGTTACAATCACATTTAAACGTGTAGCCCATTTGGTTTGTATCGATTACAGTGCCAGCTATCACGCAACAATAAAATTGTTCCACCCAAAAGTTATGTATTTTTTCCCCGAGAGTCCGAATCCACTATAAAAATGGAGCTTCCTATTGATGAATTAAAAGTTGACCGCTCCCACCCCCTTGGAATGGAGCAGGGGGCTCGATTGGTACCGTAATGTCACTGGCTGTCCCCCTTCGAGACGAACAACTGCTATTACAAACCTTTTCGTAATCCGATGTGTAGTTTCCCATATATTTTCCCAAAACAGATTTAACTGCCCCATCCTATAAATGGAAAAAATTGTAACCAAAAATCTCAAAAAGTTATTAATGGATTTACTTCTTATTTTTGTACGACACTGTAACTAACATTTGGCTGGACATAGGCAACATATATTGTCCAGCTGCATTAGTGTCACCACTTGTCGAAGCCGTGAACAATCACGTTTTGCAGAGCGTACCGCTGCGAGATGCGCAGGAAGAGAATCAGTAGGGTTCTAGAAGGTACTGTAGGGAAGCAGCCTACTCACGCCATATAGAATTCCTATGTTTTCCATTGTGTGCCAGCCTAGTCTGCTGTAACTAGCTATGATGTCATGAATGTTAATACCTTAAAAGTAAAGTAAATTATCTGAAAAGTTAATTGCATGTCAGGAATGATGCTAAAATGATAGTGTGTTAAGTTTCAGTTTAGTAACTGTAACAGTTTTCAAAATTGGGACATTTTACATAAAAATCATCAGCGCAACAGGAAGGGGCTAGAAACTTCAGAATTTATATTCGGACTCCTTTTTCATCGTAATTTAACGGAAACAGCATGCTGGATCTCACAAAGTAATATTCAGGTTGAAATTCGTGATTTTATGTTTTTGTGTCCTAAGAGTATGGAAGCAAGATAGATTAAGTTAGTGATTAGATAAAGCTAGGATGTTTAGATTTAGGTAGAATGGAGATACGGTACAATAATAAAAATGTGAGAAGCTTCCAAAAGGTAGCTATAAAACTATAGCTGTAGTGTCTTTCCAAAGGGTAAGTTCAGAGCTCATCTACTGCGTGCAGTGCAACTAAAATAATTCTCTCGCCAAAAGTATTTGGCATAGCCACATCAGAGTTTTATTACGGATGCTTACCTGTGTGCTGATAGCACAATTAAACTGGGATCTTCATTGGCCTTCAGCGAATGAACCAATTAATTATTTAGTAACTTAAAGTGGTGCTTTACTAGCCCGAGCGGCTAGTTAGGAAGGCAAATTTTGTCGTCTACGCCTTTGGCGTTCCGCACCGTGGCTATATAAATAAGAGCGCTGCGAGCTAGAGTCAGGCCCCAGTTCTCTTCTAGATTCGTATCAGCGTGCACTCTGTGTAGGAAGCTGCATCGAGTTTGTGCAGTTGCAAGGAACAGCGTAGGATGCTGTAATACGAATCTCGGTATGCACATAACAATAAGTTCGCATTGGGGTATAATGGGCTGCCCCACAGTACCAACTGGGATTTAAAGAGCCGCACCAACTCCAGTTCCATGGCCAGCTACGCTAGGTTTCTCGATTGAGGATTCATAGCGCGAAAAGCCCGATTTGAGGTGGTTCCACAGATTCTTGATAGGGTTAGTCTGGTGGCCATGCCAATTCGCAAACTCGCAGCAGGGTTCTCCTGTCCCACAGCACCACTCTTCTTGGTAGTCTTTGAACCACACACTTACAATTCGAGCTGTATTATACGTTGCATTGTCCTACTGGTAGACGCCATAGTGCTGAGGGAAAAAAAACGAATTCATATGTAGCAGTGGACATGGCATCCAAGAATGGATGCATACTATAGATAAATGCTCCACTCTGAGCCCATGTGTATACTGTTCTGAAATTCCTGGTAAATTAAAATTGGACCCTGACACAAAGCAGGAATACTGCCTTTCTCGGGTATTGACTGAGCCATTCTAACAGGACTCACGTTCCGCCCTGAAAGCTTCACTTGCGTCACTACCTGTCTTTTGGTTTCTAGGCTTCGCGGAAGCTCTTCTGACTAACGGGATTATGACTCCTGAAGGGAAAACTTTACGGACAACGGACCAGCGAAAGCTTCCCGGAATGAATATTTCACTCTGTAGCGGAGTTTGACCTATTTCGGAACTTCCTGGCAGATTAAAAGTGAATCCCGTACCTGGGTTCGAAGCAGGAACATTGCTTTTTAAGTACAGCGCTCTTACCGACTGAGCTATCCAGTTTTGAAAGTGATAGAGAGTTACTAGCAGAAATACAGCTGTGAATCCGGCTCGTGGGAAGTGTGTGAAAGGTTCAGTCCGTGCAGCGTTGACCACAAAAGGTAAGGCTGTCGTCTACACTACGGCGTATTACAGTGAGATTTGCTGCATCCATATCCAGAACTGTCGTATGTTTTACGACAGCCCTCCTACATTTTTGTACTGCTTTTGAAGAGATTATAATTGTTTTGGGTCGACACAGAACTCGTTAAGATTTCTTGTAATCTGCGGTAAACCTAGCTTTCTTCTTTGCCCAGAGTTTCTTCATTCTTTTCGAACTGATTGGTTTGCGCTCCTCTGTACACGGTGAGCCGTCTCATGTTCTTGCTAGTTAAGTTTCCATTTATCCCGTCTGTCACTACCTTTTTGAGGAAGGCATCTTCAGTCTTCGGTTCTAACGTTTGGAGGTCGCCTTTAATCGAGGGCATTGCGCTGTTCGTATTGTGTCCAAAAAGCCAAATATATTTTAGGATGACAGATTTGTGTCCGATCATTTCTATTAGAGGAGGGAGTTAGGTCATCGGTCTTCTTGCCGCACACGATTGCCTATCCTGTCCCAGTTTCTTCGTTTTAGAGAACCACGAGACCCAAATATCCACAATAACTTGTCCTATATATTCCAATCCCTGCCTTACTCCACAATATCTGTCCTCTACGGTTTCCTGTACTCCAGTTATTCCCTGATGTCTATACACAACTTTACATCTACATCTACGTGACTACTCTGCAATTCACACTAACTTGCTAGGAAGAGTGTTGTTCATTGAACCAGGTCCAGACTATTTCTGTAGCGTTCCAGTCCAGATGTGCAGATGTGTGTGAAATCTTATGGGACTTAACTGCTGACGTCATCAGTCCCTAAGCTTACACACTACTTAACCTAAATTATCTTAAGGACAAACATACACACACCCATGCCCGAGGGACGACTCGAACCTTCGCCGGGACCAGCCGCGTACAGTCCATGACTGCAGCGCCTTAGACCGTTCCACTCCCAAACAGCACGCAGGGAATACGACCAGTAAAATCTTTCCGTGCGAGCTTTGGTTTCTCATATTTTATTAGGATGATTGTTTCTCCCTATGTAGGTGGGTGTCAAGAAATATAATATTTTCACATACGGAGGAAAAATTTCGCAAAAAGATCTCGCCGCGTCTAGAACGACTTTGCTTTAATGATTGCCAGACCAACTCGCGAAACGTATCAGTGACACTCCCTTCACAAGTTCTCGATAATTGAAAACGAGCTGTCCTTCTTTAAACTTTTTCCACGTCTTTCGTCAGTCCTGTATGGCAAAAAACTGATAACGCGCAGCAGTACTCCAGAAGACAAAGACAAGTGAAGGATAGGCAATTATTTTAGTAGATCAGTGTATCTTCTATGCTGTCAGTAAGAGACAATCCTTTGTTAGCCTTCCCCACAACATTTTATATCTGGTCGTTCCAATTTTCGTTATTCGTAATTGTACTCTCCAGGCATTTAATTAAATTGACTTCAAATTTTTGTGATTTATCGTTTAAACGAATTTTTACGGATTCCACTTACTAGTCAAATATTTGACCTCACACTTTCCATTATTTAGAGTTAATTACAACTTTCCACATCATATAGATGCACTATGATATCAAAATTATCCGGACACCTGGCTGAAAATGACTTAAAAGTTTGTGGCGCCCTCCATCGGAAATGCTGGAATTCAACATGGTGTTAGCCCACCCTTAACTTTGATGACAGCTTACACTCTCGCAGGCATACGTTCAATCATGTGCTGGAAGGTTTCTTGGGGAATGGCAGCCCATTCTTCATGGAGTGCTGCACTAAGGAGAGGTAATCGATATCGGTCGGTGAGACCTGGCACGAAGTCGGCGTTCCAAACCATCCCAAAGTTGTCCCATGGATTTCAATCCAGTCCCTGTGCAGGTCAGTCCATTACAGGAATGTTACTGCCGTGAACCACTCCGCCACAGGCCGTGGATTATGAACAGGTGCTCCATAATATTGAAAGATGCAGTCGCCATCCCAGAATTGCTCTTCCACACTTGGAAGCAAGAAGGTGCTCAAATATCAGTGTAGGCATGTACTGTGATAGTGCCACGCAAAACAACAAGGGGTGCAGGCCCCCTCCATGAAAAACACGACCACACCATAACACCACTGCCTCCGAATTTTGCTGTTGGCACTGCACACGCTGGCAGATGACGTTCACCGGGCATTTACCATACCCACACCGAGCTATCGGATCGCCATATTGTGTACCGTGATTCGTCACTCCACAAAACGTTTTACCACTGTTCTATTGTCCAATGTTAACGCTCCTTACACCAAGCGAGGCGTCGCTTGGCATTTACCGGCGTGATGGCGTGGCTTATTAGCAGCTGCTAGACCATGGAATCCAAGTTTTCTCACCTCTCGCCTAACTGTCATAGTACTTGCAGTGGATCCTGATGCAGTTTGGAACTCCTGTGTGATGGTCTGCACAGATATCTGCCTATTACACATTACTACCCTCTTCAACTGTCGGCGGTCTCTGTCAATCAACAGACGAGGTCGGCATGTACGCTTTTGTGCTGTACGTGTCCCTTTACGTTTAGACTTCACTATGACATCGGACACAGAGGACCTAGGGATTTTTAGGAATGTGGAAATCTCGCGTAGAGATGTATGACCACGTTCGAAGTCCGTGAATTCCGCGGAGCGCCCCATTCTGCTCTCTTACGATGCCTAATGACTACTGAGGTCGCTGATATGGAGTACCTGACAGTAGGCGACAGCACAATGCACTCAAAAGAGGAATTTAATGTTTTCGACCTGGTAATATTAAACTCATTGTTACTGAACTAGTGCGTGTAGCATCTCTGTTTGTATGTCTGTGAAACTATCTTGATCAGCGTCGTCTACTCCCACAGGATACATAATTTCTTATACGTAGACAAGTTAATCTCGTGGTGGAGAAGCAGATGCTAACTCCGGCGGTTGCCTGTAAAACTCTTGAAACGTAGTGGAAAGAAAACTTCTATACGATCTTCTCGAATTGGAACACTGCCATTCGCATTTGGTCATTCTATGATTGTCTGCGAGTGAAATGAGTTGTTTTTAGCAGAAAAAAATTTATCTACTCTTTTGACTGTGTTATTGATGCAGGTTCTAAAGCAAACATCGACCACGCTATACAAGCTTGTAGTACGTAATAGTTCGTCACAGAATCCTTTGTTCAAAATTAAATACGCGCAATGACCTTTGAAATGCAACAGACTGTATTATGAACGTTACTAAACTCCACATTAACATTACATATCGCTTGTGAATCTCAAAAAAATAAATAAATAAATAAATAAATAAAAATAAAAATAAAATAAAATAAAAATTATTCAATATGGTGGCTAACAATGGCTGTTTCATTTTACACACCTCCTACACGTCCTCTCGTTATCCTGTCTCGTAACAAAGTCCAGTCACATTCCGATTTTCTTACTTTTCTTCGTTCGCCATGGAGCAACACGATGTCAACGAACAAATGTCTCGCCTGCGCTGGTGAAGCACCACCTCGCAGTATATATTCACTTATAAACCGATAGCAATAGGAAGGTCTTTGAACTGACTTCCACCAGCCAGCACGGGCCACGGGATGCTACATAGAACCCGTGGGAGCGAAATTTTGCTTGCAACCCTTCGCGAACCCTTCCTGCATTAGCCGCATGCAACCGCCCTTCTCCGAGTTGAACCACGCTTACCAAACACCGTTGACAATAGGCGATTGGTATGGCAATGGCTCTCCAATATCCCCCCAACCCCTATCTGTGCAAAGCCTTAAGGGGAAGGCATGGAAAACCAGGAGTGAGGTTAGCCAACCCGGCTTCGAAATCCCATTTCGAATTCTGGTAGCTTTAACTGAAATTACTTAATTTAAAACACAATCTTCTTGTTCAGTTTTTTCACAGTTACTTATTGCAGATTCGGTCGATCTCGCAGGGAGGCTGTGCGCTGCAATGCGGGCTGGTCTCGACTGATGACTCCCTCCCCCACGACCGCTACCGGGATGCGTAGTCGAATGATCGGGATCGGGTTGTCTCTCGTGGTGGACCAGGTGGTTACGGGCTCTGATCGGGATCAGGAATAGGATGTGTGGACATGAAACAGAATGACCAGTCTGAACCTTTTGACCCCTTACTCTGAATTTCTTCTCGGCCCTGAAATTGTTACTAGATTAGCATGCTAACATGTTTCTGCACTGGCATCACAGATTCGAATCTAGTTTTTCTTTGTTCATTTTTCACCATTCTTTCGCATTTGTAACACTTTTGTTAAATGTCACTGTTTTTATTTCCTATTTTCATTCGAATTACTCCGTAGATCAGTCTCAACACGATATGAATTCTCATAATGTTCCTAATTATTGTGCCTTGTTTGTACCCTATCAACAGTCACAGGTTGTCCATGGGCACGCAAAATTACACTGCACTTATATTTCGATAAATTCATACGTAATTTAATCAGTTACATATTCCCTCATTTACAATGTCATATTACTTTGTTTGCTTCACTGGAAGTCAATTTGCTTAAGTAATACAAATATTTAACCACTAATACATGGTAATTTCTCGCTAGCATCCGAATCTAACATGACTCAGCTCAGCCACCATTAGTTTACCTTTTACATGACACTGTAAATTTGAAAATGCTAGTAATGGTAACCACAAGATGGCATGCACACACCTGCTCTTTGTTGTCTAGTGTCCCCAAAAAAATTATTCTGCCTTAGCATACTTCTCAGGCAAGTGCGTGAAGTTCACTGTCCAAAGCTACTTGGAATCATTTCCTGTCAAAATATTTGCTTCCATTAAGTACTGAAACTATCATTCATAAACTGCATTATTCTTTATACTTAATCGAGAACATGAACACATACAAAATTAAAATTCATTCTGGAAATAAACACAAAAGTTATTCGTATACACATAACAGTACACAATCAGCCTTTAGCTCTCCCTTTGTGGTTATGCTGAAAGCAAACATCAGTACACTTACTTATCTAACCAAACCTACCTACACCTAAAAACTCAATTTATTGGTTATACCCTTTACTTTCTTGGCTAACTCTGCCCGTTCTGTAAAAAAAAATTACTCACAGTGGTGGTCAGATTTGTTACCTTGGCCACTACGTTTGCCTGTTCCACAGCTATGTTTTCTGCATTTGCAGAAGTAGCCGCCTCCGCAGCTGACATACTCGCTTGCTCAGCAAAGAGTTTCGTCTGAGTAGCAGACATGTGGGACTGTTTTGCAGCTAAACTAGCTACGGTATTCATCAAAAGTTTCATTTTATTTAAGAGCTCAACCATAGGATCTTTGGATTCTCCTTGGCCAGCATCTACCGTTTGCCCTGGGTTTTGTTCTTCACCAGTGGGCTGCACATTCGCTTCCGGTTCCCTCTGCATTTTAAGCTGTGATCTGGATTTAACCATAAGAATTCAGTTGTTCACTGTTCTTTTAATTCATTGCTCTGGACACAATTCATCTTTACCCCTAAAAAATAAACATCAGATTCTATACCTCAGACTCTCTCTCCACAAATGTGAACATACAAAAAAAAAACACATATCATTCTGCATGTACTAAAACATATAATAACTTAAGCTACAAATATTCCTAATCGCCGGCCGTGGTGGCCGAGCGGTTCTAGGCGCTTCAGTCTGAAACCATGCGACCACTACGGTCGCAGGTTCGAATCCTGCCTCGGGCATGGATGTGTGTGATGTCCTTAGGTTAGTTAGGTTTAAGTAGTTCTAAGTTCTAGGGGACTGATGACCTCAGATGTTAAATCCCATAGTGCTCAGAGCCATTACTTATTCCTAATTCTGTCGTTATCTACAAAGACCAGACTAATGTGTGCAGTGAATTAACATGTCATTCTTGTGCTTGCCTTTACTGCAGAGTAGAACCGCACGAAGTTCGTATGTGATGGACCCACGATGCCGTGGCTACCTGATGTCGGATGTACCAACAGCCATACGTGAAATGACACAAAGCACTACATTAGTACACATACAGAACATAAAAGACACATTTATCACAACAAATCACAATATATATTAAATACATACAAGTCAATGACCATATGTTAATTTGTATTTGGCCGTTAAATAGTTGACAGTGTCTGTTTCACTCTTTATAGGTCCTGTCATGGTCACCATTTTTACTATATTTTAGCTCAAAAGAGGAATTTAACGTTTCAAGCTGGTAATATTAAAGTCGTTGTTACTGAACTAGCGTGTGTAGTGTGTGTGGTTTTATGTCTGTGAAGGAAACTATCTTGATCGGCGTCGTCTAACCCCACAGCATATGTAATTTATTACACATAGACAAGTTAATCACGTGGTAGAGAAGCAGCTGCCGACTCCGGTTGTTGCCTGTAAAATTTTTGAAATTTAAGAGAAAAAAACTTCTATAGGATTTCTGGAACTGGAACCCTGCCTTTCGCATTTGGTCATTCGATGATTGTCTTCGAGAAAATGAGCTCTTTTTAACAGAGAAACTTTCTCTGTTCTTTTGACCATGTTATTGAAGCAGGTTCTACGGCAGACATCCACCATCAAATGTTCGAAGTCCTATACAAGCTTATAGTACGTAATAGTTCATCACAGAATCCTTTGACCAAAATTAAATACGCGCAGTTACCTTTGAAATGAAACAGACTTTGTTATGAACGTTACTAAAATCCACATTAACATTACATATCGCTTGTGAATCTAAAAAAAAACACGAATTATCCAATATGGTGGCTAACAATGACTATTTCATTGCACACACTTCCTACACGTCATATCGTTATCCTGTCTCGTAACAAAGTCCAGTCACATTCCGATTTTCTTACTTTTCTTCGTTCGCCATGGATTAACGCAATGTCAAAGAATAAATGTTTCGTCCGCGCAGGCGAGACGCATCGCCTCGTGTTATATATTCGCGTTATTTTCCCGGGATTTGACGCACATTATGACTGTTCCGAATTGTCGGCGGCCGCCGCCAGTCAGTGAATGAGGCCGGCATGCCCCACGCATGCACGCCCGCCCCCACCCTACAATCACGTCAGAAACAGTGGATCCAGGGTTTGGCGGTGTTCGGATACCTTTGATCACGTAGTGTATCTTGACTAAATCAGCTTGTTGCTTTTTCTAGTTTCTTGTCTCACTGGTTCTTCAGAGAGGTTCCTCATTTCCTGTCACTCCCTTTAATTTTCAGTATTCGTCTAGAACATAATTTCTGATATGCTTCTATTGTCTTCTTTTTACGTTGCACCTGCAGTCCGTAACAATGCTAGTCCCAAGAGGTACATTCTAAGATTTTTTAAAAAATCGAAGTCTATCATTATTATGTCATGAAATAGTTATTTCACAGTCTGTTTGGATTCCCACCTCGGACAGCAATTCGCACCGGCAGGATCGGACACTGCAGTCGCGCCAAAGTGTATGGATATCTGCGAGGTGGTGGATGCAGGACCACGCCTAGGTTAGCTATGGAAGTGTGGGACAGCAAAAGGGTGTTGGATGTAAGGAACTGGAGCAGAAACCTGGAATGGGAACCGGTACCCAGTCACTGTAGGCAACAGTTAACAAACCTTGGAAGCGGCGCCGGGGATTCGCATGGCGTGCTGGTCAAGCTTGCTTTGCAACGGCATTGCTGGCTCTTGAAGACGAGTTGCGCTGCTGGAATGGAATCGGCATACCTTCTGGGAGCCAACGTCGGATCGCCGTGGGAAGCGGCGGGCACTTCTGTGGTACGTGGTCCGTGATGCGCCACTGGGGCTCAGGTGTTGGTGTCACGGTCAAGTTTGTTTCGTATCGACAGGGCTGGGAATGATTTTCTGGTGTCTGTACAGTTATGTGGCTCGGTTGGAGACGACAGCGTGGAGGCAAAAAGGCAATGGTTTTCCGACCATCAGCACGGTGTGTACCCTGCTGTTATCGAGAGGCATCGTTTGGCTGGAGCAGCATATGGTGTTTGCTTACATGTGTCCAGAGAATGCGGCAGCTGGGAGCCAGGAAGCGTCTGCGGAAGAAATATTTCCACTACGACGAATGAATAGCTGTCCGTAAGTGAGAATTGTGTCATTTTCTTGTGCTGACCTTTGATTCTGTGGAGGCATTAGTGTACTGCCAGAGTCCTCAGTTGATTAAACGCTACTGGGCCGCCACAGGACCAGTAATTTTAGGGGTGGTGCCTTGAGTATGTGTATTTTATTTTGTTTTAGTGATTCGAATTGCCTTGATGATTAACGTACGTCTGTTTGATTATTATGTGGCTGTAGATTGTGTACGACGTCCATATTGTCTGTATGTGTTTTCTTAACTTGCGGGTCGTGGTGGGGTGTCATTGTGCTACTGTTTTCAAGGTTGATCTCTGCGGGGTGAAATACGTACTTTGTATGAAATATGTGCAATTAAATTAAGATCTTCTGACCGTACTTTGATCTGTGTCATCTTAAGTTTTTTATTATTTTGTGAAGTGAGAGCTTGTTTTCCTTTCTTTTTTCTTTTCTTTTTATTTTTTTTTTTTACCTAATCAGGTACCGGTATCTGGAAAACTGAATGTGATATCCTGGTTTGTTAGGTCTGTGGTATGTGCTGATAACTGTACGGGATATACTATAAATAAAATTAATGTTGATTAACAGTCCATGCTTTCACAACCCCAGCTAAATTGTACTGTCATCGAAATTCTGCTCCATAATATTAATAGACCCTTGGTAGTACCCCACTCCCTTACTCGTCATAAGTATTTTTCTTCCAAGATACCCAAACTCTTCATTTATATAGTACAAATAAACAGCACGTTGTACACTTACAACTATTTTAAATGCAGAAATAGTAATTGACTCTTCAATTTTCATGAACAACAACGGAAAAGCAATGTATTATTCCTATTGGCTACTGCTTGTGCTCTGTATTTCATGTTAAATTATTCTATTATTATTTCATAATTATCGTTGTGCAGAAAGTTTTTATAAAAAAGACGAAATACAATTTATGTCTAATCTAGCCATAACATTTCATCATTAGTGGGTTCTACGACATCAAAGCACGGACGCTGAGCATCGAGTTGATACTTGTTCTTTCCAGACAGAATTAGTCTACAGTTCAGCGTACTTTAATTTGGTATGTAGCTTGTTCCATGAATAATTTGTGTTATAATTCATTATGATGTGGATTGTGCGGCTGTGTTGTATGGTAACAGAAACGACATTCACTCGTTTCCGTTCTCGCGATGTGTGACGTGGACTTAGCCTCACACGCGTGTTGCAACAAATTTCAAATCTCAGCCCTATGTTTAGTTTAATACTACACTTTACACGCAAACAAACCACTACATGATTTTCCCATGATCACCAAATGCATAAGCAAATTTATTCCAAATCGTCGTTTCCAATTTGGCTTCTACCAATAACGCAAAATCATCTTGTTTCACCTTACGCCCATTGCTTGCATTTTATTAATGCACTCTCTCTAAAAACGAGTTTGTTTGCGTGGCCATCCTCCGCAGAGTACACATAAATGTTTGTTTGTAAATAAAAGCCACCTTTTCTTGCTGCACTGTGTTTTATTTGTCCTAGACGCGTTTCGCCTTTTTTACTTTGAGGCATCATCAGTGGGATGTAGAATCACACACAGGCACAGACACACACACACACACACACACACACACACACACACACACACACACACACACACAGCTATGAACGTGAGATGATTAGACGTTAGCTTTCAACATGTACTTCGTTATGTTGGCAACACGTACATAAAAAAAGTTGTTCGTCATGCTCTTGACAAAGATGAGTGTGTCACAAGCATATTTTTGGAACTTTCTAAGGCCTTTGATACACTCGACCACAAGATTCTATTAAATAAATTAGAAGCATTAGGAATAAGACGGATAGCTAATGACTGGTTTCGATCATACCTAGCAGATAGGGCACAAGGAGTAGAGATAACACATACTTCAAATAGATCTAGTAGTCTGTAGCATTTAGTAAAACACTTACCAGAACCAAAAATACATTATTATAGTGTTCCCACAAGGTACACTATGTGATCAAAAGTATCCGGACACACCGAAAAACATACGTTTTTCATATTAGGTGCATTGTGCTGCCACCTACTGCCAGGTACTCCATATCAGCGACCTCAGTAGTCATTAGACATCGTGGGAGAGCAGAATGGGGCGCTCCGCGGAACTCACGGACTTCGAACGTGGTCAGGTGATTGGGTGTCACTTGTGTCATACGTCTCTACGCGAGATTTCCACACTCCTATACATCCCTAGGTTCTCTGTCTCGGATGTCATAGTGAAGTCGAAACATGAAGGGACACGTACAGCACAAAAGGCTACAGGCCGACCTCGTCTGTTGACTGACAGAGCCGGCCGCTGTGGCCAAGCTGTTCTAGGCGCTAAGTCTAGGCGACTGATGACCTCAGATGTTAAGTCCCAAAGTGCTTAGAGCCATTTGAACCATTTTTGTGACCAAGTGACAGAAAACGCAAATGCCAACCAAAAACGCGTATTTACATAAAAAACGAGAAGTGAACTGTTTTATAATCTACAAATAACACATATCGAAACAAAACGGTATCATTCTAGATCCCACTGAGAATGCCTTAAAGTGAAAGAGGCGGAACGTGTCTGGGACAAATAAAGTACAGTTCACAAAGATAAGGTGGTTTTTATTTACAAAACAAGTAACTCTCACCATTGTTTAATCCGACATATTCGCTGCGTGCTTACTTAGTCACTACAAAGCGTTAACTGAAGGCGGCACAAACGTGCCAGTTCGCGATTCTCAGCTGCATACGACATTAGCGCGCGCGCGAGAGAGAGAGAGAGAGAGAGAGAGAGAGACAGACAGAGAGAGAGAGAGGGGGGGGGGGGAGTGTGTGTGTGTGTGTGTGTGTGTGTGTGTGTGTGTGTGTGTGTGTGTGTGTGTTAGTAAGAAGTACGACGCAGTGTCCCTTCGAACATGCATGACTAGCGACTTTCGATTAAGTGTCTGACATGCACGGGAATCAAAGTAGGTGCACGAGTGCAGGTTAATGACACATGGACGACGACATATGGAAGTTTGGGTGTAGCCGCGAAGTGTACGCGGATAGCCTCCATGCTTAAGGCCACCGCTAAGTGTAGGAAACAGGGATTCGGGTATCTGTCTGGCACAAATTCGTCATTACATTCTACAGTTGGTTATCCATATTCGCAACTGCGAATAGATTTCCTGTTCTTCTCAGGTAGCCAGTGGCCAGGAATGCCATCCAGAAAGTTCTTTACAGATTGCGTGAGATTGCGTGAAACGTAAGGTTATGACAACGCACAATTGCTAAGAGCAGTTCCTTTGGGTGCAGCTATATAGTGGCCGTAGCGAAAAAGTAAGGATGGAAAGTCTTCTGCTTTACTGGGCCCACAACATTCTTTCAGCAAACATTACAACAGGTGTGCTATGCCAGTTCATGCAATCCCCTTTACTGACCGCATGTAACGTAATTTGAATAAAAGCAGATAACAGAATTTTTAATTACAGAACAATTATTATTGCGAATATCAGTAACAGCACACGCTTTTATCCGCAATTACTGCGGATATTTGTGGATGTCCGCATCTGGCAGACCGCTGTGGGTGACCATATTTCTATCAACTCTTCTGTCTGGAAACCATATTTCGAAGTGCGTCAGTACTGCTGTTTCCACTTATAGATGGCGTCTGAGAGACTTCTTATCTCTTTTATCTAGATACGCATTTTAACATACATGGGATATTTACACTCCCGTAGCTGCTCTTGTTACTTTACTTAGCCGGACGTGGTGGCCGAGCGGTTCTAGGCCCTACAGTCTGGAACCGCGCCACCGCTACGGTCGCAGGTTCCGAATCCTGCCTCGGACATGGATGCGTGTGATGTCGTTAGGTTAGTTAGGTTTAAGTAGTTCTAAGTTCTATGGGGCTGATGACCTCAGAATTTACGTTCCATAGTGCTCAGAGCCATTTGAACCATTTTACTTTACTTGTTGAACTAGACTCACATATACGTAATTCATGCAGAAGACTGTACTCGTATTTTCCAGCGTTACACAACACAGAAAATAGCAGCCATAAACTCGAATCGATTGTGGTGTTTTTACTTCGTCTTACAACATCTGCTGTAATTGCTATTTCTTTTCCGGCGTGAAGGGATGGACTCACTTCTCATACGTTGCATCGAATCAGCAAAACACCCCTCGGGCGCTTAAAAATGGCCAATATAGTACTGGGTGTTTTCACATTCAGCAGTTGCCAGGGTAAAATTAATATTTTTCGGTGTGATGTCTATGGAGTCAGTTATAACGTAAACTGTCGGTCGTGCATCCGGGAGATTAATACTTACGATATTTCGGTTGTTAACCTTACAGCCGTCTTCTACGCCAGTCGGAGACTGAGTTCTGAGTGTCCAAGCCAGCGTCTTCATACGCTAAACTGCATTTTAGCTCATAAAATCGTTGCACTTGGACTCTCACAACTCAGTAATCGACTCGACTTGAAGATAGCTGTGACAAAGCAGGCGAGATATCGGAAAAGCAAATATTAGTATCCCAAATGCACGCCCGAGAGATGGTGAAATATTTCGTAGCCTTTCATCGCCCAGTGTCATGTGGTGAATTTTTTTAATGTCTTCAAAAGTGACTGCAATTTCGGAATGTTCTCCTCAGGAATGATTATGAAGAAGAGTACAGCCGCACTGGAATTAAGTTGTTCATTTCTTTCGTGTTGAAAATAAAAAAAAATCTTACTCCTTACGTAAGGCCTACAGTTCGGATAAACTTCATTGAAAAACTATTCAATATTTTCACATTGAGGATCTAGGTGACTATTTCCCCAAGACGCTATCCTTAGTTGACGAAGACATGAGTCCGTAAACCACCGACTCCGTTATAGGATCAGAGGTGACGCAAACGAATTTTTTCTTTTGCAGCCGGTAATATCTAGCACGATCAGGAAGTCAGCGCTGGTATTCTTTCGGCATTCGCATGGCCTGAAAATATTACAGTGAAAATGATCAATTCTCTCATCGATCCTGTACATAACAGACATTTTCAACCATTCTCTGACCATCAGCATCTACCCAACGTCCTGGAAGCAGGGATTCATAAAACCAAGAAGGTATTTGCCAATCAACCTTCCTTCTACAGGCCCATTCGCATTACACCAGTATTATCCAAGGCTTTAGACTACACAGTCCACGAACAGTTTACCAATTATTAAAACGAAATAACCTTTTAAATGAATGCCAGTCAGGTTTCTGGAAAAATTGCATAGCTAAGCAAAGAAGGGAAAGCAGAAAGGTGGAAGGAGTATATAGAGGGTCTATACAAGGGCATTGTACTTGAGGACAATGTTATGAAAATGGAAGAGTATGTAGATGAAGACGAAACGGGAGATACGATACTGCGTGAAGAGTTTGACAGAGCACTGAAAGTCCTAGGTCGAAACAAGGCCCCAGGAGTAGACAACATTCCATTAGAGCTACTAACAGCCTTGGGAGAGCCAGCCCTGACAAAACTCTACCATCTGGTGAGCAAGATGTAAGAGACGAGCGAAATACCCTCAGACTTCAAGAAGAATATAATAATTCCAATCCCAAAAAGAGCAGTTGTTGTCAGATGTGAAAATTACCGAACTATCAGTTTAATAAGTAACGGCTGCAAAATACTAACGCGAATTCCTTACAGACGAATGGAAAAACTCGTAGAAACCGACCTCGGGGAAGATCAGTTGGATTCCGTAGAAATATTGGAACACGTGAGGCAATACTGACCCTACGACTTATCTTAGAAGATATATTACGGAAAGGCAAAGCTACGTTTCTAGCATTTGAAGACTTAGAGAAACTTTTGACGATGTTGGCTGGAATTCTCTCTTTCAAATTCTGAAGGAGGCAGAGGTAAAATACAGGGAGCGAAAGGCTATTTACAAATTGTACAGAAACCAGAAGGCAGTTATAAAAGTCGAGGGACGTGAAAGGGAAGCAGTGGTTGGGAAGGGAGTGGGACAGGGTTGTAGACTATCCCCGATGTTATTCAATCTGTATATTGAGCAAGCAGTAAAGGAAACAAAAGGAAAATTCGTAGTAGGAATTAAAATCCATCGAGAAGAAATAAAAACTTTGAGGTTCGCCAGTGACATTGTAATTCAGTCAGAGACAGCAAAGGATATGGAAGAGCAATTGAACGGAATGAACAGTTTCTTAAAAGGATGATATAAGATGAACATAAATAAAAGCAAAACGAGGATAATGGAATGTAGTCGAATTATTTCGGCTGATGCTGAGGGAATTAGATTAGGTAATGAGTTACTTAAAGTAATAAATGAGTTTTGCTACACTCCTGGAAATGGAAAAAAGAACACATTGACACCGGTGTGTCAGACCCACCATACTTGCTCCGGACACTGCGAGAGGGCTGTACAAGCAATGATCACACGCACGGCACAGCGGACACACCAGGAACCGCGGTGTTGGCCGTCGAATGGCGCTAGCTGCGCAGCATTTGTGCACCGCCGCCGTCAGTGTCAGTCAGTTTGCCGTGGCATACGGAGCTCCATCGCAGTCTTTAACACTGGTAGCATGCCGCGACAGCGTGGACGTGAACCGTATGTGCAGTTGACGGACTTTGAGCGAGGGCGTATAGTGGGCATGCGGGAGGCCGGGTGGACGTACCGCCGAATTGCTCAACACGTGGGGCGTGAGGTCTCCACAGTACATCGATGTTGTCGCCAGTGGTCGGCGGAAGGTGCACGTGCCCGTCGACCTGGGACCGGACCGCAGCGATGCACGGATGCACGCCAAGACCGTAGGATCCTACGCAGTGCCGTAGGGGACCGCACCGCCACTTCCCAGCAAATTAGGGACACTGTTGCTCCTGGGGTATCGGCGAGGACCATTCGCAACCGTCTCCATGAAGCTGGGCTACGGTCCCGCACACCGTTAGGCCGTCTTCCGCTCACGCCCCAACATCGTGCAGCCCGCCTCCAGTGGTGTCGCGACAGGCGTGAATAGAGGGACGAATGGAGACGTGTCGTCTTCAGCGATGAGAGTCGCTTCTGCCTTGGTGCCAATGATGGTCGTATGCGTGTTTGGCGCCGTGCAGGTGAGCGCCACAATCAGGACTGCATACGACTGAGGCACACAGGGCCAACACCCGGCATCATGGTGTGGGGAGCGATCTCCTACACTGGCCGTACACCACTGGTGATCGTCGAGGGGACACTGAATAGTGCACGGTACATCCAAACCGTCATCGGACCCATCGTTCTACCATTCCTAGACCGGCAAGGGAACTTGCTGTTCCAACAGGACAGTGCACGTCCGCATGTATCCCGTGCCACCCAACGTGCTCTAGAAGGTGTAAGTCAACTACCCTGGCCAGCAAGATCTACGGATCTGTCCCCCATTGAGCATGTTTGGGACTGGATGAAGCGTCGTCTCACGCGGTCTGCACGTCCAGCACGAACGCTGGTCCAACTGAGGCGCCAGGTGGAAATGGCATGGCAAGCCGTTCCACAGGACTACATCCAGCATCTCTACGATCGTCTCCATGGGAGAATAGCAGCCTGCATTGCTGCGAAAGGTGGATATACACTGTACTAGTGCCGACATTGTGCATGCTCTGTTGCCTGTGTCTATGTGCCTGTGGTTCTGTCAGTGTGATCATGTGATGTATCTGACCCCAGGAATGTGTCAATGAAGTTTCCCCTTCCTGGGACAATGAATTCACGGTGTTCTTATTTCAATTTCCAGGAGTGTATTTGGGGATCAAAATAACTGATGATGGTCGAAGTAGAGAGGGTATAAAATGTAGACTGGCTATGGCGAGGTAAGCGTTTCTGAAGAAGAGAAATTTGTTAACATCGAGTGTAGGTTTAAGTGTCAAGAAGTCGTTTCTGTAAGTATTTGTATGGAGTGTAGCCCTGTATGGAAGTGAAACATGGACGATAAATAGTTTGGACAAGAAGCTGTCGAAATGTAGTGCTATAGAAGAATGCTGAAGATTAGATGGGTAGATCACATAACTAATGAGGAGGTATTAAACAGAATTGTGGAGAAGAGAAATTTGTTGCACAACTTGACTAGAAGAAGAGATCTGATGGTAGGACGTATTTTGAGGCATCAAGGGATCACCAATTTAGTATTGGAGGGTAGCGTGGAGGGTAAAAATTATAGAGGGAGACCAAGAGATGAATACACTAAGCAGATTCAGAGGATTGTATGTTGCAGTAGTTGCTGGGAGATGAAGAAGCTTGCACAGGATAGAGTAACATGGAGAACTGCATCAATCCAGTCTCTGGACTAAAGACCACAACAACAGCAACATGGACATTCAAAATGCGACTATTAGGTGCTTTTTGGATTTCAGCAAAGCTTTCGGCACTGTTGACTTTGACATTCTACATGTTAAACTCGCAAGTCAAAGTTTTTCATCTAGTGCTGTACAATGATTCCATTCGTATCTTACATCCATCCAGCAGTGTGAAATAACTGAAATTAAAATGACACAATGAAGGGATGTACCATCAGGAGCCCCACAAGGATCGGTATTGGACCTATTACTTTTTCTCATTACTTGTTAATGATTTGTCAACTGTTCTTTCCCACAGCAGATATCACATATAAGCTGACGACATTCATTTATATCTAAGTGGAATTCCAACAAATTTGGGCACTGCCGCCCAGCATGTAAATGTTGTTTTACTTGCGTTATCTGTGTGGGCACAGAGCTTAAGTTTGAAACCTAACCCTTTTAAAAAGCAAGCAGTCTTAGCCGCTCAAAAGACTTACTCGTATTACCACGCAATGCAGAGAATCTCTTTTATCTTTAATCCCAAACGGCACAGAAATAACATTTTCCTCTTCTGAAAAGAACATGGGGTGATTCTGGACCGTCACTTAGACGACTGAAAACACAACTGTAGTCTGTAAGAGTGTGTCAGCGTCACTTCATTCACTACGGAAACACAAAAAAGTTTTCCTTTTAGCTTAAAAAGTAGCTCGTAGACACTAATACTCCCCATACTTGAGTATTGTGATCCTGTCTACATCTACATCCATACTCCGCAAGCCACCTGACGGTGTGTGGCGGAGGGTACCTTGAGTACCTCTATCGGTTCTCCCTTCTATTCCAGTCTCGTATTGTTCGTGGAAAGAACGATTGTCGGTATGCCTCTGTGTGGGCTTTAATCTCTCTGATTTTATCCTCATGGTCTCTTCGCGAGATATACGTAGGAGGGAGCAATATACTGTTTGACTCCTGGGTGAAGGTATGTTCTCGAAACTTCAACAAAATCCCATACTGAGCTACAGAGCGTCTCTCCTGCAGAGTCTTCCACTGGAGTTTATCTATCATCTCCGTAACGCTTTCGCGATTACTAAATGATCCTGTAACGAAGCGCGCTGCTCTCCGTTGGATCTTCTCTATCGCTTCTATCAACCCTATCTGGTACGGATCGCACACTGCTGAGCAGTATTTAAGCAGTGGGCGAACAAGCGTACTGTAACCTACTTCCTTTGTTTTCGGATTGCATTTCCTTAGGATTCTTCCAATGAATCTCAGCCTGTTATCTGCTTTACCGACGATCAACTTTATATGATCATTCCATTTTAAATCACTCTTAATGCATACTTCCAGATAATTTATGGAATTAACGGTTTCCAGTTGCTGACCTGCTATATTATAGCTAAATGACAAGGGACTTTTCTTTCTATGTATTCGCAGCACGTTACACTTGTCTACATTTAGATTCAATTGCCATTCCCTGCACCAAGCGTCAATTCGCTGCAGATCCTCCTGCATTTCAGTACAATTTTCCATTGTTACAACCTCTCGATACACCACAGCATCATCCGCAAAAAGCCTAAGTGAACTTCCGATGTCCTCCACAAGGTCATTTATGTATATTGTGAATAGCAACGGTCCTACGACACTCCCCTGCGGCACACCAGAAATCATTCTTACTTCAGAAGACTTCTCTCCATTGAGAATGACATGCTGCGTTCTGTTATCTAGGAACTCTTCAGTCCAATCACACAATTGGTCTGATAGTCCATATGCTCTCACTTTGTTCATTAAACGACGTTTGTGTCGCAACTTAGCTAAAGGATAGTTTGATACGACGCAACCTGAGGCATCAAGGTCAGCTAATCTCCTAATACCTGGAAGAGCAGTGGGTCGAAAATGTATCCAGTAACCGAGAGTGCAGAGATGAAGAGGCTTTCACAGGTTAGACTAGCGTTGAGCACTGTATCACTCGAGTCTTCGTACTGAAGTCCACAACGCAGATGCATCGTAGCTACTTCAAGAAGTCGTATTAGCAAAGCTGCTTGAACCAAAAATTTCACTGTACATATAGATTGCACGTAATTTTAAAATGTGACATTTTAGATTATTTAAACTATTATAAGTTTGACATACATAATATGTCAAAATTGTGATGGTTCAATGAACTTTCCACATAGCATGGAGATTTCCCGATGCAATTGATGGGTTACTCTTGCAGCCAACAGATTCAGATCTGCAGATGTTTAAACGAACCGAAAGAGTTCACTGTTTTAAAACTACGTGCAATAGAGACAGACAATAGATTTTGTATAATCATTAATTACGGAAATTCTTCAAAACAGACAATACGTCAATTTCTGCAGAACTATTTGGTTAATCAATCAAACCAAATCGTTTAGTTCGTTCATTAAAATTTCTTTATTTATTATGATGTTTCGCTTACTGCCATCATCAGGCATCAAACAGCTTAGACCTTGGAAGTGAATGTTCTGGGTCAGTACTCAAAGCTGTGCCTAATCCAGGTGTCGATCAGTTGCCATGCGGATTAGGGACAGGTTTTAGTGCTGGCACAGAACATTCTTTTATAAGTTCTAAACCTTTTGATATCATGATGGAAGCAGCCGAAACGTCGTAGTAAATAAAAAACTTTTAATAAGCAATCTATACGGTTTTATTCACAAAATATTCACAAAGATCCGGTCTTCTAGAGAAAATTCACTTCCTATGTTAATAATTTGATCGATCAAGTTGACACAATACTTCGACGTCACTCTGTTACTATTTTCTCACAAGAGTTGGCTTTTTCTTTGTGGATACTATAACAGACGATAAGCAGTAAGGAAAAGAAGCAAACTGAAGCAACTGAAGTATAGAGGACAGAAGGAAACAGAAGATTGGATCTATAGATCGGGCAATCAACTTATTATTGTGGTCCAACAAAAACTAAAACCTCATTACTATCAATGCTGCCTCTATACGAGATATATTAATCCTCTCTCTACCCTAATTCGATCCAGCTAAAAGAGGGCCCCAATCTGGAAAATTCGAGGCTACATCAGTCATTCAACCAAGCAAAATACATCTAACATTTGGTATTACAAAAGCGTCAAAGACCCAACATCTAATTTTTTTCTGGATATATTGTGCACTATAGCGACACACAACCTACCTACAACATAAAATACCTACGTAGCTACGTTATTTTGTAAAATAACGATGTGCCGGAGAACAGAGGAGGTTATGTTATACTGAAGCTGAGAGTGTTCAGCAGCAACCACATTTTACTATCTGCTTATTAAGTAAATCTACTAATGACCACTGTAAGCATTACGAGTCTAACTAATGTAAATAATATACTTAATTTTTAGAAAAAACGGTTTGTAATTGAACTATCATAAGATCACCAGCAGAAATTTTATGTTGTTAAGCATACTTTCACGCAATTCCATAAAAAATTGACTACAGTCACTAAATCAATGAATTATTAGGTGAATTACTATAGTAAATAATATACAGACCCTAGTCTTGCTTTGGATTCTACACGTTATACAAGATCATTTACATCCACGAAAAATGGATCACTCTCGCCCACATACTCCATGCTGATAAACAGCGCTTCCCTGCAGTTTTGTGGACGTAATTTTTGAGAATATTTGTTTCACATATTTGTCTTCGACATAACGATGAGGCAGTACCGACATTCAATGTTTTTTCAAGTTTTATTTACGAAAACACGCAGAAATGTAGTTACTGCTCCATCGAAAATGTTCCGTTTGCTATTTTATTATCCGTTTTAATTCATAAGCCCGTCGCGAACGGGACAACAGAGTCGAAGTGCATACAGTCGTTCAGTAAAATAACGGAGCCTAAAAACAATTGCGCGATCGGTTATTTGGCAGCTGAGTCTCCAATTGTTTTTACAAGTGTGTGTGTGTGTGTGTGTGTGTGTGTGTGTGTGTGTGTGTGTGTGTTTTGTTCATTCAATAACAGGAGATAGAAAGGAGCTTTCTTACATTGTTATATCTTACAATGTGGAACTATCCTCATCTGTATTCGTTAAGGCTTAGGGGTGATTACGTTTCGTTTATTCTTACTTCATTACACCCGCAAGCGCATGAGAGAATTTTGTAATGCTTCACTGACCGAAAGAAACCGATGTAATGCACACACAAACAAAACTGAACTGACCCATAGGGTGTGGCGACAGATTTTCCGTGATTACTTCAAATTCTGAAAGAAGATTGTCAAGTTTGTTTTCCCTTGACTCCTGTAGTTCGTTTCCTGTGGTTTTCTTAGAAGAATGTAAGAGGAACCAGCAATAATTCTATTACTAATCGTCAAATACATTCTTCAAAGTCTTACCTCTACATTATGTGATACATTTTATCTAAATAACTTGGCGTGAGACCCAACTCAAAAATAACACATTTTATAACAAAAAAAAATATTTAAGGCCTGAAGATGACAGCATAGCATGTCGAGACCAGTCTCGGCGAGCTGAAATATGGACACGTGGAACGTACGTTACGAGTATCACGTTTTAGGCTACTTTCTGGACATTCATGAATGTAATCTACAAGCTACAAAAGGTAGTTGGAAAAACAGAGACGAGATAACGACGATCAAACCCTCCGCCCCACATACGATTTTACGCCATACACCTTTGCAACACGATTCCAACGCTCTTAACCGTGCCAGTGATCGACCACTAATAAGAAATGTTCTACGGATGTCTTTTAAACTTTCCCACATGTTTTTTGTAAATATTTGTGCCTGGACTAAAAACGTGCATGCCTGGTTCCTGGATACATATTTCTAAATCAAGTGTATCTCTCCTATGTGTCACCGTAGATGGACGTGAATTTTATTATACAGTTATAACGACCATGTGTCCATAGCTAATTGAGCGAGTGAATATGAGCGCACGCTCTGAATAGGAGAGGCTTGCTTCGTAGAGCACTCATATAAACCAACAGCTTGTTGGAACTGAAAATCAAATAAAACTAAATATCCCCCCCCCCCTCTTCCTCTTTCCCCCAACCTCTGTCGCCTCATTCCACTTTCTTCCTGCACTAGTCCTGACTTCACCACAACACTCTCTCCCTTGACCCACCCTACTCTCTCCGACTCCCAAGAATAGCACACACACACACACACACACATACACACACACACACACACACACACACACACACACACATACACACAAACACACACACACACACACACACACACACACACACACACACACACACACACACACAAGAATTGTACCATTGTATATATGAAGTTGGCGCTCCCTTAGTACATAACAAAATGTAATGATTGCACTAAGTGGAAAAGTGAGGGAAGTGGCAACAAAACGGCAATTCAAGTTGGTGTGGAGAATGTATTAGTCTGGCAACATAGCCTGTCATTTGACTTTCGGAAAAATATCAATTCAGAAGACTGCAAGAGCTGATAAATGCGAGAATCACAGCACATTCAGCTTCAGAGCTCATGCATCCAAGTTACTTGCAAGGATGTTATACAGAAGAATGGAAAATAAAATTCAGGATGTGTTATATGACGATCAGTCTGATTTCAGGAAAGTTAAATGCACCAGAGAGGCATTTCGTACTTTGCGGTTGATGATGGAAGCAAGATTAAAGAAAAATCGAGACACTTTCATAGGATTTGGGGACCTGGAAAAGCGTACGACCATGTAAATCGGGTAAGATTTTCGAAATTCTGAAGAAATATGGGTAGGCTATAGGAAGAAATGTGTAATACACAATATGTACAAGAAGCAAGAGGGAATAATAAGAATGGACGACCAAGAACGAAGTTCTAAAGATGTAAGACAAGGATGTAGTCCTTCGCGGCTACAATTCGATTCCGTACGTGGAGGAAACAATGATGCAAATAAAAGAAAGGCGGAATCAACATTAACGGATATCAGTGATACGATTCGCTGATGACATTGCTATCCTGCGTGAAAAAGAAGAAGAATTAAGTAAACTGCGGAATGGCATGAACAGTCCAATGAGTAAAGAATATGGGTTAAGAGAAAATCGAAGAAAGACGAAAGTAATGAGAAGTAGCAGAAATGAGAACAGCGAGAAACGTAGCGTCAGGATTGATGGTCACGAAGTAGATGAAGTGAAGAAATTCTGTTACCTAGGCAGCAAAATATGCAACAATTGACGGAGAAAGGAGGTCATCAAAAGCAGACTAGCAATGGCAAAAAGGCCATTTCTGGCCAAGAGGAGTCTTCTAGTGCCAAACATAGGCCTTAATGTGAGGAAGAAATTTCTGAGAATGTACATTTAGGGCACAGCATTGTATGGTAGTGAAACATGGACTGTGGGAAAACCGGAACAGAAAAGAATGGAAGCATTTTAGATGTTGTGCTGCATAGGAATGTTGAAAATTAGGTGGACTGAAAAGGTAAGGAATGAGGTGGTTTTGCGCAAAATCGGAGAGGAAAAGTATGTGTGGAAAATACTGACAAAGAGAAGGGACAGGATGATAGGACATCTGGTAAGATATTAGAGAATGACTTACAGGGTACTATAGGGAGCTGTAGAGAGAAAAAACTGTAGAGGAAGTCAGATATTGGAATACGCATGCGCATGAAATCAGTCAGAAGACTGAGGACTCAAAAAAAGTAGGAAAACAAGATAACTCGGTAAAGTTTTGTACAATGGGAGCACTACAGGGCTTTAAATCAAGAGGATGAAGTATGAGCGGAAACCATGTACTAAAAATACAAAAAAAGGGTGCTTCAAATAATCGGGAATAGTTACGACCTGTAAGACGCGCAATTCTGAACTCAGCCTCTGCTGCTAACAAAAATGAATAGTAGATGTCATCAGAGCATAGAAATAAGATTCTCATAATGACTATTGCTAATCGTTGATACTTACCAGCAGCGCCGGTTTCGGAGTTTTGAGAGTTCTCTGCGTAATGTTACACAACGAAGACACTGAGCCTCACAGGTCGACCTGTTATTAATGCCCAAAAGACATTACTATAAGAAATCTTCTGGAAAATTTTCCTGCATGAACACCCTTGTAACTAGTTTGTTTTCGTGGCCATCCTTCGCAGCAACCACAGAAATATTTGTTTTGTAAATAAAACCACCTTTTCTTGCTGCGACTTAATGTATTCTACCTAGACGCATTTCGCCGGTATCTTGCTCTAAGACATCATCAGTGGGATCTATAATGATAGTTTTGTTATTTTTAGATTATCAAGAAAGGCGAAACGCGTCAGGGAAAAATAAATTAAGTTGCAGCAAGAAAAGGCGGTTTTATTAAGAAGTATGAAACCGTTCAGGAGTTAGAAGTATGGTAGCTGCCGTTCACCGCCCAGAATGAAACTTCTCCATGATCTACTTCCGATCATTACCACAGGCCTCCTACCAGAACTCATATAAAAGTGCCCAGAATTGCTATC